>NW_025400983.1:6894977-6966045 GCF_015345945.1 Tribolium madens
CCGAATGACCGTTGATGTACTTGGTGATTGAATGTATAACGAGATCAGCGCCGAACTCCAACGGCCGTTGGAAATAGGGGGTCACAAAAGTGCTATCAACGGCCAGTAAGACATTATGTTTTTGGGCAAGTTCAGCCATTGCTTTTATGTCCATGACTTTTAAAGTCGGGTTAGTGAGACTCTCAATCCAAATCAGCTAAAATTTGCGTTGATTTTGAGCCCCAATTTTGAGCACACTTACTTTGGTGTTGGGTTTGATAGTTTTTTCAATATCTTTTTCGTTAACGAAGGTGATATCGAGTCCGAACTTCGAACAGACTTGTCTAAAGAGCCGATTAGTGCCCCCATAGACGTCATCCCCGCAGATGATGTGGTCCCCGGCTTTGAAAAGACTAGCCACGGCTGTGGTAGCCCCCAGGCCTGAGGACCAGCACAGTCCATATTTTCCGTTGTCTAGGGTTGCCAAACATTTCTCTAAAACTTCTCTACTGGGGTTGCCGGAGCGACCGTATTCGTATTTCTGCAATTTTTAATAAAAAAAAAATGCACGACTGTTTTTAACGAAAAAAAAAAGTATTACCTTGAAATTTGCAGGGCCATATTGTTTGAAAGTTGTGGAAGACACCATGGGGGTGACTACAGCCATGGAGTCCCATTGTTCCGGTTCCTGAAACGCGTGAATTGCAGCAGTTGCGAAACCCTTATGTTGGGGAAGATATCCACTCTCGCCGGCCATTTTGAAGACTGAAAATTCCAATTAAAGATTGTTTCAATTTAAAATTATAATGACTGATTAGATTCAATAGAAAAAACATCACTGGGTTTAAAAACAATCCGCTTAATTTCAGTCGGCAACAAAGAAGCCTGTATTCTGAAGGTCGCACGAAATTGATTAAAATTAGTCATGTTATGTTAAAAATGGACCAATTTGATTAAAAAATCGACCACAGAATGGTTTATTTTTGAAAAAAAATTAAAATATCTGAGTATGTATTAATTTATTGTATTTATTGGGGGGGAATGAATGGCCACGTGTAACTCGAGTTTTTCGAATTCTACACACCTGCCACTAAAATTCATGACAACAGATCAATTTTTGATCAAATTTTACTAAAAAATTGTTATTATTCATGTTTTTTACCTCTAAAACTTGACTGGAAATTTTCAACACACCTCAAACTAATTCTACTGCTCAGTCTTTCGGACAGGTGCCTGAATAATGTTACCAAAGCCAAATTTATTTCTCTTTCACAATTTTGTCTCAAAATATTTTCATTCTTATTGTGATAAACCCTAAAAAAAGCGATAAAAATTGAACTTGATTTTATGCTTGTAATGCTGTAAATTATGAAAGATTTCGTCACCGTTAAGTGTTTTTTTAAATGTTATCAATTTGACGTCATTTATTTGCATACAACCTTCAATACTAGTGAAAAAGATTGAAGCTTTGGCGCTCATTTTCAAATTGGGGATTCAAAATGGTGGACTTTCTCTTCCGTCATGCGCAGTAACCTCTTGAAGTAAAGTTTCCGGTAAATATTTTGTTAACTTACTGTCGAGAAACATGAAATTTTACGAGTTGATTATTGGTAAAAACGGTCAATATTTGTCAAATACGAACATGTTGTTACAACTGTAATGTTTTTGAATTAATTTTTGATTTTGGAGCGTGCAATACGGTAGAAAAAAAGAAGCAAGCAACGTGCCGGCATCTTGAAATGTGAAGGCGTCGCGTTGAGGTAATTAAGATTGAATGTGCGTTAATTAAGCCCCCGATTGTAATTACAAAACCAATTAAGTATTTTTCTGCAATTATTTTAAAAGTACACAAAGTGAACGGCCCGTTTGCTTAATTCTGATCAATTTAAAATGGAAATTTTGTATCACAAATTCATGATGGCGGCTCAGGTTTCATAATGCTAGAAATGTTTTTGTGGTTTTAATTACATAAACAAAGTCAAAAAGCCGATATTCGTTAATTCACTCGAAAATTTTTGTTTTCGTTTTCAGTATTATTAGAAATGGTCATCAGTGATAATTAATTTTGATCAGAATAGCACGGAAATGGGGGTCCACGATTTGCAAGTATTTCTCGAAAGTCCTAGTTTAGAAGGAGGTGCCGTCTCTGTTGATTTATTAAAAATCGCCCGGAACGTAACGCAGCGTCAACAGCCCCACAATACGAACCGTAAAATTAGACCTATTGGAAACAAACTGAAACTCATTGTAGATGCTGAAAACTGCCTCGACCGGTTATATGGGGGCTATTTTTCAGGTAACCAGTAATAAGCGTCAAATTTTGTTTAATTGACATGTTTAGATTGGGCTTGTGGGGGACAATGGAATCGCATGATTCAGTTCCTATCTCTATTAACACGTGCTATAGAACGTGGTAACATTGAATTGGCTGTGGTTTTTAACGGTACGATAGAGTCATGTCGGATGAACGAATGGGTAGCGGAACAAGCAAACAACAGACAAAAAGTTGGAATGGTCTTGAAACACATAAATACCAAAGCTACACCACCGCCGAAGATCTGGTGGACGCCCCCGACGTGTCTCAGGTCCAGCCTTAGGATGGCTCTGAGACACTTAGGAGTAACTGTGGTAAGTTTGAGAAAGCCTCCATCTTCCATAAAGTAACACACGGGCGTTATGTAACCCATGTGATGTGTATGGAAGTAAAGCAATTTTACTGTGATGTCATTACGCTTTTATGAAGTCCAAACATTGCAGTATACAAATTTGAACGCAAGTTAATTAAGTGACCTTGATTAAAAAAATGGGTTGTAGATGTGTACCATGGATGACCACCACCAAGAAGTCATAGCGTATTGTCGGGAATATGGGTTCCATGGTCTTTTAGCAGACGACGCTGAATATGCTGCCTTTGACCCACCGCGATATTTTTCAGCCGAAAATTTAAAATTAACATATAAAGTAAGTGAATGGAGACATTTTTCTTGTCTTTTGACCTTCCAAATGTCGCTTGTTGGGATTTTATAATTGTCCTCACGAGTTGTTGCCGGAAGGAGAGTGATAAAACTTGGATGATGGCAAGATTATACTAATCTTGTCCTCACATCCGAGTTTTAACATTTTTTTCGTGAAATAAATTAATAAATGATTGCTAAAATAGTGATTGATATTTCAGGGCTCTTTGGAGACTAAAGAATTCATGATAAACGAACTAACTAAATCCCTTCAATTGACCCAAGACCAGCTTTGCGTAATGGCAGCTCTAATGGGCAATTTTTTGTTAACTGAAAGCGATTTACAAGACTTTCACAAAAAAATCGGTATCACAAACATAATTCGAGATAACAAAGTAAGTCATCTCGTGTGTTTTTACCCTGACTAATGTTTGATTTAGTCACCAGCTGAGTTTAATGTAAAAACCTTGGCCGATTTTGTACGGTCGTTGCCTCCACCTTCAAATATGGACGCTTTAGTTAATGCTATGCTCGGATATATTGACGAAAAACGTGCCTCTAAATTTAGACAGTCGGTTCAGTACTATCTCAATGGTACGGCTAGTGGTTTTCTTAAGTATTGTGCACCGGCAGCTACACCCAAAGACAAGAAAAATAATGCACAAAATAATAACGAGAAAGAAAATGATGATTTGGATGTCTCGGGGACCGAATTTGCGTCAGAAACAACGGAGCAAGAGGTGCGAAATAGATGGTTTTGAGTCAATTTAGAATTGTTTTTATTGCAGGAGGAAACTCTTCACAATTATAAACTAGCAACCGCGAACTTGGTTATGTCATCAGAGTATACTTTGGATCAAAACGGAACACACAACTCAAATAATGGTACTTTTTTGTTTACAATTTTTTTTGCCTTCCTTAAAAGCGCCTATTTATTTTTTTTTTCATAATTAAATAGGTTGTTGCACGGAAGGAGAATAACTTAACTCTGGGTGCGGACTTAATTTTGCTTTGAATTTAGTCCTCAATCTGAGTTTAAACATTATTTTTTCTTATTATTTTTTTGTAGTGAATAGTTTTGTTTTTAGTTTATTAATTTTTTAGATTCTTCTCATTTTAATGGACTTTTAAATGGTTCCATTCCCAACACTAATCAGAATTTGGCTAGCACTTCTAGCGGGACTAGAGTTAATCTTCTAATCAGTTCAAGCAGTTCAAACACCAGCAGTGTTCCATCGTCGCCCAAACATTCAGCTCAGAGTACACGTTCCACTGCTGGTAAGTCAAATTCAGTTGTAAGCCAAAACCTTCCAAAAAAGCACTCATTTGGTTGATCAATAACCAAAGGAGTTGTCACTGGAAGGAGAATAATTGAGCTCCGGGTGGTGATTTTGCTGCATTTTTGGCAACATCCTCAATACGAGTTCATACATTATATAAAACAAGAAAAATTGTGTGCAGTTCGGGAAAAATATTATTTTTTAGCCTTGTCGAATCTGGTGACGCCGAATGTTTCCCCCGACGTCCTTCGAACGGCGTCGCTACGCCACCAGAAAGGCCTAATGGCGTCCATGATTTTACACGTTTTGAGTACTCAAGAAGTGCGTCTGCCTTGTTTGATGGAGGACGAAGGCAACCGTGAATTTCCGCCGATCCACGACGTGTACCAGCCGCTTCGACAGCGCGTCTATGCAGTATTGTTTAATTTACACCATTTGCGTTATGTTCACACTAAGAAGAAAGAATCCGGGGAGATACCGGAAAATTCGTCTCAACCAGATGTCGTGGTCAAGGAATGGATTTACAGTCGATCGAATCCTTACCAATATCCTGAGGAAGTCAAAGCAGAACCCTTACCATGGGCGGTGCCAACGCTTCAAAGATTATGGTTTGGTCCGGCTCTGGATGATAAAAGACGCCGAATGAGGGCTTTGTTATCCTGTTTGAATTCAGATACACCTTTGATATTGAATACGGGATACGTGCCTCAGCATATGTTGATAATGGCGTGCGTTTTGCGCTATATAATGTCTCAAGATAAACCTATTATGAGACGACACGAATTGGACGCCTTTTTGTGTCAAGCTTTCAATGTTGATCTCATGAATCCTCAATACTTGCAAGAATTAACAGTAAGTCGTTTTTAAACACGGTTTAAAACATTACAATGACCTATTTTATTTAGCTCAACGTTGTTACTAGTCGTGGAGTACAGTTGGCAGCTTTGTTTATGCAAGGAGTTGAAATGGCACTATTGGCGAACGATGCATGTGGGGCCCCATTACCCTGGCTTATGTGTTGCCCTTGGTTATATTTCGACGGTAAACTGTTTCATTACACGTTAAACCGGTCTGCACATTCTAAGAATATATTGGAAGTGTGCGAAAATCATATCGAAAGAGTTGTTAAAGTGGAGAGAATGAGGAAGGCCATTTTGGAAGGCTTGGATGTCAAGTTTGCTAAAATGCCATTAGCACCATTTCCAGGTAGTTAAAAATATTTTCATTATAATATCACAATTGAGACATAATTTCAATAGGGATGCGTCCACCACCACCTCAAGGCCTCCCGACCATGCCCTTACCCTCAAATCGTATCCCTGCCGGTATGCGACCCCGTCCCATTTCGTCTCGAGGAGGCCAATTGCAAGTCGCTGGGGTTGTTGTGGGTTCATGGGGTGCTAATTACGGATATCAGCAAAATATAAGGCAGCAAGGCCCATTAGGGGGATATCAGGGACGAGGGCGCGGCATGATGGGGCCTCCAGGACCCAGTAATTTTAATCAGCAGAATATGCCGAGAGGTAGGGGACAACAACGCAAACCTGGACCACCGACATTCCCCGTCAATAGGAAAAATAACGTAAGTTGGGGTGAATATAGAGCGAATGCCGTTTCAAGCGTTGAGGGGGAGTAACCTTCCAAAAAAGCACTCGTTTGGTTGATTGATAACCAAATGAGTTGTCACTGGAAGGAGAATAATTGAGCTCCGGGTGGTGATTTTGCTGGATTTTTGGCAATGTCCTCAATACGAGTTCAAACAAATTTCTGCTAAAGGATAAAATATGAGCCGGCATTCGTAACAAATATTCCAAAAAATTCAGATTTTACCAATGAATTATTTGCAGGCAAATAAGAAGCGTAATAATGCGAACAAGGGCGGCAACAAGGCACAGGCGAATCAGGAGCACACGCTCACAGTTAAAACCGAGAGCGGGTGCGTTTTACGGTAAAGTCATTCTCCAAATGCGTTAACGTGTGTTTTGAATATTTTTTCAGAGACATTCCAGCTGACGAAATCATCCTCAATAGTGATGGTGCGGTAAACACTGGAGGAAAGTCGGAAGACTGTATGAAGAACAGCGAGCATAAGGGTCAAGGCGATGCTCCGAATCTGATTAATTAATTATGAAATGAAGTGTATGTGTTGTGTTTTTTTAGTCGCTGGATTTTTTTTTATATTTTTTTAAGTATACTTTGTTTACGAATTCGAAGACTTCTCGAAAGTGGAGAAGTGAAGCCTTATATACAGTCGATTAAAGTGTTAAGAGACACGGTGTGGGAGACTGGAGAGTGTGAGTGTCTCGCGTTATCATAAGTGACTGACTGGTTTTTTAAATCGCGTTAGCTCAACAACGATAATTTAGCGGTGACGGTACGTCGAATGTAAATTTAGGGTTGTAAGGTTGGTAGTACCGACGCCGCTCAAGCTGCGTTCAGATGAAAATCTGAAACGCTGACTGATTGTTTGAGAGCATATGTATATTTTTATATATTTGTTACAACTGTTATAATTATATATTGACTGAGAGAGTGCTTTTAGCACTGCTGTGATCATATTTATGGTATTTATACGTTTAGATCTGTTGTTGGATCGCAAAATAAGTCGTTGCGTGTGATGGTTAACGATTTATTTTGTTCGAATTGAGAGTTGGTTTTGGATGGTTCCCAGAAATCGTGACCTTTCGGTATATGCCAATTACCAGTTATTTGCAAACGCTCTGTATTTGAAAATTGACATTAAATCTTGTCCATTGTTCTAAGACAACTTTAATCATGCATAGACTTCATGTAAGGAAATTCGATGTCAAAACCAAATTACTTTTTCATCGAAACGAAGTTTTTTGCTGTTTAACTCTGACTTGCGCTATTGCTCATGGGAGACAATATAGCCGAAAATTAACTGAACGCAACTTTGAATCCAAATGATTCTTAATTTACATCAGAATATTGTCAAAAGTAAACAAACTAATCGCTAAATTGAACAATACTTACAATTTTACGTAGCTGTTTATTCAACTATACACATGTAGAGAAAAAAAAAAGATTACATAATTTAGCTCACCAATAATAGACATTGTATTAGTAATTTATCCGTTCTGGATGGAATTATCGTAATGTTCATGAAATGTGTAAACTTTTCGTTGTAAAATTGTTACGCTTTCTTTGCTGATGATGGTGTATTAACTCCGCCGACGTTACATTTTCCTTAATTATATATTATTGCTTTTAGTTTCCTTGGGATACGATTTTTTTTTTAGTTATTGTGTTAAATTTAATAATTATGCAAAGTTTCCCTTTTTTAATCATTATATGTACATTCTATGCTTAAACTATTTAGATATTTGGAAAGTATGTAGAGTATTTACAATTCTTTTTTTTTTTTTTCTAATTCACAGTAACTGATATATTTAACTTTATATATGTGTATATTGGCTCTATGGGTGAAAGGGCATCCATATGAATAAATATTAAAGTACCTATATTTAGATAAAATAGTATGTGATTTTAGAAAACTTGGGACAATATCACAGAATTCTAGACTGTTTTTTTTTCGTTTCCAGGATAAATTTATCAATGTCAGAACCTACCGCTTATTGTCTTGATGTAACTTTCTGAAATCACCATAAATTCAAAGTTTTCACTTTTTATTGTAATTTATAATTATACAAAATAAAAGATTGCAATTCGATTTGTTTGTAACGATTTACGCAACAATTAACTCTTTACAAACAATTGAAATGCGATTTTGATGTGGAAGATATGCTGGAAAGGTACCACCAAGTATCTGTAAGATGCAAATGAAAAAGTTTGAATGATTTTTCATGCTTTTTATTCACCTTTTCCCATTTCCTATCCTAAAAATCATGGCGGCTTTTCCCTAGTCGCCATGCAACAAATCTGACATTCAAAAAATTCCAAAATCGAAATTTTTGTGTTGAAATTTTGTGTTCTCAAAATTTGTTGTTTTTCGGGAAAATGGCGTGTCATGGCACCAATAATCAGGGTACGTCCTTACTGGCCGAACTCAGTGACCTCGTACATCAAATTGGTGACTGGTTGGTACCCATTTTTTTCGATTTTCCGCCTTTTCTAACTCTTGACCACAGCAATAGCCAACCTTGTAGCTGCTGCCCACCTCCCCCATGCATTCCTTGTAATGTTCCCTACGCCCAAGTTACCATGACTTGCCCACCCCCTATTCTGGTCCCGACGCAGCCCCAACCTGTGAAGCCCCTTCAACTTCCGTGTCCTCCGGCCCCTCCGAGCCCACCAATAGTAATTAATGTTCACTCCAAAATCATAAAATAACTAGTAACTTTCTTAGCTAACTCCCGAGGAAGCAGAACGAAGTCGTTACGACAATTTTTACAACAATTACAACATCGATTGGCATAGTGAGAGTCCCGCCTGTAAGGATCACGATCGTGATCATTGCTGCACCCCCGATAAACAAAGGGGGCAAACAGTTGATGGCAAAACACCCTGTTGCGAAGATTACACGAAAAATAAACAAGATGAATGTTGCCCCCTCCCTGGGTGCCCCACGGGATTCAAACCGTGTACTATGAAGTTAACTCCGCCTCCCGGCTGTCATCCTTGTGGTGTTTGGTGTGCTGAAGTCCAACCCTGTCCCCCGAAACCCAAAAAGAAGAGCAATAAATATGAGCCGGGACCCTGCACCAGGCCTTGTTGTAAGCATTGGAAGCCTAAAGAAGGGCCGTGTCTTTATGACGATCCTTGTAAAGCTCATTGTTTTAATCATCCTCCAGGAATTAAACCTTCTGGGAGGTACCCGTGATGTTTACGTGTCGTCAAGTGTTAGGTAAGAAGTAAAAATGGTCAATTGTATTGTTTATTTCGGTATTTGTCTATGATTTGTAAATAAAACTAAATAAGGTAATTGAAATATTTTTGGATTTACAATCATTATTACATAATTAATCAATATAACTGATGAGATAATTATAAGCCAGGCATGATGAAAGCGACGTTGTCTAAGGTACTCATGAGTTGTTCAGGGCTGCAGCAATTTTCTTGTAATTCAGGGATTTGTTGAGTGAGGCAGAGGAGGGGTCCCAGGGCGCAAAGTAGGGAGTCGAGGAGGACTGACAAGCTCCCAGAAACAGCAATTTGACCCTAAAATAATAACCGTACAAAACTGGAAACATATTCAACAATTTTTTGAGCACCTCGTGCTCTTTAAGTCTCTCTCCAATTATAGTGAGACTTTCCCCCAACAATTTCAAATGAGCGGCCACGTCAATGGGTTTAATACCATTCACTTTATAGCTATCTTTCCCTCTGGGACTCGGGGGTGAAATACTTGACGTGTCATAAGACAAACTCCCGGGCGATGTTTTTGAAATCGGAGTCTTCTTCCCCGTTGCTTTGGACCCACCTTTGCCACCCCCTAAAACGCTTAATCAAACCCCCGAATGTAAATTCACGTCTTACTTGGATGTTTATCGGTTTTAACAATTCTGCCATCCTTGATAATTAGTCGTTTTTTAGAAGTGTCTGTATCGAGTCGTTTGAAACCCCCTGTTTCTTGTTCATCAAAATCGCTGTCTGTGTCTACAGAATCAATACTCGATTCTGTATTCGCGGGCAATTCGTATTCACTTTCGTAATCGGACTCACTCGCTTCGTCGTAATTTTCAAAACTGTGATCCGATTTGATAAAAACCTTCAAAGTTTATGTTAGTGTATTGATTAAAAAAAAATGCTATTACATCTTCGGGACGTGGCATTTTCCGAGGTGGCTGCACATCAAAATCCGATTTTCGTCCAATCCCTTGTCTTTTATTAAACGACCTATCAATGTCATCCGGTGATTCGAAATCCATCAACTTTGACGACTTTTTTCGCACTCTGCCGCTCCTCGAAACACCTGTTACTTCTAAATTTATTGTTTCCATTAACACATTGTCCAAACAAAACGATAAGAAATAAAAATAAGAAAATAAAACACTACATTCTCATAACATAATTTATTAAAAAAATATACAAATAAATATTATGAGGTAATCGTGTCCTCCTGGAGCCAACCGTCTTCATCACTTAAAAATCTCCTTTTCACAGTTGTGTTCATGTAGGGCCTTAGGGCCCACTCTGTATCAGCAGCGTCTGCATTGTCAAGAGTCCCTAATTTAATTTCATATAGGCGTAACTGAAATCGAGGCCCCACTTCTGACAATTCAATCTGAAAATTATTTTTTTAACAAATTAATTTAATTGTGTTGGTGTAAATACAAAGAACTTACCTGTTTATCAACTGTTTTGTAAGTGTGGTGCCTAAAACTGATATAATCGTCATGATTCGCGAAAGTGATTATCCGTTTGGAGTCCTCCTTCGGCACCGGAAACAAGTACTTCAAAATATTCGTGACTCGTTCCCCTAGTTTTGTTTTAAAATTATGAAAAATTAAGTGGGGGTACTGCTCCGACATGGTCCCCAAATCGGGGATATCATGCCTCATGACAACATCCGACATTGTGAAATAAGCCGTGGGGCCGTAGGGCAAATGGCAAACGACCAGACTATCCGGGACCCCCCTGTGCTCATGCACTACAATAAAATCCGTCACGTCGTTGGCCCTACATGCATGTATCAACTGTTTCATCTCGTAGTTGCCCCGATTCATCCTTTGTGCGTTGGGAAAAATCAGTCGCAGTTCCTTTACGAACATTTTGAGTCTCGAGCTGGGGTCTCGACTGGTCGTTATGACAATTTTGGGGTCTTCGACCCCCGCGTATCTGTACTCGTCGTCGATAGAGCTGGCGAGGGCCCCGCCACTCTCACCGCCGAGTTGGACGGCGGCTTCGGGCCCCGAATCTTCCCATTCAAGCTTCTTGGCGTAGTGGAGAGCTTTCTTTTGGAGGTCCCCATGGATGGGGATGTTTTCTTCCAAACTGCGCTTGATGCGGTTCTTCTTGTCTTGGATGGATTTCTGCCGGTCTTCGACGGTTTTGCGGTAGAGATACTCCCGGCGTAAGCGGGCTTGGCGGCGTAACATTTTTGAAATGTATAACCTCAAAAACACGTGCACTTGACAGGTGACAGTAAACAATCGCTGCTGCCAACACGAGGAAAAACAAACGGAAAATTGTTTGTTTATTAAAAAATTGGGCGCAAAAGTGTCTCTTATTGAAAAATTATACAACTATTCGAGGGAGAAATAAACTTATGCGTTTGCGACAACTTACTATTATTTAAAGATTACTAAAACTAAAATTAACAACAAACCTTCCGATTTTTGCTTCTTAGCTTGAAAATTTTCCATTGCTTATCACACCGCGCTATCACTTTAAACCCACATATTTCGTCACTTATTTAACTGTTTCGAGTGCTAAAATAATTGAAATTTCGTTATAGGATAATTATTCCCACAATGTTTGGGAACTTGGGAAGTGTTGTCAAGTTAAGTACGAAATCCTGACGCAGCGAAAATCAATAAAGCCGAATCCCACGAAATACTATATTTCGAAAAATGTTTTCATTATGAGCACAGTTATCAGATTATTAAGTAATAAAACTGTTTAATGGTCAAGTAAGCAAACAAGTATTAGACAATAAACTAAAACATGTGTGTATCAATTTCTTCAAGTAGTCCTTGGGGGAAATACATACCCACTGTAGTTATTACCAAAATGAAATTCAAAAAGAGAAAAAATTATCGTTACAGATGATCCTTGATACATTTGACGGGACAACAGTGGGGGTATGGCTTTCTTAAATCTACTGGGATATCTTTGTAACAGTTTGGAGCCCTCATTAAACGCAAAGCACATCTAAAACCAAATAATTAAATTTAAACGTAAATCTCTATAAATTTAGACCTTCTATCATAAAATATAGACCCGTTAGGATAGCAATAAGCCATTTCACATTTCCCTAAGACCGGTAGTTTTTTATGAGGCTCTAAATGACCCAATCTTTCGTCAAAGCATCCAACTTCTATTACATTTATGAATTAATGAATAAACTGTTAATAAGTAATAAAAATAACACATACTTCGATTTGAATTGGGTGTGGAGAATTTATATCCTGGTCCTGCGCCACAGTGAATTTGTGAAATACACAAAGTTAATATTAAAAGAGACTGCATTTTTAGTTTGAAACTATACGCACGTTTAGTAATTTGTTAAATTTTACATTGTTCATTTTATTAGTGATAAGTTTGAGTAAACACCAAAGCAATTAGTAATACAAATACACAAGTAAAAAGTGCGACGTGACTAGAAATATACAACATAGGTATAATTACAGAAATGTAAAAATCGTTGTAAAATGAGAGCATATCTATTTTTTGTGTTTTATTATACATTCATAAAAAAATATCCAACACTTGTTGGGTAATTTATTTCATTAAAAAATTACAAAGTAATAACTAATAACTACTGTTCGGCGATCGATTTTATTTTCTCGTTGGAAAATTTATACACATAAAACTTTTATAGATTTTGGATGTTGTCAAATTTTGAAATTAAAAGCGAAATAAAAAGTGGAAAATACCGAAGAATTTGTCTTAGAAATTACACTAAAGACAAAATTATTTCTATTAGGTTTTATTGGGTAATACTACAGTTTATACAGAGCGTCCTTCACTTCTTCTAAATTTGAAACATTACTTTTTTTATTTGAGATTGTATTGTATTTTACTCGTATTGTTCTTCGGAGTGCTATGTTATGGTTAATAAATAGTATTACATATTAAGTTTTGTCTTCTTTCATCTTCATTTTTGAAATACTATGTGGTATTGAAATAAATATTGAAATAAAACACTTGTGATTTTATTCATTCATTTTGAGAATGAACTTCATAAAATTTTATTTTCTAAAAATAGAAAAAATCTCTCAAGAGTTAAAAAAAGATGGTAGCCCAACCAGTCTGTCCTTAGTTGTGCATTTTCTGGGACAACATTGCGGGTAAGTTTTCTCTTTGTCAGCACAAGTCCAGGATTTATCAACAGGATCACAGCTAAAACAAAAAATAAAACCTATGGCAAATCTGAAAAATAATGAAACCTTATTATTTGCATCGATCCAGACTTATCTTCAAGACAATAGGCTTGTTCACATTTTTTTGGAACCGGGATTTTTTCTCCAGCTTTTAAATGGCCAATTCCATCTCTATAGCAACCACCAGGTTCTATAACATAATTTTTTTAACTTGTATCTATTATTCAAAAAGTCTTACTTCGTTTTGGATGAGGCGATTCCTTATTAGTTGCTGCTTCAACGTTACAATTAAATTGGAAAATGGCTAAAGTAAGTACTACTGCTAGAAGCATCGCCTTTATCATCATGTTTTCTATCTCGAATAACTAGGTTGGGGGGGTTAATTTCGGTTTTTATAGGTAGAATTTGACTATTAAAAAACACTAACAGATTTATTGCAATGGAATGAAGCAATTCGTAGTTTTTATTTTCATTGCAATTTTTGGTATTCAAGGTAAAATTTTTATAGAAATGACTGACTGCTTTTTGTGTTTTTTTATATTATTTGACGTAACAATAAAATGCAAAAAACTGGCATCTGATAGGATACAGTATCCAATACACAATATCTCTAGCCACATCAAAATAGTAGACTGAAATTCGAATAGAAACAATTTTTGCCGGAAATAATGGCTAATTAAATATTTTAGAAATTAAAATAGAATAAAATGTTGTCTGTACGGGTATAATTGTCGATAATATCCCTCCCTTCGATCGGGCTTTAAACATATACAGGGTGACCCAGCAAGTTGAAAAAGTCCATTAGACCTTTAAATGGCAAAATTTAAAAAAATGTATAGGACCTTGATAGATACTAATATAGTGCATCACTTAAAATTATTTTCAACCATACAGCATGTCCCAAAAATAAGTTACGATACAAACTTATGTGTTTTTAAATGAAACACCGTATATTTCTTTGCATTTTTAGATGTAGCGTTTTAAAACAATGTTTTTACGCTAAACTTTTATTCGTCGATTTCGCTTAGTTTTAGAAATAAAACCTTTTTTTTGACAAAAACAAAATTTATTACACAAAAACTAAGACAGCTAGAATATTTTTTTTACTTCTACAAAGAAGAAAGTACAGAACTTAAAGCTGAGGCAATTTTTTAGTGTTTTGCATTTGTAAAGATTAATAAATTAAAAATAAATAAAAGTTTGTTGAAAGTTAAATAACACCACGGATTACTTATCCGTTGATTTATCCAGAGATTGTAAAAGTCGTTATAAATACTGAAAGTCGAATGATTTTATTGTAAAAATAAAGAATAATGGATTCAGTTTAACACAAATGTGATTATTAAGTGATATTTCTTCCATCTCTTGTGCTACTTACTGAAACAATATTAATTTTTTTAATGTTTAACGTTAAAAATCTTTTTAAATATTGATTATAGACACCTAAAAGTAAATAATTTTGAAAAACAATTTAATAATCTTTAAAATGCAAAAACAATAAATAGCGTGTTCCATTTAAATTTTTTAAGTTATTGAACTTTTAAAAAAACCTTAATTTTTTTATCTTTGCAAATGCAACACACTAAAAAATGTTACAACCTTATAGCTTGTACCTTCTTCTTTGCAGTAGTAAAAAAATATTTCTAGATGTCTTAGTTTTTGTGTAATAAATTTTTAAAAAGTGCAAAAAACAGTCTTATTTTTAAAACTAAGCAAAATCGACCAATAAAAGTTGTCATAAAAATTTACACCCAAAAACGCTAAGAAACATATGGTGTTTCATTTAAAAAAACACAAGTTTGTATTGTAACTTATTTTTGAGACACGCTGTAGAGTTGAAAATAATTTTAGGCGATGAACTAGATTAGTATCTATCAATGACCTGTATATTTTTTTTTAATTTACCATTTAAAGGTCACTAATGGACTTTTTCGACTTGCTGGGACACCTGGATTTCCCCGGGCCTTCATAAAGGCAAACAAAGTTTAATTTAAAGGATTGTTTTTTTAGGTAACACTTTTTTAGGTAATGTAACACARCATTCGTTTTACGCCAATTCAAACWCACCTTATATTAACTGATTTTTTATATGTTACACAATCTTAAGGTCGATTAGTATCATTTGGTTTAAAAATRGGATAATTACATCATCATGAAATATTTTATTAATTCAGGTAGGTAAAAAATAATTTGACAAACATTTATATCTTTAATCGTCTTCAAACGATAAAATTTTAAGGCTGTAAAAATCAGCCATGTAAACAGCTTATTGGACAACACTCTGGAAAAGATTTGCTAATGTCTAACCGTTTCGGAGTACAGTTGGGGTCCTCGTTATAAACAGGATTACAACTAAAACATAAAAGTTAAACTCAAAGTTGAACTTAAAGGAATAATTTGAAACCCATAAACTTCAATTTGTCCGGTAAATCTGCATTCCAAAGCAAAACAATATTGTTTTGCAACTTCACCACCAATATTCACATCTTTCAATACTGGGTCCATACATAAACGCTCATCAACTAAATTTAATGCAATTAAAATTTTTTACAAGGATGGTATTGTTGGTAAAGACTTACCTTTTTTCCGATCAAATGTGATTTTACGCGTGACGCTCATTACAGGATTGCAATAAACATTTGAAACAAATAAGACTAGTATCACTCCCAAAAACACATTCATTGTGTTGAACTGCACAATTGCTCCTTGTTTTCAATTTTTATAGTTTTCGGTTGGTATTATCGTAAAAAGTGAATCACAAGAATGCAGTAGGTACAAATTTTATCGCCAATTAAAAACATATTTCTTAATTTGTTTTTGCTGTTAATTAATAAAGTGACTGTACTTCCTTGCGATGTACAGGTTTTTCCCTAGTATTTAATCTTGAAATTATTGTCTTTATTTTTTTGTTTCTTTAGTAAAATTCAAATTACTTCCTACCTCTTTGTCGAAGGTTTTGAGTCGATTTAATAAATCAGTTTTTTGAAAACCAAATTAAAAATCCTAAAGTGTAAATAAGCCAAAAAACTTTTGCTCGTATAAGCGAAGAAATTTAATCAGGATTTTAAAGATTGTAAAAAGGCCAGTCAGTTCAGGAGAGTCACAGATAACAGTTATATTTATACAGGATGCGCCAGAACTCGCGCCCCAGAGAAAAYTGCCATATAAGGTAAGATACTAGGAACATGGAAAAAATGTTAAAAAAATTTTATCTATAAAAATTTCGAAGTTATAAGGKTTTAAAGTTTGCACTTTGACTCTATTTATTTCTGTTGGAAAAATAATTTTCCAAGTTTTTTTGCTATAGGCTATTAAAAGAGGAAACAAGGAAGCTGTATCCTAAATTGTAACTCTGTTCAATGTTATTTGTGGCGTTTATTGACAAAATTTTTGTCCCTTTACTAAATAATTGTAACAAAACATATACAAGATCATCAGTATCATTAAATAGACATAAAAAATGTCAAATGTCAAAAAATAAATGTCAAAATTTTTTGACTGATAGAATTTTTTAAACATTTTTTTCATGTTCCTGATATCTTACCTTACTTGAAAATTTTCTCTRCGGCGCGAATTCTGGCGCACCTGTATAATTCTAGATATGACTCTCGTCTAAGCAATTGGGTTTTAAAAATGCCCTCTGGCCCTTCTGGATTATATAATTGTGGCATTGCTGCAATAATTTTGCTTCCTTGTTTATACATTCAGTTAAATATTTTATTCTTATTATAAATAATGTATTAAAATCTAAATTACTAAATTAGTTCCAAGTTCCAAGATAAAAAAAGGGTTTATATCTTAGATATTCAGCTTCAAGTAAAAAATGTACAAAGCTAGTGGCACTA
Source organism: Tribolium madens (assembly GCF_015345945.1). Taxonomy (NCBI): domain Eukaryota; kingdom Metazoa; phylum Arthropoda; class Insecta; order Coleoptera; family Tenebrionidae; genus Tribolium; species Tribolium madens. Next base: position 6,912,002 of record NW_025400983.1, read on the forward strand.
GTCCGGCTTTCATCATCCTAATTTGGAGTTTTTAACAAAAGATTGAAACGTGTTTCTGTGCTTATGTGGTTTTTAGAGGCTATTGTGTCTATTATTAACCGTAAAATGGTAGTATACAAATCCTACAACAATGGCTTATTTCACTAAAGCATTTTTTTTTTGAATTTACGATTTTTACTTTACAGTAAAAACATWCAAAGATACTCCCTCTTCGAGTTAASTACAATAATAAAATTGGTCCAGATTTTAAAGATTAAAGAATTTTGGTTCTTTAGTAGAGACCAAACTTAAATAAGCGGTATATTTGCTACAAATACTTATTTTATGGTTTTTTTATAGGACCTTTTCTAGATTGTTTGCTAAGTTTATAGAAAATGTTTCACTAAAAATTTTTTGGACAAATTCAATTAAAAATCAAAAGTGCAATTCCGTTGAGAAATGATTGTCAATAAAGTGACGATTTTCGCAAACGTATTCAGACTGAGAGTAAAGAGCAACACTAATAATTAGCAAGAAAATGAACAAAATAACCGCTTTAAAACTAATGAAATAATAACAATGCTTATTGTATAAACAAACACCACGCGTCAGTGTTGAGATTTTCAAAAATGTTTAATAGTTTAATCAGTGCAATTAGTAGTGCAAAATATCGAAGTAAAAGTAAAATTGCTCAAAAATAGAATTTTCACTCCATGGTTGAAAAGTAAAACTTTTACTTGTAACATTTAGTCATAAAAGTGGTCACTTTTATAAGGTTTGAGGATAAAAAAATAAATATAAGTAGGTGTCTAGTGCCTTTAAATAACATTTTAAGGAAACAGTTTTTCGTTTAAGTAAATTGTTTATTTTATCATTCATATAACACTAAAAACCAATTCAGGCACAGACGATTCGACAGCACTCTGGATAAGGTTTTTTAAGATCCACCGGCTTTTGCACACAATTTGGCCTGCTCAAAGCCACGATACCACAACTGAAAAAACAAAATWATCTCAAACAATACAAACTAATTTAAACCTGATGTGTTCCATCCATCCAGTAGAATCGCAAGTCATTTCTGCACATTTTCCAGGCATTGATACTACAGCACCGGCTGTTAAATGCCCGACTTTTTCATTAAAGCATCCCCCAGGTTCTAAAATTTATGGCGTTTGTAAATTTTTATAAAACTTGAAAGAACTTACTCCGGTTTGGATGGGGTTTATATCGTGCAACTGCAGCTTCAGTGTTAAAATTTAGCAGGAAAATGGATAAAGCTAGTACCACTATCAAGATTGCTTTTACCATCGTGACCTCGATTTTTTTAACAAAACTGAAGAGTTCCTGAGTTTATATAATTTTGGGGACTGCTATTTTCGATTAACAATAAAATAACCGTAAGGTCGTATAAACTGTATAAAAATGCAATAACAATGTTTTATCACGACAAAATTAATTATTTTTTGTAATAACCACTATGGTAATGGTTATAGAGGTCGGAAAATACATCATTTCATCCTTCCCTTGGGAAGTGATTTATGTAGGACTGCCAACGTTACGATCAACATTGTTAGAAAGACAGATATTTCATTATTTAAACTTTATCTCACTTGTGAATAATATTTGATTTCTATCACCGAAAACAATGGTCTAAGGTAAAAACTCAACCTGTAAGATAAAAAAATAAAATTTTTCGAAATTTTTGTTTGTTTTTGAGTTCTACAAAATTTTTTATTTTTTTAAATGGTAACATAAATTGCGATTTTGTCAAAAAAATCGCATAACTTAAAAACAAAACATGATTTCGTTTTCAAAAAACGATCACATTTTTTATATTACTTTAATTTATATTAATTACACTGCCCAACAAATTTTCTTTTATTTTTTGTGATTGATCTATTGACACGTGTATCAGGGTACATTAACATCTCTAATTACGAATTTGATAAGAAAAATTCTCCATYACGTWCAGATTTTAAGTTACAGGAAAATAGTTTTCTCAAATTTTATCGTAAAAATTGTTTATTTCAAATAGAAATTAATTAAATAGACGACGAAAAAAATTAATTTATTCACTAAACAAAAACAATGTTAAAGATGTATAAGATTCTATCATAAATCTGTTGTAGATGAGTTTTTTGCAAAAGCTGACTTTTTTTTGTAGGGTATTTTAACTTCCCTTATCAGGAACCAGCAGTAATCCCCCATCACAGCTGGATCCCATCTCCTTTGGTACCTCTTTTCCATCGTCAATATATCCTGGTGGAACCTTTCCCCTTGCTCGTCACTAACGGCATCCAAATTTGGGGGAAGAAAATTAAATGAGAATGGAGAAAATGAATTTTAAGTGTTTCGTTTTTCGGCAATTTTGTCGAGCATACTTACATATATACGTAATATCTTAAAATGCCTAACTTTAAAATCTGACGTGCTATGGAATTTTCTTTATCATTTTTGAGTTTAGCACATAGAATTAAACAAAAAACAACTATTTTCTTCTCAGTCACAAAATGTTTGTTGGCTAGTGTTATTATTTTTTGGAGGAAAATGATTTTTTAAAAATCACTTTATATTCACCCTGTTTACAGAATATTCTTTTTTGGACTGTAAAAACTAATGTAAAATTTTTATGGCTTGATCAAACAAGATTTTATATTACAACATTAGATTCTTATTTTCCCTTTTTATTTATTTCATGCTAACTGAAAACTTATAACATTTAAATCATCCGAAAATTAAAATTTAATGTTGAAATAAAACAAAAAATATAAAACGGTCATAAACAAAGATTAATTTTTTTGCTTTTTTGATATTAACATTTTTATAAACATATTATTAAAAAAAGAAGCTTTCTGTATCAATATTTATTTCATTAGTTCATTAGTAATGATAATTACATGTAGTGGTTGCCCATCTCGGGACAGTGTATTGGACAACACTCACGCCAAGGCTTCCAAGGCTCTAATGGTTTCTCTTTAATACATCGCCGGATACCTTTGAAAATACGTGGTCCACACCTAAATAAAATTAAAATAACCGAAATAAATAACTATATACGTGTTATCTTACTCAAAAACTGTCACACTTCCATCAGGATGGCATTTCAAAGACATGCATTTGTCTTTAGGGTCAGTTTTTCCTACCGAAAGATGACCATATTCTTCGTAGTAACACCGTSCAACTTCTGATTTAAAAATTAGTAACGAATTGTTACAAAATATAAATGAAACTTACTTCGCAAAGGATGGGGTTTGTGAAGAGTGAATTTTACATTACCAGCGCCAAAARTAAGTTTGAATATGTAGAAACTTAAAAGCAGGATTGTTAAAAACAACTTCATCGCTCTTAGATGTCTAATTTTTTAGATTTAGGACTTGATATGATGCATTATCAGATATTTGGTAGTAGGTCATAAAAGTAAAACTAAATTTTGGAAGCACAARTGTTTTATTTTACTGTTTAAATACCAGATYTAAGTTGCAATGATAAAAACTGAAGCAATATAAAGCGGTCATAAATAATAAGGATTCAGTTTTTTTACTTTTTTAATATTATATTAAAAAAGAAGCTTTCTGACTCAAGATTTATTTGATTAGTATCTATAATTACATATAGTGATTGCCCATTTCTGGACAATGAACTGGACAACACCTACGAAATGGTTTCCAAGGTTCTAGCGGTTTCTCTCTAACACATCGTCTCATGCCTTTGAAAATACGTGGTCCACACCTGTGATAAGAAACATAAATTCATTGCAACTAAAAATTGTGAAATCACTCGAAAAGTGTTATACTGCCGTTTGGATGGCATTTCAAAGCCATACATTCTCCCTTAATATCAGTTCTCCCTACGGAAAGGTGACCGTATTTTTTGTTGTAGCACCTTCCAACTTCTGAATGAAAAAATATATTTACTTGGGATTTTTTATAAAGCAAGAAACTTACTTCTCGAAGGGTGAGGTTTCAGGAGCGTCCATTTTATACTGCTGCGAGCAAAACTAAGTTGCAGGATGCACAAACTTAAAATTATCACTGATAAGAAAATATTCATCGCTTTAAAAACTATTTTGAAAATAAGATTTTCAATTTACGAATGTGTCTGACTTTGTAGTGATAGTAGTCGAAACAACAGTAAAACTTATTAAATCGTGAAGTAGTAATAAAAAATATCTATTTTTATGTGTCTCCAAAAAGTATTTGATGGAATAGGTAGTATTATTATATTTTACAAATAGAAAACGAGAATAAGAAACCTATCTAAAATTAAAGAGATCGACATCTCACAGTACCTTTATAATTTAGGAATATTAGGATAAATTTGATTAAAGTTGAGTCTTAATAATTTTTTTTTTAATAAAACTCATGTCTAAAGTGGCGTTTATAACACTAGTTACATAATATACTATTTTATTATACCTGCATCATAATCCTAAATTAAAACATGCTGCTTATAACACCCTGAATTTTAAAGTTGTCTAGGTAACAAGAAATAGTAAAATGTCTGAACCAATTACAACGTGAAAAAATGTGGTTAGCAACTTAAACTAGTAACCGTCTCTACGAAAACGATTCACAAACAACCTTTGATAATTTTATTGTGTAAATCACCGCCTCCTTAATGAAATGTATCAATATCCCGCCTGGGCATTTCGTAAAAAATGCATTGGAGAAGTGATTCCGATTTTTTCTTAGTTACGGGGGTTACTAAGGAAAAACTGAATGAGTTTTAATTATTAACGAAAAATAACGCAATTCATAAAAGCTGGGAAGGAAGGATACAACAAAACTAGATACGCCAGGGAGAATTGATATTATGAGGTTGAACCCTTTAAGCTAAAAAACTGGATTTGTCAAAAATTTTCCCCAGATTAAAGCGCCAACGGAAATCAGTTGAACTCAAAAAATGCCCAGGCGAGAAAAGGATTATTTGTATGGAGACGGCGATGGTGTAAATACACATTTTTTCAATGCTCATAAAAGATCGTAAATGGGCAGGTATAATAAAAAATAGCGTATAACACTCGTTTATAAGTGCCTTTAAAACACTTACGACGTTAAAAGCACTCTGCTGACGCGTCGTGCTCTTAAACCCGTCGTGCATGTTTTAAAGGCTTGCTTATTAACTAGTATTATAATATACCTCTTATGAAATCGACGAATTTTTTTGAAAAATTAACAAAAAAGTCAATTCCGTTTCAAACTTTGGAATTTTATTCCTTTTGCTTCCTTTGAACCTTCAACCTCAATCACAGTGGTTGAAAGATTTGAGGCTAAGCCCAAATTGGTAGGTGCTTATAATCTTTAAATATAGTTCTCCGTTACCAAAACTCGTGAAATTTATAAATAATTTTATTTAACTTCACAACATTAAAATCACAGTTTAACTTATTACTGTTAAAGTCCAATACGTCCACACGTTCAGAAAAAAATACAACTTAAAAATTTTACATCCACTCAAACGGAAAAATACAAATCAATCGCTAAAACTAAAACTGTCATCTGACGACCTAAGAGAAATAGAATCGGACCTCAAACAAATTTCATAGTAATTATCATAATCCCTGAGACTCGTTTTCGTCTTCGAATAGCAATAGTCCATAACGAGAACCCCGTTACAGTGAGTACTTGGAAAGTCAACATGAGGCAAATCTTGGTAAKTTTCAGTAGGTTGTAGTTTAATATCATCAGGCGGTTCAATCACTTCGAAACTATCAGTCGCTATATTCCAAACGAACCAACAGTGCGTCGTGTAATTTTCCGGCTTGCCGTAGTATGGTTCGACCGTTTTTAGAGTACCCATTTTAATCACAGCTTGACATACGATGTGTCCATCTAACGGACAAATCTGCCAACAAAAAGAATTTCAACCAACCATATCAAKGCACTTGATCACTTACATAATTCAGTTTAATATCGTAATCCTGACAATGTAGGAATTCAAGAAGAGAGTCGCTGCATAATTTTTGAGCGCGTCTTTGGACAAATTGTTCACAGTCAAATGTTCGCTGAGTGACGATTAGTTGCATTTCAGTCACTTGATCCACTTTAAAATCGGGAACGACGTCCAAGTGTTGGTCAGTCAGTGTATGGACAAGGAGAGGTATCTCAATTGGAATATTGTAATCATCTAAAATTGCAAAATTCAGATTTTTCTGAGAAGTCGAGAAATTTACAAATTGGTCACAATTTAGAACTGTCAAAYTTACTTTTWTAATTTTACACATTAGTGTGCAACACGAATACTGGAAAATAAAACAGGATAAAAGAAAAAGTGAGAGATATTGGAGATGAGTGTAGTGTGGTGTTAGAGCTAGCTAAGAGAGAACAAGAAAAAATAAACAAAAACGCAAATGAATAATAATAAAAGAGGAAGAACGAAAGTGTAGAATGTGAGGAAAGAGATAGGAGACGATCGAGCSTCTGTTAAACGAATGATAGAAAACAAAAGAAAGTACTGGATCAAACAAATAGAAGAATAGAATGCATGAAGAGGAAGAGAAGAAAACAAGTTTACGGAGAACAAGGATTACTATTTATTATTGTATCTAGACGATGCATTCGTTTCCATGTAAAAAATAGCGTAAAAAATAAAACGAATAAAAACATATAGATGATAGTAGACAATGAGAGAAAATAACAGACAATAATTGATAAAAAAAACAGGATTTGCAAATTCATAAATAAATTTGTTATGTGCTCAAAATCTGTTTTTTTAAGCGAAAATATAAAAAAAATCCAACTTTATCTAGGTCAGTTTTTATGTTACTAGATTCCACAAAATACTTAAAGTAATATCAATTAACTTTAAAAATAATTATTTAACTCAAAAACAAAAAGTAGTAGCACAAATTAGTACCATTGTTGTTTAAATAAAGTGGTATTTTGACTGTACAGTTGGAGACAAAATACTTTGGTCGTCAATGTCACTTGAGTGACATTAAATTGTAAAGCATGCTTTAGAACTGTTAACCTTATTTTTAGCTAYTGTCAATCATAGGTGACAAGTTGTATATATTTTTGATAGGAAAATATAACAGCTGTCATTACTTTGAAATTGTCATTTATTTTAACGTTAAAGCTTGAATTACATTAAAGTGTCAGAAAAGTATTTTGTCTCCAATTGTACAAACCATCGAAATTATTAAAAAAAATATTGCCGCATGCTATTTCGGTCGTCAATATCAGAAAAAATATTCTTTAATGTCTAAAAATTTGCAATTTACCCGTTGTGACTGATTGTCTCAAAAAGTCAAAAACATGTAGTCTAAAGTCGATTGACTTTCTATTATTACTGACATTATTAAAGTTAAGTAAATGCTTCTACTCTAATAGTAAAAGATAGACGTAATTTAGATTTTATGAGAATGAAAGAGACAAAACTATACTAAAAGCTTTTGCTACATTTTATTCATACTACCACCTATTATCGCTCAAATTTCAAATTACACAAAAAATATTTTGTCAAAAAATGAGATTGACGGCCAAAATAAAAAAAAAATAATTTTTTTCGTTTTACCCCTGTAAAAAATTTAGTGCAGCAAAAATTAAACCTTAGAGCGATAGATTTCTAAAGTAAGAATTTTGAAATTAAAATAATAAACTTGAGATGGCGATAATAAAAAAAAACATTTTTGTTAATTTGGATTTTTAAAATGATATTTAAAACTCTACTCTTTGCGCGAAAGTCTTAATTAAGCAACTAAAAATCTTTTTTTTTTTTTTTTGGTTTTAAAGCTTCAAATACCCTGGAACCTTTGATTAATTTCCAGTTCTAAAATAGACCAATTTGCATCTTTGCACATTACAAACCTCTACTTTGCCCCGAAAGCAGCGAACTGTTCTCGAAATCGCCATTCGAGTACCTCCTCACGACCTTTTTGATCCACCTCGGCGTCTCGGTCTTGGGATCTACAATCAATAACCCGCTTTGCTGAGAAAACCGATCGACTTGGGCCGAAAAATTCCCCGGCATTCTCAAAATCAATCTCGAATCCGAATCCGAACAATCGCTATCTAAACTCGGCGAATACACATATAACTTCCGCGCCGATTCTCTCGGACTTATCGGCGACTTGGAATGATGTGGCGAATTGCGAATCGACGGACAGTACAAATTCCGCGCTCCTCCGGGCGAAAACTGCCCATTTCGCGAATTGGGCGACTGCATCGGCGAATGCGGGCTTAAAAACAAACTGTTAAAGTCGGGCGAGCGAATACAGCGACTCTGCGAACGGTGCAGATACCTCCTCTCGCGCCGGAGCGAATTGAACGGCACGATATTCTCGCTATTATCCTCCGAAAACTCGTACTTTTTCTCCGCGAGTCGCTTTTTCCGAAAAGAGCTCAATTTTTCGCACTTCTCGTTCTCTTCAATAAACTCGTACGCTTTTTCGGCGATCTTTTTGTCGATTTTGTTTTTCTCGGCCGACTTTTGCACGCCCGAACTCTGCGGTACTGAAAACAGATAGTCTTTGCTCGTGTTTTGTAACCGTTTGAAACGCGGATCGACGATATTCTGGACTAAAGTGTTATGATAACTTTTCCCCGTCACGTTTAAAGGCTCACAACTGATGTTTAATTCGTGAAAAGGTTTGTTACATTCGTTACCTTCCAAGTCGTACTCGCTATTAAAGTCCTCAAGTATAGCATCGACGACGCTATTCGTACCGAAATGCTCGCTTGGAGATTCCGACACTTCGCTAAAAGTGTCGGTAAAGTTAGATACCGATTGAGAGGGTAATTTTGAGTCGTCTTCTTTTACGAAATTTGATAAATTTACGCTTGACTGAGGTGGATCGAGGGTCGTTACGTTTAAAATGTGGATGTGGTGGCCGGTATTTATGACGAGGTGGTCCGGGTAGGCCAGGGAAATGTGGGGGTCGAAGCTGGGGCTAGGTTGAGACATTGAGAACACATAGTGCAGGACGAAGCCGTGTTTCACGCACCAACCTTGACTCACAGATTCTGTAAATGAATTTCTTATTTAATTTTCCTACATCATGGGAGTCTTACCGTCTCGAGATAAATTTCGATGGCAATGTTTGCAACTCTTTGGAAACGGGAGAGTGATTATGGTTATGTACACCATGGCCGGGCTTGTGGCCCTAAAAATCATTTAAATTTATGCTTTTGTCTCTTGTTTATTTCAAGAAGAAGGGTTTTTACTCACGCCAGGCCGTAGCACAGTAATTTATGTGGATCCATTGGAAATTGCATAAACATAATTTTATCCAGAACCCCCAACCCTCTCAAATGTTTAAAGATCCCATGTTTAGAAACATATTTCAGCTTTTCTCCAGGTATGAACCTCCACAAGTACAATTCATACTCATAAGAACCATTAAAGAATAAAGACGGTGCAACATGGTTGATAGATTCAAGCGGTCGTTCCGTAAAACTTAGAAAATACTGTCCACACAACGTGAACCCCATAAAAACGTGATTCCTGTAACCAAAAAAACACAAAATCAGTCCCTTCTTAAGAAACGCAACTTTTAAAGCTCGCTTACATCGTTTCATAGTCTTTAAGTAGGGAACTTAGGCCAAATCTACATTTATGGTGTATATTGTTAAATATTCTTTCAGTCTTAGCTTTAGGATTCTTCGTAAACCTCCCGTAAATCTAAAATTTCCGCAATGAAAACATGATGTTTGAGGTTAAGTACGAGTCTTACTTGTCTATTTATTAGATTCTTAGCTACGTTGGTGGATTTGTGTCTTTGATATAATTTAAAACTGTCACTTTTTGATTCATCACGCGAGTTGTACTCTCGTGGTATCGAGAATTGAGATAAATCTGAAAAAGAATCTTCAGAATTTTCATCGTCTGACACCACCACCGACATGTTGTTTACTTCTGAAAAATCGGAGGTTGTGATTGGATGAGAGGCCGCGAGGCGCCATGTTTATTGGTCCCTTTAAAGATTTAAACTCGGTTTTTGAATTTGGCACAAAAGCAATTAAATTAAATAAAAAATTTAAAAATTATTTGATTGTGCAAGAAAAGTTGTTATCACAAAAAAAAGAAATGACAAACATCAAATAAATTACACTTCTAGTGTAATTTGTACGCACGCAACCAACTCTACAGACCTGAGTACTGGGTATCATATACGCAAACGCTAAGAATAATTTAAATTTTCTCCTTAAAAAGGAAACTTTATACATCAACAATAAATTGAAGTTAAATAAAAATTTTAATTCAAAAGTAAAATTAAAAATTTTTAAATAATGCGTTCTGTGCCTTGTACTTTACAAAAATTTTATAAATTTTGAATATAAAAAAAAATCATAATTTTTCCCTCTCTCACTCTTTAAGAAGTGAAAAAAATATAATTTCAGTGTCAGATACCAGAAACATGAATAAATAAAGCTTCATCATCATTTACTAACAACAAAGCTTCAGCCATTTGTCTTTATTAGATTTTTAGCCCCCAAAGTGGGTCAAAGTCATTAAATGAAACTTCAGACGATTAACATGCAATTCATTGATATTTGATTAAGTATCAGAAAGTTTTATTTTATTTGCAGAAATGTAACAAGCAATAAAAAAACATCAAAGAAATTATTTGATTCATTTGAGCTAATTATTTTGATAGGTACGTAAATGTCTCGATTCTTTTTTTTTTGGTTTTTAATTTTTTTTTTGCAAATTCCATTTGTAATGAACAAGTCGCTCGCTTTTCACATCTAAATTAAAACGTCCAGTTATGTAAATAATAACTCACATGTCACTGAAATTATCACGAAATGAACGATTATTATCTGATAATTGAAGGGACTAAACTACAGCCTTATCGGGTGATATACACAAACCCAAATCGATACAACACTCACTTCATGTAATTGTTATTTCCACTACCTCTCTGTTTCTCCTCATTACACTCAATTCTCGTCGACATATAAGAGAAATTTTGTAAACTTAACGCCAACATAACACATGTAGGTACTTAATTGTTTTTAATTTTATTTTGTGCCCCTTCACAATATTGCAAGGTTTTATAAATAAAAGGAATAAAAAATGTGTTTATGAGATGAAAGTCTAAAGTAATGCGGCAGAGTTTCTTGTATCTAATTTAATAAGCGATTCAAGCATTTCAACTTTAATATTAATCCGAAGAATATAAAATAAATGGAATGGGGTGGTAAAAGATCAAGAAGTTTTCAACTGGGTCAAGCCAGTAAGAAATAAGAAATTTTTTAATTTAAACACTTGATTATATTTCAGAAGAGAAATATTAATTAGTTTTTTTTATCCAAGATTAAAATCGAATGTGAGTAGAATCTGACTCTTATCTTCCAGCATTTTCAAAGTATGAATTAAGTTAGGTATATTTTATATAGTTTTATAAATAAAACTGAAATTAAAGCAGTTTTATTAAACGTAAAACCCAAAAATGAAGTAAATTCAAACCCAAATTTAATACACATTCAATAAAAAACTCTCTGTATAAAACAGAAACATAAACAACCTGAATAAACGAAATACCGAAAACCGAAAAAAGTATAATCCAAGTAAATTTAAAATAAAAAAAATCCTGTTAACACCAAACCCAGAAATCAAAAAAATAAGTAATCAAAAAACTGAATCTAAAAAACTTGAAAAAACCAAATTTTCAAAGTTGAAAAGAAATCAAAAAACTGAATCTAAAAAACTTGAAAAAACCAAATTTTCAAAGTTGAAAAGAAATCAAAAAACCGAATCTAAAAAACTTGAAAAAAACAAATTTTCAAAGTTGAAAAACTAAACTGTTCTTAAAATTTTCTTTATAACATGGAAAACTAGATAATACAATTTTAAATATGTAAAAAAACATAATTACAACTTGAGCAGCTTCAATTTAGTTGTTAAAATAAACCATTCCATATTCAATATATCGTTATCGAAAAACCTCAACAATGCAAGAAGTCTATTTAAACTCAAAAAAGCTTAATAAAGACAGAAGCAAATTCAGATTTCCGAAATCCTCTAAAAAAACTTTAAAACCTACAAACCCAAATTAATAAAAATCCAAATCCTGAAAACCCATCAAACCTAACAATAATCTAAATCAATACGAAAACTTGAATATAATCAGTCATAACACTCAAAATTTTGAAAAATTTATAATAAACTCTAAATTTAAAGTGCAAAAGGAAAGCGAGCTGAAGGACTTCGGTCGACGGCCGATTGATTCCCTTTCTTTCTGTTTGTTTAAATTGAATTAAATATTCTATTATTTAAATATTTATTATTATTTGTATTGTGCTGTATCTCTTGTCAATAAAACAATTTCTCTCTCACTCTCTCTCTCTCTCAATTTAAATATTATAATTCGAAAAATCAAAACAAAAATGAACCCCTCAAAGTTTGAAAAAACTTTATATAAAGAATAGAAAAAATATGAAACTTAAAACATTAAGTTTCTAAATCCAAAAACTGAATCTAAAAAGTGCAAGTAAAAAAATTCAGTAAACAGACTTTATTTTGTACTCAATGTTAAAGAGTGCTTTTATCAACTAATTTCAGTAAATAGTCTTTTATCGTCTAGTGAAATAAAGTAATTTTTATCTAATGTTTAGATTCAAGAAATTCTGGTAGGTGAGTACAAAATAAAACGAAATATTATACACGACGATAAAGATTGTTTATCTACTCGTGAAAAAAGTCCACTCGTGACTTCGTCACTCGTAAACTTAACCTTTTCACTCGTAGATAAACAATTTCTTCATTGTCTTGTATAATAAATAACTATTAATAAAACAATTTGTAAAACTTTATAACATACAAAAAACACAAAGTTGTAAACCTTATGAAAACAAAAAAATATCAAAAATGAAGACATTAAAACCAGATTTTAAATCGCAAATCTCCCTGATAGAAACTTAAACATATAAAATTAAGATCTAAAAACGTGAATTTGTAAAGTTTGTGTAATTTACGTAACCGAATCAAAAAGAAAACAAATACATAAAACCTTGCAGTTTCAAATTGAAAATATTAAAAACACAAAAATTAGTATATTAAAACATAAAAAGCAAAAATTGAACAATCCAGAATATCAAAACCTCAAAAAAACTGAAAAATGCAAATTTTAAGTGATACAGTAAATTAAATAAACAAAATAGAATACAATTGCAATTTCCATTCAATTACGAGTCACTCGTATAAAGAAACAAATATTACAATAAAACTTAAAAATTACGGATTTTTCTATCCTATGATTAAATTAAGCTTGAGCTAAAAGCTTAATGTTACTTCTTTGAAAGTATTTAAGAAGTTTATTTAGCAGCCACTAGAATTAGCCAAATCTGTGCCTCCTCTGACATCTAATTCGCTTTGACCCTCACAAGTTAATCCTTGCCAAGCAAAATTATCTTACCCTAAGCTTGATTATCGTGGCTTCCCGAGCYTTAGCTTCGTGTTACGAAAAACTGAATAAAAGATTCAGTTTAGCTTGGCTTTGATCGAAATTTGTTGATCAATATAAGTAGCTCCCATCCCTTTCTAAATAATTTAGCTAATGAAATACGGTGACGATAAATAATTGTGAAAAAAATAGTATCGACTTGATCGTTTCCCCTTGTTAATCAAAGTAATTTATATCGGTCGCGGGTGCCGTGACCCCGTCTGAATATTCAGTGTATCGAAATCCTGTCTCGTTTTTTCTCCGTTCCTGCTGTAAAATCGCGCATCAGGACAATTTAACGGGGAGCTTTCGCGCGTGTCCGCAAGCTTTCGGCAAAGCTCGCAAGGGAGGGGGCCGTAGTGTACTAGCCGTCGGGGCTGCTCTAAATTTAAATCGCGCCGTTTTAAACGCATTTCACTTAATTATTAACTAATTAGGAGTTGATTAGATTGTCATAAGTGTTAGTTTGCTTCGTTTAACCCGTCCAAGAGCGTGAAAGCGATGAATCGCGTTCATTGAGCTGTATTCCTGGCGCGCGTCGACATTTTCCTCCAGTTTTTCATTGAGCCAAGGGCCGCGACACCAAAATGACGACGACGAGGGCTTTCAGTGCTTGCTTCGAGTGATTTTGTGACGTGTTCGTGCCGTTTTTACGCGATGATTAAGTAGGACCCGGACTGGAAATATTGATTAAGGTGGTACGACGCTGGCAATTCCAAAGCTCCCCCGAATAAATCATCCCCGACGAAATGAAATCCATTTTACTCATTACACGACACAGGAAGGTCTTGTACAAGAAATTTGAGAATAGGTGATCATGCTTTCATACAGGTAATGCCAGAAAAATCCAGTTTTTGAGTGACACATTTCCGATATATTCCACAGATTTGTCTAATGCGGAATGAAAGACAGATTGAGAAATGACCAAACGGTTTATTGATTTTTGRCCCTAAATAGGACGAGTAATTTCAGATTTGTTTGAGGRAATTTTTTGAAGAATTTTCATTTCACTTGGAATAACTTGGATTAAATCAGATAGAGTAAATGTAATGGTTTTTGGCTCATCACTGATGCTTTTGCTCGAATGCGCGTGTCGACTAAATTGCTTAATCAAATACGATGAAAATTGATAAAATATTAAGTAAACAGAATGTCCTTTGGGACGTAAAGTTTCTGAGGCTCTGAATGTTATTGAAAAAGCCAAAGAAAAATTACGGAAATGTAGGATTTAGTACAAAAATGTTCTCATCTAAGTAGGTAAAGCTTGAATTCTTAAAAGCTGTAATGTCAAATCAAATAAAAAATTAACAAAGTATAGTTCAAGTTATTTTTGAAATAGTTTTGTCAATCAATAAAAAAATTACGAAAACTAAAAAACACATTTAAAAAAATAAAAAAACAGAATACAAAGCTAAGACCGCTACATAAAATTTCAAGTAATTAAATTTAATTAAAACAAGCTTAAACAAAACAGTACAATAAAGGTAAAATTTAGAAAAGACAAAAATTGATAAAAAGTCACTTAATTTTAAGACAAATGTTTCCTATGAATATGTATCGAAAAGAGCTTCGCAAGGGAAAGAGGTGAGTGTTTTAATAGATTTATTCCAATATTTCCGAAACTATTTAAGAAAAAATTACAAAATTTGGTACAGATGTTAACCTTTATACACCTAAACGAATTCAAAGATAAAATGTTAAAATTTCTAATTAGAGGCTTTCTAAACGGGGTGAGTTTAGAATAAAAAGTACTCTAACTATTTTGCCTGTGGTTTCCTGCCACTTTCAACAACAAAATTCTAAATTTCACAGTTTTTCATAAAAAGGTATTTTGCATTTATCCGATACAATTTACCGATTTTGAGTAAAATCAGTCTTAAAATTTATGTTACAGACTATAAACAGCATAAAAATTAAAAATCAAATTCGTTTTACAATTTAGAACGCCCCTGATTAAAAATTTCGATATTTCATCTTGGAATTTGTTTAGATGTATAATGGCTGTACCAAATTTTGTAATTTTATCTATTCTGAAATATTGACAAAAACCCTTTAAAAAACGCACCCCTTTTTGGGGGTGTAGCTCCCTTATATAGCATTTTTCGAACAATGTTTATAAAAAACTTTTGTCTTAAAATTGAATATTCTATCTATTGAAATTTGTAACAATATATTCCTTAAAAGTTTTTAAAAACCCCAATAAAATCAAGATTAAACAACAGGAAAAACAAAATAAACAAAATTTTATAGAAATATACCAAAAATTACATGTACAAAACCTAAATAGGATGTTCCTAACTCAAACAAATTTAAAATTGAAAACCTGAAATTTTCAATACATACTAAATAAAAATTCAAATCTAAATATGCCCAAATGTAAATATAAATATACACAATACAAATGCAAATTTAAAAACGTAAGATATCGGATTTCAAAGATCCAATGAAAAAAAAATGAAAAACTGAAAGAACCAAAATAATCCAAAAAAGCTAAGGCAATAATAAGGTAAAAGCATTTCGAAGGTATATTGGTGTCATTTTTGTAAATTATTACAATACTAATAATTTTATTCCTCTCAAGTCTTTAGAATAAACCCAGCAGAGCACCTTAAACCGTGTTATTTTTTATTCAAAACCTCCATAAAAAAGCCTCGCGCAACTTTGCTGCGGACAGGGAATGTAAATATGAGAGCGGAAGAAATTTTATGTCACTTCAAAACTAGTAAAAAAATTCCTTTTGAATTCCCCCTTAAAAAGGTCGAAAAGTTTGTTACATTTGGGATCCAAAGCCCCTGTCATACATTCAACTGTAAATTATTTTGATCATAGCGTACAAATCGAGTTTCCCTCACAATAGCGTTATATTTGCAATATAATTCCATAAAGTCGCACATACAAAGACTATACCCGGCTTCCACTATTATCCAAGTAATTAGATTTAATAATGAACACATGAGAAATTACATTACATTACATTACTGAATTGTTTCATGATTATCTGAATTATTATCTGAAAGAAATGCAACGTCCTCAATTTTTAAAATATTCAATTACTCGAGACTGAATTTTTATACAAAATAAATACAGTTTTAGCAACGTTGCGCTTATCTCTCGTGAAAACCCAGTTTTTGTTCCAAATTAACTTTTAAATATTAATTTACTCTTCAAGGCAAATAGTGTAAGCAATTATTTTAATTTAGAAGTGCGTTGACTAAACGACAATCGATGAAGCTTCAATTTTTAATTGCTCGGTGAAAGCCCGGAAAATTAATTTATGTGCTTCGGAAAAATGTCAGTGGGCAATGGGCAGTGCCTTATAAAGGTCAACAGGGCACAACCGACGCATTCATCAATTGCCAAAAATCATCTCTGAAAGAAATATTCATTTTCCTCTTTTTTGAATGAATGTGAAAAATTATGTCTTACCCCTTTAATATTTAACTCGGACTATTTATCTTTTTCTTGTTACATATGTACGTAATAAATTATTCAAAACACAACATTAATTTCCCAGGAATGGAAAGCTGGCAGAGTGGGAGAAAGATAAAGATAAAGGGTGACAAGAACCACTTACGTTGTAACAGTTCTTGAATGGTAGTAATAGCTATTGTTTCGCACTTATCTGATAAAAACATAAAGCTGGTTATAATTAAATTTCAACACGTTTGTGTCAGCACCAATAATGGGAACTTTTTGCACTTATTTCCCATTTTTCCCTAGCAAAATCTCTTTTATAGTATTTTTAGTGTTGAATCCTGCATAATTCAGCCCCAGTTAGTTGCATGCGAAACGTTCTTAAATTTCTTATCCTTCAATGAAATTCGGCTTAATAATAGATTTCATAAAAATACGCACTACACATAAAACTGTCCGGAATTTATGAGCCAYAAAAGTGGTCASGACACGACATTCGTACAATACGCGAATATCTTAATTAGTTTAAATTTGATTAATCTGATTAAATTAAGCAAAACGGAACTATTTTGACGGTTGAATTATGAATGATGAAACCAGTTTTTGTATATGCCAGTGTGAGCTTTCAATAATTAAAAGACTTAGAAATTCTAATTTTAGGTTTAAATTAAACCTAAATCATTAATCAATTTGGGGTTTAATTATGCATTAGCTCTAAAGTCATGTTATTACACGCGTAAAAAATACGTAAATAGAAAAGTAAATTAAGTTTATGGCCGGAATAATACCACCGAAAATTATTATCGATCCGAAAGTATTTTTTTAATTGTGTTTTTTTCAATAATAACGACTACAATTGTGTAAACAGATGTTGCCAACTAAAAAGCTATTACGATAATAGCACACATCCATTTCAGCTAGTAGAGATGTATTTTTTACATTTTTATTCCCTCATTTCGTTTAATTTTTCATTTGAAGATTTTTATTTGTGTGGACTTGTATAATAGCGCCAATTTTTTATTACTCATACAGATATCAAAAGTCACAATATATTTGACGTCAGTCGTGTAATAAAAAAGGAAAAAAAGGAATGTTTTTATACTACTAGTTTATTATTAAAAATATTTCAAATTGATAATAACAAAGTCAAATATTAAGTTCAACAATCACCCGCGTTGCAATGTTGTTTTCAAGCAACAAAATTCAACACTCGTAAGAATTTGAAAGGAGCTTTAGCATATCTAAAAGCAAAAGTCAATAAATTTAAATTTTCTCCAAACAATAATATGAAAAAATGTTAATTTTACGGTTTTTTTAACGAAAAATACGTGGAAAATTACTTTAGTGTCTTGATGATGTTTCGTAACAAAAACAAATAAATGAAATAAAAAATTTGTTTTTCATTTGGTGGTGCAAACAAAAACAAAATATTAATTAAACGACATTTCACTRAATAATAAAACAAATAATAAATAAATAACAAAACAGAATAGAAATTAAAACTTGGAGATTTAAATTCGGACTCATATCGCAGAATTAAGAAAAAAAAAATCATAATTTTATTATTTGACAAAACTATACTAGATATGACATTTTCGTTACTTAAGGCCCAATTTCAACTTGTTTGTCGCAAGATCGCAATCTAACCACAAAATATACTACTCCAAAAAATTAAAGAAACAAAAAATTTTCTTAAATTTTTTTAGTAATTTTTGAAAGCCTGTAATTTTCTCGAAAAATGGTCGCATTTAGATTTAAAAAAAAAAACATTTTGAAGCTTTAAGTTTCTTAGTTTTAAAATGTTTTGCCAAAAAATATTACGGTATTACGCAATTCTAAGTAATAGCGCGAGAAAAAAATCTAAATTTTTGTGTCTTTGTTTTTGGCCCACAAACGTAGGAATTAGGATTTTAAGACGTTCGTTTACCTTTAATATGTTTTTTTGACATTCTCTTTACGTCAATAGGTCGTTGAAATATGTGACTTTAAATGAAAAAAGATCTTTTTGTCTCTGATCATCGATATCTCACCAACCAATGACTACACAGAGAATATAAAGGAAGTGCCAAAAACTGAAATAAATGTCTTATAAGATCCTTTTATGATTTTTTGGAAAATATTTTTTTTCACCTTTAACATTGATTTAAAGAAAAGAGAAAAAAGGAACTTTTTGCGTTGTTTTAGTAAATCTACTAAAACATAAAAATTTAGAATTCAATTTATCGCGCTATTACTTAAAATTGCGTGATAACCGTAGCACAGAAAAAAAAATTCCAAAAGATTTCAAAACTAGAAACTTAAAGCTTCAAAATGTTTTTTTTAAATATGACCATTTTTTTCAAAAATCATCAGAGTTAGAAAAATTTTTATTTTTAGTTCTTAATATTTTTTGGAATGGTGTAATATAAAAAAAATTCATTTGTTCGTCTTGAGACTCTTGAAAAGTTTTTCTAAAAATTCAATAAAATTGAAATTGAAACTGAAAAAAAAGTAAGGTAATTTGTAAGTCATTTTTTGTGATTGTTTATTTACTATAACAAACAAATAACAAAATACAAAATACATTAAACTTGATTGCAAAAGAGTGCCAAGAAATTAAAATGGGAAGTTAATTTTCAATTGTCGACACCCTTCGAATTTCAATTGACAATGTATAAATTGACTCCGCCTATTATGAGTAAATTTCGATAGCGATTTGTTTAGGAAATTGTTTTCTGGAAATTAAATTGGTCGAATTTATCCTTTCTATTGTCTTGTTTCACAGAGTGATGTGATCCGTTATGTGTACGTACATCTTTGCTGAAGCACCCTGTGTTGTTTTTTATTTTACACACAATTTTCGCTATCGTTACACACCGATGACTTCGAAAGACCCCATCTGTCGTTCACACACAGATCAATAAGTTACAATACGATATCCGAAATGAAATTTGAATTGATTGTGGGCGCATCAAACAGGTGTTTTTAAAAAATGGTTTTAATCTGAAATTCGCGGCTATCATCAATCATCGTGATTGTAAAGCGGCCAGCATGCGTCCTTTGTGTAGTAATGGATCTGGTTGTTATTTTTCAGAACGACATCCCAGAGCTAATCTGGTATGCAGTGGCGGAAATTGGCGCGCTCGAAGATCACATCCGGTCGTTCGCGCACGCGCAATATGCTCTGCTGTGGTCGCAGGAAGGTAAGTAACTCAAAAATTAAGACAACGAAAAAAAGTCTCAAGTCTCAAACTTGTAAAAAATCACTCTGTATGTGTATGTCTTTTTTTTAATTTTCAACCTTATGATATGTGAAAATTCGAAAACAATAAATGTCACACGTTAATGCAGATCCGAAGAAAGTATTGATCGTCATTGTGAAGTGACATATTTGTGTTTATCGTAAACAATGCAACGTTCTATAAAATAACAAAACGCAAATGGTGCCATTGTGTGTTATTCTTAGTCTTTAGCCTGTCTTTGTCTCATAATGTAAATTTCAAAGTGTTGAAGCTGCTGTAAAGTAGTGTAAAGGCACAACTGATGAAATAAGGAAGAAGCAAACTTTATAAAGCAACTTAGAGAATAATAAAACTAAAGAGAATCGGTTAAAGTTAAAGTCGTAGACTATGTTGCAACTTAGAAGTTTAAAACTGATGAATTCAACTTGATTTAATAAAATTTCGAGATGGTTTTGGTTCAATTTAAATCAGTATAAGAACTTTTTGCAGAAGAACTCGGATCGTTCCTTAAGTTAAATGAATTAATTAATTTGCATGCAATTAAAATCACCACTTTGGCACAGAAAAAGTGTAAAATATAGCTATAAAATAATTTTAATAATTAAACGAGAAAATGTAGTGTACAGAAAGTAAAAGTAAAAAATGTGAAGCCTACGAGTAAGTATCTACCAGCAATATAATTTTATAAATAAAAATTCAAAACAAGTTAATAGTATATTATGCAATTAGGAGTTAAAGTGATAGTTTATGTGGTGAAGCTGAACGTTTATTTTGCCGAGGCAAATAATTCATTTGATCCACATAAACTCACTTACACTCAGAATAACATACACTATTTTATGCGCAAACGTATTTAAATCGAGAGTCAAAAGCATCAGTATAATTGGTAAGTAAATGAACTAAATAATCAGAATGCTTTGCAACTAATAAAATCTTAGCAATCAAGTGTTTATTAATTTAACTAGTGTAGCAAGTAATGCAAAATGTCGAATGCTGATGTTCAACAAGGAAACATTAGTAAATGTCAATAATGGTAAAAGTAAAAAGGCTTAGGTGCAAAAATATACTTTTTACTACATGACTGAAAAGTAAAACTTTTACTTGTGACATTTATAGTCATAAAAGTGGTGACTTTTGTGACGTTTGCGGGTAATTCTTTTTTCAAATTCATTTATGTAATATCAAAATAGTACTTTGCGTCAAAAGTCAGGTAAGTCAAAGATTACAAAACGAATGAAATATTTATTATCCAGATGAGATATATCTTGTACTATATACTATCTATAGTAGATACTTTTACTTACCGGCACTGATACCGTAATAGATTTATTACTTCTTCTAGTCAAAATTGAGCCGGAAAACTGAACTTATACCGGACAGTATGAAATAAAAAATACCTAGTGTTATTACAAAAAACAAAAATTAAAGTAAAATAATTTTTTGTGAATGCTTAATTTCGTTTTGAAACTTACATTATTTGTCAAAATGTAATCAAAAATGACAAAAATGATAAGGTTTTTAAAAATAAAGATTAATCCTTTTTAAATAGAAGATTTCCACAGTAGAACTATACATACTAAATTAAAAAAAAAAAACAGAAAAAATCAAAAATCAATATGTAATTAAATAAATGAGTGTTAAAACAATCTTGCATATTTTTTTCTATTTCAGTGTCACAATGAACATTTTGTGTTTTCGGTCACAAAAAAGCTCTCTGTATTTTGAAACATTTTATGCAATATTTTTGCCATTTCTGAGTGTGCATACTGTCGTTTTTAAGTGAGAAATTGTTGTAGTTTAGCGTATTTCATCGCAACTAGTGGAATTTGAACTATCTTCAAGCGATTTAAGTACCACATACGTCAAATGTCATCAATAATTTTAATTTGAAAAGCGCTCAATAGAAAAAATAGCATAAAAAACGCTTGTTTTAATAATCATGCATTTGTAACACTCGCTACCTCGTGGCTCGKGTTACAAACTACTCATATCACAAAGTCTTTGTAACTCTTGTTTTTTTTATATACCATTGTGTTGTTCTATTGTCGCCAAAGACACGTTGTTTGAAAAAATATTTGGAGATGGCAGTGTGAAAAGATGTAAATGTAAAAATTGCATTAGTTTCGGTGAAATACGTTGATCCACAATAATTTCTTATTTAAAAACGGCAGTAGGTATGCAGTCAGTGATGACAAAATTATTACAAAGTTGCATTTTGTGGCACTGTTTTTTTGATAAAACAGTGTCACAAAATCGTCATAGCAAATGCGAAATATGTTATTTACATTAAAAATTTTCAAGGTAAAGTTTTAATATTGAAGCACGATGCAAAGCTGAACGCTGTAAAATACCTAACGCACAAATAATATACAAAACTTTTTGATTCATATTTGGATTTCAATACTCAATATTATGAGGAGTCGTGCGTTTACGATTTTCACCACAAAATGATATTGATCAGAATCGAAAAATAAATTGTGTTTATTTCTGAATACCGAATAGGTAAATAAATGCGAATCTTTTCATGGTATTAATGAACTTCATTTGCCATCAAGTATAATTTTTTTCAGTATCTCTAAAAGCTTAAAATTTTCGTGTTAAAACTTAATGAAAGCTTTGTAAACATGAAATACCGTAGCTGTCGAAAATGTGTAAACATGTCAATTACGGTTGTCGAGACCAAAAAATAAATTTCGGTTATGAAACTCTTCACTACTCTTCACCCCTAGTCTATAAAACTCGCRTTTAAAACGTGTTGATTTCTACCCCGTGTTAAATTAGCAATCGTCGTTTTTTCGAACCCGTTTCAGTGATTATCCATCCAAGACCCAGTTTTCTCCCTTATCAACTACAATCATCCCGTTTTTCCAGTCGATCGCTTCAGGTAAAGAACACCGAGCGTGTGCTATTGCCGCCCGCCTATTGGTCGTCGTTATCGACTAGAGTTTACGTTTTACTTTAATTACTATCGTGTGTACGTGGCCTCACGTGATGTTGATACATTCATAATGAGTTGTGCAAAGGGGAAAAGCGTGAATGGCATCGTAGCGCATTTTTCATTCGAGTCTACAGGGAGACCTGTGCAATTTGCATCTAGTTGTACTACGAGGATATGCGTTCATATTTTAACACTCACCCCAGSCGAAAGATTCTTGTTTATGCGATTTTAAATTACACTGAATTGAGTTATAAACATTTTTAAATRCAAAGCAGTCAAAGAGAGGAATTATAAAGCTTTCATTTGGATCCAGTTGTAACACAGAAAATAGGTAATAATAGATAGTAATAATCCATAAGGTATTTTCTGACTGTATAAAAATCAAAATTCTAATTAAAACATTTTATACAGGCTGTGTCAGAACTCGCGCCCTAGAGATAAATTTCAAGTAAGGTATCAGGAACATGGAAAAAATATTCAAAAAATTCTATCTGTCAAAAAAAATTGACATTTATTTTTTGATATATGACATTTTTTATAACTATTTATTAATATTGATGATCTTGTATATGTTTTTTTTTATAATTATTTAGTAAAAGTACAAAAATTTGCTAAAAAAAGGCACAAATAACATTAAACAGTCACAATTTAGGATTCAGCTTTCTAGTTTCCTCTTCTAATAGTCTGTAGCAAAAATCTTGAAAAATTATTTTTCCAAAAGAAATAAATAGAGTCAAAGTGCAAAATTTAAACTCTCATAACTTCAAAATTTTTATAGATAGATTTTTTTAAACATTTTTTATGTTCCTGATTACCTTACAAGACATTTTTCTCTGGGACGCGAGTTCTGGCGCACCCTGTATTTTCAGTTTTAATAAGATTATTTCATAATTTTGCCACTCACTGTATATTGAATTTATTTTAAACTACTCATACTTATATTTTTTTATTTTCAGTTTACGTTGTTTAGCTCTCCAAAAATTCTGTACAATTTTTTTGTTCTATAGCAGATGTTAAACTATTTTTTATTTTTATTTAACCGCAAGGGTAGATAAAGTAACACTTTAACAGCTAGAGTAGATAAAATGTTTTAACTTACTTTATTCATTTAAATGTACAAATTTTATCATCCACGAGGTGGAATAAAACGTCCCATTTACACTCAAACGAGTTAAATACAACATTTTATTATTCGAATTAGACTCAACAAGGCTTAAACTTGCTTTAAATCTGTTAAAAATAATCTGACGTTTCGTATTGAGAAATGCCAAAAATTGTATTTTTTTTATTTCATTTTTCTCTTTAAACTTTAAGTCCTGCTATAGAAAAGAATGTTGTATTATACACGACGATAAAGATTGTTTAATAAATAACTATAATGTTTTCATAGTTTTCTCATACATAATTAATCACCTTTCATGGCATTTTTCTCTTGTGCGGGTTTGGTGCGGTTTTTGAGAAAAGAAAAGAGAAAAAAAATACTTTTTCTTTTTCTTGAACTAAAAATATCTTCCTTTTATTATTTTAAATTCTCATTATTTTGTAATATTGTAATAAAACATTTATACCTTAAAAATGTATGTAATGGTAAAACTAGGTAGGTGTACCAAAACACTAATGAAAAAATTTTTTCGTAGAGGGCCAATCAACGGTTGTTTTTTTAATTATGTGTGTCACTTTTGGTTAATCCAAATAATATTTGTAGTGAGCTCACGTGACAATTATCTATTAACTCGTTTTCGAAAAGTTCTGTCAAATAATAATTTTCAAATAATTTGAAAATTATTTGAAAAAAATTATTATTAAAAAATTGTTATTAATTATTATTATTAAAAAAATATTTTTTCGACAGTAATAATAATAATAATAATAATAATATTTATTCATGCTTAGATGTACATACATACAATAAAAAATACAACATAAATAAATTACAAGTGTAAAACACAAACACTCATAATATGGACATAAAATTTTGTTATTTTATGCAACAATAGTTAAATCTTCAGACAAAAATTTATCGAAGCTATAAAAAGCTTTTGATATTAAATATTTTTTTAGAATAGTTTTATATTTACTTAAATCTAGATCCTGTATATCTTTAGGTATTTTGATGTAGACAGTAGGTAACATCACAACAGATTTATTATTCTTACTCTCTTGTGATGTTACCTACTGTCGAAAGTTATAAGCAAAATTACCATTTTGGAAGTTACAAAAACATTATTAAGTAATAATGTTTAACACCAAGTATTTTTTTAATATATTCAAGGTCTGAAAACAAATGATTCATGAACTTTTATCGGTAAAAATAAAGAAAATTTTCCTACAACACATAAATGGCCTTCACCTTGCTTCAGTTGTTGTAATAGTTGGAATTTAATCTGACTATTCTTTCTTTGCTAAGTCAGATAGGTCAATGTTGGATCAAGCTTAACAATCATTAAAATAAACTGTAATTTTGTTTTGACTAATTTATTTGGATTGTTTTTTTTTTAACAAGAAATGCACTGTCATGACGATTTAAAACATATATCACATTTCTCTTAGTGCAAATTTCACTCTGATATTGTCCTTGGTTCTTAAAACGATATCTTCAACCAAAACTGCACTCTTAGGAGTATCCACAGGTTGCAGAATAAAACTTGATAAAAGACCGCAGAGGACTGTCTTCAATTCCAGCATTGCAAACCTTTGACCTATACAATTCCTAGGTCCTGCACTAAATGGAATATAAGCATATGGATGTCTTTTGTCACAATTTTCCGGTAGGAAGCGATCCGGGTCAAATTTTTCCGGGTCAGGATAAATAACTGGATTGTAGTGAAGATCGTAGATGTGCAATTGCACAATTGTCCCCTTCTTCAATTTATAACCAGATGCTGTAACCATATCTTCGCCCAACTCGCGAGAAATGTAATCAACACTTGGATAAAGCCTTAGGACTTCCTTAATAACCCTTTCCATGTATTTTGTAAATCATCGTAAAACGGTTTCTTCTTAACATCTCCTAAAACATCCTTCATTTCTTGAACGATTTCTTCTTGAACTTTTGGATGGTTTGCTAGCATCAGCAGAATAAAATTTAAAGCTGCTGAAACAGTATCGTGGCCTTCAAACATAAAAGTGTCCACTTCTTCTCGAATTCCTTCATCATCGATGATTCCTTCTTCTTTTTGAACTGTCAGTAGTAGATCTAACATTGCTAAGCATTTCTTCTTTTGAGTATTGACAGTTCCTCGATGAAAATCGTTTCTTCTTTTGGCGATAATGTTATTGGTAAAATTGTGTAAAAGTCTGACCAATTTCTTTTCTTCGTAAAACTTGGGACTAAAAATGTAGAAAATGTCGTAAATTAAATAAGGTCGAAATATTCGGTGYATGAGAATGGAAATAAGTTTGTGAAATGCTTCTTTGTATTCTTTTCGGTGTTTGGTATACTAAAGTCAAATTTAACACCCATTGCAGTTTCTGAAAATTAATTGCAATTTTCTTGAATTAAAATAAGAAATTTGGTCACCCCCAATAACTTTCAAAGCAAATTGAGTAATCAATGGAGTTATCTCAACAAACGGTTTTTCAACTTCCTTTTTCAAAATTTCAACCAACTCTTCCGTACTTTCATTAAAAGTCAAAATAAAGTCTTGCAAAATAGTGTAATGGAAAGCTGGTGTTAGAATTTTCCGTCTCACTTGCTAGTGAGTTCCAAAACTTGTCAATGTTTCATGTCGGGTAAAATAAGCTGAAAGTTTTGTTCAAAATTGCATTATTTCTCGAGGGACTTACCGCCAAGTTTTCCGGGCTGAGTATATAACAATGCCTTGTAAATTGGGTTATACTCAAGGCCCCACTTACGTAAAACGTTGAAAATTTGGACTAGAATTTTTCAAATTGGTGCCAAAACCGTTCAAAGTTGTAATATACAAACCTGGAGTGCCATGCAAAGGACGCATATTTCCAACAAATAAATTGAATTTTGGTGGGCCTGGCATTTTTTGAATGTAAATTATTACTAACACCATTGCAATTAATTTTCTGATAARATAACAAATGACAGCAATTGCCACCAAACCTATTACCATTTTTTCAAATGCCATTTTATCACACAAGTTTTTACTATGAAACTCAAACTAGAACTAATTGTACACTCATCACAGATCCATAATTATCGTATTTGTAAATATATACCTACAATGTACATTAAAATCTTATCATATTTATAGAATGAAATGTATTTTATTATAATTGTAGTAATGACATTGAATTAATCATTTAAGTTTATTTTTGTAATGTCAAGAAATATACGCATAAGTGGAGTTAGAGCGTAAACAGATGTTCTTGTTAAATTTAATGTCTCTATGATAAGATTTGGAGTTTCTAGTAAAATGTACTATTTACATCACAAGAGATGTAAGTAAAAATATTTTTCTTTTATATAAAAATGAACAATTTTCCTTGATTTTCATTTCTACTAACAGAAGTGATATTATTGTAGAATACTAAAACAAGTCAACCATAGTTCCTTAATTTAAATTTCACATTTATGTAAAACTTAAGTAATTTAAAAAACCATTTTCTTTAGTACAGCCCTACAGCTGAAAAAATGTATTTATCAGCTTTCACATAAATAGTAACAGCGGTCAGTTAAAATTGTGATCTCAAGTGTTGTTCCGGTGGTGACTGAAATAATATTAGAGATCACTATTTCAGACGTGCGTAACAAGAGTGTGTCTCGAGAAAAATGTCCCCAACTGTACATAAAGCGGACAAAATATAATTTGACTCTAGGTCAAAGTATCACAAAYAATATATTTTTTCTACAATCATGTGCGAAGTTGAACTTCGAACAGACGTCGAGATCAATGGGCGGAGTGGTGATTTTTTTAAAAGATGCGATATTTACAGCAGTGTGTGAAGTGCTCATTTCACACAATGACAACTAAATTTTGAAGTATTTTAAATATTGTGGAAAAACGTTTATATTATGTGTGCAAAAATGTTTTTAACGACCGAATGCCTTTCTGTCTCGATTTGAAATCTCGTCAAGGAAACGGCATTATTTCGAGTTAAAAAAACACTCGTTTTGCACATTTAAATAAATAAAAAATAAACATAAATAAATATCCAGACTTTGTCCATTTTTTATTTGTTTGTATTTACTATATATAAATATTTAATTTGTTATCTACGAAATGTGTAGTAGCATTGAAATAGAAGAATCAATCATACATAGAATCATTTCGGTTACAATTGTTTATTTTTTTTTATTTTTTTTAACATTATCTGTATACTTAAAAAATTGTTTTTAAAATTAAAATAATAAATTTCTTTCAAATGCTAAACAGCGGGTTTGTTTTATTCACATTTTAATGTTTTAAGTTTAATTGATATGTTTTAAAACATGTTAGAATGCAAACATAAACACAAAAAATTAGAAAAATTAGTCATAAAACAATACGAGTGATTATTAAATTACAAAATAGTTTTTTTTTTGTACACGTTCCCGAAAACAGCTGTTTTAGGGACTCATTTGAGTTTGTTTGTTAAAATAGTTTTATTTCTTATTACAACGTATATAAAAATACAGGGTGATTCAGCTTAAATGACCCACCTGACTCCTTTTGGCAGACAACATATAAGACATTATGCACTTATTCCTTGATTCAAAATTAAATTTTCAAAATATCGAGAATCAAAGAACGATATTTTTCCATTCATGAAACTTTCAAAATTCGAATATGAATTAAGGAATAATTGCTTTGTGTATTATAGGTTGTCTGCCAAGAGGGGTCTAATGGGTCATTTAAGCTGAATCACCCTGTATAATACCAATAAATATTAAGACATTTTAAATTAAATTTTAAGAATTCTTCTTACCTAGAATTTTTCTCTCAATGTTGTCGTGAAGCTTGGAAATTAATAAGCATGTAATCAACGAATTTTCTTAATTCCCAAGTTCTACGACAATATTGAGAAAAAAAAAACTAAAAGAGAATAGGAAACTGCAATTATTTTATTACTCCTACCCAGAATGCGTTTCTCAATAACATATTGCTGAGTTATCTTTTAAAATACATGACATGACAAAAAATTGCAATCAACAAGAAAACAGTAGTAATTAAATAATTCGCCGTTACGTTCTACAATAACTTTAAATTTGTYCTTTTTTTTACTAAACTTAAGCTAAAAGAGAGTTTAAAATTGCGAGTATTTAGTAATCACGCAAGGAAAACTCATAGCGGATGCATTTTTTAGTTGTTTAACAAAGAGAAATTCTTATTAAACTAATCTTTCAACAAGCAACATTTTAAAAAGCACAATGAAAATTTTAGCGAACGTCAAAGGAAATAATTATACACTAGCTGATTAAAAAAGTTTGTTTTGTGATGTTACAACAATTTTTTGAATGAAAAATTGTGGAATTTTAATGGATTCTTCTTGATAAAAAAATCGCTTTTGTCTAGAAGGTAAAAAATGMGAAAAATTGTTTGCAAAAGACATAAAGTGTGGTGCTTTTTTCACTGGTGGCAAACTGTTGCATCAAAAGCTTAGATATTCTTGGTATTGCTGTTTATTTGACACGTAGTACGAGTATATCAAAGAAATTAGAATTTGTTAATTTTGTATTTGTCTATCGCACTTTTTCTGCGAAATTAGCCATTTTAAAAATGCGTGAAATGTTTATTTCACATACTAACGGTATTTCATACACTTACAAAAACATGACTAGTAAATTTTGAAGTATTTTAAGTAATTAAATTAAATATTGTAAAAAAACATTGTTAATTTTATGTCTAAGAATTTTTTTTTCTAACACTCGAATGGGTTTACGAGGCTTACTCTCGCGTTAAAAAAACAGTCGTTTTCAACACTCAATGTAAAAATAACTATTTCAGGAGCGTCGAAGAACATATGCTCATTACACGCCGATGTGTGATAGGAATTTCTGTCGCTTTTTAGAGTACTTACTTAAGATATTTATATATAAATATTAAATAGTCTAAATCTGTAAAAGTAACAGAGTTTTAGCTACAGCTTCGAACACCGTTTATGAAACACAAAATGCAAAATGGTGGATGCGCCGGGCTAGCAATTATAATTTTTGTTGCTTTTAAAGATTTTGCTTTCATCCCTCGCACGCTGGCATGTTTTCGTCGTTAAAGTCATTATTTGTGTTCTACTACGGTGTAATTTCATTCACGCCAATGAAATCCATTAATACATGAAACTTTAATCTGCAAAAAGTGTGTCAAAAGCTTTCGTCCATAAAATGTAAATGACACGATTCGATGCAATTAGGCTAAGCAATTTTTCTTTGAATAAAATGATCGATAAAGCTTTACCTGACAAATTTTCAATTAACATTTAAAGGAACGTCACCCCGATTTGGATCGGCTGTCAATGTATGTGATACGGGGTAAGAGATTTCGTTCAAGTGTAGGACTTGAGAGGCTGGTGAATATGGAGAAATAAGAAAGCAAAATTCATTTGTTCCACCGTATTTAGCAATTTCTCTCCTGAATAGCAGATAATGATCAAATTAAACTGGTGGAATTACACGGACTGGAAAATTGAGAAAACACGTGAACAATATTTGAAATTATTGATTTTTAATTTATTGGGATAGAATGCAATTTTCGTGTAAAGATGGGAAAATAAAGGATGACACATTGTTCTATATAATACATCAGGCGTAAATAAATGCGAGAATACTCGAAACATGTTTGGATAGCGTGAGGAAAACTGAATTACCCTTGAGGAAAACTTGACATTTTTTAAAAATAATGAAACCAATTTTGCTCAAATTCGTGAATCAAAGTTGTATTTTTTCAAATAAATGGCAACCTGTTGTCGCTACTTCTCATGTCGTAATAAAGTTTATGATGGTGGCAATAGTGTCCGACAATTTTACGACTCCCTATTAGTGATTAAATCGTGACGTCGTCTCATTTTATTAAGAGATAAAACCGGAAAGACAAACATTGCCTTACACCTCTTAAACTCTCTCGTAAACCCTTTCTCCTTTTCTAAAAATAAATCACTTGTTCCAATTCAATAAAGAGTAAAATTTTCGTCGCCATAAAAATTAATTAATTAATCTTGAGTCACATTTAGTTAGCTCGATCGTAACTCAGCAAAAACCATTACACCGAGAAATCCCATTAACATATTTAAATTTTTGCTTTTTTAGATAAGGATACAGAATATCATTATGATAGCAAGTCACAAATGTTTCGATTTTTGCACCACCGAGGGTGAGGGAATGTATTTTTTATGCATGAATAAATAACGTCGCTGCTCTTTGATATTCGTAAACATTGTGCAAATAATCCGTGACGGGAATAAACGGAAAAACAAAACGAAATCGAGGCATTACACGTCTCGGATTGGTCCGTCTCTCACTGTCACAGTAACTTCGAAACAAATTAAATATGTGAATAATCATGCAAAATTTCACAATTTGAACTAATCGCTGTCGGTGTCCTGAGAACAAGTTTAAATATTTACAGAGTGGAGGTTTCACCTCCTGATTAATATAATTTGCGGAAACGTGTACAGAGTTGAAATAAGGAAAATTAGCCGATCTTAATTATGAAAGCAGACAGGTTGGATGATTTACCTTTTTGTCGATTCTAGTGGAGTCCAGAGGTGTTTGTCGCGCAATATTGTGAAGCATTTCTGTCATCCTGCCAAGCAGCAATTTCAATATAGCAGCAGGAGAACATTCTTGGGCATACTAACCCTCAAACGTTCCATACTGTTAAATTAAAAATAAATTTAGGTTTTGTTAGTGTTTTATTGTTGTTCGCGAGAAGAGAAAACTGAAGGAAATGTAATGAGTTATTTTTTACTACATAAAATACAGTGTGTCTATAAATGATTGGGGAATCAAGTTGGCTTTTAAATAATGTTAACCTGTGTTGCAAACAGACCACAATTTTTAATACGCACGATAAAGTGTCAAAAGTCAGATTAATTAACTTATGGTGTGTTCACAATCAAACTTTCATGGAAAGCTTTGACGCTAAAATAAAAAAAAACACCCGTTCTAATACTGAATACTGATAATACAATATATATTTGACATGTGACATGTGAGAGTGACAGATTTCAAAATTGTGTCTTTTAAAAAGTAAAACGGTGGAAAAACTGTAGTAAACGATCTCAGATGAAAAGGGAAACTTAAGTGACGTGTGTTGTGAAAAAAGGCAAACATTTTTGTTTTTTTTTAAAGATGGATTGTGTGTGCGGTGCGGGGGCTCCACGGTCCCGATGTTTCAAATGATGGTCAATCATAAAGTGTAGTTTAGAGCCCCAAGAGCCTTTGAAATTAATTACAGATGTATTTGGCGAGGATGTAAGAAATTAAAGAGGCTAACAACTTACATTGTTAACTTAAGTTTACTTAAAACTGACAAAGTAGCAATAAAAAACGTTTTTTATTTTTAATTTACGTTGTTAAGCTCTCCAAAAATTCTATACAAAATTTAAATTTTTTGTGGTTTTCTCATATACAGTGAGCGGCAAAATTATGAAATAATCTTATTTATTAGAACTGGAAATATTTTGTTTTGACCAAAAATGCTCGCACATGGCAATTTTCTTTTTAAAAAAATAGAAAATTGTCAACTTGGTTTAAAATTGTATGTTTGTTTTTTGTTGATATTACTTTACTTTTTTGATGATTTTTTTTTCAAGAACTTCATGTAACATTTAATATTTTGGTGTTGTCATTTAAACAATTGAAAAATCTATCGAATTGGCTAAAAAAATTAAGGATTTCCATTTAAAAAATGTCAATGACGTCATTATTAAAAAAACAAAAAATGTTAAATTTTAAATCAAGTTAAAAAATGTATTTTTTAAAAAGAAAATTGACCTGTTCGAGCATTTTTGGCAAATTTCAAGTAACATATTATAAGATACCAGAAACATGAAAAAAAAATTATCTGTCAAAAATTTTGTCCTTCATTTTTTGACATTTGACATTTTTTTATGTCTTTAATTATTTAGTATTCAACCTTCAACAATTAGTTATTACAAAAACCTTTTTTTTATTTTTTTTCGGCGTATATTTATTAATTCTTATTTATTATTATTGCCAAATTATTTAGTGATACTAAATCAAAAAACTACAATCATTGTACTAATTTTTACAACAACGTGTTAACTACACTTTGATAAAACCATAAAGTAAATAAAAAATTATTTTGTCAACAATGTAATTTATTACACAATCATTTAGAATTTAGGACAAACTTTAAACTCGAGACAATTAATTATTGTCAAGCGAAATATGAAAGTCATAAATGATTGTTTAGCTGAAACCAAACCGACGACATGTTTAGAAACAAAAATGTTTTTGTCTTTAAACTATAAAATTTTGTGAAAAAAAGTTCCTAAATTGAATATTTATAAAAGAAGATTTTTATTAATTACGTTTAACACCAAAAAAGTGTTCTAGGTTAAAAGGAGTAAACAAAAAATATTTAAAATCAGATTTAGAACCTTCTAACGATCTAATTACAAATCATTTATAAGAAACAAGTGTCAAGAAACCCGTTGTATGAATAATCAATTTTTCCATGTTCCTGATATCTTATTATATTACAAGGCATTTTCCTGTGGGGCGCAAGTTCTGGGGCATCCTGTATTTTCAGTTTTAATAAGATTATGCCATAATTTTACCGCTCACTGTATATTGAATTTGTTTTAAACTACTCATACTTACATCCTTATTTTGTACTCAATGTTAAAGAGAGCTTTTATCAACTAATAAAAATTAATAAAGTAATTTATCGACTAATTTCAGTAGATAAAATAGTCTTTTATCGTCTTGTGTAATAAAGTAATTTTTATCTACTGTTTATATTCAAGAAATTCTGGTAGGTGAGTACAAAATAAAACGAAATATTATACACGACGATAAAAATTGTTGAAAGAAGTCCACTCGTGACTTTGTCACTCGTAAACTTAATCTTTTCACTCGTAGATAAACCATTTCTTTATCGTCTTGTATAATAAATAAGTATTATTTTATTTTAAATTTACGTTGTTTACAATTTTTTTAATGTTTTCATAGTTTTCTCATACATATTAAATTTATTTTAAACTAGACGCAGGTTATTCAAAAAAGATGAGTATGAGACGCGTAATAATAATTTAATTTTCAATTTTGTAGTTAAATATTTATTTTATGTAAAAAATGTAAAAAACACAAATCTTGCATTTGCTCCTTGCGCCATTTGTCACGCATCTTCATTTCGTAAACACTCGTAACAACATAATCACCTCCATGGCAGCTTTCATAACCCTGGCAGCCATATATTCTTGCCGGAATCTCATGTAAAAAACCGTCGTTTTCCCCCCCTGTAATAAAGTTAGTTTAACCCTCGCGTCTCCAGATCGCGGAAACATTTCATTTCACATAACCGGCGCATCCACCATTTTCCCCCTTTGCAAAGAAATGCATTCGGAAGCGTCCGTCCATTGGAGCTTCCTGYGCGTTTTCTGTAATTTTTCGGCTGTGCAGGTGGTCGGTA
This sequence comes from Tribolium madens, assembly GCF_015345945.1. Classification (NCBI taxonomy): domain Eukaryota; kingdom Metazoa; phylum Arthropoda; class Insecta; order Coleoptera; family Tenebrionidae; genus Tribolium; species Tribolium madens. The sequence goes on from NW_025400983.1 coordinate 6,946,484, forward strand.
AAGCGTCCCCTCGAGACGTCGCACCGACTGCAAATGGGAGTGTCTTTAGCGAGTATTTATTTCGCGATTTAATATGCACACATTGAAGTACAAGTTTGATATATGGCTTGTGGAAATCCCTAAAGCCTCCCTCGGTATCGATTCTGGTCGCGCGGAGAAGTGAACTTTTCACAAATAAAACCAAAAGACAAACGACCGAAAGCAAGATCGCGCGCAAATAACCGAAACTGTTTCGCGCCGCCATTGAAATACTGAGAACCCCTTTTTGTCGCTGGAGTTGGGCTTGTTTTACGAGCAATTATTTGCTTTTTCCCCTCGGCGTACAGCGGAGCTTATGAACTTACAGCGGTTTCATAACGAATGAAGAGTATCTGGAACAGCCGAAATCCTAAACAAATTAGAGCAGAGTAGAGCAAATTGAGCCGGCCTCGTATTTATACGACTAGAATAATTAAATTATTGTTTTAGGTTTATGTTTTAGTTATTTCTAGGGCTAAACGTTTATAAACTATAAACAACAAAAGTGGTTTATACGCAAACGTCACAAAAGTGACCACTTTTATGAAACAAAATTCTATTTTTGCGCTTAAGCTTTTTTACTTTTACCATAATATTATTGCATGTACCAATGTTGTTTCTTTCTTGTCTCTTTGCTGCTTCACTAATTTTTGAAGAGGCATAGTGTAGATCATCAGTATGCGACATTTTCCACTACTAACTGCACTAATCATGTACTAGTTAAATTAATTTCAACACAAATTCCGATATTGACGCGTGATGTGTGTTTAAAAGCGTTGTTATGATTTCAATACTTGCAAAACGTCCCGATTATTTTGTTCATTTACTTGCTAATTGTAGTGTTGCTCTTCACTCTCAATATGGATACGTTTGTGGATAAAATAGTGTATGTTATTCGGAGTAAAAGTGAGTTTATGTGGCTCAGCTGCATTGTTTGCCTCACTATAAATTCGGCAAAATAAATGTTCAGCTTCGCCACATAAACTATCACTTTTACTCCTAATAACGTAATATTCTATTTAAGCCTAAAAAAATGAAAAACTGACAACCGAATAGAAAAACTAATTTTTAATTTCATTTTTTATGGTAATATTTTAGTGATTTTGTGGAAAGTGCTTAATTGTATAAAGCTGTCACATCTCAATTTAAGGTTTTTTCAATTAGATTAATTTTTTTGTTGAAATACACGGATAATAAATATTTTTCATTATGAATGTCTTGCGGAGGCAACAGCTGACACAAATAAAACACATGTAATGAAAAATGACTTTAGTGCCATGACAGTTCACAATTGACAGTTTACTTCAGTGGGTATATTAAATGCTCGCAACAAAATTGTAGTATAATGAACTATTTTAGAGCCGTTTTAGACTCTTTACTGCTATTCTACAGGGTGAATATAAAATATGAAACCAAGCGGTTTTTTTAAAAATCATTTGCCTCCAGAAAATAATAATTAATATACATTAATGTAATATAAAATAATGTGATTGTTAAATGAAAGTTAAATAAACAGATAAAACAATATATTCTAATCTTAAAAGTATTAACAACAGATGTTTGCGTTTTAACCTAAAAACGTATTTTAAGAACAAAATAAATTAAATATAAAGTAGATTGTTGTAATCCTTAAATCATAATCTTCATGAAAAAAATTGGTTTTATAGTGGGTTGGCATTTAAAAAAATAAAAAAGTTTGTAGAACTCAAAAACAAAAGGAAATTTCGTAAAATTCTATTTTTAACGAAACATCCCATTTTTGTAGTACTTTATCATTCATTAGTTAGTTCTTCTAAAAAATAGATAATTTAAGCAAAAAACGTTTGGTTCCATACTTTTTATTTACCTAGTATGTAACTTTAATAACGATTTAAAAAAAAATGTTTTTTCATTTTTTTACAAAAACTAGGTACGTAGAAAAATCTTTAAACATTTTTCTCGAAAGTAAAATATTATTACTCTACGATACTACTGCTACCGTTTAGTACCTACATAGTAGCAACCAATCTTTAAAGTAACCTTCATCAATTAGATATTACAAAAATTATTTTTTTAATTATTTTCTGCGTATATTCTTTATTTATTCTTATTTATTATTGTTTCTAGATTATTTAGTACTACTAAATCAAAGAACTACAATAATTGTACAAATTTTTACAACAACGTGCTAATTACACTTGATAAAACCATAAAGTAAATAATAAACTATTTGCCAACTGTGTAATTTATTACATACATTTAAAATTTAGGACAAACTTTAAGCACGAGACAATTAATTATTGTCAACCGAAATATGCAAGTCATAAATGATTGTTTAGCTGAAACCAAACCGACAACATGTTTAGAAACAAAATAGTTATTTACATTCGTGTGCGGTAACTTACATCTTACAGTGCGAAATGAATTTGAAGCACGACGCGCAGCGGAGTGCTTTAATAATTAAGCACTGTAAAATGGTTAACGCACAAGATTTGTATTAAGCTTTTTGGCCGACGTTTAAACAAAAATCCACAAAATTCAGAATTAATACAAGTAAATACATTTGACATTAAATATCACGGTGGCTATGCACTCTAATGTCAAACCAGAAATCAGAAGTGCTGCAGAAAATGTTACAACCGAGCTATTGCCGGAAAAATCGCTAGCAAGATATGAAGCCCAGTACAATGTGTTTATAATTATAAAATAGTGTGAAGAAAAAAGAGTTCTAAGATTGAAAGGTTGTGTGTAGAGCGTTTTATTAAAAAAGTTATCATCTTACAAACAGTTTTTTTTATAAATGTCTATGAAGATAATTTTGGCCGTGCGATAAAACTGTCACTTTACACTCGTCCGTGCGTAAAATACCCAGGCGACTGTAAATACAGTCTTTCAATAGGTGTCAATTGTACGTTAATTTGACATTTACATGTCAGGAGGCCAAAAATGTTTTTGTCTCTAAAGTATAAAATTTCGTGAAAAAAATTGAATATTTATAAGAGAAGATTTTTATTAATTACGTTTAACACCAAAAAAGTATTCTAGGTAGAAAGCAGTAAACAAAAATATTWWWWYWYWAATTTAGAACCTTCTAACGATCTAATTACGAATAATTTATAAGAAACAAGTGTCAAGATACCCGTTGTCATCAATAATTTTTTTCCCCAAAACCACATAAAACAGTCGTTAAATTCTAACGCGAATCTCTGATAAAATACAAAAATGCACGAATCCTTCTCAATAAATAAAACAAAAAGACATATAATATAAAATCATGTGTCAAGTGTCCATTTATGATGTCCAATAACGACAAAATGTACAGAACTCAAACTACAGATAAACTAGCACGTACTGATGTAAAATGCATACCAACACCAACCAATAAAAATCAACTCTATTCCTACCAAAAAATGAATAATGAATCAATAATACTAATATTATAAAAACCAAAATTAACTTAAAAAAGGTTCAAAAATGGTGGATGCGCCGAGTTCAAAAAATCTTTTAACAATAATTAAGCRTGTAATTAATGCGAGTCCAAAATCRCTTTAACTTTTAGTTTTAAATAAATGTTGTAATAACTGAAAAAGTTAAAAAGGATCCATTTACGCCGYCAGTTACCCTCTTCAACTTTTAGCTTCTTACAAAAATATCTCAGTTGCAACGTTTCCCCCAACTTGAGGAAAATTACAGGAACATCGATATTAATATCTCTGACAGTAATTTGCCTATTTTAGTGATATGAAAATTGTTCYGCCATATTTRAAAATTTGCAAATGCGAAAAATAAAATCCGAGGCATAATTAAAGCCTTATCTTTGTTCTCCATTCCATTCTACTTATTAGGACAATTACTAATAACCGCGGATTGTGTGAAATTTCACGAGGAAGTCTGCTTTTAATGGCTCTCCAACTACTCCAAACTCACCCTCTTCAAATATGAAATACTTTGGGTCTACAAAACCCCAAAAAATAATTCCGCCATTAACTTTATCTAATCCGATCGTACAAACTCCGTAATCCATCAAAATCGCATGACTACTATACTATAAACTCAGCAATGAATATCGTACGAATTTTGGCGGCAAACATTTTTCGACCAATAACAGTGGTCGTAGTTGCTGCGCGCGCACTTTTACTCGCAAGTGACGTCACGCTGAAGATCAATAACAAGGCAGGCGAAATCAAGTTGGCGGTTACGAGTACGTTGATTTAGTTAATGTGCGATAAAAATGGCAAAGGCTGCTTTTTTACAAGAAAGGTAAATTAAATGTTTGCTAAAATCGGAGTGGTTAGTGATTGGCAATTTGAGTTTTGAAAATGGCGCCATTTTTGTGTCAATTTTGAGGCTTTTTGAGGAGAAGTATGCCGGAGTGCTTGACAGGAATTGTACGGGGAACGATTTATTTATCAGGTTAAGGTTTATTGGAGCGGTTTATTGCACTTGATCGAAAGTGGTGTCTGATTAAGTAGAAAGTCGTCTTTTCTATTTTTTTAATTTAATCAACAAGTAACCAAAGTGCGGCTTTTTAAAAAGTGGTTCATAACTCAGGGCCCTTGAATTAAGTTAGGATTTATTGCATCCCGAATGGTGGTGAACCATGACGTACGAGAGGTACTTTAAACGTCAATTTATTACAACCAATTGGAGTTTAATTAATTTTATAATATTCATTGTAGGAAATTACAATGAGTTGTCCTTTCAACCCTTATCTCTTTTATATTAAGTTACTGAAAATTTCCGACAAATTTCCTCAATGATTGATCGTTTAAAGATCAATAACCAATTTATTTTATTATTCTGGCCCACCACTTAATTATAAATTAACAATACCCAAATTAGATCAAGGGTAATTCCGGTCAAAGTGCTTGATTTTGACCAATACTGACGTTATGTGTCATCTGAAATCCATGGAGCTTGCCAAAAATCGCATTTACGATGATCAAAAAACTACTTTGGTCTAAGATTCTGTTTCAATTTGGGTTTGATTTTAGAACGTATCTCCTTAAAAGGTCTTAAAAAGCACTACAGTTTTAATGAATTAATGGTATTCCAGTTTACCTTAAAAAAATAAATTAAAGAGCCTAATTTATTACGTATGGAAATTTCGATTTGTTTTATTTTTAGCTTTATTTGAGTTTAGTTTAAGCTTACAAATTAATCAGAGAATGTTTAATTTATTCTTAAAAAAATGTAATTATCTAATTTAATTCAGAGCTTTCACTTTGATAAATTATAATTTATTCAAAAGATCCAATTTATTCAGTAATATTTTTTATTTTTGACACAAATTTCTTATTTTTAGCTTTTATACTTAGACATTTCATTTTTTTCTTACTTCCACGGCGTTTTAAATTAGTTTCTTTCAGTTGTAGTGTCAGTTGTATTTGATCGTTCATAATTAACTAAAACTTATTTAGAATCGGTTAAGCTTTGATAGAAAATATTTTAAAAATAATTCTCGACTTTTTTTGTTCAGAATTTCTGTTCCTACTTTTTTACCTATACAGAGTGTCCGAAATGTCGCGTAGCTCCGTGACACTGTATCATCGGTCGGTGCCCTAGACAACAAGAAAAATGTAAAAAAAACTATCTACAAAAATTTCGAGGTTATGAGAGTTTAAATTTTGCACTAATTTTCCAAGTTTTTTTGCTACACGCTATTAGAAGAGAAATCAAAGAAGCTGTATCCTCAATTATAACACTGTTTAATGTTATTTGTGGCTTTTATTGGCAAAATTTTTGTACTTTTACTAAGCAGTTATAAAAAAAAACATATACAAGATGTCAAATGTCAAAAAATAAATGTTAAAATTTTTTGCCAGAGAGTTTTTTAAACATTTTTTCAGTACTTTGCGGGACTACCCAATTACTCCCTTTCAAGGAGATGCACGACTTTCCGGGCACTGTAGATAAACACGACTAATTTTTTTCATTTCTATTTTGCTCTCTATATCTAGTGCGCTTTTTAAAAAACATAAAAAACAACAGTCCAATAATAAAAACAAAACTATTCTTGTTACGAAAAATATTCAAAGTCGACAAAATCATAAAAGACAATAGTAGATTACATTTGAGATGGAAAATGTGACATTACACTGAGAGCTGAGGTATCCAATGGAGCCCAATAGGTAATGACATTCCCATCGAGATTTGTGAACTATTTTACCCACAATCACATTCTTTAGATAATAAAATATCTGTTTTTCTGTCAAAGTTGATGCATTGACATAGTTGCTATGTAAACAAATTGAGTTTTTGACATTTGATGGTCTCGTAACCTTAGTAATTCTTCACAAATTACTTCCCGACCATGGGATGTAATAACAAACTTCTGTAATTACTGTTCAAAACAATGGCGAATGCGCCGGGAAAACAAGTTTTACAATTTTTTAGCAATAATAATAAACTTATACCTTACTTTCGTTTAAGACTCATACTTAATTTTTTTTTTTTTGATTTCAAAGTTGTTGATTTTTTTAACATAATAAAATAAAATAAAGTTGAATATTAGCGTAAAAATAATAATTTTTCGTTTTATAAATATCACAAATGCACAGTTTTTTCTTGAAATAAATGTTTCAGATTTGTGCTATTCAGTTTAACAAAATAAAATTTCTCGTTGTATTACATTTTTTAAATTCTGAAGAGCAAAAAATATCTCTCTCGAGAGTAAAAAGTGTGCAACTTGTGCAGTTTTAGAGAACAATGAAATCGTTGTATTTACCACCGGTCATAGATCATGAATTGTTTAAACATCGGATTTTGTCCCTGTTTCAGGATAATGGGCGAGAGGCTTTGGATCTCACGGCCTCTCCGCTGCGAGCGCCTCCGGCCCCTAATAACCGGACCAACCATCCGCCCATGGTCATTCAGGGAGACTTCAGGAAGGTAATTGCGAATTGACATGTTGATAATGGGGCGAATTCGACAATTGTCCGATTTGGAAAACGCAATCAATAACCGAAACCTATTGCTTAATGTATTTTTAATGAACGTAATTACATTTTTATGCCCTATGTTAAATATGTTAAGTGGAGACGTGTAATTTACCGAATTTTACTCCAAACAATCAAACGGCAAATCGATTACCTATAAGCCACTAAAAAAGGAATAGCAGAGGTCATTTAGTAAGTAATTTCTAAATTATTCACGAGGCTTAATATTCAAATTAACAAATTGGAATAAAAAGTGTACGAGAGAGGTCTACAGGACCGAATTTTTGTATATGAAAGTTATAATTAACCTTCTTCAAATTACAAAAATAACTAAAAATTGCTCAATTGCAGGTATCGGGAATTAGTAGTGACATTTTCAAGCAGATAGAAGCCGTAGAGAACGATCACGATGCTTCAACCGCGGCCGCCTTGGAGGTAAGTCCCTCCTTCCTCCATCGAGTAATAAATTCAAGGCTTTGAAGTCTCAAATGTAATCGAGTRATTTTCCCCTAGCACGTGGAAAGGCTCGGTGAGATGATAGTCCGAATTCTGGATTCGCGTCATTTGGGCCGATCGGCGGGAGATGCTGCAAAACGCTTTCTGGCAATGCAAGATGCCAAACACACGGTGCAGTTCGTGGAAATCGTCAAAAGGCCCGGCCAAACCCTGGGTCTCTACATCCGAGAAGGCAACGGAATCGACCGGAACGACGGCGTATTCATATCGAGAATAGCTCTGGAGTCTGCCGTCTACAACAGCGGATGTCTTAAGGTGAGACAGTAGACTCGAAAAATTGCGCGACTATAAATAACGCGTTAATCCCAGAAGGGAGTAAGTTTTAATTGAAGTGAAGACAATTTTCGCTGAGGGTACCGCCGGGAGAAGAAAAACGAGAAATAGAGCAATCAGGATTTGACTTGGCGATACAGTTTTACCATCGACGGATTTTTACAGTGGAGGGAAATTATTAATGAGCTTTTCCAAGAAATTTAATAAGTGTTCGCGGAGAAATCTTCCAGCAGAAGTTAACGCGTTTCAAGTYACTAGGRATAAAATCGCTTCTTTGATAGCTTGAGGAAACTTTACGAGATTATCAGTCTTTACACGTAATTTCTTATAATGAAAGCGCGAACTCTCCCAACGATTTTATATCTAATTACATTTATGGCTGATGTAAATAAGAGATTGGCGTCGTCTGACGGTGTCAATTCTGTTCTCGAGTTGATTAGGAAAATAAAAAACTATGCGGTTTCATGGCATATCCAATTTGCTCAATTGTAATTTATTTGGTAGAAATCAAAAATTGAAATATTACAACTGGTTTAATTGAGACGTAATTGTTGTACTTTAAATCTAAATACTAATAAAAGTTATTTTCAAATTCAATGTTTTTTTTTTTTTAATGTAAATACATACAGAGTGTGCCAGAACTCGCGCCCCAGAAAAAATATGTAAGGTAGGATACCAGGAACATGGAAAAAATGTTTAAAAAATTCTATAAAAATTTCGAAGTTATAAGAGTTTACATTTTGCACTTTGACTCTATTTATTTCTATTGGAAAAATAATTTTCCAAGTTTTTTTCCTACACACTATAAGAAAAGGAAACAAGAAAGCTGTATGCTAAATTGTAACTCTGTTTAATGTTATTTATGGCTTTTATTGGAAAAATTGGAAAAATTTTTGTACCTTTACTAAATAATTATAAAAAAAAACATATACGAGATCATCAGAATCAATATCAATAGACATAAAAAAAATTCAAATGTCAAAAAATAAATGTAAACATTTTTTGACAGATAGATTTTTTTAAACATTTTTTCCATGGTATTTTATCCTACTTGAAATTTTTCTCTGTGGCGCAATTTCTGTACACCCTGTAAACTCGTACAACGCCTTGACAAACTTTCTTGAATTTAAATAATTCTAAATCTAAAACAAAATTTTTAATTTTATTGAAAACGTACTTTATCAGAATTTAATCCTTCAGAAACTTTTCGAATGATACAAAAGAAATTAAAATTAAAACAATAATTCTTGGACGTAAAAAGCACATATCAATATAAAAATAATATTTATTAAAACAAGTATTTTATTTTTACAAAAATAATAAAAAAATACTAAAAAATCAAAATTTTAGTGTAAACCAACATATAAAAATTCCATTATTTATATTTTTTAGTAGTTTTTTTTCTTTTGGTTTTCCTCTTTTGTCAAATGTATTTCACGTAGGTGGAAAATAGTTTTGAGAAATAGTGAACAGTATATTACAGTACGAGTGGAAAAACTAAAAGATTCCCCCACGCGTGTGTCGGATTCACACACGAGACGAACCCGAGTGTGGAATAACCCACAAGTGTGTGAATTAGTTTCTCACGAGTGTTGTACAGCGTTTTGTTCAATCCTGTCAGTGAATTTTGGAACACAATTGAAATTTTATAATTTGTGCAATTTATATCATAAAACATAGCGAACACATTCGTTGTCATTACGTGAGGTAAAAGTGTGAGGTAAAACAATAAATAAATAAACATGTTGAACAATTCTTTGAGTGAGGTTAATGAGTGGGCAAATGATTACCTCACACTTTTACCTCACGTTGTCATGAGTGAGCAAAACAAGTACTTTTTTGTATCCTAGTGAGAAACGACAAGTTTCGATAGCAGGAGTGAACAAATACATTTGAGAAAAGAAGAAAACCAAAAGAAAAAAATTGTATTTTTCAACGAGTGAAAAAAATTGAAAAAAAAAATTTCTTACGAGTTTAATACTATACTTTTTATAATCTTAAATAATGACAAATATTTTTTCTTTTTATTATTATTATTATTTAATTTTCACAACAACTGTTTCTCCACAGTTATTGAAGATTGAATAACTTTCTCAACTGAAAACGGTTGAAAAAATAAAATTTTTTTAACATGATTACAAAAAATAACATTTATTTTTTGAAGAACATGCACGAAACAAAAGTCATGTTTTTTAAATTTTGAAGACCCGTAACTCATGTTCGGTAATTTTTTTTAGAAATAGCAACATGGATCCTTTTCAAAACCAACTTGAAAATAATTTTTCGTAGGTGGGTGACGAAATTCTGGCGGTGAACTTGGTGGACGTGACCCACATGAGCCTCGACGACGTCGTCATCATAATGTCAATCCCTCGTCGTCTCGTCCTCGCTACCCGTCAGCGCAAAGGCAGCAAAGGAGGCCAAAGTTCGCCCAACGTACAGCCCCGATCCGAACACAAACCCCCTCCCGTGGTTGTGATAAAACGCGACTTACGCGAAGACGAAACCGACGAAGGCGATCTCGGACAACACAGGTACTCCTCCACGTCCCAAAAGCCCAAATTTTGAACCCCTCTTGCAGGGAATCCATGCGTCAGAGACACACCGGCGACGGCCGCGAGATGAGCGAGTCCAGGTCGCGCCTCGGCCTCGGCCTCCCTTCCATGGACTCGCGTCACTCGGCCCAGGACAGCAACGGCCTGGACTTGTACTACAACTCGCGCCCCCCCGACTCCAACTGGGGGTACCAGCCGCCGCCGCCGGTCATCACCGAGCAGCCCAAGTCCAGCATGCAGCATTTCCAGCCCTACGAGCGCAACTACCCCAACACTCTGGAGAGCCTCGCCGAGAAGGTGCACTCGTTCGCGCTGCCCGGAAGGAGGATGTCCGCCGGGGCGCAGCCCTTGCCCTCAAGGTACTCGTGTGGTGTTGTCTCGGTGGTTGTTACGCCCCCCCTATTCCAGATTATCATCACAACAAAGCCCTTCATCTCATTATTACGTTCAGCACACCGGAACGGGTAGTCGGCGCATTATGCCCCGTTCCGGATCCGATCAGCACCTCCCCCATACGGAATACTCTGATTATACCAGTATCACCCAAGCTGGCAGACACAGCCTTTTAAGATCTAGCCTCAAATCTGGATCAACTCTTAGCAGGTACAACCAGAGATACGTGGACCAAGCGGCTGTGGCTGCACAGATGGGGCAAGCCAAGTATGCCTCCGCAGGGCAATACGCCACCAGCAGCGCCCTGTCCAGGAGAAACAGGAGCAGTCTGGACTATTCCAGCGACACAGAGGCTACAGTCGGGCCCAGGAGCAGCTACTACTACTACAGGTAAGCAGTTGCAAAATACAGACAAACGCTTAATTGCTTTTCAAACTGGTCCAATGAGACAAAACGGCTGACCCAAGCAAAGACACAGTACCCAATAATTTTTTAAAAAACGAGTTTTTTACATATATTTATATTTTCACTCTAGCATTCATTTAAATACTCATTAGTAATTACCCACTTGTTTAAAATTAATAAACAAAACTGTGTTTTCAAAAATTACTACAGCGCAAAATTACTTTTCCCAGTGTAAAACACAGTATCTACAATTACGTACGATTATACTTGTACTTCATTTTTTAAGTAGAAATAACTCAAATAAATGTGAAAAACTATATTTTTTTAATTCGATAATAACAACATAAATTTACATAACAATAGTTTTAGTTGTTAGTTTATATCTGCCACATCTCTGTTCTGGGTTAAATCTACAGAATGGTCGTTTTCTTTTAGAATTGAAAGAGTTGAAGGTAACAAAGTTGCTTCCTCAATTGTAAAAAAGTTGTAAATCAACTACCATCATCAGCATAAGCTTAAATTATATTAAAAGATCACACTAGTTTACACGATTGATATACCTTAGCTGGTGCCAAACAAAACTGCCAAACAAGGTAATAAAAATGCGTTGTTTTACTTCGTTTTTTTATACTTTTTTGCGTCAGTTTTCATTATAACAGTCCAACAGTAATCTCCTAACATACATATTTTTACCCCAAAAACCTTTATACAAATCTTTAAAAACGCTTCAGATCTTGATTAAAACGTTCGCTTTGTTCGTCACTCATACTGCCTAAGTTTTTAGAAAAGAAGTCAAAATGAGTGTCAATAGAATCTAATTAGACTCATCTGATGATAATTTTGCAATAATTCAGCAACAATTCCAATTTTAAATAAATTTTAAATCGGAGGCATTTGTGGAAAAAGCAGAGAAATTATCGTTAGTAACAAAAAACTATGACGTAATAAATAGTATATTAAGTATTAAGAACGGACATTTTACCGATCGAAGGCAATTGTTTATTGTCTGACATCGGTAGTCCTTAACGTTCGTAATGCTTATAACGTTTTTTGCACAATACAAACATTTTTACCTTGATCTGAATAAATTATTTGAATAAAAATGTCAATTGTGTAATTTCATTTTACCTAAAGTGTCTCCACGGTGTTTCACGAATTGTTATAAATTGAATGAATTATTGTTAACAGTAGTTGAGGTTGAGGTTGCCTAGACGAAAGTTTCAAAAAATACACCTATGAAAAAACAGCTTTGAACATTTCATGAGTTTTCTCAAAAAGAATGTGTGATTCAGACTCGAATCGAACAAGCTTGGGACATTGGTTGTTCATCATTCATTCCTGAGAAATGAAAATTTCGATATAAAAATACCTATAAAATCTTTAAAAGCTGGTGTGAGGAAAAGAAAAATTTGTGAAAAAATTACTGAAAAAAACTACTGACGACGCCGGAGGATTTACGTTGAACAATTTCTCTTAGCGCTACTACCAAAGAAGCCAGAGAAATTACAATTAGTAATTGTAGTAGTTGTACGTTTAATTTTAATATGAAATAATTTGTTGGCATTGTAATGTTTATAATAATGTTTATGCTATCAATAAATGTTTTGTGGATTTTATCTGATTAATGTTTGAAATTACTTACCGTTCTAAAACGGTTTTCTGTTTATTATACAACATACCAGTCTCGAGACAAATGCGGCAACTAACTAAAAGCGTTCTAGCATGCAAAAAAAAAGTAATATATTTGTTTAATTAAAGCTAAATAACCATTAAAATAAAAAAATAATTAAAGGCATCTTAAACAAGTTATTATTTGTAAACTAGTGTATTATCACAAAAATTATTAAAATTTCGTTTAGAACTAAATTACTTGAAATTACTTGAACTAAGGAATAAGAAATAACTCATAATTCCTGTGGCTTTTAAAAAAAATGCAAAAATAAAACAGAAAAGGCGGTGTAGCCTACAGCTTCCCAAAATGATTAAGACATTTTGTCATTTTCTATCTATGGTTCTTGATGTGAAAATATCCAAAACTTCCGTAAAAGAATGATTTCCTACAAAAAAGCAGAGACGAACAGTTGACAGATATTGTATTCATATTTAATGTTCGAACTTTATTTTAAAATAAAAATATAATTGTTAATCAAAAAAAAAAAAAAAAATACACCTGCTATTGGGACACCCTACCCTTTATCAGTACTATTATTATTAACTAATTGCTTTTGTACTGAAAACTGCTTGAAATTGTATTTACTTTATTTCAATTTTAGAGATGAGCTGTATTTGCAAAAATTAAACTAGGTAATAAAAAACGCAGTATCTGGTAAAATTTTCACTATGTTGTACATACTTTTACTTTTTTATCTTAAATTGTCTTTAAATAATAATATTTGCAAGTTAAACAATAGATGTGGAAAGCAAATCATTCTGGAGAGCTGTTTAAATAAGTCATTTTTGGTTCCAATAAAATCAGATACTGTGCTTTAGCTTTGGACAACCGAAAAGTAGGTAATGTGCGTCTTCAATAGTTATGCATTAATAAATACAAAATTGCCAAATAGCGTAGTACTACTTTTATTATTATCGTATCTGGTCTTCGACAGGCCATAAATCCCCTTTCTGTGTGTTGAACCCCCAATGTCAAAATCACTTTGTCGATACAGGAATCAGAGTTCAGTTCCCCACAGTACAATCCCCACATTAGGAAGGCAGAATTCGCTCACATCCGCCGACATTACAACAAAATTCAACTCCCTCCCCCGTGATACGCGAGCCTCAACTAGGTGAGAGATTCCCTGTGAATTTTCAAAGCGGAACCTGTTATTACATAATGGTTGCTTTTTAGATTGGCCATGAATAAAAGATTCGGGGATAGGAACGTCGCTCTTTTGCAAGATGAATCGGACGGAGCACTCTCCGCACCCGAAATGCCTTCGATACGAAGGGATAGGGGTAAGCCAGCCTTGCCACCTTGCAAAAATAATATTCGAACATTTAACTAATGTACAAGAGGGAACTCGACCCATACGGATCGATTTTAAACCGAATATCCACTGCACGCTTTTAGTACCTATCGATCCGTATTTTTGAAAGCACTTCTGTTCTAATTACACCAAACACTCGTCACACAATCATTAAATCACCAGTCCACTCGAAAGCGGCCCGATTTCGGGCCGCTTTCACCCCAATCACTGCTTCTTTCTACACGTTTCATTTTCATAAAAAGGGCGGATACCCTCGTCACCTAGTGTATTCACTTCAGATGAGTACAGACAGTGGTTGAGTCGCACGCCTTCAACGTCGGCTATTTACGAACAGATCAGAGCGTCCCGAGACGTCTTAAACCAACAAAGAGCAGCGAGATTCACTTACAGCGCCGAAAACATCCACGATGCACTGAAAAACGTAATTTTCCAATTACCGCCCCCTCAAACCATACAATTCTAACCCTCCTGTGTTTTTGACAGATTGAAGGAGGCTACTACAGCTCCTACAGCCGGCCAAGTACTACATCAACATTAGACAGACATTTCACACGATCACAACATCCCTCAGCCCCCGCTCGATCATTATCAACGCAACACATTACCTCATCATCACGTAAGAGAGCCCCCATAAAACGCATTGTTTTTCAAAAATCAATTGCAGCGTTGAGTTCGTCGCGGTCTCCTTCCATGAGGCGCATGAGACAGCTTCTCGATCTCGATTCGGTGAGGTCGGGGGCGGCGCCGAGTCCTGTTCCTACGCCGAGTGGTACCTTGCCGAGAGGACATAGACAATTAGATATAAATCCCGCGGAGTTTTTAAAATATAAAATTGAGAAACCGGGTCTTCCGAGTGCGGGGACGACGATACCGGGTTTAGCGGCGTTGGGGACGAGCGCCACGCTGGGGACGGATGAGCCAGTGAGTGGCATGCTGTGGGTGCATTTGCTGGCAGGGAGAGGCCTAAGGCCCTCGACGGGGACGTCGGCCGCCACGACGCCAGTTACGCCAAGTGGAACATCACCGAGTATTACGGGTTAGTATGACAAAGTTTTCAAAGTGGCAAYTGTGGCATAGCTTCTGAATTTCTAACACTTTTTGAGGATTTTAGAAGTTGTTAAGAAAAAAGAAAATTTTTATATATTGTATTTGCTATAAAGATTTTAACTATTACTTATAAACATTTTGACGCAAAAAATTTTTATGGGGCGACAATGACACGAAAAATTCTTTGTACAAGAACTTTATTTGACTTTGCTGTTTAAAATTTTGATATTATTAAGATTAATTATTACATTTCGAAAACTATTCTGTTGTTTGATACATGTTTTGTTGCTTTCTAAGTTAGTTGACATGTAAAACAACAAACACCCAGTAAAAATTTAGTTTGTCCATAAAATATGACAAAATTTTCACATATTTCTTCACTTCACCGGATACTAAACTCAAGTTAAAAAATAATAACTAAATATTAACATCCATAAAACTTCGTTAATAATACTGCAATTTGTATTAATTTGCAAGCTACGCCACTGGTTGGCAATATTGTCCCTTAAATTCCATTAAATTGACTTTTTCTAACCTCTCTGTAATAGGTCCGACCGGTTTACGTGATTTGTATTGTGTCCTGGAATGCGACCGTGTCCATAAAGCGAGAACAGTGGTAAGTAATTGGGATTAAATGGTGAGTGAAACTGTTAAATCCTGCGCCTTTATTAGGTAAGGACAGGCGATTTAGTGTTCGACTGGGATGAAAGCTTCGAATTGGATTTGGTCAACAACAGAGAACTGGACCTGTTAATTTACTCGTGGGATCCACAATACAGACATAAATTGTGCTATAAAGGATCAGTATATTTACCAACACTCTTAAAATCAGGACCTATACATCAACTCGCACTTAAAATCGAACCGCGAGGAACTCTGTATTTGAGATTGCGACATACCGACTCACAAACTCTTTATAGACGGAAACCGTCATCGAGTTTAGCCTTGTCGAGGACTGCACCGTTGTTTGGTGTCGATATAGAGACTGTTGTATGTATTTTGAAAACACCAAATAAGAATTTTGGTGATATTTGGCGAWTTTCAGGTCAATCGGGAGAGCAAAACTGGRGGAGTTCCAGGTGGTGTAGCYACSGGTTTAGTTTCWAGCACTCAACAAATTCCTATTATTATAAAACGATGTGTAGAGGAAGTAGAACGAAGAGGTTTAGATATCATAGGTGGTATAATTTCAAATTTTGGATGACAAAAACGTGACTGGTGTTTTGCTAGGTTTATATCGTCTTTGCGGATCAGCAACAAAGAAACGTATCCTTAGAGAGGCCTTCGAACGTAACAGTCGATCAGTAGATTTAAGCCCCGATAACGTTCCCGATATTAACGTGATAACGGGAGTTTTAAAGGACTATTTGCGAGAACTTCCAGAACCGCTCTTCACCAAATGCCTATACCAGATGATGGTCGATGCTCTTGGTGTTTGTCTTCCCGACGATCCGGAAGGAAACGCCAAGCTCATGTTCTCCATTCTGGATTGCTTGCCACGAATCAATAGAGTGAGTGAATTTATAATCAAGGATCCAAGCACCTTTTTTTCCATTTTTCTATATTGAATAAYGAGAATTGCAAACAACCTATATGCATTTTTGTCAGGTATATCTTTCTCTGTTTCTCTCGAGTGTTTGGATCCCTTTTTTTAAGTTGACCCTTTGTGTTCTAGGMCACTTTGATCTTCCTGATGGACCACTTGGCTCTAGTGGTTTCGGCGTCCGATAGGAACAAGATGTCTGCTCAAAATCTGGCGACTGCCCTCGCTCCACCTCTCATGTTGCAGTCGAGTGACACTTTGACGCCGACTGGAAAGAGTTTCGAGTTGGACTACCACCAGCCGATCAATGTCCTCAAGTATTTGCTTCAGATCTGGCCCACTCCCAAACATCACTCAGGTAATGTGTAGTTTACCGTTGCGAGAACATTTCCATGTACTACACACGAAACACAAAAACTCGATCCGTATGGTTCCCGTCTTGTACTCTCGGTGTAATGGTAGTTAGAATTGGTGTGGTTGGGTGTCGATGGTATTTAGAGGGGGCCTTTCCAGACAGGTCGTCGCGGCAGGCCACCCGGGCCGCGTGGAGACAATCGCAGTGCGTGTCCTCAGGGACTGCAGCCCCAGGTGCGAGAGCAGTCTCGGCTCTCAGCGGCTCCGTTTCCTCCTCCTCCTCGCTCAGCAGTCTCGGGCCCACGAGGCCCACAGCCACAGGGCCCATCACTCCAGATACTAGTAAGTACAAACAATAAAAAGTCGTTTTTCATAAACGTGATTAGTGCAGTGAGTAGGATAATTCCTCTATTTCCGCTTCTAGGGCCAATCATCAGCAAGCAAAGGTCCTTACCGTCCGCTCTCTCCACGAGTCGGTCCACCAGCACCAGCGGCCGGCCTCAAACCTCGTCAGGTGATAGTCTCTTCTCCAGGTTCGCCAAGCAGCAGTAGCGATTCGCAATCGGGTTCCGACTCCGTTAAACACTGCCTGCCCAGCCGTGTAAGTTCGCCGGCCATCCGCGCCTCTCCATCCAGCCAAACGATTCTGCGAACCTCCCCCTCGGTCACCATCAGCTCTCCCGGCATCCGCAATTCCCCATCGACCACTTCCGTCAACTCCCCCGGCCCTCGCAACTCCCCCTCCATCTCTAGTCTCAGTCGCGCCTCGCCCTCCATCCTGGGAGGAAACGTCTCCCGCTCTAGTTCTCCCGCCATGCAAGCCACTTCGGCGGGACTGAACGTGACTTTGGGCACTACAACTCCCAGTTTCTCCACTTTGAGTAGTACTAGTACTACTGCGAGTTCCATGTTTGGACTGAATTACGCTCCGACGACGTATGCGAGTACTAATCCGTTTTTGACGGGGGCTTATTTGAATTATACGCCGGGGGAGATGAGTTTCGGGGATAAGTTTAACACTATTGGAGGAATGAAGGAGACCAAGTCGTTCTTTGAGAGTTACGGAAATGATTCAAAGTATTCGACCAAGTCGAGTTTTGAGACTCCGGAGTCGATGTTCGCAAGTGACACCAAATACAACACCATTGGAAGTAAATATCCAGAAAAGACGAGTTATTTGAGCACCACTTATAGTTCCGAATTGAAATATAGTCCAGGAAAAGAAACCAAGTCTGGTAGTAGTTATGATACGAGTCCGAATGTGACTCAGAGCAATTCTTCGGCTTTGTTGAGTATTGAGGATACTCCAACTCCAACCAGTAGTATTGAAACTGAAGACAGCAATACTCGAGAGGTTGGTGAAAAGGATGTGGAAGGTGACGGTGAACAAAGCGACTGAATCCATAGCGCGGTTTGGGCACAAAACACTTTTTATTGGTGGCAGCACTGTATAAAAGACAAAATTTTTAGGGTAATCACCATCGATGTAATTTACCATTTGATCACATGATGACTATAAATACGAAACAAAAAATCGGTTAGGATACAATATATGTACTTGCTTATTAGAATCAAATTAAATAGGATCATTGTTAACTAATATTTAAATTATATACGATATACATATTTTAGTTGGTAGATTAAATAAATATTTATTGAATAGAGAGGTATCTAAGTGGAAAATCTAGACAAATGATTGTTGCGTGTTGCACAATTTTATCGGTTTATTATTTCAAAGTGTGATATAATCACCCCTTGTTTTCGACATTGATGTTAATTGAGTTGATTTTTTACTTGGAATAAGTGACAACAAACTTGCAAATAAGATACAATTCTAAATCTATCGAAAAATTTATAACGGACTTTCAGATTGCGAAAGTTATAAATATGGTACGACAACAAACAAAGAGCTCATTTAAACATTAAAAAATGTTTTATTTATTAAAAACAATTTTGACTAAAATATTTAAAAATTAAAAAAAAATTATTTTAAGTTAAAAAAAAATTTCAAATGCATTAAAACCAATCTGTAGAAAGTTTATTTGTAACTATATACGAGTACGTATTTAGTATAATACTATAAAGAAGAAAACAAACAAAAAATTGTTGACTCCAATCATTAAAGTTGCAATTTCAACGTTTCTTCTTATACTTTCAATTACAAGCTATTTAGTCATATTTAATCAGTGAATTTAAAATTTGAAATTCTTAAAAATTTGCTTTTAATCGAAATTTTTTAAATAAATAAATACCTAATCATGCCTTTATATCCTAAAATCAAACAAAATGCATTCAACTTAAAACGTACCTAATCTAAATGATATTAAAACTAAATAGAAAAAAGCATAGCATTAATAAATAAGTGTCTCGAAACAATTATTTACATTAAATTGGTACTAGGTAATTAAAATAAAAATGTTTCAAAACCATAGCTAGGTATATTTTTGAAAGATTAAGTAAAAATTCAGTTAAAAGTAGAAATTCTGCATCCATATTTAAATTCTATCTTAGATTTTATTCTCTTTATTATAAAATTTTGATTAAAGTACTAATT
>NW_025400983.1:6966080-6973529 GCF_015345945.1 Tribolium madens
TTTAATGCTTGTGTACTTTAAAACTAAGTTGGTAGAAATTCTCACTGTAAGATATGTATTATTGGATTAATATATACAAAAAAGCAAAAATTTTAATTCATCCATTTATGACAAATTCAAAATCGGAAATTTTATTCAAACTTAGTACCTCAATCATATTTAAAAATGAAAGACAGAGTTACAAACTGAAATTGGTAAAATTCTTTATGAACAATTTGAATTTTGCTTAAAAAAGCAAAACTTTCAATAATTATCGTTTGAATAATTGTCATTACAAGACAACTGTGGCAAATTGAAAGCCCAAATTTTAACATTTGAATTTCGCGAGTTTTAAAATTGTGTTTTGTTTGCCCCTTGTTGCCTAGACTATAATAATAATTGCACAAAGAATAATRTAAAGAAAAATAAATTGTCACTGCCATAAACCGTATAATTAGGCAGATTCCATCTAGAGTTTTAGAGCCATTTGTACGCGAAATCAGCTCCCACTCTGTATCGTGTAAACGAAATATCATCCTGTCATTTGAAACCCTTTTTGTAAATTCTTAAAAATGTACATAAATACTAAACTGACTGGTGTGTCTTTTTTAAAAAAATGTTTATTTAACTTTATTGTTGGTGAATTTGTAATTTATCAATGTACAGTTTTGTTACCTTGATTGCCATGCAAGAATTTATTTTTTAGTGTATCGACGTTGTTTTGTTGCCAATAAAATGTTTATGGAGATTTCGATCAGTGTTGTATATAATTTTAGTGTTTTATAAATATTTGTATGGCAATAATCGAATCTTCGAATCACGGCAGGTCCACCAACCTCTTCCAACTAATCATTGTACAGTCGTGGACCGGCCACCGCCTCCACCGAGGCTTACTTTCCAAATTATTTTGCGGTGCTAGACGCATGCAGGTAATAGGTTTTGATGTAAAATGCACACAATGGGTGTGCGGGCCCATATCAAATAACCCCGCCACCCCCGCCTAAGTAGTAAATGTGGCTAAATTGTATAATATGTTAGATGAGACAAGTGTGCTGTGGAGAGCGATACTCTAGTCAATTTTCAGTTTTGTCAATTTTAGAACAAGTAGTTAAATTATTAGGATGTTGGACGCACGCGGCTATAATATAATAATGCAAAGGCTCATCTGGGGGCGGAAAAGTCGCTTTTTCGCTTCGGGCTTGGGCTTCAGATCGGAAAGTCCTTAAGTAAGGCGAATGCGAGTTGTATGCACATATCATTATAGAATTTATACTTTCCTACATGATTGGGTTTAAGAAGTGTGTACAATAATTACGTCAAGCCTCGACCATTTACACCCCTCATTTAGCTAAAGAAGCGGTTCGTGGAATAGACGATGCAATATGTTGTTACACTACAGGGTTCTTTTTTTACATGTTTCTACGCCGACGATTTTTTTTAACTGACTTCGTTATATCAAATATTTCACGAACTTTAATCATTCCTCTCCTATAGAATATTAAATTGTTATGTATACAAAATATAGTCAGAAGTATTTTTAACACATTTCAGACCACTTCATACTTTCATAGTCATGTTGCATTTTAATAAAATTCAATTCAATTTTTTCATGGGTAAATCTACGGTCACACTTATTTGATCAACGGAATTTGGTAAATGTCTTAGAAATATTTCTGAAATATATATAAAAAATATAGATGTTAAAACTAAACTATAAATTATCAGTATTTAATATAGCTTCTCAAATGGCTAGACCCTCCTAATATGTACTACAAAATAACGAATAAATAAATCATTCAGTTGAGCAATATTCAGTTTATTGAACCTAAAACCTGGTCAAAATTTTTCCCACAGCTGAAACAATTTCATAAATAAAAACCCAAAATGTGTAGCTTCACATGAAAGTGCAATTTTGCAACTAATTAAATTTAATATTTAATTGTTTGAAAACTTCCGCCTAAGAGTAATTATCTAGTTAACTGAAATCTTTTAATAATTGCTTAAATGTCATCATAATTAAGTGTAATTTCAAATTTAACAAAATTAATTCAGTTTCCTGACTAATCAATAAATTTGCCTTAATGTTGAATTATTACAATAATTATTTCTTCATTAGTTTTGAACTAGAGAGAAAAAATTCAAGTGAGCGGAACAGTCAAAATATTAAAGATAAAGGTCAATGATTTCAAAATAATTGAACAAATGAATTGAGTTTAAATGGCTTTTTTAAGTTTTTAAAGTCTGATTTATGTTTAAATGCTAAAACGTTTAATCGCAATTTTCATTTAGTACGTAATAATGCTAAAAATTCACAAAATATAAAACTTTCATTTTGTGCAGAAGCAGCATATAATTAAATAAAAAAAGTACATAGCAGGTGAACAAAAGTATGAAACCAAACATTTTTTGTTTAAACTATTATTTTCTGAAATAACTAACTAATGAATGAGAAAGTATCTATTACAAATATGTGACGTTTCCCAAGAAACATTTTTCGATTTTTTTTTGTTTTTAAATTCTGCAAAATTTTCAATTATTTCAACTGACAACCCACTATAAAAACTTTTTTTACAAGACTATAACCTAAGGATTACAAATACTTAGTTACAATTAATTTTACAAGTTTATAAATAAGTAGTTTTGAATTTATTGAATTGAATAGAATCAACTCTATAAACTTATAAAATTTAAAAGTTTACACGTTTATAGTTTGGAATTAATTTTACTAAAAAAAAAACTGGGAAATAAGATATGCATACTCGTATTTTTCATTATACAGAGTGTTTACGATTCTTGAGATGAAAATTGACCTGTTAATAGAAAAGTGCAGAAATAGTGTAAACAAGAAAAAAAAACTTAGAGAATTGTTATTATTCCGAATGTTAGTTAACTTCAAAATATTGATTCAACGTTTGAGGGTCATTGCAATTATTTTCGTAAACTGAATGTTTCAACCGAAAGTCAAAGAATTATTTGCAGTTCACTCATTTTAATTCACAAAATAAAAATTTTCGGACAACTTTCCGTTTATAATACATGATACACAGACAAATTTTCATCAACTTATTTAGCAAACAACTAAAATTCATAAACAAAATTCTCCATATATCCACAAATATCTGAAATTTAATTAAATCAATAAATAAAATCGAACGGCTCCACGATACCACTTTCCAAGTGAAAGTGGTAGGAGTATATTTTTACCGGCATTAAAGTAAATTCGTTTCAAGTGTTTCAGTCTATCACAGATCCGGTGAAACTCGAGAGTGAAAAATGTGTACAGAGTGACTTTCCGAAATGAACGTGATGTTTATTTCAAAACATTTAGTGTTACTGATAATTATTATCAGCCATTTTAATAGCAATGGACAGCAATTATTGCAAAGAAATCGATTTCGAAGACTCAATAAACCGTCCGGTTTGAAACTAAAACAGAGACTTCAAGAAAAATTAAATCAGTACAAACAGCGAACTATCCAAACAATTTGTTATGGTGAGTGAAAAAAATTAGTAAAAAGAATTGCAATTTCAATTGATGACATTTCATTAACAAACAGTAAAATTTCGCCATCTCTCTAAACAATAAATATTGTTTGCAAAAGGTCGGCTTTTCAGAGTGTAACAGTTTGATCTCGCATGTCGCAAGTCATTTGTCCAACTTCCGATTTTTTTTTAACGTAATTAGACCGGAGTTTTCCGGAATGTATCAAACCGGAATCTCCCGCCGTTATGTAACCCACCATCAAATTACAGAAATTGCTCGTCTGTAAAAACCCTCTTAAATATCATATTTCCGGTAAAAAGTGTTGTGAAAGTAATTTTTACAGATATCGTCGGCTGCTTCGAATTACCTCATAAAAGGTCACCACTTCAGAAAGTACCTGAAAATCCGGAAATGCTAGGTACACAATTTTATTTATTTAGGAGAGGGATTAATTTTTCACAACCGGAAATTTTACGTTACGACGATGACGGGAAATCGCTTAGCAAATCCAGCTTTAATTACTCGCAACCGCTGAAAATGATCATCCACGGCTATATGGGAAAATGGAACGACATCGGAAACCTAATTGGTGCTAACACGTATTTAAAAATTGTAAGTATTTTGTAATTAATATAATTAATTACTCGTAAGATTGCTCAAAATGCAAACGTGCGTTTGATTTTCCTTTTTTGTTGCCAATAATGCGTGTTAAGGTCATTCGACTAGCAATAATAATATTTCATAATCTAAATCGAGTTTCTGCATTTGTGAAAAAGTACCAACAAATAGAGCATCGATTTTTGTTGTCGTCGCTTTCTTCCACTGACCTAGATACCTTGTTAAACATTGTAACACAGAGATGAAACACAAAACCATTTAGCGTGTATTTATTTACTCCAATGAGCAAATATTACGTAACGAACAAACGGACATTTGATTTGATTAAATGCTCGTTATGTCACGATTGTCATTGTTCTTCACGTTGTATTGTATTAATGGTGTTTTCATTTTTTTAATTTAATTGTCACAACTTTTTTGCTAGAAATTGTAAAAAAAAACAAAATTCTATAGGCAATAACTAGCTATTTTAGCTGACTGGCTAACTATAGTTTTAGTAGCTTGAAATAGCTTAAAGCTCTTCTACAACAATAATTTGGGAATTTTTTGTTTTTTAAGGATTGCTATGCTATAGACAGTATACACGGTGAAAAAAAGATATGGAACCAAGCGTTTTTTTTGTAAACTACTTTTTTTACGAAAAAAATATTAGTATAGGGAAAAGTACAATTAAAATGTGAAACACGAAAACTAAAAAAATTTCAAAAAATATTATTCTTAATTCACATTTTAATTGTACTTTACGCTACACTAATTATTATTTTCGTAAAGTGCTTAGTTTACTAAAAGGCTTAGTTTCATACCTTCTATTTACTGTGTATAGGTTTTTATTTTAATGAAAACAATAGTGTACTTAGTTTTTACATTATTAGTGGATATATGTGATTACTTTTATTTTTGAAGTACTTTTAAAATTGTAGATTAATAGCTTAAAATGCAAAAATGTAGCTATATAGCTTCGCTATTTTTAGTAGTTTCCCAGTTCTGTACAAAATTAAATTAATTAAATTTTGCATAATTTCCGTAAGAAAATACAATGTTTTCAAAAACCCTATAAGAATAATGTTAGAAATTGTAAGTAAATTTCTTTTCAAAAATTAACAATTCATATAAGGAACTGAGGAGCTTATGTATGAATTAGAATTAGATGTAACATAAAGAAATAAATAATCTCTAGACCAGAATAGCAAAATTGGTCAATTTATATGACGAGAAAAAAAATCTCAAATATATTTAACCAAAAATTTAAATAGACACAATTTCTAAAAAAATAACAAAAGCACTAAAACATCTGTGATATTACACTGGTCAGCATTGTAACAAAAGTTGAGTGATGGATTAAAACATATCAGGTAGTATTTTAGACTAGGATTCTCGAAATGATTTTAGATTTTCTCCATCACACACATTTTTTTAACAATTCAAGAAATAAAAATATATTTTTAGAAAACCTAAATCAAAATAATCATTCTATTAAAAAATGTAGTATGTAAATATAATTTAAACCCCTAAATTTTTTCTCTTCTTAAAACCTTCTTAGTTTTTTTTTAAACTCTCATTTCTGTTTTTCAATGTGTTCAGACTTGTTTAAAATGAATGCAAAAAAATATGAAAACTTAAATTTAATCTTTTAATATTCTGCCCATAAAATACCTAGCAAAAAAAAAGCTAAAAATATTTCAAACATAGAAACTGATGCTAATCAGTGTTAATTATTAATAACTTTTTTCAAACTATCGTTATTTGAACTAGTCCCTTTTTTCTTTTTTGTTGATATAATAAGATTTAAATTAGTATTTGCCTTTCTAACGAACTCTTTTTAACATACTGAGTATTTGAAAATTCAGTGTATTCAGTAAATTAACATTTATCAAAATTAGAAACTTTCTGGAAGACAAATTTTAAGCGCTGTTTATGTACTAACAGAAAACTTTCAGATTCAAAATTTACATGAAAAAAAAATGGAAACCAGAAATTGGCTTCTAATAACGAATTAATCATATGCAAAAWGTATTACTGTCGAAAAAGTGTCAAGACTTCGACTTTTACGAGGTATACCTAGATTTGAATTTAATTCATTCTGATTTGCCTAATTCGCCTTGATTAAAACAAAAAATGTTGCATTCAGTTCACAAAGTGCAGTCCTAGTTTCGTGCAAATCTTTCAGCAATATCCATTTCGCAACAAAACGTACTTACTTATTTAGATCAAACACTTGCTAACAAGGTTGAACACGTGTTAGCAGTAGCGTGCATTATATCCTTTCGACACATATTTCCTATTTGTTTACAATTAATATATCCAATCCAAGAAAAAGATCTCTCAAGTGCATCACTATTACTTCACAATTTCAGTTAAACGTGAGGAAAACCTTTTGCCACTAATTAAATAACAGTTTCACAACGATGATCGATGTTTCTATTATAATATCCTCGAGTATTGGTTTTAAAGAAAGTCGAGTCCTTGAAATAAATTCATCTGAAACCTAGGTCAGGCACATTGCCTAATCGAGTTCAAAAAATTAACCGGTTATTAAACACTTAATTAACTCTCGGCTAAATTAGAAAACTATGACTTTGCATGTAATTACAGTATGACTGCAATGTGGTTTTGATGGATTGGAGCATAGGTGCAAGAGGGCCCCAATACGCYATGGCGGCGGCAAACACGGAACTGGTAGGCCGACAGTTGGGCATCTTGCTGTTAAAAATGGTCGAAAACGGACTAGAACCGGAAAATATCCACTTACTTGGCTTTTCGTTGGGTGCGCATGTTGCAGGAAGTTCGTCAGAGGTTTTGAAGAAGAAAGGGCATTTAATTGGGCGAATTACAGGTTGATTATTGTTCATTTCGCTACAAATGAAAATACTACGCAATTTTTGCAGGACTTGATGCTGCCAGTCCTCTATTTAGGACCAATCATTTGAGAGAAAAACATAAAAAGTTAGATAGGGATGATGCACGACTTGTTGATGTTATTCACACCGACGCCAGTCCGGTATTTATAAATTAATGATTAGTTATGATTGTAATTAAATTTGGCTTGTAGACGGTTACTGATGGATTTGGGTTGTGGCAACCCATTGGCCATGTCGACTTCTTCCCGAATGGAGGACAGGAGCAGCCAGGGTGTAGGGATACGAGGCAGTCGGTGGTTGTTACACATTTTGGTAAGTAAAAGCAACAAATATTTCCATGTTACACAAATTTTAACAACAAAAAATAGATAATAGCTAAAAAATTACGTTTTTAACAATATTCACCCGGACTTGATTTTCAAAAAATTAATTTTTACTTTTAAAATCGTTAAAACTAAATATAAGTAAATAGAGAAATAAAAAATGTAAGTATCAAATATACGAGTATTT
>NW_025400983.1:6973553-6975353 GCF_015345945.1 Tribolium madens
AATACGGGCTATTAGAGGTGACGTCACAGACGCGACTGTACTGAAGCTAAACATACAGTGTTGCCAGTTGTGATACTAGAGTACCAAATTGATACTAGATTTTTTTTACTAGATAATTATATTTACTTGTAAACAAATAATAATTTATATTCTCAGACAAATACACATTATGTGAATGTTAATATTTTTTATTTTGTTTTGTTTTGGTACGACCTATCCACTCCTGTCGTTTGCAACATTCTGGCAATGCTGTACACATATTTTTGACGTACACAGAAAGTGACGTTAGAACAGATTAAATTACAGAAATGTTGACTACAATTGTTAAAACCATTACGAAACGACACATATTTATCATAGCAACTATTTCCTTAGAAACAATCTCTCTACACTTCCAGGATTTTTTTTTTTAGCTTTTTTTATTTGTTTAGCTTCAAAGGTACAGTCACGTACCTTGCTGACGTCACACTAATAGCGCGTATTAGATTTTTTCACAAAACATTTTACAAGTCAAAAACGTTAATAAATTTCGTTGAGCACAAACTTCTAGTTTTTGACAAAATAATGAAAATAATAAATATTTATTTATTAAAGTTTACAAGACGATAAACAATCTTTATTGACGTGTATTATACAAAAATTTTGTTCTATAGCAGGACTTAAAGTTTAAGAGAAAAAATAGAATTAAAAAAAAATGGCAATTTTCAAATACGAAATGTCATCAGACTTTTTTAACAGATTTAAAGCAGTTGTATTCAACTTGTTTGAGTGTAAGTCGGACGCTTTATTCCTCCTTGTGAATAATAAAATTTGTAAATTTAAATGAATAAAATAAGGTAAAACATTTTATCCACAATCACTGTATAAAGAGACTTTATTCCACACTTTAGATGCGTATAAAATACAACTTTATCCACTAGTGGAAAAAAGTAACTTATACCACTGTTAGTAACCAGCGCACCGCGTAACAGCTTACTTACTACGTTTAACCGAAAGCACATTTGACGTGACGTTTAGATGTCAGTTTAATTTTTAATTAAGTTTAGAATAATTTGGGCCTGTGATTGTGGATAAAACGTTATATTGCAGTCGTGTGTTAGTCGCGTTTTATCCACTTAAGAAAATTAACCGCTCGAACTGACGTTCTCGCGGTTAAACATTCTTGCGTGGATAAAACGCTATCTAACACACTCTTACAATAAATAACTATTATCTACCCTTGCTGTTAAAGTGTTACCTTATCTACCCTTGCGGTCCAAGTGCTACTTTATCTATTCAAAAGAGTTGATAAAGAAATAGTTTAACATCTGCTTTGAAAAAAAGAAATATTTACATTTTCAAACAAAAATCCCTGAGAAAATTTCAAATAAGTTTCACTAAAAAAAATACATATTTTAAAAAACCAAATTTTTAAAAAACCAAATATTTTTACACCATCATGTGTAAAGTAGAATTTCACACATAGAAATCAATAAACGAGGTTAGTCATTTTTTGTTAAGAAGGCAAAATTCACAGCAGTGTGGTAAGTGGTAATTTCACACACTGACGGAATTCCACACACTAACAGAAATATGACAACTAAATTTTTAAATATTTTAAATAATTAAATTAAGTATTGCAGATAATACGTTGTTTATATTATGTGTAAGAAACTATTTTAACAGTTGATGAATGCCTTTTTGTCTCAACTTTTAGGCTCGGCAAACAACAGCATTACCTCACGTTAAAAAAAACGTGGCGCAAACTTAATATAAAAATATATTATCTTAAAAATATGCATAATTATTAATAACAAAAAA
>NW_025400983.1:6975908-6997542 GCF_015345945.1 Tribolium madens
TTTTTTTTAGACAAAATTTTAACTCGGGAAGTCGCATGCAGCCACATCCGCGCCTGGCGCCTTTTCCAAGAGACCCTCCTCAACAAGGCCGCCGGCAACCAAAACCGTTGCGAATTTACCGCTTTCAGATGTCCTGGAGGTCTAAAATCCTTTGAAAGAGGATTCTGTTTCCCTCATTTACCAAAACCCAACAGTTCGCTCGCAATTGATTTAAATTACCGAAACGACATCGGCCGGTTCGGCGAAGACATCAAAGGAGAGGGTGTTATGTTCTTTGTAACGCGAGCAACACCACCTTATTGTGGTAAAACAAAATCAATTTACATAGAAATTTCAAGTAATTAAACGCGGTTTTAGGAACACAACTCCAGGCCTCGATTCACATCTCGCCCAAAACTGAAGCGATCAAAGGGGTTTTGTTGCTGGATTTGAAGTATCCACACCACAATGTCTCGTTCCAAATTGAATGCGAGTAAGAGTAATTTTTTAATTAATAAAACACAACTAAAATTAATTACTGCAGTGCGGACGATTTAATCACCACGGGGACTGTTATGAGCGGCTTGGGGGTCGCAGCCTATGAGACTTTGACCGAAAATGTGAAAACTTTAACCGCAACTTTGAAATTCATTGATTTGGAATACGAAGAAGAAAATAACAATACGTATATTCCAACAATCTATATAGACAAAGTTGAAATTCGCGACATGTACAGCAATAGGTAATTAATTAATAAAAAAAATTATTAATTACTTAATGTAATTTTTAGTTGGCAGTTTTGCCAGAAAGACACGGCTTTGAAGGACACAATCGGCTTAAACTCCGCCTTCACGATAACCCTGAGTACAGATAATTGTTTTTCGTAGACAAAAATTCTAGTTGAAAAAATTGTGATAGTATTTTTATGTTTGTCGTTTTAATAAATACTAAATTCAGTTGTGTGTTTTACTAAACATGGACCTGTACACCGTTATAAGTTTATTAGGGCAGGGCACTTTTGGGTCAGTAACTTTAAATTAGTCTAATTACTACAAAAAAAAAACAATTTCAGGACTATCCACTTGTGCGAGAGAAAACACAACCAACAAAAAATCGTAATTAAACGAATCAATGCCGATCTCAAATCAGTCAACATGGAAGATGCCAAGAACGAAGTGGCAGTCCTAAAATCGCTAAATCATCCCAACATAATCCAATTTTACGACAGCTTTATGAAAAGTGGGTCTTTATACATCGTGATGGAGTACGCGAATAAGGGGACACTTTTCGATCTGATTTCCAAAACCAAACCCAAGAGATTTTCACCACAGACTGTCATGAATCTCTTTTGCCAAATTCTGATGGGCTTGAACCACATTCACTCCCGGAAAGTGATCCACCGTGACCTCAAGAGCGAAAATATTTTTCTCACGGGACTACGAGACGATGTTATCAAAATTGGCGATTTCGGAATATCTAAAATCCTTCTCAAGTATACACCGACAATTTCATTAGTTTTAAAATTAATTCCGACTCTTTTAGTAACAAAAACGCCCACACCGTYATCGGAACTTGCAACTACGTGGCCCCAGAATTATGCGATGGCAAGCCCTACGACATCAAATCGGAYATTTGGTCTCTTGGCTGCATTTTATACGAAATATGTGCCCTGGAACGCATGTATGAAGGAACGGTAACGATTTTCACGCTTTTCGTACATTTGTTATCGATTTTTTTTCAGATTTATAACGTGGTTTTGGCCATTGCTGCTGGTCAGAAGAAAATGATCGATGTGAGTTATTACGGGATTCAGATGCAACAAATGGTTGAATTAATGCTACAAATCGATCCAAACGACCGACCCAATACTAAGGATTTGATGAGTTTGACTGATGTTTTTCCGAGTTTGCACATTTTGGGGACGAACTTGGGGTGCATTTCGAAGGGGCAAAAGTTTGATTTTAATGCGGTTTAAAGTTTGGTTGTAGTCTTGAAATAAATTACCAGTTTTTGTATGTATTGTTTTATTAGAAAAAAATGAAAAATTAATTCAGCTCGCTTCTCAACCTTGTATTTTGTGTAGTACAATATTCTTATCAACGGAACTTATAAATAAAAATACTAATTAAATGTACACCTGACTGAAAATTACCTCAAAAAATTTATTCATATTCCATGCTTTGTCCATTTTGGTATCCTAAAAAAAAAGTTACATTTCTAACAAAACTTAATAAAAAAATTACCGTTCATTTCTTCTTGGCCTGGGATTTGACCAGACTGCAAAATTTTCTGTAACCTTTCAACCTCTTCCAAAGAACTGGCCTTATTTATAGCTTCTCTAATTTTAGCAATTTCTTCATCAGTAAGACCTAAAAGAACCKCAATTACAATAAATAAAACACATAAACACAAAAAACGTACCTTTACTTTTAGCAATATTGTTACCTGTACCTCCGGGAATGAATGTTTTAGCCCTCTTTCCAATTTCCTTCCTAATCTCCTTCCCTTTTTTACTCTTAAACAAAGCTTTAGCCTCATCTCTTTCCTTTGCAGTGACTTTACGAAAATCGAGCAATCTTAACTGTGGTAACTTATAAATTAAGTACAGTCTGTAATGCTGTTTAGAAGTGATAGGATTATGTAAAAGACTAAGTGTAGTGAGTTTCTCCAAAGTGCATAAAGGCTCAATATCACCCAACTCTTCCAGATGGTTTCCAGTCAAAATCAGCGACTCTAAATTAGGAATGTACTCCTCCAAATGCTCCCCAATGCGTCTAAAACACCCCACAACTCAAATTAGCCCCAAAAAAGCTCCAACTTACACAATGCGGTTATTGTTAAAAAGCAAACATTTCAATCGTTTCAAGTACGGAAAACCATCAAGCTTGCGTACATCGTTGTCGGAAAAGTCAATTGTGTCAAATTGATCGCCGGTAGCCCCCAGATTCTCCACTTCGGGGATGCGGTAACCTAAAAAAACAATGACATAACCCAACTTTTAATCTTTCATTCTCACCTCGTAAATCCAATTCGCGATCTTTAACCGGATTTATGTATTGCATAGAATTTTGAATTAACTCAGCTGTTAGCTTAACCATAATTAGGTTTTTATCGAATAATTATAATCAAACAAACAACGCACACGGCATGAAATTTTACTGACTGATCCTGCAGGTTTCTGTAATTGTTACAACGAAATATTGCAAGAGGGCGCATCCAACAGAATTTTTAAAAATTACAAAAAAATTAATGAATTAACCATGAATTCGGAATATTTTTTCACTGAATAAGCAATAATAGTAAACGTAAAAATATATCTAAAAATGTTTTTCACCGAACCCCATAATATATTGAAAATAAACAATGATTTCACCGATTTGCGTTTATAATAATTATGTTAATTCTGCTTAAAAAAGTTATTAAACAATTAGTTAAACACTTTGAATTTGTGGAATATACGTCTGAAATACTGTCTGTTGGATAACCCGAATCGTCATCAATAAATCAAATAATAATTTCCCATGAAACAAATTATGCTATTGTCTTTTTCACTTCCTCTTAGTACTAAAAAATATGAGTAAAATTATTCATTGACGTCACAAATGTTTATCCAAACTCACGGGTTTATTTCCATTTGAACTTATAACAACTATGTATGTACCTGTGATTTAAAAAAACTCGTTTCATTTTTAATCTAGGAGAAAATTTCCTTCAGTGTTTTTCCAGTTCAGTTGTTGTATCAAATACCGATTTTTCCGAGTTAATTAAGTTAAACTTAAAGAATGTTCTACCTACAAGCAAAGACTTATTAATATTTCATGATGATTAATTAGGAGCCAAATTGTATACATTAAGAAAAAGTTTCTCACATTACGAATTTCTATAGGATCAACTTCAAATACGCAATGCCATAAAGTACCTGTGTAATAATTGTATAATACCACCCACCTGAAAGAATGTAATTGTTACCTTGTTTACTTATGCTAATTGGAATAAAAGTGCGAGTGCCTTCGAAACAGTACTGCAAATCGCCTAATTTAGCAACGCTGCATACACAGTATCTATTTCTATAAGAAAATTCTCTATAAATATCTCCACTTTATTAAATAATTATATCTTTGCCCAAAATATGCGAGAAGGCTGCGATTTGTTTCCGGTCTGACAAGACCTTAAGCAAGGACTTCCTTTGAGTTAAATTCCATGTTTACAAAAAGGTGAATCATAATTAATTGCATTGTCAACTTTCGATCCGATTCTMAACTATTTAAAATTCATTTTAAAAAGTATTTAATAAAATAACATCATTAACCCACATTCGCAGACTACAGAATGAAAGAATGTCTAATGATGTGGTATTGCGGAAACACATAGTACTACACGATGAAGAAACGCATTTTTCAAAACGGTTACCAACTCTTACAAATTACAATCGTTGTTATCAAATACAAAATATTCAATTTTTAATGTGTCACACTAGACCTTAGACTATAAATTATTTAAATTTGAAATAACGGAAATATCATCCAGTGTCAATGAAATTTTGGTAAATGTTTTCGGTTACAACAAACTTTGCGGTTTGAACATAAAAATAGAAACCACACTTCCTGGATAAAGCAATAAAAATAATAATGATGTACCTATATGCAAATATGGAGTACCAACATAACAAAAAAGATCATTTTAATTTTTTCTTCTCTTCTAGTTTCTTCTCTACAGACTTGTTTACAGAGAAACTGTCAAGGACTACCAATTTTTTAAAATTCTTTCCTGATGTATCACACATTTTCGTTCTATTCTCTTTGAAGAAATTTAAAGTAGGATTCGGTTACAAAAGTTAAATAAATGTTTGCTTGGGGCTGGTAGAAGAGATTTTCATTTATTTAATTAGTTCCTCTTGTAAAGCAGGCGCAAAAATGTATTTTCACCACAAGATACACAATGTTTTGTTGAGAAAATTAATTCTTTTTAACTGTAAAATAAGTGAGCCAGATTTTTATGATAATAAAATACCAGACAATAGTTCTTTGTTATGAAATAGTTAAGAAGACTAATTAAGCCAAAAAAAAGATTAATGTCAAGATCAAGGACGAATACATTTTTAGTATACAGTGTTTAGCGCTTGCGCCCCAGAGAAAAATGCCAAGTGATATAATAAGATATCAGAAACATAGAAAAATGGTTTAAAAAAAGTCTGTCTGCCAAAAAAATTTAACATTTATTTTTTAACATTTGATCTTTTCATAACAATTATTCAGTAAAGATAGAAAAACTTTGCAAATAAACGCAACAAATAACGTTAATAGTAATAGTTACAATTCAGGATACGACTTCATTGTTCCCTCTTCTAATTGTTTTTCTTATTTTGACAAAGATTGTCAGTGAGTAAAAAAAAATATTTTTCAAAGAATCATAAAAGGATCTTGTAAGACATTTATTCCAGTTTTTGACACTACCTTTATATTCTCTGTGAGATATCGAGGATCAAAGGCAAAAGAATTGACGTAAAAAGAATATAAAAAGCATATTAAAGGTGAATAAACATGCTATCCGGTACATGTTTTGACTTAACTTAAAAAAAATCCCAAGTCCGTAGACTAAAACAAAAAATAATTAGATTTTTTTCTCGTGATATTATTTAGGATTGCGTGATAACCGTAGCACAGAAAAAATTTTTGCCAAAAGTTCTCAAAACTAGAAACTTAAAGCTTCAAAATGTTTTATTAAATCTAGATATACGACTGTTTTTCATAATATCATAAAAAAAATTATGAAATATTTTTGTTCCTTTAATTTTTTGAAGTAGTGTACCTTATCTTACTTATCAATTTTCTCTAAGGGGTGAGTTCTGAAATAGCCTGTAGAATATAATAATAATTTTGTTCAAAAAAACAATTAAAATGTAAAATAAAAAAATAAAAACAATACTTTAAAAAAAAATTAAAAAAACTTGACAAATGCCAGTTCAGGTTGGAAAGTGCTCACTTCCTTATCAGTTTTCGAGTTGAGAAGTGGCCATTTCCCAACCTGAACCATCATATTACATATCAAATGATAAGAAAGTGACAATTTCTCAACCAGAACCTGATATTCCATATAATTTGTTAAATGAAGTTGAAATGTCATACATTCCAATTTTCCACATGTAAAGTAATTTGATTATTAATTCATCGATAACTAATTAAATTGGTTAAAAAAGAAACAACTATAAATTCAGGCAAAAACAGTAAAAATTGTTAGGTAAACATAAACAATATGACAAAAAATAAAATTTGCGTACATTACCATATGAAGTAAATTAAAAATTAAAATACTAAATGTCAATAAAAATACTTAAACTAACTTAACTCCTAAGTGGTCTAACTTTAATGTTATGTAGTTTTTTTAATATAACGAAAATTATTTGTAGATTTGTCTAATAAATCGAAATTTTACAAATAATAAAATTCAAAACATTTAACCCACTTAATAGACACTTGTGCCTATTTTCTCATTAGTTCATCTCCCCACACCAATAAAGAATTGTAATTCAAACTACACATACATTTTATCCAACTTTAGCCACAACTTATGGAATACATAGTTCCAAATTATTTAATTTTTCATTGTTTTCATGCATAATTTCTAAAAAAGAAATCGACTTTCTAAAAAACTAGACCCTGTGAGCACTGTGATTAAACCCCGGAATAATTTATAAAGAGGTCACCACCTGAATCTATTGTCATCATTATCGTAACTTATGACAAGTTTTAATATTAATATCGAGAGCACCAATTCAATAAATTACTCTGGAGGTCGTCTCTCGTAAGACCATTGCCCTGTTAAGGTCAGTAAAGGTTTCCGAATCAACACACAAATTTAGATAAGACCTCGCAGAATTCGGTAGAAACATCCGGTTCTTACAAATTACTTTAACAATTTATTAACGTCAAAAGATTCAAACAAAAAATATGCATTGTTTATGACTTTGCGTCAATCATTTTTTTCGCATCAATCCCGGTCAAAAGTTTGCAACTGACGTCAAAATATGACAGCATCAATTAAATTAGAGAATCATCTTGTCAAGGGCAGAAAGGAGATTTTTTGCTCTTGGCTTGTAAAAAAATCTTTCATTCAAAAATTATTAACCTTGAGTTTGAACGGATCGTTACTCCCTAAACCCAGGTAGATGTTATGTATTTGGTTTTTAGTAAACATTGAGTAATATTGTTAAGTAATAATTGAAAGGAGACATTTGTAGGTAGTATCACCAAGTAACAATATTTACAGCCAATTAGCACTTATCTGGCGATATTATAGACCTAATTGATTTATTTACTTACATTCTTACTTCCTCCTAATTTTTCCTTAAAAAAAAAATAAAAAAACAGTGATTAATTAACATATTTGGCCAAAAATGAAACTGATCTTTTTGACCCTGATCTTGAACTGGAATGATAGGAAGTTCCAAAGTTAGATTTCCGATTATTATATAAAAATTTCTTAATCCTTTTCTAAAATCGGTGTCAATAGTAAAGTCATTAGTCATCTTTTCTGCAACCAAATCAAGGGGGTCCACTTCTTGCCCAACGACCAAAGTGCAAGTGGTTATTAGAAATTACAAGACCTTGAGCTTGAGCTACAAAAACTCAGACTCCGGCAATACATTCTTAAATTTATTATAAAAACATAATACTGCTTTTTGTGGCAAATTATATAAATTAAAATGCACATTTTAGCAAACAAAATACGTAAATAATGTTGTTGACAATTTTGATAAATTCTTAATTAAAGCATTATGACTATTGTTGTTATTTATGACTCGGATTCATTATTGTTTACTAAGTGACTAGCAAAATAACGGAGCTACTAGAAAATTAAAACTATTTTGCACTTGAACTGAAAATGATTCACTGATTTCTTACCAGAGTATTACAAAAATAAAAAAGTGAAGAAGATCCGTTTCTTATTTCAGTTGTGTACAACTCGCGCCCCTGAAAAAAAATTCAAGTAAGATAAGATATCAGGCACATGGAAAAAATGTTTAAATATTCTATCTGTCAAAAAATTTTGACATTTATTTTTTGACATTTGACATTTTTTATGTCTATTTAATGCTACTGGTAATAGAGCCAAAGTGCAAAATTTAAACTCCCATAATTTTATAAATAAATTTTTTTGCAAATTTTCAAAGGTTTGTCTCAATTTTGGAGAGAATAATTAATAGCTATGTTGTAAAGATGTAGCACGTGTTTCAAAATGTTATAAATAAACAACAAGGTCACTTACAATTTTTTATTGAGACTGAAAAAGCATTTCTGTGTTTAAAATTCTTGATTCCTACAAAAAAGTAACATTTGAATTTACATTTAAATTTATACGCATTTCGCGCCAGTAACTAATTTTGGTAAACACATTTACAAAAAAGAAGTTAGTTAAATTTTTATTTTATTTTTCACCAAATATTTTGCATTTTTTCGTCATGAACCCCATCGTACCCTCTAAAATAGAGATTCAAAATTTAGTCAGTGCACTTTATAAGTTATATTTTCTTTTACAAAATTAAATTTCAAAAATTTTATTCTCATAAACAATCACATTTTTATAGAAAGAAATATTTGTTTCCTCTCAAAATTAAATGTAAAAGTGCATAATATGGAATTCAAAAAATATTATTTTCCCGTTTTCTCTTCATTAAATTCGTTCTGGTTTATGCAATAAACGCAATAAAGATGAATTCGCAAAAAGTAAAAGAAATCAAAAATGCTCGAAGGTCATGGTTGTATCAGGTTTCAAGAAGTTTTCGATTTATTTTTACAAACAGGTTGAAGTTACTGAGACAAAATCCCAGTCTCTTTACGTACTTGCATCTAGTGTTAATAAACTGTAACCAGAATAACAAGTTGAATTATCAACCAGAAAATCCCCTTGAAAAATAATAATTATATAGCGTGTCTGCAAAAGTCTGACGCTCGTTCTGTTTACAATAAAAGAGAATCAAATAATTCAAGTGAACGTCAAAGTAATTACAATAAATGATTTAAATCTTGTAATTGAAAAAGAAATTTTACTCCAAATTTCTTTTCAAAAAAGTGATGAAAAAATTAACTGTTGTAAGTGCAATATTAATTTAATTACGTTTTACCCAATAAAATCAAATTTTGAGCAACTGAATTTGATGACATGATGCATTATTTCGGTAAATTAAGGTCACAAATTTGTGATGTAATGAAAACATTTTGGAAGGTTACCGTAATTTTATAATCAATGACTTGGAATCAGTTAAGGATGGCGCCTAACTAATGATTATAGCAATATAATAATAGGATAAATCATTTCCTAAATATGACAAACCAGTGGTATATAGTAAAATAAACTATTGAATCGATTTACTTTGAACCTATTTATCATAACTATGTGTTATGTCACTCACAGGTGAAATAATTTCCTTTCAATTCTAAAAAGCAAATTAATTCTTCAAGTTCGTTAAAAATTATAATGTTTGTATTAAAATAACTCTAGCACGTGCTAAAGTCACCCTAGATGCAGTTTGAAATTATCCTTGCATTAGACTTGCGTCATATTTATACATAAAAAAGTGATGAATTGTATTTAATTATTAAATATTATGTAAGCTGGATAATTTAATGAGTATTTAAACTTTGTTTTTACAGATAAAAAATCAGGTGGGAAGTTAAATTACGAACATCTCCAGATAGCGACATTTTTAATCAAGGCTAACGCTTATACGTTGTCAAATTTTTTGACAAAAACAAGATCAGAGTAAAAGTTGAATTTTAGAAAAAAGCAGTAGGTATTTACTGATCCAAGGACTTCAAAAAGTTAAAACGTCTCGTTTAGTGACTCAAAAATTAAAATACAAAAAACTTGTAAATACTTTAGTCTCCATTTGAATAAAAGCATTAAATATTCATCCTATAAAAATAAAAAAAWTCACATTTTTGCCCATGTCCTCGAAATCGGTCTTATCTATTCAAAACGTGATTTTGGACGTGAAATGTATGTCTCTCTAAGTGCTTTACCGCTCATTTAAATCTCTGGGATATCCCCAGAACACGCACTTGCCAGGAAGGAAAAACAGAAAAAAATATTTATTTTTTACGAAATGTGATATGGTCGAGTTGACAATTTCCTATTAATTTTTACATAACAAATTAACTAAGTGAAATTAACCTGGGGCGACTTGTTATCAAATATTATGCTTTTGACTTTCTTTAATTTTTGGAAACCATTTTTGCGCAATTGCTATTTAATTACCAACAATACTAAAAACAGTCACTTGATAGTTAATGCTAGTAAATAAAAATAAAATGTGTAATTRCAATTCATTAATAATGAGGTTGTCGTCGAGAAATTAGTGTAGTCAAGAGTCAAAAGCGACGTCATTTTGCACGTTGCAGTGCCATTTATTATTAATCAGCTTCTCTTATTTACTCAAACACCARCAAAACAAAAATTAATTAAAACCATTAAACACATAATAAGTTCCCGAGAATAATAGCGGTTGCAATGTCACAAAGATCATGGGTCAATATTAGTTTTATAAGTTTTATAAAATCGAATGACGCTTTAGAAAATTTGCATTTCTCAGTTTGTAAACATTTTAACCCATTTTTGCTACCAGCCACTGATTTCATCTACCTGTCTTGCCCATTTGTTGCATCACACACCTTCCTCTTCCTCTTCCTTATTATCACCAGGACCAAATCTTCGACGGTTGCACAAAAACGGGTTTTTGGACAATTTCATAAATTATTAAATTAATTCGAAAATGAATAAAGCGTAACCAAAGCAATTTGACAAATAACATGCTACTCATGTTAATTATGTAAAAACAGTTTGTGACACCGATTTAGAGATCCAGTATAAACCCATTTTCTTAGCTCCTGATTTTAGGAAGTTGGGTGTAGGCTAAAGAAACTTTCACTTTGTATATTTTGAGTATTTTTATTTCAGCGTTCATAAATAAGTCAGAGAATGAAACAAAAGTACTTTTATGCTTGGATTTATTTGCATTGTAGTCTGTCTAATTAGAAACTAAAATACAAAAACTGAAGAATACAAATCTTATTTTTTAAAATACAAAATACTCATAAAATGACTCATTTCAGAAGTGAAGACAGTGTTTTAATTGCCTCATAATGACATGGTGGAAAACAGATAACAAATGAATAAACAAACGTAAATTAATTAAAAAATTATTAAAGTGTACAACTCTTAATTCTCTTAATTTGTTTCTGTCAGTAGCCACATACCTGTACTTAAAACTATGTATAAATAAAACAATTTTTATGTTACGAAAAAAATTAATTTTATTACACATTTTATCACTTATACGTGATGCAATTTAATTATAAACTGTTGCAAAAAGTCATCAATTTGATGTTATTCATTGAAGCAGGGGTGAAAGTTGAAATTATTTTATATCATTTTTAAAATTTATTCGACAGAGTAACGTAATCCTTTTTGTCAATTTTTTTTATTGCGAGGAATTTCATAAGTTGGTCAGTGTGTATAACACTTTGCATTTATTGTGATGTGGAGTATGAAATTTATTTTGAACTATGAAATATGTATTTTGGTATTCCAAAATTCCACCTACTAGTCAAAAACACAGTTCTCTGTTTATAAATAATTACCTTACAAGTTACAATTTCAACGCTTTCACTTGTTTTATCAGTAACTCCTTAACCGATTACCGAAACAAAGCAAAGTTCTCTGAAAAAATTGATTACAGTCAACTATTTTCTAGTTCTTTATATTAAAATGTATGCCCAATTTTTCCACAACAAACAAATYAGTATTCGCAAAGACAAATCAAACCAGTTTTTTATAATGACAATTAATTTATGACCCACTTCCTTGTTATTTCTTTTTTTGGGCACAGAAGAGTTTGTATGAAACATATTTCAGTGCATTACAAGAAAACGCTTTTATCGCTTTTTAATTACAGTTTCTATTAGGCACAAGTTGCAACATTTTTGAAATAGTTTCTCCAGGCGCCAGAAATTACAAAATTCAGATGAAAACAATCACTTTTTGGAGCTTATTAATTTCAATAACCGCAACCAAATCTTTTGTTACAGACTTACGAAATAATTGGATTTGACGAAAATGGGTTTGGAAAATTCCATCGGTGTAATGAATCTGCATTTTGGTACAAATTGCGTTCTAGAACGTTGWGGGGGATTAGCAGAGAATCTTTTATGATTACCCCAAGACCAGTTCTCGGGGAATTCCAAATCACTTCTTGGAAATTGTGACAAGAAGAAGGGAAATGCGGTTTCGCCAACCTGCCGAAGGTTTTTTGATCCGTTACAAAACCGAAATAATAAACAAATGTGACCTAGCTTGGTGAACTCGACTARTCTATTTCCAATAAAATTATTGGCACAATATACGTRTTAGCACAATAAACGATGATTTCATGTAAGAAATAATAATTCTCCGAATAATTATATAATTACAAGATGATGCTAGCTTGTACGCTTGTAATAAAAATTAGTTTAATAAAAAATCGCGAAGGCTAATTTTAATCTCGCAAAAAGGTGGAAAACAAGGACATGCAAAAATACATTTGYAATTTAAAACTACATTTTCGATATTTAAAATCTTGACGTCAAAAATAGAAAAAACAAGTGGAAAGTAAATAATCCGATCGAATAATAAGTCACCAATAAATTAGCTAATGAACCAAAAATTTTCCTCCATGTGTTTATAAGCTATTAATAAATAAATATACAAGAAGTGAGCGTATTCGGTGCGCACCTGTAAACCGTTTTTTAGTCTTTCAACTTTGCGCTGAAAGATTCCATGAAATTTTATTTAAATTCCAACAAATTTGGAAAACTACCCAAAAATTACTTTCGGTTAAAGACACCATTAATAAAATGCGATAACAAAAATGTAAGGAATCGAAAATTGAACAAGTTCTAATTGTCCCAAATAACAATTTTAAGAATGAGCCACGCGTGGTAAAAATTAAAAAAATTAACAGTTTTTCTTGAACTCGGTAACCTTTATTGCGTGTTTGTAAATATTATAATTATTTTTTATTAAAAGAAACTTTGTCATTGAGGAAAATTTCGGTGATTTAATTAAACACACATGCGATACATTTTTTACATTTTTATTAAGTAGCCAACAGTTATTTGCGAAGACATATTTCGCGCATGAGCGCATTACTTCAAGTGTTATCTATTATTCACTACTGGTAACAATCAATTTTATTAAAAAATATTGTATAAACCTCGAAGTGCGAAGACGTATTCGGCACTTTCCCGCAAATGAAGCACTCGCCCCTTCGTCGCTCGAGCATCAAATAATGCGCGAAAGATGTCTTCTCGCACTTAGTTCGTAAATAACTATTACTCTTGTACGTTCGCGATTAAATGTTGCGGTCTCGAAATGTCATTTTGAAAATAGTGTTCAAAATAACAGTTTCACTAGAAACCACCTGTTGTCTTATAATCTCCTAAAACCAGCATTTATTAAATCAACTGTCAATTAATGTCATCAGAAGAATGTCATCAATTGTGGTTTAGAAACCGAAAGCATTTCATTCCACCGCTTGTAAATACATATGACTAAATATGCGAATAATTTTGCGCAATTTATTTATAAATTCTGAGAAGATTTATTCAAAAAAACTATCAATTTTTTTGATTCTCAAAAAATTGTTTTGGTTAGTTGTGAAATATGTGCCAAATCATCATGATATTGTAGGCATCCAGAAACACGGTGAACGTTCAAGTTTGCCCTTGAACTCAAAAATTTTCAAAATAAAAAAAATGAATAAATAGACTAAAGTATTATTTTCTGATGATCTCTTTACGAAAATAGAATTTAAAAGATTAAGTAAAAACCCTGATAGTGATTTAAACGGCAAAATTGTAAAATACGAGTATAAAAGCAAAAATATGGTTCTTCTTAGCCCAAGAGTTTGATAAAATTTGAAAAGTTTATAGGTAATAAATAAAAATCGTAATATGGAAGAAACAATTGGAAAAAAATTAAATAAAATGCTTTTAATGTCCTGTAATTTTAGAGAAATTCCCAATTTTAATTATCCAAAGGAAATACCAAAAAACGATTGATAAAATAATAGTCGAAAATAAGCGTCGTAAGATAGGTCAAGTTTCAAGTCCAGGTGGGGACGCGTTATAAAAGTTTGCACGCGCTTCTGGTTGAAAACTTTGCTCAAGTTAGTTGCAGTCGTAGCCTTAGTAAACTGTCTTCACTATCGGTAAATAGTAGAACGAAACAGTACCCTTAAAAACAATTAACGCAAATTGAGTGATTCGTGTTCTGTGATAATTTAATAATTTTATATTAAGGTAAGTCGACCATATTGAGAAAACTTGCATTGACAAGTAATTATTTTTTTTAATTATTATTCCGATTTAACCTCGAGTTGTTTAACATTTAAAAACGTTTCAATAAAATATTGCGACAAATCCGAACCCATCTGACATTTGAAACTCTCTAATGTTGAAACAAAATTTTTACAACAAAACTTGCTACACGCAGACATTTCGAATCAATCGAATATTTCGCATGAAAAATGAGCTTTCTAATGTCGAAACTTGAAAATTTTTGTAACAAAACCTGCCACACAGCAGAATTTCGCAACCACTTTATGCACCATAAACGAAATCGTTTATTGGCATTTTCTTAATAATTGCAAAATAATAGTGTTGGATGCAATCTCCAAGCCCGTATCGTATAGCACTTTCCATTTCGTTCCTATCGCAGTGTGAACTGACACAATGGCCCACATTGCGAGTAATTGCACTC
Organism: Tribolium madens; assembly: GCF_015345945.1. NCBI lineage: Eukaryota > Metazoa > Arthropoda > Insecta > Coleoptera > Tenebrionidae > Tribolium > Tribolium madens. The sequence continues at coordinate 6,990,681 of NW_025400983.1, forward strand.
AGTTATATAACCGTTGGTTTAATTCAACCGGAATTTTCCTCCGATTAAAAATTACCTATCGGTGGATTCGAATCAACTTTCATTCCAAATGCCGATGGAGCAATAGTTGAACTGAATTTTGAAAAATCGGGAATTGTTTTTTATGGTTAAGACAGCGTTTCAACATTGGCGATAATTGAAGATTTTCATTTGAGTAACGCTGATTTAATTATTGCAAAAACAAATAGACAAGTGAAACCCGAACCTGTAGTGCATTAATGTGATGGTACTATTACTAAACTTTTTCCCATATTTAAATTTACACCGACAGAATATCAACTGGGCTCGGATTTTCTTCGTACCAAGGAACTTGTCAATGATAATTCCTTGTGAATTAATTGCAATCGAACGGGTTTTTCGATTTCAGAGCGCGAAAATTTTTTCGGAAATATTGAACCTTGAATTACGTCACTTACGGTTATTCAAATAAACAATTTGCAGTCTCAGCATTTGCACGTCAAGTAATAATAAATCGCTCACTGACGACTTGAATTCAAATCATCAACAACAAAGAAAATATTTTGTTTTTATTGCTACAAGGAAAAAGCGTGTAATTAACGTTCTTACTAATTCGATGGAAAATTGTTTTCACTTTCAAAATGCTGATCTCAACGTCGATGCAACAATTCAGTTTATCTTTGCATTATCCTTTGACTATCAAGGATAATCGGAGCGGTTCAATAAAACCGCTAAGGTAAACCTGTTTATGAATGAAATTTCGGTAATAACAGGATGGATTCAAACGAGTTTTGACTTTTTTTTTTTAACTTTTTTGTCTTTTTTAACCACTTCTGGTTTACATCCTAGATCGTTCTATGTTATTACCCGCAATTATGCAAAAGTTCAAACAGCTCAATTTGTAATTAGTTATGTTGATCAAAGCAAAATAATAATTTTTTATTTCGCAGTATGTAGTACACGATAACTACCAGTAAACAACACTTTCTTCGTAATAATTATAGATTCAACAAAATTGGCCAGACATTAATTAATTAATTAAGTTAAATAAAAAGTTAAGTTGTTTGTGTAAAACAATAAACTTTTCTTTTATTGAAAAATTTAATAGCATACAAACGGTAATATTTAACCTATTTTTACAACACACATATTGATCCAAAATAACGCTACAACTAAAGATACTTGTCGTCTAACTTCAAAATGTCAAAATAAATGAAAACATTTTTAAAAAAATKAACGATTTGGAACAAAATAGCACATGTTCAAAGAATCTTAAAACTGAATGAATTTTTTTTATATATAAAAATAGCGCAATAACTGCTCCCATGCACTATTCAAAAAATGGATAAACGTCAAGGGTTTTTTTTAAATCTATTTGACAAATAAAAATGTTGAAAATAATTTAGAAAAAAAAGTACGAGAATTTTTTTAACAGAATCAAAATTAAAAGACAATTATTCTAACTTATTTATGTTTTTTGAAATCACAGTGTCCCCGGATAGGTGAAACGACTCTTGTAGAATATAAAAAAAATCGAATTAAATCTTTATTTTTTGAGGTTCAGCCCTTCTTGGTTAATTTCTAACATAATCTTAGTTTTGAAAAATGTCTTGAAAATTTTCAAAAAATTTATTTTTCTGTAAAGTGCCTTTTGTGTTACAAATTTGACAAAAAGTTATTAAGGAAAGTTGTTTAAAATCAACATCTAGGCTTGTATACCAAATTTCAAACCATGGGCCAACTATAATTTTTCATTATTATTRTATATTTTTCACAAATGGAAAATTTTATGGAATGGAATGGAATTTTATTTTTAACTGTTCTTTTATTATGAATAAAAAAATTACATTTAGATTATTAGTACTAAACATATTTTTGACGTTTCTGTTTATAAAAAGCAATTATCTTGTAAAAAAAAATAAAAATTATAGTTGGCCGATGATTTTGAAGCCCAAACCAACCTTTTTTAATAACTTTTTGTATTTGCCACWTAAAAGGCACTTTATGCTACAGAAAACTAGTTTTAGAAAATTTCCAAAGCATACTTGATTTTTCAAAACTAAAATTATGTCAGAAATTAATCTTTAACCAAGCAGGGCTGAATCCCAAAAAAAATAAAATTCAAATTGGGAATTTTTATCTTTTCCAAAAGTGGTCTTATCCGGAGATACACTGTTTAGTCTGTTTTTTGTAATTAAAAAAATCTACTTCTAAAACAGAAAAGTTCAAATATAATCTGATTATGTAAAAAAATTCAAAGTTTTCTTTATTTTAAAGTAAAATGCAAAAACATATAATCTCATACATAATTTATTTATTTAAAACTCTTTACGTACTCACATTGTCGTTGCGATAATCATGAAAATTGTAGACTATGAAACTCAAAAAAATATTTTTTTACATTATTTTAGTGTTGTTTTCAATTGCTAATTTGAAAAACATTGCATAATACAAAAAAAGTCTAGAATTTATTCCGATCCGTACATTGTTATTCAAAAAAATTGAAATTACATATTTTCTTAAATGTATAAACTTCCCTTTTATTGGTATAAATAGTTTCAGTTTTAAAAATAAAAGCTTGCAAATATGTTTCCAGATGAATTGAATTCTAGATCAATCACTGTTTGGGCTTAAAAAAACTAATAAAAATGCTGCAACATCTCGAAAAATGTTGCGACGTATTTCCAAACACACATATTTTCTTTGTATTTCGAAAAAAATGCTGATCAATTAAGTGTATTTATTGGATTGCACCACTCTTGCAAAATGCGTGAACATTTCAATTTTATGATAGTTTCATCTAATTACAGAATTTTTACGATGTGATCTTTTTTTCAGGTAAAATGACACAACTAATAAGAAATGTGATAGACGGTTACCACGACCTCATGGATAATAAAAGCGGTAGTACAATCTCGGCACGTGTTTGCAAAAAAATGCTAATGAGGAATTATTTTCTAGACCCCAGGGTCAACGATTGGTTCCTGATGAGCTCGCCATTCCCCACACTCCTAATCTGTCTAACTTACGCTTACGGCGTCAAAGTGGTAGGCCCCAAATTAATGGAAAACAGGAAACCGTTCAATCTCAAATACACCCTGATATTCTATAATTTATTCCAAGTTATATTTAGCACATACCTATTTTACGAGGTGAGCTATAGGATTTTGCTCAAAGTCTCAAGGACTACGAGTTGATACACAATTCAAAGTCTAGTAGAAATGTAAACAAATCGGTTTTGGTTTTTTCAGAGTGCGGTTGCGGGATGGATGAACCATTACAGTTTTAAATGCCAACCTGTGGACTACTCGAGGAGTCCGCTGGCCATGAGAGTGAGTCCAAAAYCCTAAAATCTAATCAAAAATTTTTACACACTTTTTGYAGATGGCTAGGGGTTGCTGGTGGTACTACTTTTCGAAGTTCACAGAATTTCTTGATACGGTAATAGTGACTAATAATAAYTATTCTGTTAATTAATGATTATTTGCAGATATTTTTTGTTTTGCGGAAGAAAAACGATCACATATCAACCCTCCACGTCATCCATCACGGGATCATGCCGATGAGTGTTTGGTTCGGAGTTAAATTTACTCCCGGAGGACACTCCACATTCTTCGGCTTTTTGAACACTTTTGTCCACATTATAATGTACTCTTATTACTTGATTGCCGCTCTTGGGCCACAGTACCAGAAGTATTTATGGTGGAAAAAATACCTTACCACCATTCAGATGGTAAATGAAAAATACGTAAAATTGTCACAACTTAACAATTTTTTTTAGATTCAATTCGTTTTGGTCATGGTCCACGCCTTCCAACTACTCTTCATCGACTGCAACTATCCCAAAGCCTTCGTGTGGTGGATCGGCCTCCACGCTGTCATGTTCTACTTCCTCTTCTCCAACTTCTACAAACAAACCTATGTTAAAAAAGAGAAAAAAGTGAAATCCGATGACCACAAAGACGAAGAAGTGAAACCAAAGAGGTCCAATATTGGAATTTGTTTCACCACCCAAACGGCTCTTTATGAGAAAACAGATGATGTGAAAGAAATGACTAAAGGTTACACTTCAGATGGCAACAGGTTAAGAAATAGAGTGTTCATTGATAATCCTCGAGCGTAACACAATGTAGAATAATTTATTTATGTCGTAATGTAAAATGTCTTACCAGCTAATTTCATCACACTAGTTGTATGAATAATTTGTAATTAAGTACAAAAGCGCAATGGGATATTGGAATTTGATGGTTTTGTCTCTGAAGACATCCAGTCGAATCTTTACGTATCTGTAAGATACAATTGTGTGAGTTTTTTTTGACTCGAGACTTTCTTCCAGCTGTTTTTTTCAAAACAGATCTTATCTACGTATTTAAGTAGGTTTAATCTATATTTATTGTTAATTGTTGTAAAATAATTTGTAAAAATAGTTTTACAGAAATACATTATTTTTAAAGTAATTGTTTTTTTTTACGACACTGATAGCACTGACCTCGACTGAATGATATGATTCAAAAAGAATTAAAAAAGTAAAAAATTACAAGTAAAGTTGAAACAAATCGTTTCAAGAACACATTTTCAAGTTACATTCATATAAATTAAAGTAGTTGTTGTATAATTAATTATATAAAACAATAATTTCCTCAGTTAACAGTAAACATTAGATAACCAGCTGCGTAGCTTAAGTGTATAAAAAGTTGTCTATAAAAATGCTAAAAACTTTTACAGTCACCTCCTGTAATACCAACCGATTTTAAATAATGTCACTTTAAAAGAAACCTTGACTTTTAAAATCATAGAGAAAGCCATTAACTTTTTGGCAACTTATTCCAAATACAAAATTCGAAATACAGAAAAAAAATTAAAAAACTAACCTTTCAATTCTTCTTTTCATAGCATTATAGGTTATTTATAAAAATAACAAAAAATGAGTACTTTTATTTGCATAAAAATTAAAACATAATCTGATGTGTAAAATCCGAAGTCCGTCTTTCCCCCTTTTACCCTACACGCTTTTTAATATTAATCCAAAAGTTGTGCTTAACCTAATCAACGTTTGAAATATTTTTTTATTTATCTTATTTATTTTATTATTATTAAAAATTGTACCTCTCCAAAGAGGTATGCAGTTTTGCATACCTACGGTTTGCTATCCAATACGCGCTATTAGACGTGACGTCACAGACGCGACTGTACTGAAGCTAAACATACAGTGTTGCCAGTTGTGATATTATAGTACCAAATTGATACTAGTTTTTTTTTTACTAGATATTTATATTGACTTGTAAACAAATAATAATCTATATTCTCAGCCAAATACACATTGTGTGAATGTTGATACTTTTTATTTTGTTTTGGTACGACCTAGCCACTCTGTCGTTTGCAACATTCTGGCAACTCTGTAAACATACTTTAAAGTACACATTACACAAAAAGTGAGGTTAGAACAGATTAACTTACAGAATTGTTGACTACATTTGTTAAAACCATTACGAAACGACACAGATTTTTTCATAGCAACTATTTCCTTGGAAACATAATCTCCCTATACGTCCAGGATTCAAGAAATAAACTTTTTTTATGTCCATACGAAAAGCATTGGTAACAAAGTATGTTTATTAGTGTAGCTTCAAAGGTACAGTCACGTACCTCACTGACGTCACACTAATAGCGCGTGTAGCAAAAATCCGCAGACGATTAGTAGTAGTAGTAGTAGTAGAGTAATTGGGTAGTCCTCCAGAGTAGTGAAAAAATGTTTAAAAAATTCTGTCAAATCTGTCAAAAAATATTGACATTTATTTTTTACATTTGACATTTTTTATGTCTATTTAATGATACTGATGATCTTGTACCTATATGTTTTTTCATAATTATTTAGTAAAGATACAAAAGATTTGCCAATAAAAGCCACAAATAACAATAAACAGAGTTACAATTTAGGATACAGCTTCCTTGTTTTATCTTCTAATAACCTGTAGCAAAACTTGGAAAATTATTTTCTCAACAGAAATAAATAGTCAAAGTGCAAAATTTAAACTCTCATAACTTTGAAATATTTACAGATAGATTTTTTTAAACATTTTTCTTGTTGTCTAGGGCACCGCCCGATAATACAGTGCCACGGAGGTGCGCGTTTTCCGGACACCTGTATTTTGGTCGTCAATGTCACTAAATTTTTTTTCTTTTATGTTAGAAATTTTGTAATTTACTCTTTGTCAAAAACAAAACAATATATACGTATAAACGATTAACTTTCTATTATTGATTTATTGCTAACATTATGGCAAGAATTTCAAATTGTACAAAAACAGGTATGTAAAAAAATTACATTGTCGACCAAAATAACGGGTGTTTTTTTAAATTTGGCGTCAAAACTCTCCATAAAAGTTTGATTGTGAACAAATCATCATATTGAAAGTTATTAATCTGACATTTGACACTTCGCCAGGCGTATTGTGGTCCGTTCAAATCACCTCTAAATATAAATTTAAAAACACTCAGTATATTGTATATGCGACTATATTATGTACAATTTTTTCTAATTAATAAAATATAATAGAACCCTAAGTATAGTGAGAAAAATTAAATTTGACTTATAGAAATTGTAGAATGCCCAATTTTTCAAAATTTTGGGCAATGTATATAAACATTTAAAAGGATAATCGCCGGTAACTCCAAAACTAGCCTTTTTAACCATTGTTATAAATTCGATGGCGTTTTCCATCTAACAAAAAYAGRTCATCAGCTTAAAATCAACAGATAAAAATTGTGACTTTTCTCAAAAATGACCTGCGATATACCTAAACAAAAATACCGTCAGAATCTAGATTTGATTTCCTATCGAATCGAATCCGGAGCTATAGTTGAG
>NW_025400983.1:6997712-7074265 GCF_015345945.1 Tribolium madens
GAAATAATTTTACATTTCATTCTTTTCCAGGCTAATCTAAAACATAATTCAACAACAAAGATTTTTATAGTTTGAAAACGTCAATTAATAAATCCAAAGCACATTTTTAATCATACTCGTGTCTGAGGCTAAAGCCATTATTTTAACCATTCTTTATTTTTTTCCATCAAACCACCTTCCAACGACCTTTAGGCCCGCCACAAGGTCAGCTTGCCAACAGACATTCCCTTTTTTCTTTCATTTGTTTATACGACAAAAAGTCACCCAAACCACTGTAATTTTCCGCTTCTCCTGAAAAATTTTGACAATATGGTAATTTTGATTACAATTAGATGATTGCTATTCTATGACGCATTTCCGATCCAAGTCACGAAAAATACAATGTTAAAAAAACTCTAAAACGAATTATTAATTSGCAATATTATTTATTTTCGACAAAAAGTCACCCAAACAACTCTAATTGTCCGCGTCTTAAAAAAATTGACAGTGTGGTAATTTTGACTAAAATTTGGTAATTGTTATTTTACACAAAGATAAAGACAAGAACCCTAAAACGCATTATTAATTCACATGAGATATTGACTTTAAACGTAATTAATTTTTAAATGTCTAGACCAGAATAGTAATAGTAATTTGTAAAATCACAGGAATACTTTAGTCCTATTGCAAAATAACTTTCAACGTAATATTTGCTTGAATCACGAAGCCACAGSTGAAGTATGTCATTAATATTATATAATCGTGTCTTTTAAATATTTTACCTCCAAATAGTCCACACATACTTTCTCAGCACTATATTGATTGTAAATATTTGTAGATAAAACACGAGCCTTCTTTCACTACCTTGAACTTCAACTTGAAATTTTTGTCGATGAAGGCACATATTTACGATATTATGCAATTCATCTTTACCAGCAATTAAAACAATAACAATTTGAGGACGCAAAAACATATAAGAAAGTTAAATAATTCCCTGGACTTTCTAAAAATCCGGGTAGTTGGTTACACACGGCCAAATTTGTTCTAGACTGAACAATTATGCAATAATCATCGTTATGACACAGTTTTTGAACGAAAATATAAATATTCGTTCTAGACCAAAGAGTTTGACTTTTTCCTGGATGACTTTCACCCATCGAGTTAGAAATATTAAGAAAAAAGTCACTTTCACTGGACGATCTCGCAATTCGCATAAAAATAAAACGAAAATGATATACAGCAATTTTTTGGCTAATTTAATCATTCATACCGCATATTAATTATTTACTTATGGAAATCTACTATTCAAAGACCGGTTTTTTAAACTGTGATGTATGGTTCAAAACAATATGGTGGAATAGTACCGGAATTTCAGTATTTGGAAAATTCCGAATTTTGATTTTTGTCGCACTAATAGTTTTTGGGTAAAATTTTAGAAAAAACAACATGTCCCAAGGAGAATATTAAATAATAAGCAACAGTAATTAGAAAAAATAAAATCAGTTTTAACAACACCTACGTAACCGTTTTTTGGGACAGAAGAATACTGTTTGAAATATCTGAATCATAAGTAAAAAATGCATTTACGTAAGAAGTCCAAGTTGCATTAAAATTCACTCATTGTGTGCAAAATGAAATGCTGCTTTAATCAGTTTTGTTTTGTTTGAAATAAGTTTGTAACCCTCAACACTGAAAAAATAAAAGCCCGAGATTTCCGATGCATCCAAGTCTTTAACCTTTCGTTGCAACGTTATTCAAATGACCTTCTCTAGCTGAAAAACATTATGAACAATTTAAAATTATTGGAAAACACTTTGAATTGTTCAATTTTGGAGTTCCCTAATTAGAAAAAATTTGGAAATAATAACTCTAAAGCCAAAATAAAAAATTAAGTAAGTTGAATAATATTACAAAAGTGTCCTTGAAATAAAGTAATAGCAGTGATAAACCAACTTTTTCATATTCTTAGAAGTTAAAAATTCAGAACACATTGACAAACATTAAAATTCAATTTCTGTTTCAAGTCTTGGTTTTATTATTATACGGAAACCACTGTTTCCTAGTAATTGTCATTTTACTGTAATATTTTATTATTATTATAATAATATTAAAATTCGTTAGAAATATTAGACAAACAATTGAGTTCCTGTTGACCACTTTCTTGAATGCTTTTGCGAATTAACAATAATTCAGGGACAATGAATTTACCAAAATAACTGGGAAAATTGAGCATAATTGAAAGTTTAAAAAAAATGTGTATATATTAAATCCGAAGTAATTTAAAAAATATATAAAAATTATTTAATAAATCGAACGATATTAAAAACTTTTAAATTWTTTTTTTTTAATATCGAAAAAATCAAAAAACTAGATTATTTTTGCAATACAAAATTTAATGAATTACCCATTGTTTCACATTTCAAAAGTCTTGATTTGTGCACACAATAACTTTTAATTAGTTATAAAAATGACAAACAAATTTTTGAATCAGTTTACATAAATTGTTAAAATAGAATGAAATTAAACACTGGTGAATTGATTTCAAAAACACAAAAAAGCAAAATACTTGCAATTAAATAAAATATTTCATTTTAATTGCCAATTGTTTCACATTTAAAACAGATCTTGATTTGTGCACACAATAATTTTTAATTATTTATAAAAAATGTTTAAGAAATATTGCAAAATTGTTAAATCAGAGTTTAAACTTCCCTGAAATAATTTTCTATCGTCCTACAAATTTAGACTAATGTCTTTGCCACAGATGAGAATTTCACTTTCTTTGCCATAGAAAATTCTAGAATGAAAAATAAATGTAGTTTAATTACATAATAATTATGCAGGTAGCTAAGCTCAGTAATGGTTCAAATGTCAAAACCGACAAAAACATCCGAAGGGATTTTCATCACATCACAACAGTATAAAGAATTAAATTTGAGACTTGCAAGTAATTTAGAAAAAAATTAAGTCAGGTAATTATCGAGAATGAATCAAGTTGGATAACACTACCGCCAAATACCGAGTGAAAGGTAACATTATTATTACACAGAAGCTGGAATTTTCGAGATCAATTTTTTATTAATAAAATAATACGTGTAATGCTCTTTTGATTGTTACGACAAATGTTAAGAAATATCAGTCAACTAATATTTTTATTGATCAGGAACTAATTACAAGATTCCATCATTAAAATAATTATTATAATATATGAGAACATAATAAATTGCAACCTTGAAGAAAATAATAAGTACGAGTTTTAGACTGTCGACCCCACAAAATAAATTTTCCAGACATTTTCCACAACCTCCAGCATATTGCAGCGTTTTTATTAAAATTAAAAAAGTAAATGCATTTCCGTCATTTATTGTGAGTACAAATGATTGCGCTTTATGTAATCCAAATGACGCATTTTGGGGCCACAAAATATCCTCAGGCTTTTATAGTAAAATGCTTTTACGATAGTAGTAGAAAATTTATAATTAAAAGTAAGTACTTAAAAATTACATAAAACCATCAATCTCGTTCTATTTAAAGTAATTCTTTCTCCACGACAAAAAAATAATTTTTTAGTCATGTTTTCTTTAAAATTTGATAAAAACAAAATTAGTGAATTTGTTAAAATTAAACTTAAATTTCCAACTTAAACTTGGCGATAAGCTAGAAAACAATAATCAATGAATAATGATGAATCATGCGGTTTAGCATTTTGTACATATTTATTGAAATGTCATCACTGTCAATAATACCTATAGTAGAAATTCAAATGAATAAAAAATCAATGTTCTTTACACAAAGTTCAAAAATAAAAAAATATATGAGTAAATGTTTAAAAATAAATTAGAGCATATTTTTACAGAACTCGGAATTATAAACAAGTAATTTATTATAAAACTCGTTGCAGACTTGCAAAAAAGTCCCGAGGTCACCATCGCTAATTTTTAAAAATGTGTTTATAAACTTTTWAAAAAGCTAGTCTAAGATAAGCTACATCTGATATTTCAGTAGCTTTAGCTTATCATTTTCAGAAATAGCAAGTAGCATCTTTTTTAATTGGAGCTTTAGCTACCACGGAAATAATTACTTATTTTTTAGCCAGAGCAGGACTTATTTTATTTATCTGTTACTATTTCATTTGTAAAGCGTTTATTAATTCTTCGTAGAAGCATTTACTTCTTTAGTTATTTACAAAAATTATTTTATTATACTTTCTCTTACTTACCTAGATTAAAACATTCGTTGTTAAATATTTCATTTGAAACCATTTTAACACAATACTTTTTTGGTCTTGTAATACATGTATAAGTGCGTCCGAATAATAGTACTTCCAACTAGAATTACCAAGTGGGTAAAGTGAAAAAGTTTCTATGACATAGCACATTTGTTCCTTTGTACGAGGTTTATTTTCTGTATAAATTAAAAAAAAAACATCCCTTAAAAAGTAATTACATATTTAAATAAAAGGTTTTATGAACAAATTACAGAAATTACAGAAAAAAAAATAGAATTTTTAAAGTATTACTCGATCCACTCGATTCTTTACGACATTATGTACAGGATGACCCAGGGGTGCGTGCAAGCTCTATAACTTCTTTTCTATCCAAGCTATCGACTTGATTTTTTTTTTAATGGTAGGGCCGATAATGAATCACATTTCAAAAATATTTTTATTTAGATAATACAAGATGTCCCACAATAAGTTTCATAACTAAGTTCTGTTTTTTTAAATAAAAACCCCCAATTGACGTTAAATTTTTGAATTCGCCACTAAATTGTCAATATAACACATTCTCTTTTTTAGACTTATCTGCAAGTTTTTGACTCATGTTAATTTATGTGTCAAAATAGCGTCGTGCATAAAGCTACAGAAAAATTCATAATTTCAGAACCATTCAAGATAATTTAACCAACTTTTTTCCAGTCGATTCCTTAAGCTTTAGCGCATTTTCTGAGACTCGGAGTCTCGGAGATGTTCCATCGCCTACTACGATTTTTTGTAAATGACGAATTACAAATGGCTATAACTCCACTTTTTCAAATAAAACACCCTATATTTTATTGCATCGTTGCGTAGCATTTTTAAAGTAAACATACAACAATTGGAGTCGTCTCTTTTCTTCTCAATTGTCTTCGATCGGTAAAATGTCCTTACCGTTCTTGATGGTTACTATTAACGTTTTTTATTTTGACTAGGTCTTTTTTTATACAACATTATGCAACATAAAACAGAATAAATTCAATCCGACAAAATCAGAAACTAAAGAGCTAAGGTGCCTTCGTGATAATATGGAAATTGTCAGTTCTGCCAGTACTTTTTTTCTCAGAAATCAAATCTTGAAAAAAATCTGCATTCATTTCTATGCTTAGCTGAAAGTCATGTATCACAATTCGAGAGTTGGTCTGACACTTTTAAATCACCTGTATGTATGAATGTATTCATAAATAGTAGGTGCGAATTTTTTTTTTTTAATTTTTCTCTGCAATACTACTGTAGATTGTTTACAAAACGAGATTTAAGTGTTTTGTCCGATTTTTGTTAAAATTTCCGTTCGTTCTAAACAAGTAGAACATAATTAGTCCCAAAAATTCCAATTTGGAAAACCACTCTACAGACCTAACAAACTAGTCCCTCAATAAATGATAAAAAAACCAAAACGCGCCCATTTCGACGCCATTATTAGCGGTAATTCCACGTTGTAAACCCGGCTTTATCATCGAACAGTGTAAATCGGTAAAGACCGGTGACGTTCGCCTGCGTAAGCTATATATAACCGAAAGCTACCATCGGATTCCCTAGCCCAGATACACGAAGTTCGCTAGTTGAGAGAGATTGAGAGTGTGGTTGGTTGTCTCATGTCTCTCTGACACCATCGGCACGCCTAAACCTTATAAAATCGAAAGAAAATCCACCGGGAAAAGCGACAACTATGTGTTCAAACCAGTGATAAACCTTCGTTAAAAAAAAACACTTTGGACAMAATTGCAACTTTACCGGTTATAATTTTGTGTAAAAAATCTATCGGTGTCCTGACAAACATTTTAGTGGTGTTTTATTGATTATTTTGATAAAGGTGAGTCTGTTTCTTTGTTTCGGTGATTTTTACTAATTGACACACCCTCAAATCGGCCCATTTTACATAATCGACCCATTTAACAGCAAGACACTTACATATGACAGATGCAGTTAAGGTTATGTAACTGTCAAATGAAAAGTCGTTGAATGAAATGTGCCGACTTGATTCTAAGATTCTAAATAAAACATTGGGGCGTTTTGAGTCTTAACCTTACTTGGGAAGCCAATACCGGCTTATTTTTGGAGGCGTGATTCACTTCCTCATTCATTTTATGAAGTTTCCGATACAAAATGAAAATTTATCACAATAGGAAAACGTTAATTAAACAACAATGGATTCAGTGGGTCGAATTGTTAGTAAACTCATCGAGGATCTTTTAACCCTAATTTAAATTTTACATTCTTCCGCATTTATGACCTGAAAGAAGCCACAAAATGACATTTATTTTTATGGGTTTATTTTTATGGTAAAATTGGCAACTGATAAAACCTGCTAAATAGAGTTGTTTTAGTTACTGTCATTTTCAAAGGAATAATAATTAAAATGGCGTTAAAACTCAGGATGCAACAGTCAAATTTTTATAAAATGGGGATAGACATTAATTTTGCGGTTTTATCAATATTTTTATTCGTAGTTGTAATTAATTTAGTGAAAGTTTGTTACACAGTTTGTGTTTTTGAATAAAATTTTAGAAAAATAAGGACTTTTGGTGGCTAAAGCGATGTTGCCATTTTGCCTTGACATTCTTTGTAGTAATGAAAATTATTAATTTTTGATTCTTGCTTTTATCTGAATCGCTTTTATCGAATTTTTGCTAAATTTTTTCGGTCGCTAAAAAGGGTGAATCCTTTGCAATTTATATTATTTTTAATATTTCTACCTTCATTTATTGTGGAAATACAAGATTAAATTGATTTTTTCTGTATAGCATTAGGGGTCAAATTAATTTAGAAACGAGCATTTTTTTCTTTACACATTTGGATTAAAAGGCGAAGAAGGATACAATTTTATGAAAGGTGTTTACAATGCTCTTTATTTACTTATCTTATTGACAATAATAATAATTACTACGTAATACAAAATTTTGTAAACAATCAGTCAAAATATTTAGAAAAAATTGCGTAATTAATATTTAGTTCTATATTCTATGTATCCAATTTGTATATAAAAATTATAAAGTTACAAATTTCAATTACTTGTTTCCGATTAGTTGAGTCATTTTTGAATTTTTTTGATATAAAAGGGCAGAATATACTCAGGCGTATATGTGGCTTCCAGCTTTATTTTTRATTACTGTTTTCTTATTTTTCTTTTTGTAAAATGTTTGACAAATTTAGAAAAACATAGTCCCAATTCARTGTTGTTGATTTTTGTAAGTTTTGTTTTCACAGTTTGGTATTTTGTCACTATTCTGAGCCATTGTCAGTAGTAAAAACGGAATAAGTTGTTATTTTAATGCAATCTCAGTGTTCACTCATTGTAACAAATTGTGTAATAAACTCTACAATTGGTATACTTATTCTAAATTAATGAAAATTTGACTGTTTTTATGATACATTATGCAGTAAGGAAGCAAAATTATTTTTTACTCATTCTTGGCGTGAAAAAATGCAACTTGCATGAAGTGTCCATTATCTTAATGGAAACGAGGAAATCATTATCTCGCAATTTCTCTGTTACGTAAAATCAGTTGATCACATGCGATAAGCAAAATCTTTGAATTGTGGAGGCTGGTTCAATCCCCAAAAATGACGTATGTAGGGTATTTAACACTCGACATTGTTGTCAGTGCAAACAACATTACTCCAACATTTTAGGTAACGGCCTCAATACATACTGGACGTGGCGTTCATGTTAAAAGGAAAAGAAACTAGGTGTACCCATTGACCTCTTGCTATTTTCTTAACAAAGAAAAATTTCAACGATCGTGGAAACGTCTACTGGAACTTTTCTTAATGCCAATGCAAGGTTATTTGCATTTTTTGTAATTCTGGCGTATCATGAGGATTATCTGATAAGGGATTTTTGATGAGCAATACTAGGTGCTCTTATTACAATATTTTCATTATTAAAATCATGTGTGCCGAATTTTTCGACCCAGAAAAACAATCCAATTGTTTGGTAATGAACTTCTGGTGATTCTATGCAGAAATATTTTAATTTAGACATCTAAAAATGTCATTGACAAAAATTGCAGACTGGTATGCAATAAAAAATGCCAATTTTTATAACATAACTRCGTTATTAAAAAATCAATTAGATTCCACTAAGTAGTAATTTATAGCTGACGCAAATATCCTTCATCTTGAATTAATTTTTTGAAATCACGTGGTTTACACAAATAAAAATTACTAATTTATCAAAATGATTGGAGGAATTTTATGGTATCAAAGTGCGACACTCATAACATCCTTCACTATGAAAATATTATTTCCTTGCATTTGAGGTGTAATAATAACGTCGTACAAGGATAACAAGCTCGAGAAATTCCTCAAGCTATGGCAACATATTTCATCTTCAATTACAATAAATTGATTAGAACTGACGTAAAGTTAGTTACAAATGCCTCCATAAATTAGTAAATTTAGAACATCTGCATCGATGCCAAAACAGACGTAAAACAAGTCATAATCACGTTTGACTACGTACTTCTCAATAATAATTGTTTTGTTTGGAATTTTTTCGGCGAAACAATGCAGATTTTGAATTAATTGATTGTTATTTTTACAGACTCCAAGATGGCTCATCTCGTGACAAGCGTCATCGACAAATATGAGGACATTCTAGAAAACAAAAGTGGTGAGTATTTCGACTTTTATGTAATTTTATTCCAGAAAATGTTACATAAAACGCAAAGATACCGCAACCGGTCGTGAGTCAATATATATTTCTCAAGAACTTTCATCTTTCGACCTGAATATAGCTTTTCACTTTCTTCGTCTGCTCTTGTTCTTATGTAACTGATTAAGAAAGGTCGGGAGTTAATTTTGGAGGTCTCTGAGTTTTCTGACATTGACATTTTCGCCAAGGAGCGAATTTGGTAATGAAAAACTGGCAATTACTTCATTTCTGCTTCAATTAAAACAGTGAAAGTGATTGTAGTTGACAGGAAATGCATGCTTTCTAAACTTCTGGCTTATTGTTGTCGGGCTTTTCTTAAATAAAAAGTTTGTAGCAGTGTTACGATTTCCATTATTTTTAAGTTGAGAAATATTTGTTTATTACTGGCATTAAATAATAGATATTGAATTCCATAATATATTTGCACGGGATATTATGAAAGGTAAATATTTACTTACAGTCAGCGGTTTTATTTGTTTGTAAACGTAAAACACTTTCGTAAGTTGTGCCACAAATACACTTTTTATATGTGACTCTTTAGGACAAAAAACCGACATAAATATTATTTGTTCACACTTCATCCCAGAATGTGGTTGTTTTATTCAAAGGCCATTTTAATCGTACTTTAACACTGAAATATCGTAATTTCACATAAATATTTATATGCTCTAGGACAACTCTTACACTAATTATTGTTACGTGTTTATGTATTTTGTCTTCCTGATAAATAATTATGTAAGGTGCGTTTTAAAATTAGTCTGTTGTAGAAAAAACGTTGAATAAAACAGTGCAAAAACTTGTGATAAAATGCTAATTTGAAGGTTTTGCTGATCAACCTGTCTATTGAAAATAATTTTAATTAAAACTACAAATCAAAAAAAATCAAGGTGAAATTTTGCGAAATTCTTTGTTAGTAAACAATTAATACAGAATTAAAAATATTGCAAGTTGGATCAAAATATTTAGACAAAATTCTCTATTTTCTAAGAGACCTTGCACTAATTTTTACTCAAGGGTGAAATATATTTTGCATTAAAAACAAGTCGTTTAGCTGGTAGGTATGTGATTTTTTAGCTTAATTAATGAGAAGTCAGGGTCAGGTTATCGTAGTTTTATTTGTTAAGTTGGTGCTGAATAAGCTATTTATTTCTCTTTTGTCATCATTTCATTAATTTGGCAAATTAAAACACGTGTTTTCAGTATCAATTTTTTTTTTTCAATAATTCATAAAATTCTGGAATAAATTTAATAATTTTACTGAAAAATGTAAATTAAGCAGTTTAATAAATGTTGTATGGTTCCAAATATTTTGAATAATCCAGCAAAATTAATGAATTTACTCAAATGCAACTTTAAAAGGCTGACAATATTTTCCCATCAAAATAACTTACTTTTTTTTCAACTTAATAGACAGTTTATTTACATACATATTATTACCGGTTGTTTTATTTTTGTTCAACTTTATAAAATTAATCAGCTTGTTTTTTACTGCTTTTTGAATTATTCTACATAATTAATTCACATCTTCTTAATTGATTCTGCCTAAAAATTAAGCATTCTTTTCATATTGATGAAATCAAGGAAACAATATAAAATTACATACAAATCATGTTATCTGTAAGTCATAGTTGGCTTTGTACAAATGTCAAAAATGCATGATCTTTTTTTTTCCAAAAATTACTTTATAATGTTAAAACCTCAACACCAACTTCTCACACAGAAAGAAGTAAATTTTTTAACGTAAAGTCTCTTTAATTCGATAATGAAACTGGCCCTTATTTGCATAGAAAACCCGTAATAATATTTTAAAAAATCATGCCAAATAAAAGACATTTGATTTGAAGCTTATCATCGCGATGTTAACGTCAGATAAGCACAAGATGATTTTGACTCGGTTTCATATTAATGTGCATCGAAGTAGTCGTTGAAAGGGATCACTTTAAGGTGGCAACTATGCAAAAATTCCAACAAMCTTAACCTCAATTTTCCCCACAAATATTTTTTTCAAATAAATGTAGTAAAAARTAATTAAAATCAACAACGTAATTAACATAGGATAGCAAACATAAAGATTTTTGTCATTATTGATGTGATTAAATTTGTTCTGAATGACATTAATGACACTTTTTGTGTGAATCAGCCTTTAAGTTAAAGATGCATTTAGACTTCTACAACCTACTTGATGCACATTAATATGAAAAAGAGTATATAAGCACAGTAAATTGAGGTAGGTTGACATTTCTAACACAAATATCACGGCAAACTTGATTTTTAATATAGTTCTGTATGCTGTCAAAAATTAGGGTCACTTCCGCCGTTAAAAATGTGAAAAATGTAAATTTGTGACTGTCATTTTACCAGCTAACCACATAATACTCCGAACGTTTGTCTATAACATAAATAAACCAATCTGGATTTATAGTCCAAAGTTAATTAGATTCAAATTTATTAAAATGACTCATTCACCTGTCCGAAACAATTTTAGTATGATACTTTTCAATTGGCAAAACAATAAAATAAAACTTCCTGATTTCGCTAATTACAGTAATTAATTTTTTTTGAAATTTTCATCCTCGATGATTCCTCTTAACCTTGTCATTTCCACAATTTTTTCCCAACTCTGGTTCAAAAAGGAAGTAAATTCGCCAATGCTGCGACACGATATGAATCAAAATGAACCGGAAGTCAAAAAAACCTGATAACGAGAGCCTGTCTGTATTTCGACAGTTGTCTCGGTGATAATCGGTGCACCGGAAACGTGCAAGTATTTGAACAGGAACTAGCAGTAAAAGTCGAAACCGTTTTGAGCAGTCGAGTCATGCATTTCACATTTTACTTAAAAATAAAATCGAACCTCGATTCAATTCACTAAAATAGCCATGACCTTGTTTTTGGTGGGAAGGCGTTTGTTACACATTTCCTTATTACAATCGACGAATCTTCGTCCAATTGATATCACCCAGATGTGGCATTGGTCATCAGCCCACCAATGATTATGAATATTGTAATCACTCTAATTGAAAATTTTCGTTTCAGACCCGAGGGTGAAAGGATGGGCCATGATGTCTAGTCCTATGCCAACGTTGTGCATTTGTCTATTTTATGCGTACTTTTCGACGGTCCTAGGACCCCGATTAATGGAAAATAGGAAACCGTTTAATTTAAGAAAGACTTTAATTTTTTATAATTTATTTCAAACTCTATTCAGCGCATGGATATTTTACGAGGTGAGTTTACAATGAGTTTTTAGAACGTAGCCAATTAAGTRATTATCTTAATTTTTCGTTACAGTACTTGATGAGTGGGTGGTGGGGGAGTTACAGCTTCAGGTGTCAACCTGTCGACTATTCAAATAAYCCAATGGCGCTTAGGGTAAGTCAAAAAAATAATTAACAAACAATTAATTACGACATCATCGAGATTGAGTCGTAAAAATATCATTATGACATTATTGATTGTTGTTAGGAAGATTGATTAGTAAATAGATAAATTTGATGGCACTTAAAGTACATTTTTGCACTCCACCCACGTGATATTATTTGACCAATAGGAATTAAAAGTGACGAATTTGATTGGTTGTTATGAACGTGAATGGGAGGAGCTAACATAAAGCCCAGTGCAAAGTRATTTCTTTTATTTTATTCAAATCATWATTATGAAACAGGTGCATCTTTATGCCCGCCTAMSYMRYMWWTAACCAATAAAATAATGTGGTTTAGTTTTTGGCCTGATTTGTTGGTTGGAATTTAAATGGGCGGAGTTMAGGCAGCTTCACTGAACCCAGMAAAGTATAATTTAGTTATAGGTATAGTGATATTTTCTTATTATCTCGATTATCATCAAAGTAGGCTAAAAATGGATGATTCATTACAAAAATCACAAGATTATACWTAGATAAGATTGTATGATGAGCCATCTAAAAATTTTTACGAATGATTAATATTTTATTATTAAAAAAGGCCGTACTTAATAAAATTCGTGTAATGCGTATTGCCCCTCCTACATAATATYTGACCAATMAAATTAGGYTGTTTGCCTTGGTTTTTGCAAGAGTGAGGTGGGCGGAGCTAACGAATGAAGCAGAATTTTCTTTATAATGGATTTGTATGAATACAGTTAAAAAAATTGTAGGAAATATTTCAGGAATTGATTTACTGATATTATTAGCACACTTATTGGTTTTATTATTAAAGAAGAAAAAAGAAAGACTTAATTTGTGCTACGCATATGAGATAGGCGGGGCTATCGCAAAGTTAGAACACATAGACTTAAATAATAAATATTTGCGTTAAAAATAAATTATTTTAACGAAAATTCGTAAAATTGATTTGTTATTTTTTTATTTCATTTATAACTTTTGATTACCAAACAAATTGTTGATAAAAGCGAAAAAATCGGAAGATTGTCGAATGAGTCACATAAATATTTTTTCTATGAAACTATCAATGTTATTGTGTTGTCTCGTTTTCAATTAAATTTAATAGTATTAGAATTAAGCTTTTGTTGAAAAAGTTCCTTATTGATTTTTCCCCAGATGGCGCGGACATGCTGGTGGTACTACTTCTCGAAGTTTACCGAATTTTTCGACACACTATTTTTCATTTTGCGGAAGAAAAATAGTCACGTGTCCACACTCCACGTGATCCATCATGGCTGCATGCCATTTTCGGTATGGATGGGGATGAAATTTGCGCCAGGTTCGAATTTTTATTTTTTCTGTTACTTTAAATTTGACATGAAATTTTCCAGGTGGCCACAGCACTTTCTTCGCTTTGCTCAACACATTCGTACATATTATTATGTATTTTTATTATATGGTAGCGGCGATGGGACCCCAGTACCAGAAATACATCTGGTGGAAGAAATATCTCACTACTTTCCAGATGGTGCAGTTCGTGGCGATTTTCACTCACCAATTTCAACTTCTCTTCACTGAGTGTAATTACCCGAAGGGTTTCATGATTTGGATCGCTTTGCATGGGGTCATGTTCTTATTTCTATTTTCCGACTTTTATAAAGTTAAATACACCAACAGTAAGGCTGTGAAAAGTAGTAATAACGGTGCCTGCATGGTGAGTTTAATGGATTTAACTCGWTTCTTTGTCATTAATAATAATAATTGTTACAGCCTGTCCTCGACGATGAGAAGCAACAAAACGGAACTGTTAAAAAGTCCGACAGTAACGGCACTCTCAATAACACTTATATCAAAAGCGAATATTCCGATTCGTACAAAGCTTGCTATTCGAATGGTAGCACAAACGGCTTTGTGAGCCAAACCGTAATAGAGCGCAACTCGAAGAAGATCAATTAGGTTTTAACTTCCTTGGGTACAAAAGGACTTTTCGTGACTTTTGTTTAATTGTAGATTAATTTATTAGATAGTGTACAATTTGTTGTCAAAATTTCGTATCTCAGGGGCGAAATAAATTGGTTTCTTTTTACTTGAATGTATTATATGAGTTTTTACGGCTGCAGGGACCATTTTCATTGCGTCACGTCGCTTGATTATTTTCATTTCATCAGCCATTAGTGCCTGAATTTTTATCACAAGTTCTCTTAGCTTTAGCTTATTGTTAAAGTTTTGCACTTTGAATCGTTGCCGGTTGTTTGTACTTAACGATGTTTTATTACATTTTCGTATAATTTATCGGAAGTTTTTTATCCAGGGAGTTGCATTTTGTTGTGTAAATTCGAACCTGCGGCTCCTTCGTCTTTTCCAAGTTTTCAAATAAGTAAGTGTAATGGAAGTTGTATCACTGTAATAAATGTCGTTTTATTATCATTGTATATAATACATACTACGCGTTTCTTTAGATTTTAAAGTTTGTATAGTATTTTTGTATATACTTATGAATCTTAAGAAATAAAGTGGAAACCTGCATTTTGCGAACGGAGTTTCATTCCCTCCCCTTTTTTCAAAGAAAAACAAAAAAAAATGAAAAAAATTACCTAATATATTGAAAAAAGGTAATATAATTTAGAAAGCATAACAGGTACCGATTTTCACAAAGCGAAAATTTATCTGTTAATAAAGTAATCTCTTTTTTGATAAAGCGATTTCGTAAGTTGGAGAAAAACCTTAGTTTGGATTATTTAGGAAAACAATCGAAACTAGAGAAAAACTGATAAAACGGACCGTAATTCGGACTGATGATGTCAATTTGCTTGTCGAAACATGTGTTGGTAAGTAGTACCCTTGAATGAAAATTTTTTACCATAGAAAAAAAATGGGAAAGAAAATGTTTTTTTTTTAATTAAATTTTCCTGAAAGCATTTTCAGCAATCTTATTTATCTAAACTGTACATTAAAAGTACTTATATGTTAGTATATAAATGTTTATAAATCTTATTATTTTAATAATTTATCTTGAATTGGCTGGAAACGCCATGTTTATTATTTTAATAATTTATCTGAAGCAGTAATGGGATTTTTTATTTCTTCTTTATGTTAATTTACTAAATGCATGTTTTTATTGATTGAATGCTTTGTAAAAATTATATTTGTGCTTTTTATATATGTTATTTTTTAATAAAATGGTTAATTTGCTCATTCTGACAATCATATTTCTTGATTTCTTATGAACCGACTTATTTATTAATTACATGCACTAAACATAGATATAACAATACTTTCTCTTGTAAGCAAAAGTTATTTTTTATATCAAACGCAACAATTTTTTAATTATTATTAGTAGGTAGTTTAATATTAATATTTCCTTTTTTTTATTTATTCAGTTATTTCGTTCATGTTTTAAAATTCACTTCAATGGTACTTGTGTTTTATTGTTTTTTAAATTACATTTTTTCAGTAAAAAATGGTTTAAGGTTAATTGATATTTTTGGTAACCTCTCAACCGGTTGTTTGCTATCGTTTTTAAGATTAATATTTTAGTTTAATTGCACACTTTTTTATTTTTAGAGCAAAAAAAGAATAGAAAAATTTTTGTAAAAATTTTGATGAATATTAGCTCTTTCCAAAGCAATTCGAGATATTCCCAGAACGCAATGACGCATTTAAGAAATTTGTAGACCACCAATATATGTAAAACATGCGTAAAATCTAAATTTAACTTTACAGGAATGGATTTCGAGAATTTCATTTACTAGATATCGTAAAAACTTGCCAAAGATTTTAGCGCTTTTCAAATATCAATTTCTTTAATTTTATTGGCAATAAACAAAATCACTAATTCATCAATTTTGGAAGCTATAATGTTTCCTTCCTTATTATTTAAGTTAACAATTATAATTAAGGAAAGTAAAAATAAATATGTTCTTTATATTCGTATTTTTTATAATGCATTATGTACAAAAATAAAAAATTAAAATTCCATCAACCGGTCCGAATCCGTGAGTACCTCTTGACTGTGTTCTGAATTTTCGGGCACCAAATGATGACTTCCGATCAAACAACCCTTAATCTGGCAACCCTTCTCAATCGTGACCCCATCTGAAACTATACAATTTTCCAACGCAACCCTGAAACACAATTCTGCAACCACAATTCACACTAATGAAAAACCCACTTCTCCTTAATCGTCACATTATTCATAACAATACAATTAAAAACTCTCGAAAAACTGCAAACTTCACTATTAGCCCCAATAATTGAATTTTTAAACGAGGTCTTCTCGTGCAACTTGGCTCCCTCCCAAATAACACATTTATCATCCACTTGACTTGATTTATTCTCACTTGTGGGATGTTTAAGGACGAGATTTAAGCCATTTGTGATTTTGTCCCACTTTTCGCTGACCTACAATGCAAATTATTCTCAAAGGGGGCTCATGCCGGACGAATTAAACACGCACTTTGCTATTAATGGCCCAGTAACTCGCTAATGTGTTGACTCGGACTCCGAATGAGTCTCTGGGGGCTAATAACGCGTAACACCGGATACTATCACCGTGATAAGTGGGTTTGGAGTCACCGATATGGTCGTTGTATGATGAGGAGTCTCTAATTATAATACTAAAAGGGTCCTCTTTCGCGTAATTAAAAATGTCTTCACTGTCGCATTTGCTAACAATCGATTTGCCCTCGACTACTTTAGGGGGCTTAGATAATTGTTTTTTGACAATATGGGGCAAAAGCTCGCCTTTGATTGTTGAAAAATTCGGTTGGCTGTTTAAATATTTGATCACCCAATTTTTTATAACGTAAACGTGTGAGTCTACCAAATTGCTGTGCATTTTAATATGAGTATGTTTTTTGAGCAAGGATCGCGGTAGGGATAATTCGCTTTCAAAATCGCTCGCAGAAGCTAAAAATACCAATCGATTTGTTTGCACATCAATCCCGACCAAATCACGTTCAGGTTTATGTTTAGATTTCGGTCCCGGAATAAGCAAATTTTCTCCCGCGTGTGGATGGAAAAATAAGGACGCGACCGAAGCATCGTGCATTCGAAACAGGTCCAAAACGCCTTTTAAATTAAAATCAGTGATAAAATCGCACGAAATGACAAGAACATCAGACTTTAAACGGTCATGGAGGAGTCTTAGAGAGTCAGCAGTGCCTAAATCCTCTTTTCCACTGATAGGAAAGTAATCGATTTTGATTTCAAGCTCGGTTTTGTCAAGAGTGGCCTGAATGTCGCTTTTGTAATTCTCTAACACGACAAGAATTACATCTGAAAGTTTTTCAGTTATGAAATTTCAAACAGCTACCGCACATACCTGTAAAACCCGACTTTTGCAACTTGTGTAAAGGGTACCAGACGAGGGGCTTCGTGCCCACGGGGAGTAAACATTTGGGCTTGCCTGAGGTAATTTCGGGCATACGGGAACCTTTACCCGCAGCCAACACCACAGCCTGAAACTCGGGTTGAAACATTGCTGTACAACAAAACAACTGCTTGCTGTACAACAAAACAACTGGTTTTAATTGAAACTGTTTCACAATATGTAACAACAACTTTGCATAAAATGTGAGGTTATATCATCACACCTGAGACAGAGGCGCCAACATAACAAATTGTTACCTCAAGCCCAAAATTACTTATTTCAGGGTATAACATAACTTTGGCAACTTATTTATGACATAGTATTAAAAATAATACAAATTTTATAGGCGCTAACATTAATTAAATTCACAATTACGTGCAAATTTTTAATATTGTCGCCATTACGTTGGTGCTACTGTCAAAAGTCAACTGTCAAATGTGGTCAAAAAACTGTTTATTTTGGTCCGGTCCTTTTTTGTAAACTTTGGGGCCTAATTGTGTTGAAAAAACATTTTTTACAAGAATTTTAGTGTGTTCTAATGGGTCGAAGAAAATCTAAACGAAAACCGGCACCGAAACGAAAAGCTGTGGAACCTCTAGACCAGCAATTCAACTGCCCTTTTTGCAACCACGAAAAGTCGTGTGATGTTAAAATGTGATTATTTATAAATCGTTGTGTTTTGTTGTGTAATGCCTGATGTTTTGTAGGGATAAGGGTCGAAATACGGCAAGAATAACGTGCCGAGTGTGTCTTGAAGACTTTCAAACAACTATCAATTTTTTATCAGAACCTGTGGATGTATATAACGATTGGATAGATGCATGTGAATCTGCTAATTAAGGTTTTTATTTAAATGTTTTATTATGTAGAAAGTAGCACCTTTTTATTCATATATGAGTTTGAAAAATGTATTGAATGATTTTAAAAAGTAAACAAGTCATATTTAAAAGTTTTTTATTTATCAGAGCAATTATCAACAAATCTTAGATACCTAAAGCTTTAAAATCGTTATTTTAGGAGAAATAAATAGCTTGTAACAAATTGAAACACTCATTGAAAATGAATTTAGGCTTAAAACAATTTACCAGAAATAAAAAGGTACCACAAAGTCCTTGACAGCACTAACAAATTGTACAAAAGATTATACGACTAGCCCAAAGCAATAATTAAAGCAATCTAAATGCCATTTTTTATAAATAATTTTTAACTATCTTAGCACTACTTAATTATACACTTATCCTATAGAAAAAATATCAATCTCTGAATATAGCCAATTTGTCCTATGATTAAAAATTGTTTAATCCTTCAAGATTACCACCAATAGAAATACAGATTATAACAAATTCAAATAAGTAGAAAAATATTGTTTTTATCTACTATGGAATAAAATCCGTAAAAAAACCGAGAGCTACTCTAGCACTTTTCATAGAAACCTTGTCAACTTAAACTATGGCGAAGAATGATCCAGTCGGTAAATTAAAGGAACATTCAAAGAAAACCAAAAGTTACACATCGCAGTGTATAGCAGCCTTTAGCGTGGTGATTTAGCACTCAAGCAGCATCTAGTAGCACATTAAGAGTTTAAAACAAGCGAGCTCTACGTTTTAGTTCATTTCTGCGCCATTGGGGTAGTCGGTAAAAATCGGTCCGCGCGACTTGGAAAATTGCTTCGAATTCAGCATCCGACAGATGTCGCTACAAAAAAAAATATAAATTATTTAATTATAAGATAAGTGATTAGCTTACCTCAAGATTACATCTGTCGACATCAGAAGGCAGTCTGTAATTAGTGATCACAAGCAAGTGGTAAGGGTAGATTTTGGCCGGCTCGTTTATCAGCATTGTGTGGGCCATGTTTGGAAGGGACCGTCGCACTTGTGATGAGTACCCGCCCGGGTAGCGCCCCAGGCCGCCCATGTAAGTCGCCGAGACGGGCATTTCGGAATTCTATTACACAACACAATTACGAAAAAACAAAAAAACAGAAAACAAAAATAACAATGCGGGACCACCACCAAAACTCTAAGCCGAAAAAAGCAACAAAATTTTATTCACGTTCAGGGTGAGCCCCCAAAACAAACCAAAATATGAAAGTACAAGAATTTTAAAAGTAGAATATTGTGGTGACTCACCAACGATTTAACAATTTATGGAAGACAAATTATTGCAGTCACAATAAAAATTTCACCGGGAATATGAACAGAAAGATTTTAAACAGTTAAATACACCGTTCCGTCACATTAACTACAAAACGTTGCAAAAAACACAATTTTAAAAGTCATAATCATAACGGGTGTTCAATAGGTTTTTCATTCTTAATTGCTGTAGCTATTACAGTGTAAAAAAGTTTTTGCAAATTTCAGTTTTGTTTGTTCTATACCATATACCGTGCCTTTCCAATTCTTATCAGTTATGAAAAAAATGGAGACAGAAAATAGAAGTTTTGAAAATATTTCTCCATAATGAAATGTAATTTTTTTAGTAAAAATACGATTTTAGGGGCTCGAATGCCAGAAATTGTATCTTTGTGGCGAACTTTGAAGCTAATTGTGAAAAAACGTTACCAATTTATTTTTTTTTGTTTTAATTTTATTTTTTTGTTTTATAATTTTGTTGCTCCCTAAACTTTAACTAAACGATTAATTTACCTTCACCTTGAACTAATTAAAAGGCAAATAAATAAAAATCAGAAAAGGTGTATTAACACAGAACGAAAACGCTTGAAAATTAAAAAAGCGGTTATTTCGAGCGTTACATAGAAAAAAGTTAGATAAAAGCATTATTTACATACCAGAGCACGTCTTTCAACATCCGTGATGGATCCAGTGGAAACTGAAGAAAAAGCATTAACTTAACATTCTAGCTTATAAAATATTCGAAAAATTAGCCTACAATTTCATTTCGGTATCATTTCGTTCGATTTCGTAGGACGCAAAATCATGCATAAAGCAAATACGGTTTTGAAAAAACAACCAAGGAGAAGTAAGCAGCATATTACTCAAAAAAATTGTTAAAACATTTCTCTCGATCCCACCAAAAGACACCCGAGTTTTCGGTGCGTAAAATTTTTAGAAAATGTGTCAAAAAAGCCGCTTAAAAGCCAGATTCTACTGATAAACGATGAAATACTTACTGTCAGATTTTCCACAACTGAAGTCAGTGCTATGGGTTTTTGCACCCATCCCGCTAAACGAATAATCACCCTGTGAAGGAGGAACGTAATTAAACATCCGAATTTCCCGATTTTGGAGGGATTAGAAACACACAAAACATGCGATGAATAAGTACATGATGACAGGACGACATGACTAAGCTAGAGAAACGAGACATGAAAATTTTCAACCAGTTCGGGGGAAAAATGGAAAAATTTTCTCATGAAGGGTGAAAGTTTTAGACCAATCAAGTGACTTGAAAAATTCACAAATATCGGGTGTTCGAAAAAATATGTACAGTGGTTTACTGTCTCAAAAATGTTTACAAATAGGACACAAAGGTGTGCATGAGCAGTATACCCATTTTTTAATACCAACCCCCAAAAGCAAATTTCAAATTTCTGACTTTTCGTCCACCCGATATACATATTTTGACGTGCACAACGACCAATCACGATAAGCATGCCTAGTGTCGCACTTACAGGAATCTGCGGATAACTACCCGCCGATGAACTGAATGTATGAGATCGAGGCGCCAAACCATAACCCGGCTTAGGAACATGTCGCAGAGCGCTCACAACTGGGCAGAGGAAGAGTGAAGATACAAAAATGATAAAATGAAAATGGAAAATAAGAATGTGAGACCGCATGTTGTGTGTTTTCGACGTTTGCGAATTTCGCGAAATTCGGAAACGTCCCTTAAGACTAACACTACTTACATATCCGTTTCTAGCAGGCAGTGTTGACGATTTTAACCCATAACCTGGTCTAGGGACACTTCGCAATGATGAGACTACTGTACAACACGCAAAATAATAAAATGCAAAATCATAATAGAAAACTGTGGCTATTTATAAAGCAAAACATGCAAAAAATTTATTACAAATTCTAGGGGAAATTAATTTAAAAAATTTAAGGAAATAACGCATGCCTAAATTTTTATTTGTTATTACGTGTTTGTAATAATTTCCCGACATTCACCTCTCACCTTTCTAGAAATTACCTGCCAATTGAAGCTAAAAACTCAATTCGTTTTATGTAAATAATTTTTATACATTCTCACACCGTCCCCTGGGGGTCCCAATTTCTTATTTTAAATTAGTAAAACCCTTCAGACGATCAAATAATTAAACGTTAAATACTTCATGACAAGTGTGTGGGTGTCGCAATTACCATTCGATCGCTTCAAGTACTTAACATTTACATAAAAACCCACCCACTCACTTTGTATCTAATTTAAAATAAGAAAATTGTGTTCCAAGTTGCGTGTATGTACTCACACTTACCGTTATAATTTATGGAGCGTCCCACCGATGACCTGCCGCTGTATGACCGGTCATAGTCGTCCTCGTCGAAGGGTTTTGGATGGTCCATATTCCGCGAAGGACTTGCACCAATCGGGTTGTCATATCTCAATCTGTACGATGGTTCTTTGTTCGCTGATGGTGTTCTAAAACAAAACAATCAACACTTGCTCCAGTTATAGTGCATTTTTCTACCTGGAGGCGTTCCGCGGGTCTAAATGGGCGGCCTTCCATTGGCGCAATTTCTCGCGGTCTTTGACGTCTTTGAGAAACACTTTTCCGATGCCGCTGGATATTTTGCTTAGCTCTTCTTCTTCCTTCTTCAGTTTCAGGTCTTCGATTTTTGGGGCGGCAGAGTCAACTTCGTCCTCGTCCGAGTCCGGCACACCTTTGTACGAATCGGACCATCTTTTCCGACGTTCTAATAATAAAAAACACAATATGTTGTTATTATGTGGAAGAAAATAAAGCTTGACATCAACTAAAACATTGTTTTCTTTGAGAAAGAATTGGTTAAATTGGTATAAGACATTCTTTTAAAAAAGGTTTGAACTTTAGTAATATCTAGAAAAAAAAACAATGTCTAGGATAATATTGAAATAATTTTTTAATAAAGTTTAGAAACGATTCTGGCCAATTAAAAATGTTCAATTTTGTAAATTACAAACCGAATGTTCAAAGTTAAAAAATTAGTTTTTTATAAAATTACCAGGGTCGGTGTAGGGGTAGGGTGGTGCCGGAAAATCGTCCCTCTCGATTTTCGGTGGTTCCCCGGGTTTTGGCGGTTTGGCATCCGGGAAATGGGCTAATTCTATTGGCTCTTCGTTATTCATATGCGGCGATTTAGGCCTCGGTGTTTCACTTCTAATTGAATCGACTAAAACTTTCATTGCTGACCTTGAACCGTGACTTTTTCGACCACTTTGACTTCCCCTTAATGAATTTTGGGCTACAATTTGAATTATTTAGGTGGTTTTGATACAAAAATTAGAAACTCACAAGTCGGTCTATGGAAATGTGGCGAAGTTGGAGCTTTGTCGTAGGGATCAATCGGTCTGCGTAAATACCCTAAAGTCGGTTCTTCCGTAAGGTAACTATAAGTGTAAATTCTGGAAATATCGTCGGCTAGAGTCGCTGATTTGTTATGTTCTCTTAATATCAAGCCGGGCGATGGTGTTCGGTAACTGAAATGCTGCGAAAAAGCGCCAATTTTTCAATACGAACAAACCGAAAATCACAACACAAAAATAAGGAACGAGCAAAAAAATGAAACAAACCTTTCTAGACATGCTTGTGGGACTGTATAACGAACCGTTCAAGCTAGGGGTGCGAGAGCGCATGGAGAACTGTAAAATACCATGCAAAAAAATAAAACTACTACAACGGCAAAACGAAAAAACAAAAGGGAACATAATAAATGGACAAAAAACGAAAAATACCTGCATTTCGCTCACTCCGGAACTACTCATCCTGTCGAATTCTCTAACAGAAGCGTCGGTGTCGGTGCAGTGGCCGTTTGGCTCACCTGAACCGTTCAAAATTTGGCCGTTTTCGGTGGGACCGGGGCCGCATCGCGGGTGCCAAATGGCGCCCCCTTGGAGGTACATCTCCTCGCCGTCGCCGAAAGGGTCCCCGCATTTCGTGCAGCGGGCGCAAGTCGGGTGGAAGTGGTGGTTATCACCAGCCTAAAACCATTTTCAATAAAGAAAAATGAGCAAACATTTTTGATTTTTTTAAGGGAATATTTTTTAAGTCAGAAATAACAGGAAATTGCTATGCAGTATCGCCGCAATTAATGTCAGTTGCTGCTTCTCTTCCTAATTTGTTTACAAATGACCAAATCTATTAAAACCCAACTCTTGTAACCACTTCAAGTATCGGCCTTCACATCAATTGAAAAGAGGATGTTACGATGATTCAGAATTTAATTTCCAAAGAGATGCGTAACACCCGTATAATTTAACTTTCATTCAAATTAAATAAACAGTTGTACCGACAAAATTTCACTTTCTCCCATTATGAAACTCGTAACCTTGAATCAAATTTGTTGTAATACGTCGACTGTTGCATAAAACCACATATAAATTTTCTTCGGACAAAGAACCGGCTTTTGTGCAATTTAAAAAAAAATGCTTTTACTTTCCCTGCATGGTTAC
Organism: Tribolium madens; assembly: GCF_015345945.1. NCBI lineage: Eukaryota > Metazoa > Arthropoda > Insecta > Coleoptera > Tenebrionidae > Tribolium > Tribolium madens. The sequence goes on from NW_025400983.1 coordinate 7,021,945, forward strand.
ACAGGTACCGGCATGGAAGTGAATGGCAGAGAAAAAATAACAGGTGTACTACTATCTTATTAAACAATCTTTCAATCTAAGTTGTCTTAAAAACAAAAATCGTTCTATACTTAACATTAACGTATTCAAGACTAACTTCTTTAAAAAGTTCGTAACGATGTCAATGACCGATAAAACGTCAAAAACGGGGTTTTCACTGCCTCATTTTTTATGATCAATAGATTTTTATATCGTCATAGATTTATATCAATATTAGATGCAATAAAAGTGCATTCCCATGAAATCCAAAAATGCGACTTTATCTTATTTGGTAATCTATCATTACGAGCAGCGCTAAATTGATGTCATTGATTTTTTATGCAAATTCGATTAATTCCAAAGCCGTGACGGAAAACACATTTTACGCGAGAGAGCCGTTAATTAAATCTCGAGTTGTGGAAAAAAATCCATATTCAACCTACCTGAAGCACCTTTCCACTGATATATCTGCTACAATAAGCACACTTAATCCCGAATTGTTTTTGGTAATCCCTCTCGCAATAAGGCTGTCCATTTCTTCCCATATACTCCCCGTGTAAAACGACACCACAAGTGCCACACTTGAAACACCATATGTGCCATTGTTGGTCTAAAGCGACCAGAGCTTGTCCTTCGTTCAGTTCTTTGCCGCATCCGGCGCATTCTGTAATTTTAATCATGATTTGTATCGAAGATCAAAAAATTAATAAAAGCGTGTTGTATTTTATCGAGATATTTATAGTTGTGTCGAGTTTGGTTATCGTCGCGATTAGAGAATTTGGTGCATGTATGGAGCGAAATTTGACGAGAATGCGAGCTGAATTCGCTATAATCTTAATTGAAAATAACGGAATGTGGGATTTTAATGGAAAAATGAGGTTTTTTGGACCAAAATTGGATTCTGCGGCTGTGGTTGCAAATTCCGCAGATATAAGGTTTATTTTGTAATTAGCTATATGCTCCTCTGGGGAAAAGATAAAAGTAATAAAATAAACATAGTTGTTTGTTTTTATTTATTTAATGACACAGGCTTGTAATGAAATAAAAAAAATTAATATTCAGGTGTCAATTGTCACCAATAAATAAAAAAATAATTAAAAATTCTACACCTCCAAATTTTTATGGCAAAAATTTAAATGAAGTTTTCGTTATGTTAGTACAGTCCCATACATATATTTTGATAAATTTGGGCTAACTAAACTAGGCGACACGATGTTTCTAACAAGCAAAATTTTTGGTACCAGTCTTAAAACACGTCATTTGACTATAGTAATGGTTAAAATAAAAAACCTAAAGTCCGTTTTTTTTTTAAATGGAAATGCCAAACCGTCTTAACGTTGGCACCACTAGTAAATTCATTCATGGTAATTTTAATAAAGGAAGTTGGCAGTTCCGGTTTTTTGAATTAATTTGAAAACAATGTCATTAAACGTCAACATAAAAAATCGTGTAAGAAAATTTAGAGGCGAAACACCAAAAAGAAACAAATTCAGAACCGTTAACAGTTTTTAGAAATTTGGAAACAAATAGTTCGCAAGCAGGAAATTAGAAAAAGGGCCCGTTAAAATGTAGACGCAATTTGTAATGCAGGTTTGCTAAACATTCTCAATTTTTAGCAAGAAATTGACAAGAATACAAAATAGACATAAATGAGAAAGAACCTCGAAAAGAACGCAATTAAATTAGTGTCTTGTGTGCATCGTTTTTGAGGAACGAGTTGAAAAATTTTAACACTAAACTTGAAGAAGAATTTACAAAATGCATCAACATTGAACTCATTTCAATAAATTACACAAACTTTATTGGCAATCATCATATAATATCCACTTGTATCTTTTGCTAAATAACTTTCTTCCGTATAAATATCCTTTTTCTTCAAAGTTTTTGTAGCAAGAACCTCATTTTTGTCCACAACATTGTACTTACTTGCGGTGTGTTTCTATCAAAATTATTAGCACTGAATGCTGTCTTTAGAGCTTAGGTAATGATGTCTGTCCTCAGGTATTCAATTATAGCGCTTCAAAGAGCAAACAGGCACACAAGATTCATAAAAATCAAAATTTTGACAACATTTCAATTTGAAAACATAACCATAATTTTTTAACAAAATTTCTAGGGACAAAAACAAAGAGCAAACAAAATTTGTCTCTATGAAGACAAGCTGCTACCAATTTTTTCACTAAAATTTTGACTTGGTAATTTCCATTTAAAGAAAAAACAGACTTTACGACACGTCACATTTTTAATGAATGATTTTTATTTGATAATCGTTAACCTAGGGCATTATGGGRAATAAATTTAGATTTCATCCTTAACTACTGATTTGTAATCGCAAATCAATTTATTTTCTATTTAAGTAAGTAAGGATATGAATCCTTTATGTATCAAAGACCAAATTGCCCTAAAGTAAGTGATGCAAAAATCCGGGAACGAATTTTTGTAGTGTGATCGATAATGAGGTTTTTGTGCAAAAATTAAATATGTTACCCAAGAATTATCTAACTGCTTGCTTGAATTTCTTTTAAAAGTGTAGTCCACAGATTTTTTGGCAATAATGGAAATGAAAATTATTCTATATTTATCTAAAAAATATTGGAAAAATTAAACACTTGGCTGCCGAATGTCTAGCTGCACGTTTGCGCTTTTTCCGATTCGATTTTTTTCCACAAAACATAAGGATTGTAAGTGATTAACAAGAGCGTTTTCATCAAGATACTCGTATCAGTGCCATGGAAAAAAGGTAACAAAATATACAGGGTGTTAAAAAATATGTAAAATATTTAAGGAGGTAATAATGTGGACCAAAATAAACAAAAAAGTGTTAATAAATTTCTACTAGAAATTTCTCTTTTTTGTTTGAACAGACTGCAAATAAATGTTTCAAAGAACGAATAATTTTCGATATCTCCGAAACGGTTACTTTGCGGACCCATGATTAAGAAATTTTCTCTTTGTTTTGGTCCATACTATTACCTTCTGAAATATTTTACAAACTTTAGTGCTCATAAAAAACAAAAACGAAATTCTTGAAAATATTTCTTTGTTAAATTTGTGTTCAATTTATTATTGAGTGTTCTATTTTGTGTAGTTTAAAATTAGAAATGGTTTAATGCATTTTTTTAGTTCACTCTATATCATGAAAACAAAAAAAAAGTTACGTGATGGAGAATTTTCGTGATCATTTTTAGATTTTCTGAACTAAATAACAGGATACAGGTATTTTTTATCAACGTTACAAAAAAAAAATTGAAAAAATGTCGCCTAGTTATTGTTACTGGAATTTATATTATAGTATTTAAAGTTTTGGTGTTCAAATTATATTTTGAGAATATAAAACGCATTTGACAACTTTACTCTGTAACTTTTTATATTCTGTTAAGTTTTTGGTTAATAGTATAATTCCATGGACCAGAAATGTCCAATCATACATTAAACATCGGTATTTTTACAGTAAGAAAAAAATATAAATGTAAAAGTAAAAGTGGAAATCAATAAAGAAAAAAATAGGAAAAAAATGACATAAATAAATTCAATCAAGTTCATTAATTTAATTAAATTATTTTTCATTAAAATAAAACTGTAGGATACGTATAATACTTCATTCAGTATGTATAATTATAAACTTCTGATATTTGTAACTTTAGTATGGAAAATAGGTGCAACTAGAGGAGAAACTAGATAATATTGATTTAGTCCGCTCTTTCCGTGCGCTAACTGCATAATCGCCATGATCTAATTCGTCAATCAGCAGCCATGTAGGCGCCTGAGTAATGTTAATTCAGTCCAGTGCATTCTCGAAAACTAATTAATCAATTGACACTCTTACCATTGGCATTATTATTGGTGGGGCTAGTTTTAGGCGTCCCGTCCCTAACCGGAATCTGAACACATTTTTGGCAAAGTATCTCTTTCCCCGTGTAGGTAACTTTTTCATCAGGTGGCGGCTGTCTGCATCGATCACACGTGAAACACTTCTTGTGGTAAGTCTTCCCCAGCGCCGTCACAACCTCTCCCTCGACGTAATCGTGACAAGTGGCACATTTCGTACCAAAATTCCTCTGGTAATCAGCCGTACAAAAATAAGCACCATCTTTGGAGAAAAATCCACCTTGGGCCAACGAGTTTCCACACACTTTGCATTTGAAGCATTGCGTGTGGAAGTACTTGTCTTGGACGCGGAGGACTTCACCGGAACACTTCTTTTTGCATGCCTGGCAAAGAGTTTTACCTAAACAAGAGGAAATGGGGAATTAATTGGTTTCCGGTAAGGTCGCGATTTCCGTATGAGAGTGATAAAGTAACCGCGACGAAAATAAAATAATCAAAGGGGACAATTGGACATGATTGTGGCTTGTTTGGGACAATGTTTTAATGATGCTATTGCGTGCATATTAAAAAGAAGAGCTCATTTCGAGGGTTGACTCTATTAATAATGAAATAATGACAATGTGTCATGTACTCGTAATATGAGAAGTCCTGTGATTCTCTCGTTTCTGAGAGATGACATCGAAAGATTAAATTACCGAAATTTTTAGCATTCTGAAGAAAAAAAACAGGCGTTTTTACGGTCAATGTCGCTTTGGAAATTAGTTTAAATTAATTTGTTCACAAGACACGTATTTGAACATTTCATTGAAGCTCAAAAATCAAGACTAAACACCGCCAAAGCTAACTTTATAGAACCGACAAACTTTTGCTGAATATTAACAAAGTTACTGACTTACTTTACTTTAAGTAGAAGAACCTAAAGATAAAATAAACAATAGAAGAGGAAGTAAGTAATATAATTAATCATTCTTATAGAAAATAACAAAAATCTTTTTATTTATAGACATTTCACTTGATAACTGACTAAAGAATCGATTTTTACCTTCAACTTACCCCCAAAATAACAAAATGTAATATTTTGACTAATTTTGTTTCGAGTAAAACCAGACCAAAAAAGTAGTATACTCCAGTTTTCAAGTAACGTATTGCTCCGTTAGTTTGAAATTGTGGTTGAATTTATTATTCCAGAATGAATAAATCTGATCACAATTTCAATAAAAGTTTTAAAAATTATTTACCTTTTTTTAGTTTAGATTAGAATTATTGAAACCAAATACCATATACAACAAGACCCTCGACGAAACCTTTCGTTTGAATGAATTAACTCAAAATTCGTAATTCCTTGATTAAAATAAGTTGTAACTAAATAAAAATCTATTGGAAATGCACTTGTGATTGTCTTTAATTTGATGCGACTATTAATCAAGATATAAAAAAATTACAATTATCTTTTAAAAGTAGGTACAAGTATTGTTCATTAACGACAAGTTTATCAGAACTGTCAAATGTGTATCAGATTAATTTTGTATCACTTTTTCCAGTTTTATTTTTGTAAGAGTATTTAGTTTAAATCATTATGATTGTAAACAGTTAAAAATAATGTTTCAATTATTTTTTTATTTTGTCACACCGCCTTTTTTTTTAAATGTTTTCGCCTTTCGCCAAATTAAAGCTCTGTGTGAACTGAACATTTTTCTAACTTCTCCTATAAAATAAAAATTGATTTTCAACCATTTATCTCCCCTTCTCTTTTACGAATATTTTCTTTTTATTAAATCCATATTTAAGAAATCTAAAAAAAAATCCTATTGTTTTTAATTATATTTTCATTTTCTTTCAACTTCATAAGAAAATGCTAATAATTTTCTTATAATTTAACAGCTGTAGAAAAATACTTTTTTGTTCTGGGCAATCAATAATATATTTCTCCTACAGAAAACAGAAAGCTTTTCCACCTTAATTTCACTAATTTCAAAATGGAAAATGGCCAATTACCTCCCTCCTCCGTCTTCATAAAAAATGCTAATAATTTTCTTATAATTTAACAGCTGTAGAAAAATACTTTTTTGTTCTGGGCAATCAATAATATATTTCTCCTACAGAAAACAGAAAGTTTTTCCACCTTAATTTCACTAATTTCAAAATGGAAAATGGCCAATTACCTCCATCCTCCGTCAAAATTAGAATAAAAATACATGTAACCTCTTAAGAAGGTAAAAATTTTGAAACGAAGTAACATGTTGCTAGATTTAATGGCGAAACTGGGATATCAAAAGAGATTGTTAATTTTGCAGTTTTTTTTGCTGGAAATTATATTCGTATGTATTACACTGGAGAAAAGTGTCTTTTCCTCCTTTGTAATACAAATAACTATAGTTAATAAAGTTTTATAAATTATTATTGAAATGAAGAAATATTGACTCTGTAATATTTTTTGTAATATTGTTGTTTGAAAAGTATTTAAAATACTTTTTATAGAATGGAGAGAACTCCTGGTTTATTTCGAATAGTTAAACTCTTGCAGCCTTTCGAAATCAATTAACTATTATCAGTTTCTAGTGTCAGTGATAATAAATCGTCTCTGATAACTGCCAAAACACTACACTATCCGTAATCCTATAAATATTTTTCAGCACACATGCTGAAACTTTGACGACTACAAAATGATGTAACGTCCGGCTCTGGCTCCAACCTCCACCATATTTTATCCAAGTTTGTTTAAAAGCAACAACTAGAATTTATAGTCGCTTCACGACTTTGCCTTCAAAGGTAAATAAGACCATCACGTTCAAGGATTGCAACATGAAATAATTAATTGTAAAAACCGTGTTAACCCAGAATTTTGGTACAACTATTTTCACCGACTTAAAATTATCCACACTAACCCATTTAATCGGAATTTTTCACGTAGAAAATGTAAAACTTGAACAGACGTATACTGACTAAAAATACACCAAAATGTTTTCATTCATGAAGAGGATATAAACATGACTTTGTTGAAAATCAAGGACGGAACACGAATTCACGACAATTACTTATGCTATTTTTGTAAGAAAAAACCTACACACACCGATATTTCATGGGTGAATAGTTCTGTCATGCTTTAAACATTCGACAATTCATCTGGCCTTAACCTAAACCCGGCAATTGTTGAATTATTAAAAAAACAAGCCTTTGCTGTAATTATAAATTACGCAGCTATCGACTAATTACAAAAAATAATTGAAGTTTGATGTAAAAACTTCATTATTACGCAAATTATTTAATTGTAGGAAAAATATGTCAGTAAAGCGCCGTTTCGATGCAATCAAATCTAAAATTCATATCAACTTCTTTTCAGTGGTTTCCATTAATGGAAACTGACTCAACGTTTAAAAAACTTATAAATTATTAATTAGATTAAGTAAAAGCAACTCGGAAGAGATCAATATTTACAAATTTAGGATTTTAATTCAAATTTCGAGAGGATTAAATTACCAAAAATAGATTAATTGGAACAAGTTGAATTAAACACATTTTGATTAATTTGTAGGTGGAATTTGGGTTAACGAGTTTATTATCTGAGCAATTTTGGCTGCGAAAAAATAGTCTGGTTTAAGTGAAACAGCAATTTCAATTGTGAATTAATCTGCAGATTAATTCAAATTTCTCAAAATGTCGCTCAAATTTCAATAAAAATCAATTACTCTGTAATCTTCAAATTAGTTGTAGAAAATTCGAAAATCCATGATGCTGCAAGCAGATTATAAACATTTTACGACTAAGGCATAAAATAGATGTATTTCTAAATATACTAAAAGTTTACAATGGTGCAGCTTTTCAAAATTTAATTCCAGAGAAAATTTCTAGAAGGTTCTCCCTTTTAATTCCATTTTTGTCCAGTCACTAAACTCTTGTAGAACTGGTCTACTTTTTCCCATTCCGTGACCGTCCACAAAAAGAAATTTTAAAAAGCATTCCTCGACAAAGCTAACGTATTCACCCGTATTACGTGTCAACTTCTTTAACCTCTTTTAAGAGCAGAAGGGTCAATTAGCATAATTCAATTAAACGCTTCTCACAATTAAATTCGATAATTTTTATTTTATTTATCAATTTTGTTACTACGCACGCGAAACTGACTCAAAGCGTAATTATAACTTTGACACAAATAAATATTTCAGTACACAAAAATAAATGGAATTATTTGGACATTCCAAGGTTGCAATACGTCACCGTGATATTATTCCAGACCTTGAAACTCACCTTTTTTCAATTTCTTTTCGGCTTTGAGCCGCTCTTTCTCCAGAGCGGCTAATTTTTTCTTATCAAGGGGAGGCTTTTCGGCCAAGATCAGCTGCTCACTGCCGATTTTGCCGTCATTTTTATTTTTGCTTTTCATATTTTTAAACACTAATTACACATGTAACAATTTCTCGAGCACTCCGATCAGCAGGAAGCTCTCTACTGAAAGCAAAAGCACCGACTGAAGCCCCGATGATGATGACTAACGAGTCGAACGGGAGTGGAGAGACGTGAGTGCAGCAATTTAAATTGTCAAATGTTTGACCGTTCATTGCACGCACGATGGTAATTTTAGTTTTACCTTTTGAGAAAAGTGCGGCCAATGTCTTGGCTGCCTGTGTATTGGATAAAAATATGGAATTGATCTCTGGAAGGTTGGGCTATTTTCGAATACATAAAACTGTCGCGTTTTGGAGGAAATTGGAACGGGGCGGCGTTTTGCTTGGCTGAAAGTTCAATGAATTTGAGGATTTTGTTATCAATATATCAAAGTTTGTTTTCGGAATAGCAGATTTTGTCTAAATATAGTCTTCAGTTCCAGTTCATTCACACAAATCTATCAACAAACGATTTTATGAAATTGTCTGCATACGTGAGGGTTATAACTCAGCGAGGAATTTAAACAATGATGACACTTATTTGAGCGTTTACTTTCGCCAGAAATGTCAATAAAGCGTTATTAGATTAACAAAAAAGGAAAATTGTGCTCTACTTCCGATGAAAGCACGTAAAGCAGGAAAAAAAGTGAAAACGTATAATTAAAATAATTTATCTAAAATCACACCAAAAACAGAAATTTGACTAAATAGAAACCTTTAATACAGAAACCCAAATTATTCGAGTTACAGAAATTTCCTATTTTATTTTCTGCAAAATAAAAAAATCTAAAATTGATGCACAGCGCAAAGTCTAGGCGGCTTTTCAAAAATATTTGTCCGCAAATTTAATCGATCCAAAATTTTCTGTTGTTTATTTATTTTGCTTAGTCTTAGGATGTGGGAACATTTCCACTGTTTTCCGTCTGAAAATAATTCTAGAAAAAATATAAACTCATAAATTTCCGGTAGGTTCCAGATGGAACGGAAATGAGATTTAACTAATTGTTTTTCAACAATTTTCACTAAAAAAACACAATTTATCTTCAAACAATACATTAACAAAATTAAAAAACAAAATTATTTTCAAAATAGTGAAAGTTTTCTTTTAAGATTACTATTATTACATTATTTTTTTAAAAACCCCCCTTTCCCCAAAGACCAAAAAGCAGTTTTAATATCGATTTTACACAATTTTAACTTTTTTTGTAAATCCAGCCAGGATGTAAAGGATTTTCTCCCTTTATAAGCATTAGGGAAGAATTTCGATTGAAATCAATTCCAATTTATTTTTTGCAGACGAGAAATTAAAAATTCGATTACAGGAGTAAGAACATGTCTGATATTTTAAACACAGTTACTTAAGCAAAAAAGGTATTTTAAAGTGATGTAAGACTTTTGTAATCTCGGATGAAACTATGAGACAAATTTAATATGCAAATAAATCATCTCCGGGAAAAAATTAAACACATTCTCAATTTTGCAACTTCTCAACGTTACATAACACATCCAACAATAAAACTTCCAGTTACTTTTTAACAAATTACGTCTCGACGAAACCTTGGAGTTTTCAACCTTGACTCCTCGTCACAAATATGTAAATTCGATCAAAAAGTCCGCCAGTGTTAAATACCCAACTCTAATTATTTTTATTGCCTCTGAACCAAACCGAAAAGTCCACAAAACCCAATTAGCGGTTACCCAAAAACGATTTCGAAAACAACATATTCGCGAGCACCTATCGCAAATGCAAATATTTACCATCAATGACGTAACTTTCCGAGTCATTTCTATTTTTGTTTGGACAACAAAACGCATTGAAAATGTGGGAAGACCTCGACGATATTGCGGTTATCATCTTATTAAGTAAAAAAATAATAATGAACGATGAGCATCGCGTTCGTCGGAGCGAAAAATTAAATTTGATAAAAAACTGTACGAAAGTGGAAAAATTGATTTTCGAACTCGAGTAACACGACAGGCGGTCCTTCAACCAGGAAACGACAACTGAAGTAGAAAGTGATTAACAATCCATCAGAGGCGAGCATCTTCCACATGAAAGTGAAAAGCGGGTGATTCACGACGACAGGTAGACGACTTGTCGTCCTCAGCAGGTTTTGTTACAGTTATGATAAAGAAACAGCAATAGAAATGCTGCAACCTACGCGGTTTACGTAACAGAAAGAGGCCACCTACTATCGCCACCAAACCAGTTGTGTTAGCCCACATAACTTTTGCTTGTTGCACCGATCATTATCAAAAAATAAATTAATAGGAATAGCCGAAAAATGATCATTTCGTCGAAGATTTGGCCCACTTCCAAACGATTTTATCGGGGGAAAGGAAAACAAAATGTATTCCAAACATGAGTATTGCAGAATTCTAATTTGACATTTTATTATTAAAATTAAAATTTTATACGTTTAAACACAGATAATTGGTTCCAAATGAATTTCTTGTCCTGACTAAGTAGATTTTCCATTGGAAAAATGTTTTATTAGTAAATACGTATTTACAACCACTGAAACGTGCAGAACAAATGTTCTTTCTTGAAGCAGACATAACATCTTGCAACCTGTTTCAAACGTTACAAATTCTTGAAATATGCCTTATGCAGAAAGACATTTTAATAGCAAGTATTCACAGAATTTATTATTCAAAAAAAAATATACAAAATCTAATTAATTTAACCCCGAATACAGAAAACTAATAAAATACAGAAACAACGTAATTTTTGATAAAAATATAGGCCTCAACATCGATCAATTTCAATTTTCTGGACAGTTTTTTTTTATTTTTTTAACTTTGCTATTAATAGCTATGGTCATAAATGATTTTGAACGAAATAATTTGTAGCAGTCTGGCTTGGCCGGAATCTTTTATTTTGACAATTTTTTTACGCAAAAGTTATCAATTTAGACTACTAGGTTTTTTGTATGATCTTAAAATTTACAATAATTATTAAGTCCAATCTTGAAGTAATAAACTTTAGTTTAGATGCGCTTCGTTGAAAATGTGATTAGTTTTATTTTCTCTGTTAGCTACAGAAAATAAGTAATAAATAAAGTAAATCACAACAATTTTAACTAATTACATTAGTTCGCTAATGGCGACTTTTACAACAAAAAAAATCATCAAAAATCTTGAATAAATTAGTGCAAACAAAGAAGAAACAAAAAAGTAAAATCTAAAACACAAATAGTGTGGAACAAATATTTAAAACAATAAAGCAAATAAGATAAGGCGCCTTATCTATAACAAATAGTACACCTTATCAAAGGTAACTAGTCAAGTTTACTTGAGAAATGGAACCATCTTTGAATAATAATAAATAAAATCAACTATGATAACACTTGTCTGAGTCACTGTAACAATTTTATAGCAAGATATACATTTAGGGTCAGCAAAATTTATAATTAGAGTAAACTACGACATTTAATTGATATGAATGTTGCAATCATGCCAAAAAATCTTAAATCTCAAACTTATCAGTCAGTCCACCGCAATTTAAATTTCCAAATGATTCAATGCAGATATTATCATTCTGACTTATCATAATCAACATCAAGTGAATTGACAAAGTCTAGTTGGCTTGGAAAAAGTGACGTTACTGTCAAAATAAACACAACTTCCAGTCTACTTGATTTTTTTACGTGAGGGCTTTTAAGCACAAAAAAGTCGAGACAGGTTAATTAACGTTCCGCATCTCCGTTTCCCAACAAAATCGCCGTAAAACATCGTCCTTTTTCCCTCAAGCAACTCTTTTAATATTCATGTTTGAATTAGCCTCCTTTGAAGCAGAATTTTCTCTTGAATAGGCTTTATATAACAGAAAATATCCGCATTTTGAATGGCCATTAGGTCATCCCGATTATCACAACGAAGGTGTTTTTGTATAATCAGGAGGGTCAAGGTTTCTCCTGTAATAAAAACGCAATTAACGCGACAATCGTTCCTCCGATCATAAAATATGAAATGGCGGGCGAGGGCCTACCCCAAGTGCAAATTGAGGGTCGCCTTAGTAACAAATTTATCGATCTTCAAGACGGGTTTTGCTCAAAAAAGACGAATAATCGAGACGTTATCAATAAAATTTAGTCGAGATCAAAATCAATGTCTAAAATTAACGCTCGCGGGGGGACATTGCAGGGTGTTTAACAGCAAGATAACAACATCGTTAAATGACGGAGATAATGGAATGACATAATGATTTACAATAAACATGTCCAAAGGACAAGCAGAATATTATGCAAATAATTAGGAATAATATATAACCAAACACCGGCTCCAACTCACCCATTTTCAATGAAGGACCGCACAACAGCACCTAATTAACACCGCACACTAGTCGCTAATGACAAAAATGCATTGTTCATTTAAGAATTACTCGAAAAATAGAATTTTTACACTAATTTATAAAAAAAACTTGACATTCACGTCAACCTAAAATGGGCGAGACCAAATTATTAATGGGTTTCATATTTTGACACTGCGCATTTATGGCAGCACTGGTGCGAAAAGCAGCGGCGGAGGCGGTCACATGACATATGATCAAACGCAAAATTACAAAATGCAATCATAAATTCACGTTTTTTACTGCAATTTAAACATATTAGTCAAAATAATTAGTTTTTATTTTTATGATTGGTGTTTTAGAATCAAGAAACAAGACAAAACCCTTAAATTATTTGTGACAAACAAAATAAATAATTAAATATTAATTTAGTTTTTGTAAAATTTAAAATTAGTAAATTGTTTATTTAGTTAAAATGTATTTTTTATAAAATGTAAATAAATTTTTAAGCCCGACAATTTTTTTTTTAATTTTTGCCTAAAAATAATTGATATGTAAGAAATTATACAACTTAAAAAAATAAAACTATTCTTAAAACACTTGTTTTTATTATTAACTAAAAAAACAGAATTATAACAAAATTGTTTTTTATTTTATTTGTGTTGTGTTGTACCGCGCCGCCGCTGTTGTCTGTCATTGGGACGTCTGTCAAGATCACTCCTGTCAAAGCTCCAATTGTCAAAATTCTATTTTGAAAATACGTAAAAATATTATCAAAAGCGATTAAAAGCCTACAGAATTACTCAGCCGTTATCAAGGTACTAACTTTTAATCAATTCGCATTCAATTTCAATAAATTAGCGCCATTTTTTCGAAATGAAATTTTATGTAACAAATTCACGTGAGGGGTTTCTGTGTAAATAATTTTTTTGTGCGTGATTTGAGCGAATTTGAGTGTTGGGATTAGAAGTATCACTGATGATTATAAATCTCGACTAGACGTTACACTATTGATTGCAATAAAATAACGGTTTGTCATAGGTTAAAGTACTGTTATGTGTTTTAATTCGGTTCGATCTTTGAACGCCTCCCAAAAATGTTGGAAGGACTTGCAGCATGGGTGTTGAATAATTACCTAGGGAAGTACGTGGAGAATTTGAACACTGATCAGTTGAGCATTGCTTTGTTGTCTGGTAATTGGGGATTTTTGCGAGGATTTTGGGTGATTTCAGGAGGTTCTAGGTAAGGTTGAGCTTGAGAATTTGCCACTAAAAAAGGATGCATTGCGACACTTGGGACTACCGATCGAAATCAAAGCTGGGTTTATTGGAAAAGTCAAATTACAAATACCTGTTAGACAAATAAGATCAGCACCTTGGGTTATTGCCATTGAGCAACTGTACCTAGTTGCTAGCCCTCTGCCAGTGGATGAGGTAACATATCATGACTTTGTGATTTATTTAAAACACAATTTGTGCTCTAGTGGGACGCAGAGTCCGAAGAATTGGCAGCACAAGAAATAAAATTGAGTGCTTTGGACATTATTGAAGCCAGATGGAGACTAGAAACCGAATCTCGAGATTCCTCTTCTTATTACGCTTCTAGTTACTCATCTTGGCTCGGTTTTGGGGCTGGTTTAGTGTCAGATATAATTGAAAATCTCCAGGTTTCAATTTTTTTTTTCTGTGATAACATTTAAACAAACAATTTTAGCTAAAAATACAAGATGTTCACATCAGATATGAGGATAGTATCAGTATACCAAATAAATCACTGGCTTTTGGGGTCACAATGGAGTCGCTTTCGGCCCAAAGCTGTGATGCTAACTGGGCACCAGGATTCTCACATTGGGCGATGGGAGCGGAATCTTTTAAAATTCTCGAAATGCAAAAATTTGCAATTTATTGGATTGATTTAGAGCCAAGTCAGTTGCTGTCCAGGCTTGGCTTAGGGGACCTCGCCGTAAGTTTTTACCCAAAAAAAATGTTTTTTAATGAATTCATTGATAGAAGTGATACGTATTAAGAACAAATAATCAAAAGAGGAAAAGAATTTTAGGTTTTGTTGTATTTTTCATAAACTTTTAATAAGAATTAATATCATTTACTATTCAACAGATTGACTTTTTTTCTCCCTTTTAGACAAAAGAGGGTGTACTTTATGTTTTTTTTTTAGTTGTTGAATGCGTATTTGACACCGGTTCTAGTTTTTATTTGAGGGATTTTGGGGAAGTCGCGCTTACAGTTCTGAGAGTGACCATTTTTGGCTTTTTTTGAGTTGTTTTACTGTCTTTTTTGTTAAGAAAAAACATGAAAACATGGTGGTTTGTGTGTTTTATTAATAAGTGATCCAATGTTATAACAAATGTTTGTTTTATTTTCCACTCAATAAGAAAATAGGGAAATTCTATTAAAATACATCATTTTATACTTATAAAACTACAAAACAGAAAGTAATAAAAAGGCAAAATGGAAAAGTAGTAAATGTCAAAAAAGATAAAGCAGTGGTCAAAGTAAAAAAAAGCAAATAGTAATACACTACTCCAAAAAATGAAAGGAACAAAAAAAGGCGTAAATCTTTTGGTTATTTTTGAAAAAATGGTGGTATCTAGATAAAAAAACTTTTGGCGAAAAAATTTTCTGTGGGGTACGGTACCGTTATCATGCAATCCTGAGAAATAACGGAAGAAAAAAATGTATTTTTTTTTGTTTTTGTTTTTTGATCCATCGGGAATTTTTTTAGTTAAATTAATGTATGGGCCGGATAATTTTTTAATTCAGCTTTAAAATGCTTTTTTATATTCTCTTTACGTCGATTTGTCGCTGAGATATCTGACTTTAAGTGTAAAAGGATTTTTTTGTCTTTGATCATTGATATCTTTGCGACCAATGTCCACACAGAGAAGTAAGGGTAATTTCAAAAATTGCAATAAATGTCTTACAAGATCCTTTTACGATTTTTTGAAAAACATTTTTTTTATTTTCAGCATTGAGTTAAAGGAAAGAAAAAAAGTAACTTTTTGCTTTGTTTTAGTAAATATACCGCAGCTATTCACGAACATTGATGGGGAGACTAATGTTTTTAGGTGTTTTTATAGCCGTTTTTTAATTCGATCTGTCGAACCGTTTTCTCAGACAGATTGATCAAAGGTTTACAAAAGAAGTAAAGAAACAATTGTACATACATATTGTTTCTGAACATTTTGTAATCTTCATCAAAATGAAAAAAACATTTTTTTTAAACTTTCTCTACAATTTTGCATTAGTTACTTGTTAAATTTGAAAAAATAAAGTCAAAAACTTTTTTTTGATTATTGTAAAAAAATTCAAGAAACAACACTGAATAGTTTTTGAAATAAAATCAAACAAATATTTTTGGTATTTTTTAAATTTGAAAAAAAAATTAGGAAATGGTACTAATTTTTGAAAAAATTTTTTTTTAGGTAAGCTATAAAAACACCTAAAAACATTAATCAAACTACTAAAAAATTTAGGATTTTTTTTGTTTCTTTAATTTTATGTTGTAGTGTAAAATTAAACATGCAGAACTCAAACTCCTAATTTTTGTTGATCGATGTTAGAAAGCCTTTTCGTTTTGTGTTTGTTTTTCTTTTTTTGAAAAAACGGTAATACGAGTATCAGTATGAGAATTTTGATTTTTAATACTAGATATTTACCAGGAAAATTAAAAAGTTTGCAAACCCGCTGTTTACTAGTCAACTAAAAATTGTCAAAAGCATAAAACGTTACAATTTTTGTGAATTCTTCAGATTTCAATGTCGCCAACTCAAACAAGCAAACAAACTCGCCACTTCATTCTCGCCCCCGTGAGCGCCATAGCCCACGTCAAGCGCAACCGAAGCGAGCAGCCCCTTCGATCCAGCGACACGCCACGACTAGTCTGTGATTTAATTTTGGACGAAGTCCCCTTAACCCTCATCGACGTAATAAATTTGTTCTTTAATTTCAAATAGTTTTATTGCAAAAATTCCAGTGGCAATACGACCAAATCGTCAAATGCATCAAAGGCTTGGACACCATCGACCGCCTACGTAGTTACCGCCGATACAAACCCTCATGCACCGTTAAGGAAGACCCTCGAGCGTGGTGGTTCTACGCCATCAGTTGTCTCCACCCCGGCAAACAACCGGCCATTTGTCGCCCCAAACCCACCATCGAGTCGTGTTTGCTCCGAGCGAAACAAAACGTGAAATATGTGAATTTATACATGAAGATTTTGGCAACTCCTAATTTGGTTTTAACTCCCGATGAGAAGAAGTTGAAGGATGAGGTCGAGTGGGACCGGGATTTTGACGAGTTGAAGGTTTTGAGGGAGATTGCGATGAGGTCAGTGCCGATCCCTGATCGGAATTCGACAAATGGGAATTCGGCAGGGAGGAGTATGTTGGTGAGGTGGTTTCCTCAATGGATGGGGTGGTATTYGTCACCGGCGACTGAGACAGAGAGTAGTGAGACAACGCAGTTAGAGGGCGAGATCTTGCAAGTTTTGAGTGATTCCGCTGAGAATAATACAATTTTGAAGAGGGATGCGGTTTTCGGGCATTTTAATTTTTGTTTGAAACGGGGATGTTTAACATTATGTGCGTCACAAGAAGATACAAACGAGAGGTAAAAATTATTTAGAACTAATTTTAGCACCTTTTTATTGTTTGTTTTAGTTCCCCAATGCTCGAATTGGAGTTTAAAAACTTGTCATTGAACATTTTGAGTAAGCCTAGGACTGCTTCACATCTCATCGAATTGTCACTAGGAGCGCTTTATTTAAAAGATAAAATTACACTAAATACTATGTTTCCGATTTTGATGGGACCACCGGGTTATGAAAGAATGAATTTTGGAAGATCGCAAGGGCCGAGTCCGAGGGCGAGCGTCGCGAGTCGATTGGAGGAAGCCAATGAGCATTTGTTTTATTTGGCGTATGAGAAGAAACCTCAAAATACAGGCTGTGATTATAGGTTAGTGGTTGTTAAAACTGAAAGTGKTTTTTTGCTAAATCACAACCCATGGATGGCGCTGTTTCTTATTCAAAAACTGTCTATTAAGTCTATTATTTCAGGATTTAACAAAAAACTTTTTTTTACTAACAAATTTTGATTGTTTTTAAAGCTTTCTTTCTTTGAAACTAAAATTTTAAAGTAACGTTCAGAACTTTGTAATAAAAGCAGATTCATTTGCAATGGTATTTTCTTAACTTGAACTTGGATTTTTGATTGATCTGACTTGAAATTTTTACTCAAAAAAGGTCTCGAATTAGCTTGAATTTTAACTTAAATATTAAAATCCAGAATTTTGTGTCTGATTTTTGTACATGTTTTGTGTAACATTTAAAAATTTGGCTTTTGCTTTATAGAATCTTTTCTAAATTTCTATTCTGTAAATTTTTATTGTGATTTTTTTTTTAATTTGGTGTTACTTCTAAAATTTTGATAGATTTTTATTGATCTTCAAATACGGAATTCCCACTTGCAGATTTGCAAATTTATTATTCTTTTTTTACCCAAAAGTAATACCATTGTGGACGATTTGTCATTCAACTGACATAAAAATGTATCCTAACAACTGAGAAAAAATGACAACAAATCAAAATAATTTATTAAACTTATACATATAAAAATACGTACTGCAGCATTATTGTTTCGGAAAATTGCCTTAAATAAATTTGAACTAAAACTTTCAAATTTTAGTTCCACCATCATAGTGACAATGAAGCATGGCTTACATTGACATTTTTGGAACTGACATTTCGATGTCCAAAATTCTGTGTTCGCAATTGTACGTCGAGTTATTATTTGAAGATGTATGTTTATAATTTTTAATTAAGGAACTTGGTATTAATATTTCGTAGGTCTGAAATTTTCACATAGAAACTTTCAAATTTTATTTTTGGGGCACTGAATTTATTTTTTTTTAAACATTTTTTTATCATCATAATAATTTAGTTATAAACTTGAAGTTTTGTTCAAATCGGGAAATTTGTCATCGAAAGCAGAAATTTTAACTGTTTTTTGGATTCATCGAATCATTTTTTTCAAATTTACAACTTATGTTAAAACAGGATTTAGATTTTCAACTTTAGAAGCTTAGAAATAAATTAGTTTATTTTTATATTTAAACTAATATAATTTTAATACAGAAGTTTGAAATTTTTACGTTCAAAGTCGATCATTTGTTTTTAAAACTTGAAATTTTAATTGGAATTTAATGTTTTAACCAGACTCTGATTTGTCAACTTGGAATTTTTATTTAAAAACTGTGGTTAACCAAAATTTTAAATTTTATTGTTGAATTTTGAACTTCACTATGGGACTTGCAATTTTAAAGTTGCTTAAAAGATACCCATAAATTTAGAATTTTAGTTTTTAATTTTGAACATGGATTTTTTTTCGGATTTTGAATTTGTATTCTATTTGGAATTAAAATTGTTGTTTTGTAGAATCTAAACCTGATTTTTTAAGGTTGTGCATACGTTCGAAATGCCTGGATGTTGTCTACCAACCCAACGCCGTTCGCTGGCTCACCGAATTCCTCTGTTTGCCCCACCAACGCGACATTACACATTCACGCATTGAAGCGATGAAAACACGAACAAAGAAAGAATTAATCAAAAACTGGGAACAAATCTTAGATGGACGCGACGTAAAAAACGCCTTTTTGTTAGTCAAAATACTAAAGTGTATTATTCTAGGTTGCGAGAACTACGTGGGAACTAGAACTAGACATATCTGCTCCTCAAATCATTTTCGTGGAACAGTTCACTGATAATAATTCCGCAATGGCTGTGATCGATTTTGGACGACTTCAATTGAGTAATCATCCGACTCTACCCGAAATCACCCGACCTGAATTCATGACCAAGGAGAGTGAAGACGAGGAGAAATTTGTTACACCTTGTTCGACACCACCAGCGAGCGAAGCGAGTGACTCGGAGGAACACACTTTGGAACTTTTACCGAATTTGGAGTCCGATATGAAAGGATCTTTTACGGAAAAATTGCTCTATCATCGATTATACGACACGTATTGTGTCGAGTTAACCGATCTACAAATTTTGATCGGGAAAGTCAAAGATAACTGGCGATATGCCCACAATAAGGGCTCCTCCACACTTCATGTTCTAGACAGGTTTAATATTTCGCTCCAAATCGAAAAACGAGTGATTCATACTTCCGATCCTCATTATCCGAGTCTTATCATTAATACCAACCTTCCGAAACTAGTCGCACATTTGAACGAGAGTAAAATCACAGCAGCGAGGACTTTATTTCATATTATCACAGTTACTGGTCTTCCTTCGCCGTTCAAAAGCCCGGAAAATCCGGTCGAAATTATCACAGATACTGGCCAAGACGAGGACGAATCTGCAAGTTTCGATACAAGCCTAGAAATGTCACGATTACTAATGGTTCAATTCACCGTCGACCATTTATCATTAGAAGTCCAAAGTCGGGGGCGTTGTGTCGCCGAACTACAAGTCGCAGGAGTCAAAGTAGCCTTCACGAAGCGCCCCCACGATATTAGTGTCACTTTAACTGTCCATAGTTTGTTGTTAGTTGATGCTTTGCAGACTTTTGGGCCGGATTTCGAGTTACTGATTGCGAGTCACAAGCATGTGGGGTAAGGCCAGTTTTAAGGGCTTGGAGAGGGTTGTAATTGTTATTTTAGTATGGACTCGATGTCGGGGAGTTTAAGGGATAGTGAGCCTACCTCGCCCACAAGTCCGGCTAGTCCAGATCCCACTTTGGGGCGCACAGGGGCTACTTCACCAATCGCGTTAAAGCAAGCATTGAGTAGTCTGGCAACGTCGCCGCCAAATAATTACGGGGGCCCACCGAGGCCTCCGGTGATTTTCGATGCCGAAGCTTTGATTTCAATCGAGGTTTTGATTGTGACGGGGGCGGAGCCGGTGCAAATTGCGAATATACAGTTTAATAATCTTGATATTATAGGTATTAAAACTACTCCTGAGTGGGGCCCAAAAGGAGGTTTCATGAAGCAAATTAATTTTAAAAATACATTTTTTGTGTAATAAAAATTTCAGTTTATTTCACGAGTACAAGAGCCATGGAAAAAACGAAATGTCAAAAATAATAAAAAAACATGTTTTCAAGGACACATTTTACAAAATTCTTTTTTTTTTAACTTTAATTTTAGCATTTAAAGATAGGAATTGTGTATAAATTTTAACTCTTGAGTTTGATTTGAAATTATTAAGTTAATCATAGATCGCGTCATGGAATCTTTATTTTTTGACCACTCTTTTTCTACAACATAAAATATACTAACGTTTTGTGATTTTAGCAAATCAGGAAACTCTGGTTGAACTAATCGGTTTTACGCAAAGAGTGTTCCCAAAATCACAAAAAGCAAGCAACATCAATTTGCTGTCAACGGTTTCATCAAAAGTCCGCGAAACAACAGCATCGTCGGAATCACTCCTCGAAGAGTCGTCAAAATTTGGTTCAACTGAACTCACATTCGACTTCCATCGCTTAAACGTCCTACTCCTTCGAGGAGTCGTCAGAGACGGAATTCTTTGTGGTAAAAAAATCTGTACGGCAACTATGAGTGACGCGAAAATTCAAGCAACTGTAGGTAATAATTTCGTCTTTCACAACAACAAAACAATTGTTTAAATTTTAATTCTTCAGATCATAAAGTGGAGGTTGAGGGTTCCTTAGGCGGCTTGCAAGTCCTTGACTTGACCCCCGAAGGCCAAATGCACCAACGTATCATCAGCGTGGGTCGAGACCCTCTCATGGAGACCATGCACCCTTTGTACACAATGTCGGTACCACACGAGGACAATCGCACGGCTTTCAGTTTTAAAGTGGTGCGAAGTTTGCAAACGGACGACAAAGACGTGGCCAATGTGACCGTTCGGATGGCCTCGTTGTGGTACACACACTCACCACAGTTTGTGATGGAGCTGCAATCGTGTGCTTCCGAATTCAAACAATACTTGTCCAATTTGGCACGCTCGATCCGCACTGCGGCCACAGACATGGCCTTGGGGCTTGTGCATGCCAGGTTTGTACCATTTCTACTTCCAAAACCTGAAATTTATTTTCATTATTGTTTCAGAGCTGAAGCTTTAGCCCAGTCTTTGTACATGAACGCGCGTTTATCATCATCGATCTACGGAAGCGCTTTATCATTTTCCGAGTGTTCTTCACCGCGGAAAAGAAGGCGGAGTAGTTCGATGGATCCSTCTGGRTTTTCCTCAGCTAGAGATACAGTTCCTCAAACGCCTTACAGTCCCGATGACGATGATAATTTTATAATAGATTTGAGGCAAATTTGAGTACTGCGAGTGTTTGAGGTATTTATTGAGTGTTTTCAGGTTGGATGTTGAGTTAGACAGTCCTGTTGTTGTTCTTCCACAAGCGAGTAACAGTCCGAAGGTTTTTGTCGCACATTTGGGTAAAATTAGCGTCAGTAATAAATATGAGAGTGATTTTGAGCCCAACGGTCACGATTATCAATACACCGAGTTTAGAATTGAGCATTACAGTGTGGAGATACGCGATATGAATTTGTTTTCAGTCGATACGAGCAATCGTAGAGTGCCAGGACCAATGTAAGTCTTTGCATCATCAAAAAGGAAAAATTCTAGTTGGCCCTGATTGTTGTTATGCTAATAAAAACGCAAAATTATTTTTATTTAAATAAATCTGTAACTATACCCGGTGTAACAAAAAAATTAAAAATTGTTTTAGCTTGTCGGTTGCTTGACATTGCAATTTTAATGTCTCCTCGTATACAGAGTGTAACGAAAAGATGGCGGCAAAGAGTAACCTATGATTCCCCAGGTCAAAATAAAGCAATTTAAATCAACTTCTATACCAAGTTGTACCGTTTGAAAGTTGGAGGACGCCAAAGTTTAAAAATTATTTATTTTTTAAATTTTTTTTTGTGAAATTTGGTACTATTTCTTTTGTTTTATTATTATAGTAAAATACTTACCTACTAACAGCTTAACACATTTTAAGCTATATTTTTGTTATGCATAATCCGAGTGGCGTAATTCTTTTTTTTATCCGAAAGGTACAGTATTGTCATTTTCATATTGTAAACTCTAAAACAACCTTTACATTAATAACCTCATGTTTTACTCTTGTCATGTTTATGTCATTTTGTCTTATTTACTTTCAAAAATACTGATTTGTGGCATGTTAGGCAGCAGATCAAAGCGATGATTTAATTACAGTTGTTCAATTAATAAATTTCCTAAGACAGAGAAATTGTTTAAATAATGATTTTAACAGCAAAAAAAATATGTTAATTGTCAAATGTCAGTCATGATGACAGTAAAAGGTAGTTTACAGTGAACTTTTTGAAGTTACAAAAAAATACTGCCTAAAATTTAAATAAAAATTAAAATTTCGGGTAGTATTGTCATTTTCATAATGTAAACTCTAAAACAATATGTCTTCCCGAAATTTTAATTCCGTAACTGTACATTGTTTTTAAACAATTTTTGTATTTTATAATTTTTATATCGGCTTTAGTTTTAGAGGAAAAATAGTTATTTATTATACAAGACGATAAAGAAGTTGTTTATCTACGAGTGCAAAGATTAAGTTCACGAGTGGACTTTTTTCCGAGTAGATAAACAATCTTTATCGTCGTGTATAATATTTCGTTTTATTTTGTACTCACCTAGCAGAATCTCTTGAATATAAACAGAAAATAAAAATTACTTTATTTCATTAGACGATAAAAGACTACTTTATCTACTGAAATTAGTTGATAAAAGCACTCTGTAGACGTGTCAAAATTTTGGATGTTGGCCATTTATTATTGTTTTTAAAATTGTATTTAAGAAAAAACTAGGTTCTAGCTTCTTTGTGATGTTTGTGTTAGTTAACAACAACAGAATGATTATTATTAATTTAAACAAAAAAAATTATAATTTCATTGGCGTCCTTTAACTTGGTATAGAGATAAAATTGGGGAATTTCAGGTTACTCTTGTCCCCATCTTTTAGTTAGTTACACCCTATATTTATGTTACAATGGCCAACTGCATTTAAAAAATTTAGACTGGTTTTTATCTAAAATTACCATTTTAAGGATAAGCAAACCCGAAGTCTTGTACAGTTGTAAATCCTCTGCCAAACCCATCATACACGACACAATTTTACAATTAAAAATCGAACGTGAAATCAACAAAACCTTGCAAACGACACACAGCAGTGAATCGAATCTTTTATTTGACGACGACGAAAACACCAGTCATCCATTTACCGAAAACATTTATGTAATTTAATTTAATTTGATTTTGAATRATAATAAACTTATTAATTTTAGATCAAAGGCAGTGTTGTGAATGATTTGAAAGTGTCCCTGACTCGGACACAATACGAGCAACTTTTAGACACTTTGCAATGGCTGTCTTCACCACCGGTCATGGTGGATGTCCAGGGTGTCTCTCGTACGAACATCAAACCGGTGAATATGCTCTCCGACATCAGTGAAGAAGACACAGGGGTGACAACTTTGAATATGGACCCCCACGTCCGTGCGAAACTATTCCCCACTGTACAAACAACCCGTCTAAAGCCCGTCTCACACAATAACGTTTCGTTGAGAGTCTTATTCGAGTTACCAGTGTTCACGATTGAATTACGTGGGGACTCCCCGACTGGCGAACAAGGCCTTGTTGATCTCTCATTCCGCGACTTTATCTTTAATTACGAAAAATGTCACTTGTACGAAACCAACATTCAAGTGTCTCTCCGTTCGATTTTCATGGAAGATTTGCTCCAACCGGAGAATACGAAACAGAGRGCTATGGTCATCTCATCTTCCGGGAATGACGTTCCCCAAAACTCGGCTTGTGTGTCTAGATCGTGTCCCGATGTTTCGTATTTGCCCCATTTTAATAGCCCCTCGCATGGGTCACTTCCTGATCATCTGGAGACGGCGAGAGTTTTCGGTATGCGACCTGTCAAAATACAGGAAAAAGTCGATGTTGTGTGTCCGAGTACRCCGCCCCCGTCGCCGTCACAAGGGAGGATTAGACCCGAGAGGAATTTAGTGTTGATTAGTACGCTACTAGTGGACCCCTCAGCACCCAATTTCAGCACAACCTATAAATCGGTAAAAAACAAGCAATTAATTGAAATTTTTGCTATTAAAAAAATACGCATTGTTACAGATMCAGAGATCGACTTCTGTAGATTTCAACTGTTTAGATTTGGTCATAAGTGTGGAATCGTGGGTTGTGGTCATTGATTTTTTCAGTGCTTCCCCTTCGAATTCTCTGCAAAATACATCGGCAATGTCGGTTAGTGCGCCTACGAGTGACGATTCCTTAAGTGGTATTTAGCTATATTATTTTTATTTAAATTTCTGAAATAACTATTTTTAGTTAAAAAAGAGAACACTGAAACTAATATTACCGTCAGATCTTTAACTCTGGTCCTTATGAGACCTGAAATCGAAGTCGCGAAAGCAAACATATCGAACGTTGATATTTCTGTAAAAACAAGTGGTTTGTTTAAAGAAGTTCGTGGTAATTTGGGGTCAATRTCGCTGTTGGATTTGACATTGCATGGCCAACTGTATCGTGAGAGATTTATAACAGCAGGGAAACAAGCTCTACAATTCAGTTATATCAGGTATTGATTTAGAYAATTGAGTCGAATATAATATTTTTTCCATGTTTTAGGGATTCGGAAAACAAGTCTTTAAATTACGATGCTCAATTGTCAATCGAGATGTCATCAGTGATGTATGTTCACACTAAACGATTTGTGGCCGAAATACAAGCATTTTTCAATCATTTCACGCAATTACAAGCTGTTATGAAAAGTATCAGGGCGGCTACSAGTGGACAAACRATACGAGACGAYCCGTTGAAATTATCACTAGTTCTTAAAGCTGGTTCTCCTATGATTCTCTTACCAGTTAGTTCGAAATCGTCCGATTTATTAATTGTTGATTTGGGGCAACTTTTGGTCACGAATTCATTTAAAATGTCGGGGGATTCGGGAACTATTAGTGTGGTGACAAATTACGGTAAATCATTGTTTTAATTTTTTTGTAAATTGAGGAGAAATTTTATAGCAAAAAAATGTCTACTCGATGTTATGATAATCGAGTTAGACAACATGGACTTGTATGCGGGTGTCAAAGAAAACGAGTTTAATCCGGCCCGTAAAGGGGCCTTTAAGTTAGGCTATGGGCAAGTGACCAAAAAGGGGCCCTCACTTTTAAAGRAAAAATTTCAATTCAAGTTGCAAGTTGAGCGKAATTTGACGAGTAACATATGTCACAACGGTATGTATTGTGTCGATGTTAGCCAAGTTGCAAACCCTAAGCTTATTTTTAGTGCCTGATATGAGCATCTATGGCCAATTGTCAACCCTCGACGGTTTACTAGACCTATCCCAGTATCGTTTAATTCGCGGTTTGCTTGCTTTTAATTTGGGTGAAGACACCGAGAGAGTGCTGCCATCWGTAACCCCGCCCCCTGTCAATGCTGACGTAAGCCGAATTCTGATTGGTGGAATTGTTATCATTTTGTTTGTTTTTTTTCTCTAGTCAAATATACGCGACATTTGGACACTGTCGTCCCTAAAACTGGACTTACAAAATGTCACTTTGTGTCTCCAAACTACTTCAAATACAGCCCCTCTTACTTGTATTAATTTTATCAAATCGAGACTAACAATTGAAACGTTTAGTAACTTTAGCCAAGATATTGATTTGATATCTCAGGAAATATTAATAATGGATACACGATTTAATGATATACCGACCGAAAGTCGGCCTAACGTGTTTCAAAATATTTTGCAACCAATCAAAGACACGAAACAGGAAAATCTAGTCCAGGCCGAGATTCACAGTCGCAAACGACAAGATCATTTCAAATACACAATTTTGTTAAATAATATGAGACTAATGGCGATTTTTGATTGGTGGGAAGCTGTTCAGAAATACATATTTCAGGAAATTGAGAACGTTTCGAGTAGTCCCGAACATCAGAAAGTTGTCACTAGTAAAAAACCAGACGAAAATATACCATTCGAGCTTAAATTAAACATCACCGATTCTGAGATTGTTGTATTGGAAAATACATCACAGTGGGATTCAAACGCCGTCATTTTGAAAGTAATAAAATCATTTTTAATTTTTGTAAACTTTATTGAGTTTTTAGAGCACAACTGTGATCACTTACAAGCCAAACAACATCGAAAAACCACTTTCATGCAGCTTAAATAATTGCGAGATGTTTTCATGTATCCTGGGAATGGAGGATGATACCGCTCTATCAATCATCGATCCAATCACACTTAACATGGACATAAATAAAGACAATATTTTAGAAGCACAACTACAGTTTTTAACAGTTCGACTGTCTTATCACGATATGTGTATGTTTCTACAGATGCTAAACTCACTTCCGAGGCAAATGTTTGCCAATAAGGAGCAAGATTCGCCACAGGATGTTCTTGTCAAAAGTGGAATAACATTCTTGTAATTTCAAAGCGAGTTAAAGATTTTTTTCAGATCAAATAGCACGACTTACAACTTTAGGTTTCAAGACTGACGATTGTTTGAAAGCGCTCGAAACGTGTGAAAATAATTTGGACGATGCTGCGTTATGGTTAATCCAAAATGCGGCTAGTTTTCATAATAATAATGAAAATGATAAGTCGCCACTTAACATAAAAGCAGTTGAAGTGCGTCTCTTACTTATTATTAATTTAAAGGTTTAACAAATATTTTTCAAGGTCAAGGCGAATTGTATTTCGATATGTATCATCGACGATTGTGGCGACTCCGACGTGCCACTCCTTGAATTATCTTTCTCACAGCTAAATTTACACCAATTGTTGCCCGAGTTTGACATAAATGACCCTATTTACCCCCAGGGTGCCCTCGAATGTGTCCTAGCTGGAGACTACTACAATCGGGTTCTATCCGGTTGGGAACCCGTGATAGAATCCTGGAAATGCAAAATTTCGTGGGAAAAATCCCTAACTAAAGGCTTRAAACGCAACAGATTGAATCTAAAAGCCGAATCATCCTCAATYATCAACATCAACATAACATCRACTCTAGTTGAGCTTTACAAACAAGTGAAGGAGAACTGGACCAAAGACTACTACAGTGGAAACGACCAAAGAGACAACTCGATGACTTGTTATCGTCAACGGTCGCCTTTTGTTCCCTTTGCTCTTAAAAACGATACAGGCTCACCGCTACATTTCACAACTTTAATTACCGAAATTAATAAATTTAAGGCCGTCTCTGATTATAGTAAGAATGATTCGTGGGTTTTGGTGGCCCCGGGCGAGACTGTGCCCTTTTCGTTTCAAAATCGGGTAAAAATGCGACACCACGACTCACATAAAATGAAAATGCACCAATTGGGGGTCAAGGTTGAGGGGTGGCAACCTTTAAGTCCGGTCACGGTGGATAAAGTCGGGATCTACTTTCGTATAACACATGCGCAGATCCAAAATAGGGTATTTCACCTTTTCTTTTGCATATTTTCGAAAATAATTATTTGATTTTAGTTACAAACTGAAGTTCCGTCTGCTCGAATTGTTTTCGATATTTCTCTCGAAGGCTCGGCTCGGAAATTAATTACAGTGCGATCGGCACTTGTTATCATCAATAAATTGCCTCATTCTATTGATCTTAAATTGGAAAGTCAATTACCTCACTCTGCCGGTACTGGTTATTATTTGTTTGTTTTAATTTTTTGTGATTAAAAATTTTAGTTACWATGTGGGCCGCTAGTAAGGTGTTTAGTATCGAAAGTGGGGATAAATTGGCCGTTCCGGTGGTGCACGCACATTCGTTGATAACAGCGCGCCCTACCGGATTCTCCTACAATTACACCTACTGTTCTCCCGCCTTATCATGGTCTCAAATGCCTACTTATCTCGATTCAGTTTATGAAGCCCGCATTTGTCATTCGCATAAAGGTCACCTGTACAGGTTTTGTGCCCAAGTGGTGAAAGAGGCACACTCAACGGAGCGAAATATCCATTTAGGGCAACCAGCCCACCGGATAATTCTACTTCCAGCTGTCAAATTGTGTAATCTTCTTCCGATTGATATGAGTTATAATTTGTCGGGGGATAGGGGCCGGGTCTCTGCCGGTTCGAATGCTGCAATAACTAATGTAAAACAAACAATTACCGAATTTTCATTTATTTTAAATAAAAAAAAAAAAATAATTTTAGGTTGATCTCGATAAAACAATTGAACTGGACGTCCTTTTAGAGAATTTCAAAACTACAAACAAAGTCATAATTCCGTTAGGCACAATGGACTTCAAGTGTCGGATTAATCTTGAAGATGAACGTGGAAGAAAATTATTTTTATCGGTTGTTGTTTCGCCAAATAATGGTGCTAAACTTAAAATAGCAATATCGGCACCGTATTGGATAATAAATAAAACTGGTTTACCTCTTGTTTTTCGTCAAGCTGGGACGTCGCATGAAAGTGCAGGACAATTCGACGAACATGAAATCGCAAGGATGGTCAGTCCTTTACTTTTCAGTTTTTCGGATCAAGAAGCGAGTCCTACGATAAATGCGAGGGTGGGAAATTATGTGATACGAGATGGGTCGCCTCAGGTTAGTTAGTTGGTTTTTGGTTTTTGCAACTTTTTACAAACGAGGGATTTATTATAAAAATCGAAGTTTCACTGCTTAAAAGTAGATCAGAATTCTTGATTTTGAGCACGAATCTAAGCTGAAAAGTTAAAATTCTTAGAATTCTTAATTGTGTTGTCGATTTGACGTTTATAAGGTAAATTTTGAAATTGGAAATTAGATTTACTTTATATAGAATTAAATATTTTTGATTTAAAAACGGGCATTTCTTCTACTTTTTTGTTTAAATACTCGAATTCTAAATCAGTTTTTTTATGAAACAAAACAAAAAAAATACTTAAAATACGGAATTTCGAATTTCAGGCCAAAAGTTGGTTAACATTTCTGGTTTTGGGCAAAAAAAAAAGTAAAAATTCAGACTTCTGTACACAAACAAAAATTTTTTAAACAGTGTGATTGATTGAGTTTACAAGACGAAAAATAAAAATATCTTCGATTTTACGCCAAAACTGCGAAGGAAAAAATTTTTTGCTTCATCGAAAACGAGGAAATTAAATCTTTATTATCCTGACTCAGTGGAAAGAAAAGTTTATTTTCCTCTTGCTTTTGGATTTGTAATTACTCTTCTTTGCGTTTTAAATTCCATCACATTGGCGGTTTTACTTTTTTTTTACAACTAGGTATGTCATTTTAACAAATAAGTTTACGGAAGTTAAATAACAAAAATGTTTGTAAAACATAATTTTAATAAATGGCAACTCAAAAAACAGCTTTAAGATAAAAAAAGTAATTTTTAACAAGAACAATCATTATTCAATTAATTATATCAATTATTAATTATGTTATTTTATAGGAATAATTAATTGTCAAAGTGACGTGGGTCTCAAAAAACTAAAACCGCCACTGGGATGGAATTTAAAAAGTAGAGAGAAATTAACTTTTCATTTTAGAGAATCAGAATAATGAAGTTTTAATTATTATACTAGATTAGCTCGTGTCATGTTAAGCAAAAAATGTTCTTCATTTGAAGTTTTGACGGAAAATTATTAAAGATATTTTTTTCCTCTTGTAAACTTAATCCAGGGAAATACTGTATATTTCTAGGGTTCTAAATCAGAATTCCGGATATGAAAATTCGAATTTTTGATTGGGTCGGAATTGGCTTTTTAGACTATATTAGTTTGAAACACTGATGCGAATTGCGAGTCTAGGAATTTTGTATTTAAAATTCACAATTCTCTGTTTTATACAGGGTGCGCCAGAACTCGCGTCCCAGAGAAAAATTTCAAGTAAGATAAGATACCAGGAACATGAAAAAAATGTTTAAAAAATTCTATCTGTCAAAAAATTTTGACATTTATTTTTTGACATTTGACATTTTTTCATGTCTATTTAATGATAGTGATGATCTTGTATATGTTTTTTTACAATTATTTAGTAAAGGTATAAAAATTTTGCCAATAAAAGCCACAAATAACATTAAACGGAGTTACAATTTAGGATACAGCTTCCTTGTTTCCTCTTCTAATAGACTGTAGCAAAAAACTTAGAAAATAATTTTTCCATCAGAAATAAATAGAGTCAAAGTGCCAAATTTAAACTCTCATAACTTCGAAATTTTTTTAGATAATTTTTTTTTAACATTCTTTCTATGTTCCTGGTATCTTACCTTATATGGCATTTTTCTCTGAGGCGCGAGTTCTGGCGCACCCTGTATAGAATACAATTTGAAATTTTCTATAGTACAAAAACTAAAATTCTTGATTTTGTTGAAATTTTCAACTTAAATGTCAATTTTGATTTTTTTACGCAGAATACTATCAGAAATTAGACCCTGAAGTTTTTATTTATACACAATATAAAAAAAGTTTACTACATGCTTTGAGTTTAGAAGTTTTAATTCATGTTTAGAATTTCTGA
Organism: Tribolium madens; assembly: GCF_015345945.1. NCBI lineage: Eukaryota > Metazoa > Arthropoda > Insecta > Coleoptera > Tenebrionidae > Tribolium > Tribolium madens. Next base: position 7,052,983 of record NW_025400983.1, read on the forward strand.
AATTATGAATTTAGACATTAATTCCAAAATAACTATTTTTGAAATTGAAGTTGGTTTAACAACTAGGGTTTAATATTTTTCATTCATACATTTGTTTTAGAACTTTAAGTAGTAGTTTTTTAAAAATTTTGGTTACCAGAAAAAAACTAAAAGTCATATTTTCTTAATGGTCAAACAATGTGTATAAAATAAGTTAATATGTTTTAGTGGTGTTCCAATTTCCATGTCCAGAAGGGCATACAAGTCAAGAAACTCCACGTGACCATGCGTGACGGTAAACCTGACACGGTTTTCATAGTCGGTGTTGAAGTAAGACCGGGACGTGGCAAATACAGATCCGTCAATATTATAACAATATCACCACGATATCAGCTATACAACCAAACCTCATACAAACTTATTTTTACTCAAAGTTGTTTCGCCAGAAACTTCGTAAGTCTTTTTTCCCCAAAGACGTTTTTCCCAAATTCCAATTTGTAGACGGACTCTAAGTCACAAAAGACTTGTCTTAAGGCCATGCCTAACTCACACATTCCATTTCATTGGCCACGACTGGACAAAGACCAATTATTATGTGTCTCAATCCAAGATATTCCCGATTGTTGTTGGTCAGGTGGTTTAAAAATTGATGAAATCAATTCTTTGCATGTGAATGTGAGAGACTCAAACGGGCGTGTTTATTTTATAAGGTTGGAAGTACTGTTACAAGGAGCGACGTTTTTTATTATTTTCACTGACGCTGACACTCTGCCACCACCAATCAGAGTCGACAATTTTTCAGAAGTGACTATTACTTTTGCACAAACGAGTTGTAAGGATTTGATGCATAGCACAGCAAGGGCTCACACTAGTGTGCCCTATGCTTGGGATCAACCCACTGAGAGACAATTCCTGACGGTGACGGTCCCCGGAGGAGTTTCAGATACATACGATTTGAATAAATTAGGAAAAGCTTCTGGTCTGACTTATGAAAATTTTATTTACATTGCTTTTACCGGAACATTCAAAAAGTATTAAATTTTTATAATGGCGTTATCTAGTGTCGTAAATGTGTGTTTTTAGCGGTCAAGACGTTCTAGATCCTCTAGATGTTGAAAGCCAGGAATTAGTTCTAGACGTTGCAAAAAATCAAGTGATTCTAAACCGGAAACGTCATGGTTTGAGGTCACAACTCTGGCGGATGACCCCCGAAGGTCGTCTCCAACACGAAGGTAGCAGTCCACCCTCGCATCCTCACCAGCCGACTAGATCAGATAATATTCTCGTCCTCGATATCGAGAATACTGCGCCTCAACCTAATACCTATTCGAGGTTGGTTTTGCGTCGTGTGGACCCGAGAAGGAGGTCGACTCAGACTTGGAGGTTTACCGAGGAAGGGAGGTTGTGTTGTGCACATTCTAGTATGTGTGTGCAAGCCCAGGATGGGTTTTTCGGGTTAAGACAAGGTAAAAATAAAATAATGACATTTGGTATTTCAGCTTTGGGGTTTTTCTAGGTGGGAGAAATGCCGGCAGTTGGCAGCAGTGTATGTAATTATGTTGTTTGCTTTGTTTTTATTTTGCATGGCTGTAATTTTTTTAAGTCGTTTGCACAGTGCACAAAAGTTTAATGAAAAAACTCTTCATTTAGAAGACGCACAAAACTCGTTTTTATCGGAAATTGTGGCTCAAAACCAGAATTTCTTGTTTAAAAATCGGAATTCTAAATTTGAAAGCGAAAATTTTAAGTTTAAATTCAGAATATAAAAGTTAAAGTCTTGTGTTATGCATAATTATTTCGAGTTTGTTAAAATTTTAAATCGAACCAAAAATAAATTCTGAAATAATGAATTCTGAAAAAACTTTGTTCTATTTTTGAAAGTTATGATCTGACCCTTTAAGTGGGAATTTTGAGTCGAAATGCCGAATATTCCACCAACTCTGAAGTTTGAAATCAGAATTTCCTATTTTAAATTAATTTAGAAATTAGAAATCAAAAGTTTGTTGAATACTAAATTTCAAGTAAAAAGTTTGTGTTCTTTACAGAATAGAAGATTTTAATACAACAGTATATTATAATACTAGTTTATAAGCAAGCCTTTAAAACACGCACGGGTTTAAGAGCACGACGCGTCAGCGGAGTGCTTTTAACGTCGTAAGTGTTTTAAAGGCGTTTATAAACGAGTGTTATACGCTATTTTTTATTATACCTGCCCATTTACGATCTTTTATGAGCATTGAAAAAATGTGAATTTACACAATAAAATTATCAAAGGTTGTTTGTGAATCGTTTTCGTAGAGAGGTTAMTAGTTTACGTTGTTAAGCACATTTTTTCACGTTGTAATTGGTCCAGACATWTCACTATTTCTTGTTACCTAGACACCTTTAAAATTCAGCGTGCTATAAAGGCCAAATTACGCACGCTGCAACGTTTTTTAGTTTACGATTATGATGCAGGTATAATAAAAACATTATTGTTTATAAAAACACAGTTTCGATGTTAAAATACTTTTTCTGAAACCAGAATTTTGAGTTTATTAGCGAATACTACCGGTATTTCTACATAAAAGTTGGAATTTCGTATTTTTTAAAGCAAATGTTTAGCATTTTTAAGACTAAACTTTTTTACAAAGCGAAAGTTTCAAGTCTCTTTYTCAAGTCACTTACTRTACTCTTTTTCAAGTCTATACTCTACAATGGAAGCCTCTTAGCTTACAGAATTTTTTATTTTAAAATGAGAAATTTACATACTGGTAATGTTCTAAGCTAGAATTTCAGGTTTGAAAATTGAAATTTCCAATATTAAAGTTTAAATTTTGAATACCAGTGAGTGAAGTTGAAAACAGAATTCGGAATTTCGAAAGTAGAAATTTGGAGTTCAAAAATCATAATATACTTATTTTAGAAAAAAATCAGCATTTTGAGTTTCAGAATTTTTACACTACGATTTTTTTAATATCTTGGACCCTACATTTCCCTTCTTAGTGTTTTTGTTTTACCACACAATGCCCTTTTTTACAGGGAACTCAGCCGTTTTGGGTTGCCCTCAACCTGTCTGCCACAAAATGACAGACACAGGGATACCAATCGAACAAGCCATAAGTCGCCAAAGACTTCGGCCCGGTTCGGGCCTTTTATMTGTCAGTGTGACAATGGACGGCCCCACCCGAGTGTTAAGCATTAAAGATGCGAAAGAATCCCGAATTTACGCGACTCCAGACGAACGCGAATGGGGCAGTATTTCACTGAAACAACGCCCGAATCTGACAATCGACGAAAATCAAGACAAAAATGACAAAAGGGAGTTACAAGTAACTATAAATTTAGAAGGTCTAGGGATAAGTCTAGTGTGTTGTAAAACACCAGAAGAGCTACTCTATGCATTATTCTCAAATATAGTAGGCGAGACTGTTATAACGCCATCTTCGAAACAATTTTGTATTAGTGTGGGGGATGTACAGATCGATAATCAATTGTTTGAAACGCCAGTACCAGTGGTACTCTATGTCACGCCTCCGAGTTCACGAAATAATGACGAAATTAATAATAAATTGCCGGCGATTGATTTTACAGCCGAATTGCAAGAAAAGTTAAACATGAATGCAGAAATTTTCAAATACCTAATTTTGCGTTTGAAAAAAATCACGATTATCCTGGAAGAGAAACTTCTCCTCAAGCTGTTTGACTTTATTGGTTACCATTCACGGGAAGAAGAATTGATAAATAAAGACGAAAATGATTACGAAGTGCAGCGATTGTTACTTGAAGTGTCAGCAGCTCATGCTAAACGCTACTATTTCGGAGTCATCCAACTAATTTTAGATCAGATAAGACTTAGTGTCAAAACCGCAACAAAACTTCCACCACATTTGCAAAAAATTAAGCGAAAGTTAGGTTTGACTTTAATTAAATTCGAGGATGCTGCTGTCGACTTGCAAGCCTTAGATCGTCGCCATCTTTTCGAAACGAGCCAGTTTTTGATCAATTCCATAATCAAGCACTTCAAGGATGTAAGTCGGTAAAGATACCCACTGTAATTTTGTTAATATTTTCTCCCACTTCAGGAATTGATGTGGCAAGCGGGGATTATCCTAGTCTCTGTTGATTTCCTTGGCAATCCGCTAGGTTTCGTCAACGACGTTTCTGAGGGCTTTTCGGGACTTTTGTTCGAGGGCAACGTTGGAGCTTTAGTCAAAAATGTCACTCATGGGATTTCTAATAGCGCCGTTAAGGTCACTGAGTCGATTTCGGACGGTTTGGGTCGAGCTGTCTTGGATGATCATCATGAGGAAGTTCGTCAAAAAATTAGACAAGTTGAGAGTGGTCGAAGTCGGGATCACATTGTTGCCGGTTTTAAGGGATTAGGGTTTGGTATTTTGGGGGGTGCTACTGGTTTATTCAAACAGGTTTATGAGGGGGCGTCGAATGATGGGCTTCCGGGGGTSATTTCTGGGATTGGGAAAGGATTGGTTGGGGCTGTGACCAAACCCGTGGTGGGTGTGCTGGATTTTGCGTCGGAGACGGCGAGAGCTGTGCGAGATTCGAGTCGCAGGTAAGTCAAAGTTTTAGTAGAAATTTAACGTTTTAAATTCCTAGTCTGACAGTTTAGAACACAGAAATTTAATACCAAATTTCAAAATTAAAATTTTTATTTTTGAGTCTTGTATTTATGACTTTGAAAAGATCTGAGTTTTAAGTTCGAAAATAGGAATTGTGAATCAGAAGTTCGCGTTTGATTCAATGAAAAAAATKCATATTTTTGGGCTTGTAGCAARTCCGTCCCTGAGCGAATTAGGCTCCCACGATGTGTCTGCGGCCCTGGAAGCCTCTTACCTCGTTACAGTTACAAGCAAAGCCAAGGCCAACTCTATTTATACATAGTTAACGATAAGTAAGTAACTTAAATCAATTTTGGTGTTAGCTAATCGAGTCATGTAGGGATTATAAAGAACAGCTGGTAGCATACGAAATCCTTGGTAGTGCTTCTGAGGATTTACATTGTATAGTTTCCAATTTGAAATTTCGYATTGTGGCAAGCACACACGCACCGGATTTGACTCCGGTCATCGATTGYCACTTGAGGTGAGTCAATTCCGGGTCATTTTACCCGGAAATAAATGTATTTTCCAGTGATTTGGAGTCGTGTGATGTGATTGTTGAGAAAGAAGGATCCGAGTCGAGATATTACATCGAAATTGTCATGCATGTCGCTGGAACAAGTGCAGCTTTAGTGAATCCGGATCCGGTGAAAAAACCACGGGTTCGGTGTAAAACTGCAGATTTGGCAAAATCCGTTTCACAGCAAATTAATTACGCCAAAAGGTTGTATTTTGAACGACTCTATACTTTGAGCAGCGACAATATTATCAATTTAGAAGACTGAACGTTTTTTGCACTTATTCGGTTCTTGTTAGTATTATTGTTGATTTTTATTCAGTTGGTGGTTTTTATTATGTATACTTTTTGTTATCTATTATTTGTCCTATTTATTTCAAGTGCCTTTATAAATTCGCTTTTTATGTAAAATAATGTAAATAGGCTGTCGTCGCGCATTTGGTTTTATTTATTTTTCATAGGGGTTGTTTTCTGTAGTAGCGTTAATTTCCAATCAAAAACAAACTAACTTGTACATAATGTTACTATAATTTTTTACCAAAGATTATAAACCAGTCGGTGTTGCAATAAAATTTTACTATCTTTCCTTTTTTTCTATATCCCAAATCAAAAACAACAACTCCTTCATTGCATTTTATTAAAATAAGTGAAAAAACGTACAAAAATAAATCATTTCAATAAAGCCAATTACGATTTAACAAACGAAGTTTTCTTATGTTTTACGGATTTCTGTGCAGCGGCACAACCCTCACAACCACATTCTGATGGTACTGCTACTTTTTTCTTCCAAGTGTACCCATCTTCACATTCTAACTCCACTTCAATTGATTTATAATCAGTCGCTTGACAACAAGAACAGACGCTTTCGTGTGAACCTTTCTCTGCAAATTATCAATTATTGACTAAACATGAATTAATGGAAACAAACTTGTGTCGAAAAAGGTGGCAGAGTGGCAACTTCCCACACATTCGGTGAATTTGTGAATGTGTTTCTTGTTTACGCATTTTCCGTGGTCGGTTCTGTGAGCGCTTATCAACGAAATAGTTTTGTTGAGTGGAATTGCCTCAGCGCTGCATTGCTCTAAAAAAGTCGAATTTATGAGCTTAAAAGCATTATTCGCAGTCTGAAAGTCAAAATGCGGAATTTTTAAATTCTAGTTCGGATTTAGAAGTAAAAATTTTGTTCTCTACGGTCAGAATCGTGAATTACAACGTTCAAGTAAAAAGTCGGAAAAATTGAATACGGGGAAGTCCAAATTTTAATTAATTTTCTTTAGTGTAAAGATTGAAAATTTGAGTTTAAGAACTAGTGTATTGAGATATTTCGAGTTTGAAAGTCAGATTTTTTTATTTTATCTAATTTTCTGAAGTAGATCTGATTCCTAAATTTAGTTGGAATTTGTGGTCAAAATTCAGAGATTAGATTACTGGAATTCCAGGCTTGAAAGTCAGAATTTTTATTCGAAAAATTTTAACTCAAAATCAAAATTACAAGAAACTTATACAGAGAAATTTTGAGTCTAAACGTAGAAACTTCAAGTTTAAAAATTTTGAGATAAAATGGGAGTTGGATTTTTTAATATAATTTCCATTTTAGGGTTTGATTTCCACATTTTGAAATTGGAATTTCTAAAAATTCCTAACCTGTTGGCTGTGCTAAGAAACACTTACGCTGAGATCCTGATGTAATGTTACAATGTTTACAACAACCCTTGACGTAAATATTTTCCTTGGGACAGTCTTCAAGCGATGGACACGATTCTTGTTGACTTGAAACGATAAATTCATCGCCGAATTGCTCGCAAATGTAAGTCGTACAATTATCGGGGGAAGTCCAATTTTCGCCCGGTTTTTTCAATTTTTCGTCAACCACACAAGCAACACGGACACATTCACCGCAACAGGAAGATTCAGACTCTTTATATTCCCAACCCTATTAAAAATTAAAAAATACACGTCATGAAATCATAATTAAATCTTTAATAATTTAATTTTTTCATCACCTTCGAGCAATTGGTTTTGCACGTCTCCACCGACTCCTGCTTCATAATTTCCCCTTTCTTATTCCTAACACATGTTATTTTTTTGCACTTATCACCATCAGGCGACGGCCAAGTTTCTCCTACATTATAGACCTTCCCCTCGACTTTACAAGCCGTCGTTTTGTGTTTCTTGCAACACTCATCCTTCACCGGAATTGTTTCGACAACAAAATTATCAACATAATCGTTGGGTAACTCCGGACATGTAACTTTGGTTGACTGTACTTGAATCTACAAAAAAGTTAATAATGAAAAAAAAAACACAGGGTGACAAAAAAAAGTAATGTCGTGACAACTTGACAAATTATATATCATTTTGTTTATCTCAGTGAGACAAATCAAATGCACTAAAAAAAATTCAAAAAGTCTACACACTTTGAACTAGATTTTTTTCTAATTTAAATGAATTTAAAATACTTTAATTTCAAAAAATCATTACTCAATAACTATTTGGCCGATTTCCTTCAAATAAAGACCATTTTATAGGGATGAACTTGCGCCATTTAGAATGATATGTAATTTGAAATTTAGTATTTGCGAACTTTTTTTTGAACAGTGGTCGAAGAAGTTTGAAGTAAATCGAAATAATCTAAGAAAAACCCTACGCGTAAGTTTTTTTTTTCATCATCACCATCGTATAGAGCATCTCTTTATTAGTTGAAATCCAAATTTTTAAAAGAGTTACCGAGTGGTTTTCATGATGTGATTTTTTGAAGTTAAGATTTGCTAATCAAGCATTACGCCATATAGGAGAAATGTATGTTAATCTTATTTAAAATTGCATTTTTTTTTAAGTATTTGTTTTAAGACTTCTTTTGCTTAAAAATAGTCAATTGCACCTTCTTCGTTCTAATTAGAATAACCAAAAACTGTTTTTTTTTATTAAAACAAACAAATAGTACCTGCGTACTAATTAAAGCAAATAAAGAGTTTTTTTGTTCAGAAACCTAGAACAAAGTGAACAAGTCGGAATCTGAATGGAAAGTGATTTGATTTGAAAAAGATTTGCCCTTGGCTAGTGCCTTAAACTTCTAGATCTTCTTTGCTTAATGGTAAGTGGTCATTTTCAGAACAAAAAAACTCTTTATTTGCTTTAATTAGTACGCAGGTACTCTTTGTTTGTTTTAAGTAAAGAAACAGTTTTTGTTTATTCGCCAAAATCATTTAGTTCAAAGTGTGTAGACTTTTTGAATTTTTTTAGTGCATTTGATTTGTCTCACTGAGACATGTGAATTTTCATACCGAGCCATTGGTATTGAGGCACGAAAATTTCGTGCAGAAATCGCTCGAGTTCCACTCAGTCCCAATTTTGTGTACTTCCCCTTCAACAACGCACGCAAACGGCTTACAAGAACCGCAACATTGCTTCGATTGCGGCGTTGCCGGGACATATTCGAACCCTAACTCGCAATCGGTATCGCAATTTTTGATTTGTGTCTCCTTCTGAACCCCTGAAGTGCCATTCACACACTCATAAACCGTGCAAAAATCGTCCTCAAGAGTCCACTTTTCGCCAACTTTGTACACTTTTTCCCCATGTTTGCACGCCACTCGTTTGATATTTGGGCAACACTGGTCGTAGATAAACTCCGGTTCTAGCTCATAATCGAGGTAATCCTGCGATATTTCAATAGCCGAGCAATCAGTTTGGGTACAACTCGGTTGATAATTTCCAATACTTGTCTGCAAACATTTGCAACTACGACAGGGTCCGTCCTCCCAAGTCTCGTTAGCATTTTTCAAAACTTTCTGTTTCTCGATCGCAGTTCGCGGCCTTTCGCCCCCTTTTTCATCCGCAGTGAATTCGTAATCGAAGATGCATTTATTTTTCGGGGGTTCGCAAGTGTATAAAGGACAACACTTGCCGGTTTCATTCTTGAGAGTGTGATATTGGGGACATTCTTTCGGTTTAGGACAAGTGTCTTTCTTGCAAATTATTTTTAGTTCGGGGCAACAACCACTATGGTCGATTGTTCTGACGTAACCATCGTCAAGGGGGAATTCAATCGCTTGGTTTATCGGTTCGCACTCTTCGACTGGTTTGCATTCGCAGATGAATTGTTGACAACCGTTTGGTTTTGTTGAGAGTTTCATTACTTGACCCAGGCCGCAGGAAATGACCTGAGGGGGCTCACAGGTGGGGCCGGAAGTGGGTTCTGGCACTGGAACAAATTTGAATTTGTGGCAGAAAAATAAAAAATCCAAATTTACTCGTATGTGACATTTGTTCTTATTTTTGCTTTTCCAAAATTTATACAGGGTGATTTAAAAAAACGGCAGGCGGTGTAGAGTTTTTCTTTATGGCCCGAATTCAAAAATTAAAAAACTAAATTAAATAGCTTTTAATAAAGTATAAGCTGACATGGTGCATTTTGGTGTATGTTCAACTTTCTAATTATTATTAAATTTTTGTTATTATATAAATATCATAATTTAAAAAAAACAGAAGTTAATGAGATCTAGTTGCATGGTGTTAAATAAGACAATGCCATTGTTGCAGCAAATAAAAGAAAATAGTGCCAATATTTTTTCAAATTTTTAATAGTAAATGACAATAATAATTACTTATAACAAAGCTGAAAAACATCTAATTTAGTATGATTATTTATTTTATAATTGTTTATTTATTTTGTTTACTTTTAATAATGTTATTGTTAACGTAATTTTTTAAAATTTGTATGTAAAATAAAATTTGGTCCCTATTTAAAATTAGGAAGTTGAATATAGCCCAAAACATACTATGATATTTAGAAAGATTCTAAAATTGTTAGCTTATGCTATATTAAACGCCATTACTTTAATTTACTTTTTTAATTTTTGAAATCGGGCCATAAATAACAATTATACAGCGCCTACCGTTTTTTTTTAATCACTCTGTATTATTTAGTTTGATTAGATTCTACTTATTACCACTAAATTAGTGTAAAAATTCTCTTATTTACATATTAACATATCCTACGTTGAAATAAATTTATATTTTTATTGACTGGATTTTCTTTTAATGACAGCGACTTTTGCTTTGAAAATCGGGCTTACTTTTATTGCAATTAACCCATTTCGTCCCACCGCACATTTACGAGTAAGTAAAGCTGCAAATTGGTTTCTTATTCGTGAATACGTGATAAAGTAGAAACATGTGCAAATTAATATCTTTTTTTCAAAAATTGTTAGCACATGTATTCTTTTTCCTTTACATTGGAAGTGTGTTCTTGTTTTGTGTTATTTGTGTACTCAACCAGTGAATTACATTTGGTTTACATTTTGTCGAACAATAAAAAATTTAAAAATTTTAGAAAACAATTTCAGTGAATAATTTTTTAATGTTTCATAGACACAAATGATTATAAAAACTTGAAAACTAAAATAAAATTTTGAAAAAAAGTTTCGTGCGATCAAATGGGTTAAAACAGGCAAACAGACTTTATTTTGAAAACACCGACGCATTTTTTTTTGAATACTACGAGTAAAATAAATAATAATTGGATGCGGAATTACTTACCACATGCGTATTTATCACAACACTCATCCTCTTTCCCCGAAATTTTCACAACTTGGAACCCTTGCTCACAAATTTTATCACTGGAGCAATGCTCCTTCTCACACTTGATCGAAGTACCTTCACAGGTACAACTTGTACATTTATCCTTCTTCCAAGTGTCGCCCGGATGGTGGCCTTCATCATCACAAACTTCACAATCTTTCTCCTCCACACATGTGTCATTCCTCAGGACCTACAATCAAATTTTCGGATATTTATCACTGATAAGGGGAAAAAGTACCAATCCTTCGGGACAGAAACAGCCTTCAACTGGTAAACTCGAGCACCCTTTTTCTTTCTCCTTCACACTTTCGCAGGTTTTCGGACATTTACTCCCACAAGGGTTGTAAATTTTATCCGAAGGGCACGTTTTGGGACAAATGTCGGTCCTCCAGTCAATACAAAAACCAGCACTTGCACAATCCCGAGCGTAGGCTTCGATGGCACTACAAGCGAGTTCGGGGTGGTTGTCACAAGTGTCTTTTTGGCACCATTCGAGGAAAAGACTCGGGTCCAAAACACGTAAACATTGCCCGAAAGTCTTATAGTCCAGAATGATGTTACAAGGATCTTGCTCTTTGGGCAATGGAGGGCAATCGTCCGGTTTGTTTTGACACATTTCTCTTGATTGTCCTCCCGGGAGTTTATCGTAGAGCCAGCTTAGGGCAAAGTCATTTGTGTCATTAGTTATGGCTCCAGAAGGGGTTTTAAAATCATCAAGAGGGTTGTGGTCACAATCACCACACAAACCTTCGAGTTTGCCTCCATATTTGGTGGAGGGGGCTTTGACTGACACCCCCAGAGACGGATAATAGACTGATACTTCGATTTGAACTTCGACCAAATGAATCTTGAAATGTTTACTTGAAGTTTCCCTGATTTGACCCCAAGTGATTTCACTGAAGTCATCAATTTTTTCACCATCGACGATCAATTTCAATTTATTTCGTATCATATCGTTGAGAATGTGGATTTTGTGTCCTTGGTACAAAATCGTGACTTTGCCAACACACGTCTTTTCCTCATTATTCTTGCAAGGAGCATTAGTGATCAAAACTTGAAACTTGTGATTGTCACTATCACCAGCGACATCCCGTGACATCACATAGACACAATTCGCATTGATGGTGAAATTTCTTTCATCGTAAGTAACGTATTGGAGGTGTGGGAGGACATTACATTCGCAATCTCTGCAATTGGAGGGACTGATGCAAGTATCCCCCTTTTTGACCATCCCTGAAGGGCAATAACAACCAGGGAAGCACACACTGGGCAGTTTTGGGCATGCCAATTCGGGATTTGACAGGGATTCACAAGTCGGCTCGCATTTGCGTTGGTAACAGTCGTGGTAAACCAGAGGGGCTTCACAAGTCGCCGCTGAAACAATAATAATAATTTGTAGAAAATAAAAAAAGGAATATTGCGTACGACAATCCAGAAGAGTCCTCCAGTCGGATATATCAAGGTTTGGATTTCTGGTCAAACATTCAACGACGAAATTTTCAAGAGAGTGGCATCGACATTGCTCTGAAGCTGTGTTGTTGCTTCCTGAGGCTTGGAGACAGTCACAGGTGGTTTCAACGCAGCGGGAAATGAAGGAGTCTTTATCGACAACGCGAGTGCAAGGTTCTAACACTAGTTCCCTAAGGAGAAAATTGCACTTTTAAGTAACGATTACAATCAACACTTACTTGACTTGACAAATCTCCCAAGCCTTCTTTTGGAGGTGGAGAGGGCAAGTTTGAGGCTCGCAACTTTGGAATTGATCAACATGTGCCCAACTATCCCCAAAATCGACAGTGGTCCGGGATAAACTACCATCAGGTTTTTTCTTATCATCAGAGGAATCCTCATTGAAATAACCACAAAGACCATCAACTTTATCGACCAATTTTCTCGTAACCCCCAATTTGACATTCCCTTCTTTATCCCAAATGACCCAAAAGCCGTACTTATTTGACACAAAAAGAATAGTATTGCCGAGACGAGACAAAGCAAATGATTTTGTGTTAGAGCCGATTTTTTTCGTCTGTTCGACAGTATACGAAAAACCGTCGTATTCAGCTGTGAGATTAGGATGTAGCACGAATAAATGATCTTGGTGTTGGATAATGAGGTCCCTCCAACACTTTTCAACACAATTTTTTCGAACTAAAACCCATAAATATTATTACAGAAGAAAAAACAAGGATTCGTTCTTTACGAGTCACTTCCCACTCGTCATTTTCCAAATCTCGAGCCAGGATATGGTTACAAACATCATACTTGTACTCAGTGTTGTCAAAAGTGTTAAAAGTGCGGCCTGTAACGTTACAAACGGCGTCCGGTTTCGGTGCTAGCTCACATGTGTATTCGGGGCATTGATTCATAACAAAATCTTCATTTCCGAAAAATGGGATATAGCCTTCTGGGCATATCGCAGGAGGGCATTCTTTTTTCGAATGCATGTATTTGGGGGCCGGCTTTGCTGAAACACACACGTATTCGGTACAATTGTTTTGGTTTTGTGGCCGAATTGGTTTTTTAAGGGGTGTTTTCCGATAAGTCGTCTTGACTCCACTCTTGACTCCGGCATGACTTTTATAGGATGTTTTTTGAAAATTTTGATGATAATTCGAAAACATTGATGATTGGTACTTGCGACCTTTAGTCGGCCTTTTGACGTGTCTTTTGAACCCTGTGGGACACTCAAGTACTGGACATTTAACTACAGGTTCTGCAACGGTTTTTATTAATTTTTTTTATTAAGAAAAATTGTCAAATATTGACTTTGAGTAACCACAGTAGTGGGTTTTGCCGTTGTCGTTCTTAGAATCTCGGTGATAGTTGTTGGACAGCCAACTTCATCATCGGGACAATCTTGCACCCCGTTGCACCACAAAGTCGCGTTAATGCAAACGCTGCTTGTGGGGCACAAAACCGTACCGTCAGGGCATGGTTGACAAGTGCATTTGCAAGTCGAAGTGACCGTACTTCGGAGTCCCTTTTCGCAAGTTTCGCATTGTTTGGGGGTACAGTGGGGCACACCGCCAATCTTGCAGAGACATTCCGAACAATCCTCCTTTTTGTATGAAGTTCCTACCGGATAAGAAATGTGGCCGATGATGCAAGGACATTCTGTTTTCGAGACGCAGTTTTCGCCATCCCACCATTTTTCTGGTTTGCATCGACAAGCGTGGAGTTCGAGAGGTTCGGTGGTCACCCCAGGGCAGTGGTTGCAAGTCGGGGGGATGACGGTCGAGGGTTCTTCTGGGAGGGGGGCTGCCAATTTTAAGTTTGTAAACAGGATTTTGGATTTGGGTCCAAAACTTACGATAGGGTTCAAAACAACCATGCATCTCAACCCTCATCTGTATATTCTCGTTCCACTTCTTCGGGACTATTTTAACGTATCTTGCATTAATTGGTAATTCAAAATTGTTGATTTGTGGAGTGTTAGAATCATAATTCCCCAGGAATATTTTCTCTTTCATCGTCTTCTTATCCAAAATTGGGTTCCAAGCTTTATTGTCTTGTGAATATTGAACAGTGTAAGCTGTCACCCAACCATTAGGACCTCCTTTCGTCTCAACACCTGTCACATTCCGTGGTTCCAAGAAATCCAACTGGAAACAAAATTTAATCTTTTGACAAAACTTTTTTGTAACATTACTTGAACAAATTCCGTCATCGAGTTGGTTAAAGGTTGCCATACATCATCACCATTTATCTTAAGATTTGATTTAGTGTGATTGTTATCTAATTCTGAGCTTACGGAAACTTGACGATGTGACATCATCTCGTTATCTAATCCCATGGGATCGTCACACATTTGGGGTTTGGGAGAAGTTGCAGCATGAATCTAAATATTTTTTCAATAAAAACCAACTAAACCACAATTAATTAGTACCGTGATGAACTCGTAGAGAACAGTAGTAGTTAAAGGCTCCCCACACCCAATCAATTCAACCCTTAGGGCTATTCCTATGTGCCACGTTTCAGGATGAATTCTCACAATTTGGGCTTCAAATGGTATATCGAACAATTCCTGAACTGGAGTGGTAGCATCAATCGAGCCTCTGAATATCTAAAAAAGAAATCAAACTTACTTAACTAAAATATTTCTAATTTTTACCTGAGGTAATCGATCTTTGTTCAAAACCGGGAAAAAACTCCCACTCGAGTCGGGACTATACGTCATTTTGTAACTTGTAACGTACTCATCATACAGTGGACTTCCTTTTATTTTGACCCCATAGACCGGTTCTTGCTGCCCCAAATTAATTTCCAAATATTGCAAATTGTTTGAGTATTCTGGGACCCAGCTTCCGCCACTTTTAGTCCCCACTTTGCTATTAAATTTGGCAAATTCGGGTTTAAAAGCCGAGCTTAGGACACTACTAGCGTTGAATATAACATTTGGAAGGGGTTGATCGCCTTGGATTAAATCAATGAAGTGGTCCTCGTCGCATTTTTCGGGTGGTGTTACTGTGCTTGGCACCAGAGGTAGAACAGTTACACCAGTTGTTATTTTAACTTCCTTKCCTTTATAATCTGTAACTTGTGATTCTAGCAAGTCTTTGTCTTGCTCCTCTTCTTTACATTCTGATTCGTCGCAAGTGTAGTAATTGTTGATACATTGACATACGCGACAATCGGACTCTCTGTAGACAGTTCCAGGCTGTAACAATTGTGATAAATTCGATACTGTAAAAATAAAAATTGTACTTTGACCGGTTTTCCGTCATTTGATCGACATAAACAATCCTCCAAAGCCACACAAGTGTCCTCATTTGACCAAAACATGCCCGGAGGGCATGTTACATTTTTGTCAGTTCTTACACATCCAGGTTCACATTTTTCGCCGTTTTCGCATTTTCCGCTTGTTTTTATTATGTGAGAGTAGTAAAGACACAGATGGTCACATTGTATGGCACATTCGTGTTCTTGACTGTCAAGGGGACATTCTGGAAAGGCATAATTGGAGGTAAACGAATATTTTGTGTTTTTTTGGCTTTCTACAYTTTCAAGGTTTCAAATTTACATTAGTTCAAGACTTGAAACTAAATTTTAGGATTTTAAAATTTGATTTTTTTTGAAAAATCAACGTTTGAGAAGTCGTATTTCACTGTTGTTTCAACAACTTTGAAAATCATGAACTATCTGTAGAGAAGTTAAATTCTAAGATTTTGGAATAAAATTTCTAAGATACATAGGTTTTGGGATTCCAAGATTTGTATATTGGAAAGCATAATTGGAGGTAAACGAATATTTTGTGTTTTTTGGCACTCTACACTTTCAAGGTTTCAAATTTACATTAGTTCAAGACTCGAAACTAAATTTTAAGATCTTAAAATTTGAATCTTTTTGAAAAATCAACGTTTTAAAATCTTGAGAAGTCGTATTTCACTGGTGTTTCAACACTTTAAAAATCATTAACTATTTATAGAGAAGTTAAATTCTAAGTTTCGGGAATAAAATTTCTAAGATCCATAAGTTTTGGGATTCCAAGATTTATATATTTCTCCTTCTTAGTTTTTCAAATTATAATTTTCTAAGTTTATAGTTGAAGATTTCAAAATTTGTAACGTCTCAAAGTGTGTAAAAAAAGTGTAAAATCAAGAATTATTAATTTTTCTAACCAGATAAGCTTTGATGTTATTAAAATTATCGTATTACGGGCAGAAACCAAGATTTTATAAATAGGTATGTACTAAAATGTTCGAAAATTATTATAATTTTTACTCTGCAATTTATAATTTCCATTTTAAACAAAAAATATAAAAATCAAACTCAATTTCAAGCAATTGCAATTTATTTTTGATTTGAGGTTCGTTTGAAATTTTTACAATTTGTCTTGTGATCCATTAAATTCAATTTAAATTTAAGAATTCGAATCAAAAATTTTCACTYACTTTTAACGGMAATTGACGGTAGCAGTTGCATCGACTCAATCTGGTGTCTGTTATGTTCCGGAGTTTCTACTTCTGCTTCCGGTTCCACTTCCGTAACCACAGTTTCCGGTTGTTTACACTCCGGTTTGATCTCCTCAACAGCGTAAGGCCAATCACAAATCATCGTTACAGGATTATAATACATGCTAGGCCCACATGTCTTTTCCACATATTTAGGACCATTGGGACCATCCTCACAATGGTAGAAAATATGGCAATTGGTTGGGTGTTCTTTATGGGGTTTCACCGGATCACAAGGTGTAACAATAGTTGTGGTTGCCTCGTCTAAAATCATTAAAAATTGTTTGATTTTCTTTTGGCCAATAGTCGAGTATTTACCGCATTGACAGAGGATACGGATTTCGAAATCTTGACATAATTTTCCCTTAGATAAAGATTTACAAATTAGGCCTTTTTCAAGACTACATTCAACATCAAGACCGGTTTGTTTAGGAGAAAGATGAGTTTTGACAGTTCTACATTCAATACCAACCATTTTGTCTTGACTACACTTACCACCTTGCAAATTATTCTAAAACGGGTCAAATCAACACAATTTCGTACCTAGTGGACAAAACAAAACCTACCAAAAGTAGGAGTGTTGGAAGAGGTTCGTAATCAGTTTGTTTCTTCCTTAGTCCTGTTTTAGTCGGCTTGACTTTATCCTGATTTATCCATTGGCTCCATCCAGACTCACATTTCATATTTTGCTCCAACTGGTGCGTTGTTGGTAATGGTGTAGTCGAACAAGGCTGCCCCTTGCACACTTTCTGTCCTCGGGAGCAAAAACAACTATAACATTCATCCCCTTCGACTAAATCTCCTTCAAAATAGGTCACTCCGTCTATTTCCAAACAAAGAGGTTTGCAAACATTTCGAGGAACGCATTCAAACATCGATGAATTGAGATAAATGTGATCAGGAGGGCAAGGTTTGGGCTCACAACCCTCGACACAAGTCTCCTCTTTACAATTTTTACCCAATTGGGATTGGGTTAGGAGATTATTGCAGGTTTCAGTGGGGCACGTTGAGACACAGGGGTTATAATTGGAGCAGCGTGTGTCACATTGCATTGCTGAAAATTTGATTGGTGGTGTTGTAATTGAGTTTGTGATAATTCTTACGACACAATTTTTGTGATCTCCACTTGATTGGAACTCCATGAGTGTTACATTCTTGGGCGTAAGCTGCCAATGCCGTACATAAACACTCACAATCACCCCCTTGGTCACACGCACATGAATCAAAAACGCACTTTTCCAAAAATATATCAACTGGGACTTCGGAGTGACAGGGGGCAAAAAGGGGCGATTTTAAAACCCCGCATTGTTTCAAAGCCCACACTTTTCGGTCTGGTCGATCCTCACAAGTGTTCTAAACCAAACCACAAATTTATTTAGCCAATAAAAATTTTTCTAACATACTRKAATTTCCAAAGCTTCAGGGCAGTAAGACTGGAGTTTCCACGAATCCCCGAAAATCTTTGCTGACGCTTCAGTYAAACCTCCTGAAGGTGTTTGGAAGTCGTCAGCGTCGTTGTCGTTGTAATTGCCACACAAGCCCCTCACTCTGTCTTTCCAGCGAGGGTCAYTTTTGACGTATACTCGTGTCCCTTTGTCCCATTTGACTGTAAGTCCTAAATCTGGGGCTTCGATTATGACGAAGAGGCCTTTCTCGCGGACTGTTAGGTGTTTCATGGAGGCGAAATCGGGTAAGGTCTTGTCACGGGTTAGAGTGAGGACGTCCTGGTCTTCACCTGATTTCACCCGGATTGTGACCGATTTGGAGCAACTGGTGCCGAGGGAGCCACAAGGAACGTTCTAAATAATTAATTTCAAAGAAAATTACAACAAATTTTATGACGAAAAAACAGTAGAAATCCAAAGATGATTTTATTCAGGGTGTCCCTGCGAGTTGAAAAAGTCCATTAGTGACCTTTAAACGGTAAAATTAAGAAAAAATTATATAGGACTAATCTAGTACACCGCCTAAAATTATTTTCAACTATACAGCGTGTCTCAAAAATAAGTTACAATACAAACTTGTATTTTTTTAAATGAAACACCGTATGTTTTCTTAGCGTTTTTGCATGTAGATTTTTATGACAATGTTTTTAAGCTAAAATTTTATTGGTCAATTTTGCTTAGTTTTAAAAATTAGACGGTTTTTTGACGAAAACATGCTTTTTTTAAAAATTCATTACACAAAAACTAAGCCATCTAGATTTTTTTACAACCGTAAAGAAGAACGTACAAGCTATAAGGTTGTAAGATTTTTTTAGTGTGTTGCATTTGCAAAGATAAAAAAATTTGTTAAAATTTCAATAACTTAAAAAATTCAAATGGAACACCTTATTTATTGTTTGTGCATTTAAAAGATTATTAAATTGTCTTTCTCAAATTATTTACTTTTAGGTGTTTATAATCAATAACTAAAAAGATATTTAACGTTAAACATTAAAAAAATAATTACTAGTATTAATTACCGTAGCCAAAAATTGCACAGTTGCAGAAGAGATGGAAGAAATATCACTTAATAATTACATTTGTGTTAAACTGAATCCATTATTCTTTATTTTTACAATAAAATAATTCGCATTTCAGTATTTATAACGACTTTTTCAATCTCTGGACAAATCAACGGACAAATGCAAAACACTAAAAAATTGCTACAGCTTTAAGTTCTGTACTTTCTTCTTTGCAGAAGTAAGAAAAAATTTGTTCTAGTTATCTTAGTTTTTGTGTAATAGATTTTTAAAAAGTGCATGGTTTCGTAAAAAAACGTCTTATTTCTAAAACTAAGCGAAAACGACTAATGAAAGTTTAGCGTAAAAAGATTGATTTAAAAGGCTACATCCAAAAATGCAAAGAAACATACGGTGTTTCATTTTAAAAAAACACAAGTTTGTATCGTAACTTATTTTTGGGACATGCTGTATGGTTGAAAATAATTTTAGGATCTATCAATGTCTTAGACAATTTTTTTTTAAATTTCATCATTTAAAGGTCACTAATGGACTTTTACAACTCACTCGTTGGGACACCCTGTATAAAATATCTCTAAGTATTTTCAAAATTTACAAAATGAGATTTTGTGAGACTCCACCAAGAAATATGTATTTTGAGTTTTTTGGTAGTTTGATGAAATTTGTCACTTGCCTGTATCGAAATTTCATATGAATCGCTGCCAATAACCCCCTTACTCATCACATAATCGCACTGCCCTTGAAAATCGTAGTGTTTTCCATCGAAAGTCTGAAAATGTGAGTCCCCCCAGGCGCTGCATTCGCCAGCACAGGGCCGGTCTGTACACTCCCACTTCCCGTTTTGGCATTTACTAAAACACCCAGAATGTCACTTCACTCTTTCACAAATTAATAAAAACGGCTTACCAAGTATTGCAGTCGTTTTTGACTATTTCATCCTCCTTGTAACTTTTTCCCCCATGATGACACGGACATTCCGACGGCTTGACACACTTCTTCGTCGTTGTGTCTAACACATAATCATCTTTACATTTACACCCTGGATGACACACTGAAGCCGTGTAGAAGTCCGGACTGTGCATATTTTTACAAGTAATCGGCTCTGGAGGTTCGCAAGTTGTAAATTCCATGTTTTGGGAGGAACTACAAAGAGATTTTAGGTCTGTCGCTTTGGGAAATTTTTTCTGTTCTTCGGGGGTTGCAAGTCGGCAGCTCCACATAGCATTTATGCAAGTACAAAGCTCGGGTCCTTTGCTGGCAGGCCTGACTTCCTTGTAGCCAGCGTGAAATTGGAGGCCGTCGTAGTGGCATTTGCACTCCCCAATTGGCACACATTCCCCATCGTCGTCTAGGGCTTCGCCCTCGGGGCAGTTGCATCCCTCCACGCACTGGGGCTTACAGTCCGGCCTTGAAAACAAACAAACTGTTATACAAGATTACATTTCTAACATACACCACTCCAAAAAATTAAAGGAACAAAAAATTTTCCTAAATTTTTTGGTGATTTTTTAAAGACTGTAATTTATCTAAAAATTATTGTATCTAGATTTAAAAAAACTATTTGGAAGTTTTGAGTTTCTAGTTTTGAGATCTTTTGTCAATTTTTTTTTCTGTGCTAGGGTTATCACGCAAACTAAGTAATAGCAATTTTCTTGTTTTTGTTTTTGGTCCACATGTCGGGAATTTTTTTTAGTTAAGTCAATGTATAGGCCGGATACCATGTTCGTTCACCTTTAATAACGCTTTTTTCATATTCTCTTTACATCACTTTGTCGCTGAGATATCTGACTTTAAATGAAAAAGGATTCTTTTGTGTTTGATCATCGATATCTCAGCAACCAATGACCACAGAAAGAATATAAGGGTAGTGTTAAAAACTGGGGTAAATGTCTTACAAGATCCTTTTATAATTTTTTGAAAAATTTTTTTTTTCAAACTCAACATTGATTTAAAGAAAAGAGAAAAAAGTTACTTTTTGTCTTGTTTTAGTTAATCTACCTCATATTCACTAATATTAATGGGAAGACTAATGTTTTTAGGTGTTTTACAGCTCAATGTATTCCCCATAGCCCTGCTGATTTTTAAATCGATCCATCGAACCGTTTTCTCGGACCGATTGCAAAAGAATTAAAGGAACAGTTGCACATATTGTTTCTGAATATTGCCTAATCTTCATCAAAATGAAAAAAAA
>NW_025400983.1:7074627-7110815 GCF_015345945.1 Tribolium madens
TTTCTTTAAATTCATGTTGAAGGTGAAAAAAATATATTTTTCAAAAATCATAAAGGATCTTGTAAGACATTTATTCTAGTTTTTGACACTATTCTTATATTCTCTGTATGGTCATTGGTTGCTGAGGTATCGATGATCAAAGACAAAATGATCCTATTTCATTTAAAGTCAAATATCTCAGCGACAAATTGACGTGAAAAAAGCATACTAAAGGTGAACGAACATGCTATCCGGCCTATGCATTGACTTAATTAAAAAAATTCCCGACGTCCGTGGATCAAAAACAAAAACAAGAAAATTTAGATTTTTTTCTCACAATATTACTTAGGATTGCGTGGTAACCGTAGCACAATTTTTTTTTACCAAAAAATCTCAAAACTAGAAACTTAAAGCTTCATAACAGTTTTTTTTTTATCTAAATACGACCATTTATCACTGAGGTACTGCCTTTCAAAAATCACCAAAAAAATTAGGAAAAATTTTTGTTCCTTTAATTTTCTGGAGTAGTGTAAACCCACGTGAAAACGGTATTTTTTATTTTTCTTTTATTATAATATTCAAAATCTCATTTAGTTACCTTGTGGCTACATCAAAACACGTCCTTGTGCACGAATTCCCGCAAACTTGGTACTTTTGTCCTGCTGGACAATGCACTCCACATTCCCTCACACTGTCCCTCCACGATATTTTTACCCCTTGTCTCGAGCACTCCTCAGCATAGGCCGCCACAGTAGGGCACAAACATTTCGCAATTTTGAACTCACAAGAACACATATCATAGAGACAGTCCTGGTAGTAAGGCTCGGGGTCGACAATCCAATGACAAGGAGCAAAAAATTCGGATTTGAGCTTTTGGCAGTGCTTTTCGGCCGTTGGCTGGTTGTGAATATTGGAACTGCAAGGGTGGGATTTGAGGATATCAGGGATGTCGTTACATTTTTCACTCGTTTTCCATTTATTGGCGAATGGGATGACACTTTGTTCGATATCGTTTTCAGGGGTGAGAAAATCGTCTTTTTGGTTGTGGTTAAAAGTGCCACAGAGGCCTTTGGTTTTTTCCCGGAAGTTGGCAGGAATGTCGATGTAGGCACGGGTAACGCCGTCCCACCAAACCTGCACACCACTTGGGAGCTCAACTAGAAAAAAGAATTCGGAAAATTGCCCAAAAAATACGTTTTGTGAAACCTTGCAAAAATATCGACGAAACACTCCTAATCGTAACATTTCCGATTTGGTAGGGAATCCTCGTCACGTCTTGCCCATTTACAACAAKATCATGGTTTTGTTTGAGTTTAATAACCTGACCTTCAACCCTCAAAGTCACGGTTTTAGTACACGAAGGCAACCCTTCTGCCAGGGAAGCTGGCAAATTCATYGCCTGCGAAATAGCCCCAGAACATGCAACATTTTCCGCTTCGATCGAAAAAGAYTCAGTCTTGACCAAATAGTAAGAACACTGCCCCATAAAATCATATCTTTTGCCGTCAAAAGTGACATAATGGGGRTCACCAACTGCTGCACATCTGGAACCGCAAGACAACTGGGTGCAAACCCATTTGCCTTCGCTGCAAGTGCAAGTATTGCACTCTTTGGGAACTTCAGCTCCTGGGGGGAAYAGTTTGGTGCGGAGTCGACAAGGGCACTTGTCGCGAGTTATACACTTGTTTTCATGCAATACTGTTCCAGGGGGGCAGTAACACCCTTCAACGCAACCCTCTTTGTCGTCTTCGTGCTCGGATGTGGACCCGCAGACGGGTTGGCCGGTCAGGGGGGCGCAAGGTTTGTAGATTTTGCCTCCAGTGCATTGCATAGCTGGAATTTTTTAACACAGCGGTGTGATTTTTCCAAACAAGCATTTATATTTTTCAGAATAAAATTTTTGGTGAAAAATAAAGTACTATCAAAAATGTTATCACTTGTTGAAAAATTCCTTTTGTTTTTGAGTTCTGTATTTTTTTTTAACGCAACTACTATAAATAAATGGATAACTGTAGGTCATTTCTAGCCAGCTACTCAATTAATTTACAAAATTATTTAAAAAATAAGCCAATAAACTACCCATTTAACCACTACGAAAATTACATTGTCTTTGCTATTTTTGGACGTTTTAGCACGTTTTTCACCCAGAAACGCAGTAATTTAGTGACAATATTAAAAAACTACATTCAATTACGTCAAAGACAACATTATTTTTGTCTTTTTTTGAGCGTTTTATCACGTTTTTCAGCCAAAAACTCAATTATTTTGCAAAATTATTTTAAAAACAATCCGAAAAACAGACCGAAAATTGTATTTTTTTGTATACGTTCCCAAAAATAGCTATATGTATGTATAAAATAAGTATTTTTTGGATTTTATGGACTAAAACGTTTCCGTAAAATAACTATTTTTGGAAGCGAATACAAAAAAATAGGAGAACACGAACACATACCTAAAAAGTTCTTACGGACGATTTGTTCGAAAAAACTGTAATTTAGGTACTTGTAACAAAAATAACTATATTTATGCCATGTTTGTGTATTTTAGCACAGTTTTCAGCCAAAACATTAATTATTTTTCACAATTACTTCAAAAATAAGCGGAAGAATCATCCAATCAGACAGAAAGTTACTTTTTTGGTAGTTTCTAGCACACATTCACTGTGGTATTTTTGATATAGAAACGCAAYTAATTTGCGAAATTATGTGAAAACCATGCAATTAAGTTAACAATTAGGTACATAATTTTTGAGTGTTTTAATACAGTTTTTTAAACTAAAACGCAATTAGTTTGTTCAAAATAAGGCAAAAAATTATGAAATTAAGTCAAAAATTACATTGTTTTTGTCTTTATCTAGCATTTTAACACCTTTCACAGTCTAAAACACAATTATCTTACAAAATTACTTCAAAAATAAGCCGAAAAACCACCAGACGGAAAGTTACTTTTTTGCCATTTTTTAGCACACGGTTGCAACAAGAAACCCAGAAATTTACTAACATTACGTCAAAACTAAGCCGAAAACGACGTAAATACCATTACTTTTGCCTTTTTGCAGCGTTTTAGCACATTTTTCAGCCAAAAACTCAATTATTTTGGAAAGTAACTTGAATAATAACACCTTAAGTTAGACCGAAAATTATTTGTGCCATTTTTGAGGTAGAAACGCAACTAATTTGCGTAATTATGTCAAAACCATGCAATTAAGTTAACAATTACATAATTTTTGAGTGTTTTAATACAGTTTTTTAGGCTAAAACGCAATTATTTTGTAAAATTTTAACTCAAAATAAGGCGAAAAACTATGAAATTAAGTCAAAAATTACATTGTTTTTGTCTTTATCTAGCATTTTAACACCTTTCACAGTCTAAAACGCAATTATTTTACAAAATTACTTTATAAAATAAGCCGAAAAACCATCCAATCAGACGGAAAGTTACTTTTTTTATCATTTTCTACCACGGTTTCAACAAGAAATCCAGAAATTTATTAACATTACGTTAAAACTAAGCCGAAAACGATGCAAATACCTTCTTTTTTCAGCGTTTTAACACATTTTTCAGTCAAAAAGTCAATTATTTTGGAAAATTACTTAAAAAATAAATCGAAAAACACCTAATCACACCGAAAATTATTTATTTATTTGTGCCATTTTTCAGATAGAAACGCGAAATTATGGCAAAATCCTGCAATTAAGTTAACAATTACATAATTTTTAAGCGTTTTAATACAGTTTTTTAGGCTAAAACGCAATTATTTTGTAAAATTTTAGGTCAAAATAGGACAAAAAACTATGAAATTAAGTCAAAAATTACATTTATTCAATCCTCTATGTTAAAATTGAATTTTATCTACGCTTTTCTTCATGTTAAAATGAAATTTTAAAAATACATCCATTGTAGTATATCTGCRGTTGTTAGTTTCTAACGATCTTTGACATTAGATTTCATTGTTKAATTTTACTTTGACCTAAATAAATATCGACCAAATTGACTACAAAATTAGTGAGGATTAAATAAAATTTTATATTGTACACGACGATAAAATTTTCATTATCTTTTCGAGCATATTAGCGCAAATATTAGAGCAAATTGCTCTCAAAGATAAAATTCAATTTTATCGTCTTGTATAATATATAACTATGTTTTTGTCTTTATCTAGCATTTCAACACCTTTCACAGTCTAAAACGCAATTATTTTGCAAAATTCCGTAAAAAATAAGCYGAAAAAACACTCARTTATGTCGAAGATCACATTGTTATTGCCTTTTTTTGTTAAATATCRTMAAAAATAATGAAACAAATAATATAATAAATTACTCACGACAAGTGTTTTCATCCCTCCACGTTGCCAAATTGTTGACCCCCTTGTAGGCGCAAGCCCTCACATAGACATTCATAGTTTCGCAAGCACAGACTGAAGGGTCCTGATTTTTGCACCCGCAAAAGTCCCACCGACAGGCTTCCAGAAGAAGGTTAAYRTCCACAACTCCGTGRCAGGGGGTAAACCTTTGGTCATTTAACAATTTCTTGCAAAAGAGRGTAGCTTGRTGACTCTTGGAACCCTCAATTCCGTTATCCACACAAGTGTGTTCTTCTGAGGGAACGTCGTTACACTCTTCTTCCAAACTCTCTATTTTCCAACTTGAGGCAAAATTTGAGATTGTTTGCGGTTTGTGGCCATTTTTATTAATCAAATCGTTGGAGACATCGCCGTCAATGGTGCCACATAAGCCTTGAGTGCGGTTCCAGAGGCTTTCCGAGACTTCAACTTGGACCAATTGCTAGAGAAATATTTGAATGGGGGGGCCAAAAATTTCAAAAAATTACCATGCCATCCCACTTTATTTTTGAACCAACGGCATCCAAGGACACAATAATGTAATGAGCAGACATTTCAATTCGTAATCCCGGGAGTTGTCCAGGGATCGGGAGCCGTTTTTTCGAGGTGCCGAAAATAGGGCCTTCGGCCGACCTCCGCAAAATATACTCTTTCTTATCAAAATAAATTCGAATGATTCTGAAACAATCTAAAGGATTTTGATAACACTGTGGGTCATTTTGGACAACGACGCTAAAAGTGTTATCTGTGGAGTCTTGCACAAGAGTGTGAGCACATTTCGAGTCAAAACTGAAGACTTTTCCGTCAAATGTTTTATAATGAGTGCCTTGCCAAGTCACGCAAATCCCAGGTTCTGGTAATTTTTCTTGGACAAAAATTAGGTTTGCTTGTTGGTTGTAGGGACTAACTGTTGCAAATTTAAGTTCATTGGAAGTGTCATAATACTGTTTTCCTGACATTCCAAGATCCTAAAAATAAATCTTATGATTTTTAAATCCAAAACACGAAAAAAATTACATATGAGTGCCATCTTTGACCCGCTGGAATATAAGAAACATCAGGTAAGCCATTTACTGAAAGACTTTTTAAATTGAAGCCTGAATGATTTGACACTTGGTAATAATTGTGTGAGGAGGTTTGTCGTATTGTTCCTGAAACACCATCGGCTGAAATAAATTGAATTAATTTAGATCAATTACAAAAATTAAATTATTACGAAAAATGCATTGGGGGATTGGTTGTGGCTTAAACGTGGCTTCTTCGTACAAACAAGAATAAAGATATGAAGGGGTTGAGTCAAAATTCATTCCTTCAGGACAGTGCAAGGAGCAACTGAAACTTGTTTGGTCCCCGGAGCAGTTATAGCCCCCATTAAACAGGAGTTTGTGAGGGTCACAATTATCAGTCCCTGTTTATTATCAACAATCAGTTTAATTAACTAATTAAATTATAATTAATACATACTGTACTGGCATTGGGGCCCTCGAAAGTCTTGTGGACATTGGCACCGATTGAACGAAAGACAGTTGCCCCCATTTAGACATGGCGGATTACAAGTAGCTGCAATTTATTTAATTCTAATTAATTGTAATTTTGGTTTTAATTAATTATTTACGTTCGCAGTCGGGTAATTGTTTCCACTTGTCTTTATCGGGGACCCAAAAACCGTTTTTGCATGAAATGGTTGCAATGGCTGAACCATCCGGGAATTGGTGGCCGTGTAAACACGACACGGTACATGTCCTTAAAATAATTAAAGGTAATTAATTTGAATTTGGACTAATTGAATTACTTGTGTGAGCAGGAGCGGCGCGAGTTTGTGGGCAGTACTGGATAATTCATGCAGGGCCTCTCCTCGTATTCGCAGTACGGTCCTGAGAAATTTTCCGGGCATTGGCACTGATTTGGTGCCACACAAATGCCATTATTCTGGCATGGAGGGGCGCAAATCGCTGAAATTGCGTTTGAGTTATGTTTATCTTTTTTTTTTTTTTGATAAAATTACGTTGACAGGAAGGCACATATGGCCACATTCCTCCCTCGATTATCCACCGGCCATTTTCGCATGTGATAAATAGTTGTGTGGCGCCGTTAGGAAATTGATAAAGATTTTCGCAATCAGCGCGACAACCGCTGTATTGCGAGCAACGAATTCCTGCATTTTGAGGTTTGGGGGGTTCGGAATCGCATCCTGAAATAGAGTAAGGAAGTAATTAGGGAGATTAGGGTATCAGTCTGTGTTTGGGACCGCAATTTCCGGAATGATAAGGGCTAGTGCATTTTACCTCCGCGGAATTTCGAGCCAAAGTCCGGGGGGCGGGCGGGGGCGGTTTTCGTCTTGGTCTTCACACCGCTGAAAATTTTTTGATTAAAAAAATATTTGGCTGTGGTTAATAAAATTTTATATTTTAAGTATAAATTATTGAAATTGAAGGGTTACTTTATAGCTCTTTCTATTTTTTATGTATGAAAAAYGTTTGAAGTTGATTGATTCTAGAAATAATTGTTATTGAATTTTTCCAATGTGTGCAACAACGATCTCCAATCAACAATTTCTTTTTGGTCGTTTTATTAAGCATTGAAGTCCCTAAAAATAAATACAAAAGAAGGAAATTGGAAGAAATTGATGTTGGAATCAGGCATGGGCTTAACAACTAAGATAAAAGTACACAAATAAAGCAATACCTAGTTATTTCTTTATTTTGATTATTTTAACTTTTTTATTGAATTCTAAATACATCGCTCTTATTAATCTTTTAATGAACAAAATGTGTGGAACCAAGCAGTTTTTAACGGAAAATAATAATAATTAATAAAAATTAAAATGTTATAAAAATGTGATTTTTTTTTTAAAGAAAATTTTATTTTTTTTTAGTTGAGGTTATTTTGTTAATAAATGGCAACATTATACAACCTGGATTATGAAAAATGTCCCAACTCCAGTATTTTGAAAGATATAACAAAACTTTTTTGTACAAAGTTGCATAGTTTATTGTTATCTATTCTTTGGGATAGATGCTCAATGAAAGCTGCTTCGTGTTTTACCGAAAGTGACATCACTTTCATCATAATTTTTGGATTCCTGGTTAAATTGTCTTTCAACAAGCTCACTATTTATTATTTATTACCCTTTTGATAACAAAAAACTGTTAAGTAGTATGATAATATCTTTAAAATTATTGAAGTTGTGGTTTGGAGCGTTTTTTATAATCCAGTGCGTTTGAATTTTTTTTTTTCAAATTTCATAAATAATTAAAAT
Source organism: Tribolium madens (assembly GCF_015345945.1). NCBI lineage: Eukaryota > Metazoa > Arthropoda > Insecta > Coleoptera > Tenebrionidae > Tribolium > Tribolium madens. Next base: position 7,082,208 of record NW_025400983.1, read on the forward strand.
TAAAAGTTTTACAAAACTCAAAAAAAAAACAAAAAATGTCCACTTTTTTATAGTACATACTTTATTATTCATCAATTAGTTCTTTAATAAATAAATAGTTTAAAGAAATAATGTTTGGTTCCTACTATCCTTTGTTATTTATGCTACTAAAATATTCCGTTTAGTAAATTCCTCAGTCTACACGTTTTTTATCATAAAACATATTTTTTTTAATTGTGAATTGTATTATAATACGTTTCCTAGTTGTATTGCTATTGCCCCTTTTTCATTCTAATAGATTTTGTTTTTAAGAAATTTTTTTTGGTTTTTCTTTCCAGTGTTTTAGATTTAAATTAAAATATTGTTTGTTTTATTTAATACTAGTAAGAAGAGTTTGCATTTTCACCTTTTTTTTAATTTTAGAGATTTCCTAAATAAATTTGACCTTTTGTTTCATTAATGTTTTTACTACTTAATAACTAATATTTTTTTTAATTAAACATTCAAGTAAATTGGAAGGAAATTAAAACTAATTTTAGGATAAAATTAAGAGAAAATGAGTTTTATAAAGATAGGATTAACTGTGGACAATTTTGGAGGATCTTAACGCCATTCAAGATTCGCTTGACTAATATTTTTTACTGTAATATTGTTAGTTGTTTATTGTCTCAAAAGACTAATTATACGTAAAAAAAATTCTTAAATACAATCGTGGATTCCTCTAGGATAGGAAGCTATTGACATAATAGATTATGTATTTAAGTTTTTTACTTTATAATATACCTAAGAGGTTTAGAAGAGTTTTTTGTCATATTTCACTAATGTTTTTCCATTATTACTTTTTGCCGTTTATAAAAAATATAAAATAAAATACAAGAACATTAAAACTAATTTAAGGTTAAATATAAGACCAAAGAAGTTAATTAACACACATAGTAGGGGACTAGGAGTAGAATTCAATCCTTTTTCATAAACTATTTATATTATTTTAATTATTTATATTTATTTTATTTATTTTTTAAATATTTTAAATTAAAGTAGGTACTTAGCTTAAACTTAGTGTTATTATTGCGTTAGAGTAGTTTTTATTAACGCTTCTATTGCCTCTGACAGTATAATAAATTTCGAGTTACATTTTTTTAAGTAGTAAAAGTAATATAAAAACATCTTTTGATCCTTGTGTATTTTTATACTAGTCTGGCGCATCCACCAAAGTGATTTTCTTGGTAATAGCTAATAATGAAAAACACTTACCTTTTGACAGAGTGAGGACTGGGCGACGSACTCATGCCATATTTTGCATGCAAATATCGTGGTAACTCTAATTTAACCAAGTTTGGGAACACCAAAATAAACAACAGAAGGCACGAAAGCCTTTCCATTTTCAAACTCACAAACTACTAACATCCAAACTTCATACTCGAATGAATTTATAGTGAACCAAATTCGCAATTTATCAATCCCACGAAGAGCTAAGCTAGTACCCCCAACAGCTTTAACAAAACACGTGCCTGCATCAGATGCAGATATTTCCCGTCTGCTTGACTAAAATTGTGGAACATTTTATGGTAGGTAGGTGGATTAGAGGAAGTGGAAATGAATATCAAAAAATTCAAGTTTAGAGAACTTGATAAAATACGTGTCAAGGCAAGTTTTAAATTTGGGTCGCAAAAATGATAAAAACTGCATGGGAAGACCAGACGCCGTTTCGACGAACTCTTATCATTTATCAGTCTGATTTAGGGAAATGAAACGCGCAAAATGTTTAAAATCTTTTATTCAAAAAATACAAAAATATAATTGGACGGATTATCACAACCTCAGTTATAATCGAAATACTCTTCGCGTTTCATGTGTTTAGCAAAGGAAGTGGGGTCGTCGACGATGTTTTCCCAGATTTTGTAATACTGATCGGGGGAGATGTTCTCCGAGATGTCGCGGTCCCTCAGGAAGCTTTTCCAAATCTGAGAACACAATTCCAATTGAAAAAATAATTCAACCCACAAAAACACAAACCTGGTCGTCTTCTATTGTTTTGAGGGGCGCCTTGTTCCCAAACTCGCCATAATGAAACAATTGAAGCGTGTATAATATGTAGTAATAAGTGTACATCTTGTCACCTTCAATTGACTACAATTTTTTATCAGTTGTTACATACACAATTTTTCAACTCACTTGAAAAGCCACAGTATGTGGGCTGCAACACCGATGCGGAAAAACACTCAATTTTTGATTTCTCTCCGGGAAAAAGACATGATGGAGATTATATGGGTGAAACGTTGATAACCCATTTGAGTCCCTAGTATCAACTGGGGTTATATTAAGTGATAAAAGACTTTTACCTAAATAATAGTCTTCTTGATTTCTATATGTTCGAACTTGTGTGCAAGAATTTTTATCACTGAATTTTTGTTTAAAGCTATGGACAGTTCCTCGACTTAGGACATACCCAGCTTGGCCCATATTATACTCAGTGCTCCAAAATTGTACAGCGTGGCCCAAATAATATTTATCCTGGGGGTCAAGCCCACTTAAAAATAATCTCAAATTTTCCACCAACACAAAAGTGTAATCGTAAACGACTAAAATCCACTTAAATTCTTCAGGTAGTGTTTTTAACAATTCACAAAGTAAGGCCCAAGATGACTCCTGTCCATTTTTCTTAATAGTTGGAATTTTTTTACGTTCCGTTGTTAAGTTTAAAAATTGTAGTTGATTGCAACTGCGCCCCCATGTCGCCCTGACGGCATCTGCATTTTTAGGGGTTTTCACTAAAATTACACACAAAACTGAAATCCTCTCATGAAGATATTGTGATTCCAAGTGGAATGACTTATTGCTGTATCGTAAAACATCAAATGAGATCGGTCGACGGCCTAATTTTGTTCTTTCAAACCATTTCTGGTATTTTGTCAAGTCAAAGACTCTTGGTTCTGGGGGCCCCGATTTCGGGATTTGATTGATCCTAAGTATCACAGCAACAAAAACACCGAGAAAAATACCAATTAGAAATGACGCGCGTTTAAAAAAACGACACATTTTTTGTTTACATTTTTTGTAAATAATTTAATATAACCTAAAATTGTCAACAAGTCTGTTTAGTTGGTGAAAGCGCCACTTGTGGCGCTGCTTACCGTATACAATTTGAACTCAAACATTAATTATTATGTATACTTAAGTTTAATTTTGCTAAATTTACAACAACAAAAATTAAATCATCAATAACGCCCCAAATTATTAAAAAAAAAACAAGTTAATTCTAACAAATAATGCAACAATCTGCGCACACCTAGGTTGGCAATGCTGATTATAAATTCAAATGTCAAATTTTTGAGCTGGGCATTTTTAAATTGAAAAAATTTTGGTACTTACCGGTAAAAAAACGGTTTATTTAATTAATCTTTACCTTTTAGTATACTTTTCCGATGTGGAACGAAAGTTCTTCCGGTTTTGGTGAAGAGTCCCCGATTCTCTTCAAGCCGGTGAAAAAATTGAGTCAAGTACCTAATACTTACATATTTCTCGAAGACGTTCATAAAAAACTGTTACTCCATTTGAAGAAATCACGACTGATGTCGCAAGACACCTTAAAATCGTATTTGGAGCAAATTAAAACRATGGATCCTCACGACTGCAAAAGCAAATGGTTAGTGATGAAAATCAAAGGTCTATTGAAGTTCATTTTGAAAAGACGTTGCGATTTTCAAAAATCGATAGTGAAGGGTGAGATTACAATTTATGAGAAATCGATTTCAAGCGATATTTTTACTGAAACGTTCCGAGACACAAAGTGTAGTCAAGCAAACAGCGRTATGTCCATCCAAATGCCTTCATATTTACTTTCAAACAATAATTTTCTCACTCCTGAGAAATTTAATGTGAACATGGAGATTGAAAATAGTTACGATTTTTCGCAAGACATGTTTTCGGAAAAGCTGGGGCCTTTGCACAACCTTTCCCAGGAGAATTACAACATATTCAAAAACGTTATTTTTGCGGATGCTTACAAAGAAGAGCAAGTGATAAAAATGGCGTCTATGGTAAATAAAATTGACGATGTATTCCAAGTTCACGAGCATTTGGAAGAAAATTACAATTCTCTGATCACATTAACACAAAATATGAGCGATTCTGGAGTCTTGGAGACTGGAATGGAAAAAATGAGTGAGGAAAGTTTTGAAGTTGGGGTTAACATATTTGACAACTTAACTGTGACTAATGACGAGTTGAAAAGAGATTTTGAGAAAGAACTTAAAATTATATCGAGCTGGATTTCGGAAATTACTTACAATTTGAAGCATTTGAGAGTAAATGAGAGTCCTGTCACGATAGATTCTAAAGAAAACGCTCAAGTGTTGAATGAGAGTAGTAATAGTGTTGGAAGTTTAAAAATAAAGCCGTACTATAGTGACGAAAACTTTAAGATTATAAGAGAAGCTTGTTGTACCTTTAAGGAGAATCTTAAAAAATCGCAAGAAAACGCCATTTTAAAAGAATTGCTTGACCTTTCATCTTAAGTATTTTTAGCATTAATTTAAGTAGAATAAAACCTATTTTTTCCATAGTTTATTTAGACGATAAATAGGCCAATAATAACAATACTTTTCAAATAGTATATACAGACGTGTAAACAACAGTTGGTGCATTTAATATTGCGAGAATAATCAGATCGTAAAATTGTGCGCGTAAGAGATAAAATATCCGATATCACATTAAAAACTGAATTTGCCTCTAACTTTAAAAAACCCCAATGAATTCCGATTGTGTATAACAGATCCAATTCCCACATAACTATTCAAAATTATATCCCGTTCTTGTATAATGCAAGGCTCCTGATTCGGTTCATTATTTCTCGGTAAGTCGGCAATAGCTTTTGAGATCTTTTCGATAAAGGAGTCTAACGAGTAGAGATTTTTTAGTTTTTCATCGACGCAGTCTGGAATTAAAAAATAAATGGAAGCCAAAAATGTCAATTTCTCTACCTTTGTGGAAAAATAGAGGGTGAAAGGTGAAAGTGCAGAAGGGGACATCTTCGTTAAACGGGTTCCAGTAGACGCCTAGGTTTTCAGGCTTGTTTTTGTTCCAAAGCAAACGGACACCCTTCATGTGGCGGTTTCTGCCAAATATAATTTTTCACTTTATCACTCGATTATTTTCAAAAAATTATGAAATAAAGAACAAATGCTTTTGTTATTTTTTTTTCTAATAACTGTCCACGAGCAACACATAGTATGAAAATAATCACTTTCTACACGTTATAATCTCATGATTTAGCTGACATTCATATACAGGGTGCGGCAGAACTCGCGCCCCAGAGAAAAATGCCATGTAAGGTAAGATACCAGGAACACGGGAAAACGTTGAAAAATTCTGTCTATAAAAATTTCGAAGTTATGAGAGTTTTAATTTTGCACATTGATTCTATTTATTTCTGTTGAAAAAATAATTTTCCAAGTTTTTTGCTACAGGCTATTAGAAGAGGAAACAAGGAAACTGTATCCTAAAATGTAACTCTGTTTTTTCCTGGTATCTTATCTTACTTGAAATTTTTCTCTGAGGCGCGAGTTCTGACACAGTCTGTATGCATTTTATTTTACTGTTAAGATCTTTAGTCTTTATTTAATCTTTTGTTACCTCAAAACCTATTTTTTTTAGGAACTTTTTTTTTGAATACCTTGATTTTTATTTTATTGATTTCATCTTAAACGTTGATTAATTATTCTGAGGTCAATATTCATAGAGGTTTAAAGTTTTTTCATAAGATTAACCAACCTGTCTTATCTCTAAATCCTAAATATGCAATTAATATTTTTCGAACTTGTATAGTGACATCAAAAAGTTATTAAAAATAAATCATGCATGTTTAAAACTATACCTAGGTTGATAAAAGTTACTCATCGGCTTGCTGTTGCCTTTTGACCATTTGGCAAATAGGCAAGTCTCCAAAACATTGGATAATCCATCAACAAATCCATTCATTTGGCTGGCATTAATAATCAATCACAATTTTAGTTGTAAATTTTCGCACTTATTAATTAAGAGGACAAAACACTTACGGTATTAGTGACGCACTTGGATAGGTCAACTCGCCATAAATGACTTCATCAATTAACTCTAATGGTAGTTTTTTGTACCCCAGTCTTTTCAAAGCAATAAAGTCATATTTACAAACAACGAGAGTCTTAGGTGTCAGTAGAACAAGTCTTTCTTTATCTGAATTCCAGTGACTAATCCTACGATTTTTTGTAATTATTTTGGGTTGAAGTTATTTGGGGGCATACTGTGTGAGTAGGAAAGCTTCGACCAAAGGCCCATCTGCTTCTTCATCAAGGAACTGTTCCTTACACTCGCCCAAAGCCCTCGCTAGCACACTTTCGCGAAAAGTAAAGTAATTGTTGGGATTTTCGGTGATGGAGATTGCTTGTTGGATGGTATTTTCTTTGGTTGGTGTGGGTGCTTTGGGATTCTTACACCAAATACTTGCAGTGACTGAAATTTCAGTGTTAGGAAAAGTACGGCGAAGTCAAATCACACGTACTAAAACTACATGTGGAAGGGCACAATATGAGACCGGTGTTAAGGGACATATTCCGTATGGATTATCAACCATATTACACTTACTTTTATTTGGTATTGATGTGAGGGGTGATATGAAATTCGAGCTCCAATAATTATCACTTTTGTTTGGCGGGGGTGAGTCTTTATCGGGTTTATCAGGAGATTCCGGTTTTATCTGCTTATCATTGTTTAATTTGTTTTCGGGATTTATTGTTAACGTTCCACCTTTGAATTCGTGCAGCAATTCCTCTTCGAGGCTATCCTCGATCATTATTTAAACAATTTTTATCAAGATTCGAACAGAAAATGGATTTTTGTTTACATGAGAGATCAGCTGATCACAAATGTCAAATTTGTGACATAACGTAACCTACACCAAGGTCACTCCGAAAATGTTGCAGCAAGCACAGGGAATATTTACTTAATTCAATTTAAAATACTTATTTTGCTATACGTTTGACTTGATTACAATAGCGTTTTTTTAATAGTACCAAATATTAAATCAAAATTTTTTATGAAGTCGAAATGGGGGAGGCCATGGTAAGCCGAAATCGGGCAATTTGATTGGTTGTTTTGGATGTAACTGGTGTAAATCCCCCGCTTTTGTTTATTTTCCAAGGGCCACTATTACAAGTTTAAAAGTTCCATAGTGAAGTGTTTTGCATAAATATTGCAAAAGGTGTGAATTTGTTTGGTTTTTTATAATGCAAAGTGGAAATGTTTGTTTTTATTTCTTTTTTCTTCGATTTCGAATGGAAATTTGAAACATTTGCGTTCAACGGTTTTGAGGCGCAATGTAAGTAGCCATTTTAAGACTAGTTTAATGTAACCACCTGATGTAAGGTTAAGAAACCTACAACATGTAAATGCATAAAAATTTAGGAAACTTTAAGTCAAAACTTTTCAAAACAATGAAAAGTCTACAGTTTCAACAAGTTTTGGGCATTTTTTCTTGTTATTTTGTAACTTTTAAACTTGCTTTTAAATCTCCATTTTAATTTCAATTTTCCTCTTATTAACCTTAAATTTGATATCTCGAATAATTTTTATTGTTTATTTTGTAATGAATTTAAAGATTGCTTTTATCTATTATAAAGAAGTTTTTTAGCGTCTACTAGATAATGTAGGTATGATCTAATTATGTGACAGTGTGTCTCTTTTTCATATTAATGTGCATCAAGTATGTTGTAGAAGTCTAAATGCATCTTTAATTTAAAGGTCGATTCACACAAACAGTGTCATTGTCATTCAGAACAAATGTAATCACATCAATAATAACAAAAATCTTTATGTTTTCCACCCTATGTTAATTACGTTGTTAATTTTAATTATTTTTTGCTAGTTCATTGAATAAAAAGTATGGAACCAAACGTTTTTTGGTTAAACTATTTATTTTTTGAAAAAACTATTTGATGAGTGATAAAGTACTATAAAAATGTGATGATTTAACAAGAAAAAAATTGTTCGAAATTTCCTTTTGTTTTTGAGTTCTACAAAAAACAATATTTTTTTAAATGGCAACCCACTACAAAATCATTTTTCTCATAAAAGCTATACTCTAAGGATTACAACTATCTGCTTTATATTTAATTTTTTTTTTTTAATTTTTAGGGAAGGTTGTTTGAATTTTCGCATGGTTGCCACCTTGAAATGATCCCATTCAACGACTACTCGATGCACATTAATATGAAAACGATTATATTCATCAGCAGACACAAGAAATTACAGGGTGTCTCAAAAATAAAGCATCTCAAGTTAGAGCGTCGTAGGAGATCTTACCAGGAGCGTTAAATGAGTACCTGTATATCAAAATCATGTCAGTTTTTTCATCATTTATTTATATTTAAGTCAAGAGAAAAAAAGTTTAATTAATGACACTGTCAGATTTAAGAATGACGTATCAAGAACCACTTTGATTTAAATTTAATAATCTAAATTTTTCAAACAAAAGCCAAAATGTATTTTRAGTTGTGTCTGAAAATCGGTTAAGGTCTTTATTATAAGTGACTCACTCTGTATTATTTCAAAATCACAATATAGAATATAGAATATAACAACATAGGTCATTGTGAAAAAGAGGCATTAATTAAGTTTGGAAYAATTTGGGCCTGTGATTGTGGATAAAACGTTATATTGCAGTCGTGTGTTAGTCGCATTTTATCGACTTAAGAAAATTAACCRCTCGAACTGTTACCGTTAAACATTCTTGGGTGGATAAAACACACTTTTACAATAAATAACTATTTGCGGCCAATATAACCTTTTACTTATCATTATTTATTAAAATTTTTCAATTTTAATAATTCACTTTTAATATTAATTACACCTGGAAATCATTTTAAGCGCGTAGGTGTTTACAGCATTCATATGCAAAAATCCTTTTTGCGCCATATAATCCCTCACGGATCATTTAGTTTCCGGGACAGAGCGATTCATCCTTGGATGAACGCTTTAAAAAACACGAAATAATTGTCACAAATATTTTATTCATTCTTCGAAGAAGTACGTCATCATTACGGGGGTGTATGTAGTGTTGAAATAGTGGGGGTAGAAGCAAGATAGAAAGCATTACAACGGTGTTTCATCCCTTCATTCCAAGTCTCGACGCTGACGCCGTAGCATCGACGGCGTTCCACCAGGTGGGTGCGAAACTTAATTATTCAAATTCTTAATCAAATTGGATTTTTTCAGGATGCTGGCATGCTGGCTTCTCTTCACTCTTCTGTCACTTTCGGACGCTTTTATGGTGAAGGCTGTAAACGCTCGCGACGCTTGGCAAAAGCCCGGATGTCACAAAGTCGGTAAGTGGAAGGAAGTTTGAAAATYTTGGGTTGAATTAATGAACTTTTAATTTTAATGTCTCAGGGCATACTAGAAAGATTAGCATTCCCGAATGCGTGGAATTTCATATGACGACGAACGCCTGTCGAGGTTTTTGCGAAAGTTGGGCGGTACCGTCAGGACCTAAAGCCACTCCAACGCAACCTGTTACTTCCGTTGGACAATGTTGTAATATAATGGAGACGGAACCTGTTGAAGCTCGAGTTTTATGCGTGGATGGTGTTCGAACGCTAACTTTTAAATCGGCCGTTAGCTGCTCTTGTTATCACTGTAAGAAGGATTAAATGGATTGGACGCAAGGGAGGCTTGATGATGTTTCTAGAGTTTAATTATGTAAATGTTTATGTACATTTAATATAGATTATTATTGTAAATATTCTACTGACTGACTGAATTGTAAACTAACTTCATTAAATGTTACTTTCTACAAGGTTGTGATTTCTTTATAAATAAAAAAGTATCGAAACGGTGAAGGGTTTGCTAAGTTGATTTGCTAATTCAATATTTTTACGAAAATTTGTTTTCGTAATTTTTTTAGATTTGTCGGTTTTTTAGAATCGTGTGGTCTTTAATTTTTTTTTACTATTATTTAAAGCGCGAGCTGTTTTCTATTTTTTGAAAACGGTGTTGTATTTAGAATTTATTTTGGGCGTTAATTCCAAAATACAGAGAATCAAGTTACTTATTCTTAAATAGGTAATTACTTTTTTATTTTTTACAAGCCTTTTCTCAAAGAAAGATTTAAGATTTTTAGCAGCTTAAGAATAGAGAACAAAAAAAAATTAATTAAAAAAAGCTTGTTTAAGAAAAGCAAAGTAAATTTGTTAATTACTATTACTAAAATTATGCTTTCAAGAATTGAAAGACATTTTTCAGTGTTTTTTCAAAGAATCGCAATTTTTAGAAATGATTTTTAAATAAACATAGCTAACCTACTTTTGACAATGCGAAATCGAAAACTGTCCGTCAGTTGATTCCAAACCTTTGATTTTTTAATATTTGTAAAATAAATACATACATGTTACATACATGTTGATGCTCAAAAATCTTTCCAAAATTTTCTTAAATTTCTTGAATTTTTGACTAAAAATTAAATGTTAATCATTTACTTTTACCAATAACTGGTCTAACGCTTCCATATACCGTGCGATCAAAAAAAAAAAATAAATTAGAGTGGGCGGTGATGATTAAACTCCTTCAGATGGCAATCCTAATTTTTGACATCAAATGTCAGCGGAAACTTTGACAAGTTTACGTTTTATTCGTTTTGAGTGAACTAATGTTCACTTTGGAGCAGAAAATTTTGATTGCTGTACAAGAGGAAAACGGTTGATGGTCATTTTCATCACTTTCAGTTTGTGTGTGTTTGCCAACTGTAGAATTTAATCGACGCCTACTCTAATTTATTTTTTTATTTTATCGCACGGTATTTATTGGCAAAAAAAGTAGTGATAAGTCAAAAAAAATTGTACAAAGTTTCCAAAAAAAGAAAAATTTTAAATTTCCTGATTTGTTTTCTATAATTAAATGTACTTTTGTAAAAATCCTTTTAGTTAATATTTTATTCGAATTTTACTCTAAAAAATCAAACTTTGAACTAACAATCAAAACACACATTTTATGATTTTGCTCAAACTAAAGAGATTTTTATTTTTCTCTTAATTTTTTTAAAATTGTAGTGTATTTAGAATTAGACATTAATTTTGAAATTTACAGAAACAATTTTAACAAAATTCTGTTTATCATAAAGTTAGTTTTGTAGAAATTTAAGAATATTGAAGTGTTCGCAACTTATTCTACCATTGTTGAGAAATTTTCAGGGAAGTTGTGGATTAAGTAAAGAAGACTGAAAATAAAATGCTAAATTGACCGGTTTCTAATTAAAAACCGTTTGTTTATGAAAAGAATGATCTTTGTGACAGTAACGATGTTAATTATTAAGCTAAAAAACGCTTTGAAAAATGTTTTTTATTTTGTCATTAACCTTTGATCCGCAATTTTGTAAATGATTGTATTTGTAAATGAACACGAATCTTAAACTTCTTTTTAACAATTTCCAAACAAAATAATGAAAAAAATATTTTTGTTTCTAAACTGTTTTGTTTTTTTTTATACTTAATTTTTGTACCTAACACAAATAAATTGCTCGTTTTTTATTTTAAATTAATTTTTAGTCTTATTCTCTAATTTCAAATTAGGTTGAATAGGAAAGTGCTAAAAAAAAACACTCGGTAACAGTCGAATCTTTTAAAAATTTGGGGACAATTTTTTCAGTCCCGTTATTAATTAATAAATATTAAAAATTAATAAATATTAAAACAGATTTTATACTCTTTTCCAACGCTAATATGTATTTTATACCGTTTTTATGGTGCTTTTTATGCCGTTTTTGTAAAAAAAAAATACTTAAAATGGAAGCAAATTACAAAAATAATGTTTATTAATTTTTTCTATAATTTTTTTATATCACTTAAAATATTTTGTTTTACTATGATTAATATTGACTAATTATGAGTATTAACTAATAGGTAATAGAGTTATATCAGTATGATTATCATAAGCCAAAAAATTAAATGCTAGAAGGGTTTTAAAACATATTTAATTAGATAATACTCGCCCGTTTTCCAGGCCTGTGTAAATCCGTATAATACAATAATATAGTAAACTTATTTAATTAACCACGTTTAATGACTTCATTTTATTTTATTTTTGAAATACGAGTACACTATCATTCTTTTAGAATCTTCTCGTACGAGTAGACTACATGTCTTCCTACTTTAAAACGCCTCCTTTTTTAGTAAATTACCTTTGTTTTCTCTAAAATGTATTTTAAAAATACGCGAATAAAATTTATTGTTGACATACCTTTCCATGCGAAAGCTAAAATAACGACTTAGCGGAATTACCCCTGTTTTGATTCCCAAAATAACGAAACAACTCCGAGCATATCGTGTGAACAACATTTAAAACCATCCCTTTGCGATTCCCGAAACTCCCTTGTGTTCGCTCACATATTTTACGTATCAAAAATGCATTGCAAAATGCACCTCTCTCCTCCGAGTCTCTTATTTCACCCTCTCCCATATCTCATTTTCTATCACACGTATAAATTTCGTTTCACTCCGTTTGCTAATCTATCCAATTAATTACAATATTGGTGATTCTAGAAAAACGTTTTTCCCATCGGATGTCACTTTCATTTTCGTATAAAAGCACCAATTACTCGCTAAATTACTTAATAAAGTTACGGTAATTTATGCACAATCCTTAGAGACGTATGAGCCTTATTATACACTCCCCTCTCGAAATTTTCCGAACGTGAAAATGGAAATTTAAAAAAAGTTCTCTTCGATTTGCCCAAGTTACATGTTTACTCAATGTAATTGTCAGTGATTGCATCCCTAACGAAATTCCCACACAAATTCAGGTGATCGAGAGAGATGTTAACGAAATGGAAGCACAATTTGCCAAAATGATTTCTAATACGYGATTTTACCAAATTTTTGCGAATTTTTCGTAATTAACACTGCTTGTTTTGCCATTCACAAATTATCCTCAACAAACGTTTTATTTAWTCATGGCAAACACAACTCCACACAATGTTGTTATTAATTAATAACTAATTTAGCACGGGTTTACTTCCTGCACAAAATGTTTTTTTTTATTTTAGTGTGAATATATCCACGGGTTCCTAGTTATACCGTTTTATTGTTAGGTTTTAACTTTTTCCACATCCTACGAGTATCTTCACACTCCACAGCAACTTGGAACAAAAATTACGTAAAATAATATAAAAAAATATTGAAATTCTAGAATCCGTGAAAAAAAATATGCATATACTCTATTTTTTGCATAAATCTGGCAAAAATTGGTTTAGTATTGCAGTTATAGTATTACTATAGTACATATTTAGTTTTAGTATMGTTTTACGTAGTATAAAAGAAATTATTGTTGGCTACTTTTTTCTGTTTTTTAAAAAAATCACATTTTTGATCAGTGATGACTGATGGATGATTTGCAAGTAGTAGAATTTTTAAGGTAAAAATTTTTCTGAWTAAAAAATATACTTCTACAGTATGTTCCCGGATTGAGTTTACAAGAGGAAAWTTTTTTTTATCATTGATATTAAGCCAAAACTGGAAAAGGAAAAACATTTTTTGCTTCACCTGAAACAAGCAAATCTGTACTTACTTATAACTTTATTATTCTGATTCAGTGAAAAGAAAAGTTAATTTTTCTCTGCTTTTTAAGTCCTGTCACACTGACGGTTTTATTTATTTGACAACTATATATGTCACTTTGACAATTAATTTATTAATTAAATAATGATAGTTCTTGTTAAAAATGACTTTGGTTTTATCTTCAAGCTGTTTCTTTGAGTTTCTATTTATTACAATTATTTTATTACAATTATGTTTTTATGTAACTTGCGTAAACTTATTTGTCAAAGTGACATTATTGTCAAAATAATAAAACCGCCAATGTGATAGGACTTAAAAAACAGAAAAAAAGTCCAAAACCAAGAGAAAAATTCTTTCTACTGAGTTAGAATAATGAAGTTTTAATTACAGATTTGCTTGCTTCAGATAAAGAAAAAAATGTTTTTCATTTGCAGTTTTGGCGTAAAATCAAAGATAAAATTTTTCTTGCCTCTTGTAAACTTAATCCGGGGACATACTGTATATTAGGTGTATTTTCTATAGTGTTTAAATCATTTGATCAATTTTATTTTAGAACTTTGAAAGATAAACATCACCCCGTGTAAAAGACAAGCAAACTGTTACCATCGGATTTTTGGGTACATTTATACAGGGTTATTCATAAATATGAAGCAATATTTGAACATTAAAAATGACCCATCAAATGATGTTAATTTAAATAATAACTCGTGTCCTATCTCTAATGATAAGAATTTTATTGCCCTCGGAATGTGGGTATGGAAATTTGATTTTTTTGTAATAACTTTGGAACTATTTGACCAAATATTATAAAATTTGGAACATTTCTCTGTGACAACATACCCTTTGAACTGGTAATCACGAAAACCGGATACATCCACTCAAATTCCGGTTCCAGCAGTTGCGGGTCACATTTTCTGTGTTTTCCATTTTTTCGCTCTCTTAACACCAATTTTTTATTGCCCAAATCGATAGAGTAATCAATTTCGATTAAAAAACGCATAACTTTTAATAACCCTAAAATGGACCGTTTCAAAGATATTTTAATTTAAACTGTGGACTGCACAACGCTGAAATCAAAAAATAGGGATTTTGAATAAGTGGTATCCACGACAACCAATGACCATGGTCACATAAAKCCCTGCCAGGCATCTGTTAACTTTGACAATAAATTTTTGTGAATTTTTTATGAATTAAATGCTACGAGATCCATTTAGATTTATTCTAAGTTATGTTTGGAATCTAAGGTAAACTCTTTTATTAAATATTTTCGATTAATTGTCTAATAATCGTCCAATGTCAATGTTGACAGATRCCTAACAGCGATTAGTGAGACCATGGTCTTTTGTTACCGTGGATATCATCCATTCAAAATCCCTACTTTTTGGTTTCAGCGTTGTGCAGTCCTCAGTTTAAATTAAAATATCTTTGAAACGGTCCATTTTAGGGGTATTAAAGGTTATGCGTTTTTTAATCGAAATTGATTACTCTATTGATATGGGCAATAAAAAATTGGTGTTAAGAGAGCAAAAAAATGGAAAAACACAGAAAATGTGACCTGCAACTGCTGGAACCGGAAATTGAGTGGATGTATCCGGTTTTCGTGATTACCAGCTTAAAAGGTATGTTGTCACAGGGAAATGTTCCAAATTTTATAATATTTGGTCAAATAGTTCCAAAGTTATTACAAAAAAATCAAATTTCCATAACCACATTCCGAGGGCTGTGAAATTCTTATCAGTATAGATAGGACACGAGTTGTTATTTAAATTAACATCATTTTATAGGTCATTTTTGAGGTTCAAATATTGCTTCATATTTATGAATAACCCTGTATAGAAAAATATAGTTTATTTTAGTTAAAAAAATATTGTATTCAGACATTATAGAATAACTTGAAATATTAAAAGTAATGCTGCAAAGGACAGCCGGAGACACGAAAACATTATACAGAAATATCAGCTTTCAAGAATTATCTAGTTTTGTAATAGAATATAGAAATATGGAATATGAATATGAAAATTCAAAGAAAATTTTCGAATTAAAAAATGTCATAGTGCTTTTTAGAATATCATCAAGATGAAAACGGATTCTACCCAGATTTGCAAGTAAATTTAGTTTATTTTAAATTTTAATTTAAAAAAACACATTCAGAAATATTTAGTTTATTTTAAATTTTAATTTAAAAATTACATTCAGAAATTAAATATATTCAGAAATATCAGCTTACAAGTTTTTCTAGAATTGTAACAAAACATTATTTTTTTAAACCTAGTAGAAATAGTAACGAATTTTCACTGTTCAAAGTAAACCAAAGGACAAAAAATCTTACCAAAGGGCCACTTTTAAAAGGATGCTTTAGACTTGCAATAAAATATAAAAATAATTAAGGAGAAAGTTAGCCATAGCCAGGTGCAAAAGACAGTTGGGGAGACTGAAAATGTCTCCGTGGTACCACCTTAAATAATTTTCTAGACAACAATATACTGCTCCACAAAAGTTAAGAAAGTTGCATTATTTTTACAACAAACAAATTTTATTCTTCTAAGCATTGTGGAATCCGGCAAAAACAAAAAATAAAAAGATATCTGTCTTTATCACTTTTAATTAATTATTGATTTATTTTATAATAATTTATTAATTTAAATTTTGTGGAGCAGTTTATAAAAAAAATCTTGGGGGGAAATTTTCATATTTAAAAAAATGTCAGTAAAAGAAACGAATTTGATTTATTTTATGTAAAAAAAACTGAAATTACATTAAGAGCAACAAGAAGGGTACATCATGAAATATTAATGGTAAATAAAATATCAGATTATTGTCTTTTTTCTTTGATCCTTTTAAGCTGTTACATTTTCAATATCATTCATCACATTACGTCATATTTTTAAATTCACTCATTTTTATGACAACATTAAAAGTATTTAGAAAATTTGTATTAAATTAAAGATGCAGTAAAACATAAAACATTAAGTAGATGTATCGGTTTTCTACATACTTATTTTTACAGAAAAATTTCTGAACCACTTACTATATATGAAACTTATTGTATATTATCCCATTGTTATTACAATTTTAGTTTATTATAATATTTACATTAGAAAAGTAATATAATGAAAAATCAGTGTTCTTTTTATAAATCTGATTCATTTTTAACATTATTCAATCAGTAAAATAGTTGTTTTAAGATTAATTTTTATTTGGATTTTTTTGATATTTTCAACTGTTCTCTGAGTTTTAACATTTCTTGTCAGAATATAACCGTTTTGTTAATGTTTTATTTTGGAGTGGATAGTTTCCGATCCGACATTAAAATGTTGATATTGGAAAGTGATATTCGTGTTGTGGTTAAGCACGAATAAACGATCCATTTTACGAGTTTTTCGATGCAGGCGAGTAATCGAGAAGAGCTTTCTGTATTACTTGACAATCTTGCCGGCGTGGGACTGCATATATTAGCGCCTTCTAAGTGTATCACACCTGGTGAACGGTTAATTGCTGGCTGAAGTGTGGGCGAACAAAGTCCCTCATCATAGGATCAAGGACCTACATTTTGGTCAGCTTTTAATCAATTCCCAGGAACGCCATCGAGGCTGTTATTTAGGTTAATTGTCCGTCGCTATTATTCAAAATTAAATGGAAATTTGATTTTTTCAAAAATAAAATAAAGTGTTTTGAGATTGGAGTTTTGTCGATAATAGACTCGCTAAGTGCTGAAAAATAGATCGTATAGTTTACAACTATTGTGTCTGGTTTTCTCGAGAGACGTGTTCAGTGTCACACCACACCCTTCTCTTTTCAACCATTATTCCATTAATTAATTTGGAAAAATGCACGCGACCTGTGTGCTCGAAAGTTTCCTATTAGGAACGCACTTAATCAAATTGTTGAATTTTTCGAATGGAACTTTTCTGTTTATTAAACATAGTTAGGTGATTACTGATTAGTTCTTAAAGCTGTGGCATATTACATTATTTCATTAGCTAGTTTTAGTTCAAGTTCATTTGCTTCGGCGTGTTTAATAAATTTATGCATTCGGATTTTGTGTTTATGTTTTTGAAACTTGTACCATCTCGAACTTCTATCACAAAAAATA
The DNA here is from genome assembly GCF_015345945.1 of Tribolium madens. NCBI lineage: Eukaryota > Metazoa > Arthropoda > Insecta > Coleoptera > Tenebrionidae > Tribolium > Tribolium madens. The sequence goes on from NW_025400983.1 coordinate 7,099,860, forward strand.
TTTTTCTGTTACAAAATCTGATAATGATAATAAAAATTTGGCTATTTATTATTTAAATCTTTTTCTATACAAAGAATTGTTTTCAAGTTAATATTTAAATAATCCAAATAATTTACTATTTAAAAAATTTGAAATTTTAGCTTTGTAGAGGTACAGTATTTTTCTTTTGGTTTTCCTCTTTTGTCAAATGTATTTCACTATTTCTCAAAACTATTTCCCACCTACGTCGCTTTGACATTAATATATCAAATGAAATAGTTTTAAGAAATAGTGAAATACATTTGACAAAAGAGGAAAACCAAAAGAAAAACATTGTAATGATATTTATACATATAAAACTCATTTCAAATTGATGTGGTCAGTCAAACTTATATTTGAAAAAAAAAATTCAGTATTTGGGTTAGGTACACTGAATTAAATTATCAAATTGACAAAAAAATTCGTGAATTGCAAACGATTTCACGATTCTTTTTTTTTGTTCTTTTGGCAGATAAATAAATATTCTATTACGTTACCAAAAAATGAACAGAAAGTATGGGACCAAAGGTTTTTTTTTACTTAAACTATTTATTTTTGCAAAAAAATAATTGATGAATAGATTCCTAAAAAATGTTATATTACTTTTAAAAAAATCGGATGTTTTTTTGTTTTTCAGGTGTCAACCTACTATAAAACTTTTTTTTACAAAGGGAATGATATAAGGATTACAAGAATCTATGTTTTATTTAATTTTTGTAGAAAAATAATTCGAATAACTGAAAAAAAATCGCATAACTCAAAAACAAATCAAAATTACATTTTCAAAACGCGATCACATTTAAAGCACTTTAGTTTTTATTAATTAATATTTTCTGAAAGCAAATGATTAAAAAAATGCCTAAATCTATACTTTTTGTTCACCCGAGCGAACGTAAAATTAATGCAACTAAACAATTAGTCCATTAGACCAATAGTATTTTCAATTTTAAATTTAAAAATCGACGTATTTGGAAATTGGAAACACATTTTTCCAGAAGTTATAGAGGACAGTAACCACCACGGGAGGAAATGACATTTTATGTCAGGGTAATACATTTAATTTTGCCTACGACAGAGCAAGAAAAACTTTAAAACTAACAATTTGTCTTGCTATGCCAGTTTTGTCATTAAAGAGGTAAAATTTTTACTTCCCTGAGAAATTATATACCTACAGAGTGATGATATAGTTCAAAATTCATACCCCCGCTATTCAGCATTTTTTTGAAATGCTTTTTATGGCTTTTAGTGCCTTTTTAAGATGGACCTATTCGAGTATTTTTCGAAAAAAAAATGCAGAATGGCGGAGCTATGAATTTTGTGCAGGACTTTATTATCTCTGTGTAGATTTTTATTGTAATTTTAACAGATATGGGAGGTAAAATATTTACCTTTTTGGGAGGTTCTTGCTGTTAGGGTGGAAAAACTTACTTTCTGTTAAGATCGTAGGAAATAACAATTTAAATACCCATTTAAAATATTGTTTATTCTTTTGATGATTAATATGGGGAGAAAAAATTATACGATATTACATTTTTTTATTTTTGTTGCTTATCTTGCTTTTGTAATGAAAAGATTTTTGAGCTCATTTCGCTTACCTTTCTAAATAGCTTTATAATTTTTATCATTGTTAGGTAAATAAATATGTTTCATTACAAGTCACTTAGCTTGCCAGGGTTTTCATAAAATGAACCTAATAAAATTTAAATTTGTGCAAATATCTGGAGCATTATTAAAAATGTGTTGGCGGCTTCTTTGTTGCTTTCTCATCCTTTAATCCCCTTATTTTTTGTGAAAAAAGGGAACCAAATAATATAAAGAGTTGCTCGAGAATACTTCAAATAATTTATTGATTGAAACTTAAATAATTATAATAGCATTTACTTACAATATAATACTGACTGAGTCCGAACACTGAGAAATGTACATATAGACAGTTTTGCAATAAATAAATAAATATTATTTTTATGTAACTCATTATAAAAATAGAGACTCATAATTTATTCATTGAGTTTACCTATGATTGTTAATATACAAGCAGTCAGAATAATTATTTTTAGTTGCAAAAATCTGGATCCAGCCTAATCCAGTCATTGAAATTAACATAAATTAATAACAATAATTGCATAATGTAGAGAATTTAAACACAAGTCGTAATTTCGCGTTCTTTTCGACGTCTTGTATATTAATTACACCGTTTTGAAATTAATTAATTCTGAAACCAAGAGACGCCGGATGGGAACGTTGCGGTCTATATCTTAAACCTTCACAACTGGTGTCTGAGGAAGAACACTGTTGGCATTTACATCCTGCAGCTTCCAAATACTCGTATCTGGCAGCCGAAGGATTAGCGCCTTCTTCGCAATGTCTTAGTGTTACGACTGAGCGATTACGGCCGTAATGTACGCACACGGGATGGTTCGACTTTTTGTACGGGAATCTCCAATCCGATATCTAGAAAAGAGTTAATCTTCAAAAAGTTGAGGAAACGAAAAATTATTATTATTCGGGACAAAAATCTGATACTGCTACAGGTCATAAAACATACATAAAACTCGCGCCCCAGAGAAAAATGCCATATTACCTTATATACCAGGAACATGGAAAAAATGTTTAAAAAATTTTATCTATAAAAATTTTGAGGTTATGAGAGTTTAAATTTTTCACTTTGACTATATTTATTTTTGTTGAAAAAATAATTTTCCAAGTTTTTTCCTACACGCTATTAGAACAGGAAACAAGGAAGCTGTATCCTAAATTGCAACTTTGTTCAATGTTATTTGTGACTTTTATTGGCAAAATTTTTGTACTTTTACTCAATAATTGTAAAAAAACATATACAAGATTATCAGTATTATTAAATAGACATAAAAAAATGTCAAATGTCAAAATTAAATATCAAAATTTTTTGACAGTTAGAATTTTTTAACATTTTTTTCCATGTTCCTGGTATTTTATCTTACTTGAAATTTTTCTCTGGGGCGCTAGTTCTGGCGCATCCTATATTTCTAATAGATTAAAACTTCAATTTGGTGCTAAAAATTTTTACCGTATGTCAATGAGACCTTAAAAACCAAATTTCGAAAAAAAATTTTAATTAATTGGAATCTTTCCTACATGATAAAATTTCTTGATTTTTTCTAATGGTAACAGTGAAAATTGAATAATGTAAACATTGATAGATTTTGAGTAATGAACATTTTAATATTGATAAAACCTATCAACTTTATCATTATTCTATTTTCACAAATAACACAGAAACAAATAAAAAAAATTATATTGTAGAAAATATTCCAGTTAATTGATTTTTTTTTTCTCCAAATTTAATTTTTAAAGTCTTTCTGCCATACGCAAAAAAAATTTACAATATGAAAACATCAAATTAAAGTGTATCCTCTAACGTTTACACTATCAAAATTCTTTTTTTCTCAATTAGAAATATTTATTTTTGTGCCGGTCCTAAAACTTGGGACACCCTGTATATTTACATTAATAAAGTTAGAAATAAACGAAACTGCGAAACAATACATACAAAATTATTGGTAAATGACAAAATGTTAAACTCCTACATAAAATGTGTAATTAAACTTTATCAATCAATAACAATAAAATTGCGGCTGGGTTACTCAGTGTTTATTTTTTTCTAAAAACATATAAATTAAACAAGTATTTATTTTGATGTGAAATGCTACTAACACTGCTAATCTAAAGTCGCAATCAAATTTTTGATCAAAATAGCCCATAGTGGTGAATTTTCAAAATAAATTTGTTGAGTGCATAATTTTTAATAATACATATTTATCATGTATTGGAACCTGTTTTTTGTGGTAAACTAGAGTGCTAAAGAACTTTTGAGAGTTTCAGAAGTTAAAAACGAATTCAGAAAAAGTTATGTAGAATTCCCTAAGTAAAAAAACAGACTTGTTGACTATAATACCTATAAGCCTCGGTTGAGAAAAGTAGGAAAAAATCAGGGCAACAGTGTAAATTTATTAATGTTAATACCGGTGTTATAAAAAGTTGCTTATCAACTCGTTAGGAAATGACGTTTTGTGTAAACAACTACCGTTTTAAAATTTAATAAGTTTTTTTTGCATTTTCATGCAACTTTTAAAACCTGTTATTTATCCCTAGACGACAATGTAATACAATTGAGGATTTTATGATTAGTTGTCGCTACTTGTGTTTCTCTACGAAAAAAGCTTCGATGTAATTTCGAGTTTCCATCGAACCAGTAGGTAAATAAAATTTTCTAAAATAATTATCCGGTGTTAAGTCCAATCTTCATTCATGAAATTTCGGTGTTGCTAAAGCACGCACCGTTGCGTCGTTCTTCTGTGACCCACATTTGCAACGTTGCAAACGCTTAAAGGATTTTCACCGTAATTACGATTTTCCAATTCTCCCAACGATGGGATTAATGTACAATTAAAAAATGCATTTATTAAAAGAAAAACTGACGCGTCTACAACCGATTATTTATCGCTGTTTTGCGATTAATAGCCGCATTATACTCCCGCCAAATGTTACGTTTTATGGTTGATGGAATGGGTTGTTAAAAAGCGCAAATGGAGCGATGGCCGTTAAATCACAACAGTAATTATTAAACAATTCGAAGGCGTTTTATGCGTCATAACCGGCTGCAAATTTCGGGATAAAATCCTCTTGAGCTAAATTGAGTTTTTCGGTTATCCCTCAAAGCGTTCATTTTTTTAATCCGTCTTCTAGTTGTCCGTTTTTGGATTAGCGATGTTTGTAGAGATTTATTTACGGTCCGGTCGACAAATAATTCCGATCGTGAAGAACAAAATTCCAATTAAACCGGCGATAAATCATTGAAATAGCTAAATTGTGGAATAAATCCATACCTCATTTGAATCGCATCGCCCCCAACAGGCCATAACGGAAAGTGTGTCCCAACATTGTTTGCCGTTTTCGTCCGATTGTGTCACTCGATATGTGTACATCCTCCGGTGGCATTCGATGGTTCCGGACGCATCCAGAGGCTCTAAACCGGCCTCGATTATGCTCTGGCAATTGACTAAAGTGCTCAAACCTACGAAAATCCAAACTTGCACTCCCAACATTATCCTTCTTAAGCTTTGATGTTTTAATAATGCTCTGGAAAGATAAGAACTTTGCTCAAAATCTACGCAAAAATTAATAAGTGGCTAATCCCGGGGGTAATTGCGGAAAAATGTAATTAACTAAGTGGGGAGCATGTCTCAAACCCTCCTACGTCAATGTTGACTGATTTTTCATTCAATTGGGGAGCTGGAATAGTTAGATTCTTCTATAATAATTGCAAATTGGTTCTATAGAACAGTTTTGGAGCTTTCAGAAAGCATCAAAACCGAAATTTGTTATTCTTTTGATCGCTTTTTTATCCAGAAAACAATTTTTTGGATCAATTTTATTTAAAAATCTTATCTGATCACAAATAGCAACGGGCAATAACTCCCAAGCTTTTTAGCTTTTTAAATATGAAAATTGAATAAGTGTAGAGATATGTTTTGCACTTATTTTTAAATTGAAACAAAGATTTTCATAGAATTTTATATAAAACATTGATGAACACTAATGGAGTAATGGAGAGCTTGTCTGGGAATCTCCACAGAGTAGTAAAAGTTAGTAAGTTTAATATAAACATTTTTAGAACATACTTTAATTTACATTATCGTCAAAGTGCAAATTAAATACAGGCTGGTTCAAAGAAGGCCAACTATATATTTTAAAAGGATACCTATTTTCACTACTTGAAACAATTACAATTTTAAGGCTATTTAATTTTGACATGTAGTTTGTTTTAATTTTGGGAACTAGGGTGCTAAAATAAAATATTGTAATAGAAAAAAGGCCACTTCTTATACAGGTGATTTAGAAGTTTCACAACAACTTTCGAATGGTAATAAAAGACTTTCAGCTAAGCTTAAAAATAATTGCAAATTTTTTTCAAGCTTTAGTTTCTGAGAAAAAAACAGAACTCATAGAACTGACAGTTTCTAAATTATCATGTTGAGGCACCTTAGCTCTTTTTTTTCCGATGTTGTCGGATTTAATTTACTGTTGAATTTTTTATACCAAAAGATACAAATTCATATTTTGAACGGCCAAAAACTTAGCCCAAAAATCTAACCCTTCAAAAGCTACATCTCATGAAAAAAATCTCTAATTTTTTGTCATGGGGACTTTTGAGTCAATTTAATATTCTTTATCACCGCCCCAGAGATGGTCCGAGAGTTTTGAATCACCCTGTGTTTAAAAAACAATAAAATTTTAGAGAGAAATTTTAGAATTTACGTCAATGTTGTATTAATCCGAAATAAAGTTATTCCTAAATATGAAAATTTAGTTTTCAAATTTTGGCCAATAAAGATTTTTTTTAACAACCAATTAAACAATTTAGAATTGTTGTTATGGATATTTCATCCGAGTCTTTCACCATTTTTTTTTCTAATGGCATAGACAAAATAGACTGAAAAATAAAAAAAATGCTAAAAATCGACATAAATAGTGACACCTTATTTGTAGCATATTGTCAGTGTAATATGTAATATGTTTAGGTTTTTTGCCACCCTTTACTTAACATTTTTATTTTTTAATATTATACAATTTTTAACATTTCTCATTAATAAAGCACAAAATTAGCTAAAACCCTTGAAGAGCTGTCTTAAAGAATGTTATTGGAAAATTTGTGTTTGGATTTCTGAGAATAACTAAGAAGTGGTTCTAAAAATTCTGATCTCACGATCCTTTTGAAGGTAAAGGTACAAAAATTTTGCCAATAAAAGCCACAAATAACATTAAACAGAGATACAATTTAGGCTACAGCTTCCTTGTTTCCTCTTCTAACTGCTTGTAGCAAAAAAACTTGGAAAAGTATTTTTCCAACAGAAATAAAAAGAGTCAAAGGGCAAAATTTAAACTCTCATAATTTTTATAGATAGAATTTTTTAACATTTTTTCCATGTTCCTGGTATCTTACCTTACATAGTATTTTTCTCTTGGCGCAGCCTGTATACGTATAATAATTGTAAAATTCCCTCACATTGAATTTCCCTAAATTTACAAATATATAATTTTTAGTTTCATATCAAATGATAAAGTTTTTCTCGTTTCTCGGTGTACTATTGTAGCTGCAGCGTAATATTTCACCCTCTAGGGCAAATAATCCTGAGTTTCATTTTACCAAAAATACTAAGGAATGTCTAGAAAGTAACAAATATTACATTTATGAATCGATTTCATTGTTACGACTGATATTGGAGTAACTAAGAATTTTCATCTGGTGACAACGTGTCATCATTTCTATAGTAATTAAGCAAATTTATTTTCCGCTGGGTGGTTAGATTAATTTTAAATAATTAAATTATAAAATATGTATATGAATGGGAGTGTAAATTAACTCGTAACTTGACTGTTATAACAGCGATTAAATTACTCTCTTATCGTTAGTGTCAAGTAAATTCAGACTTTTTCTAAACTGGATAAATTATTATTTTTTTACCCTAACCTCAAACGAATATCTTATCAAACTGAATTTTTTTTAATGGAATACAAACACAAAGGCGTTATCACAGAAACATCGAGTTAATTTTTATTTTCTTTTGTAAAAATCCATCTTAGTGAAGACACATTAGAGCAAAGCAGTGATGTATGTGACAGGCCCCTCGGCACCGCTTTGTATTTTATATTTCGATAATTCGCAAAATTAATAAGAACGCTGCATAACATGCATAAATCCTTCAAATATTCACTCTCCGTAATCAAATTAGTCTATCAGCAAAATCGGATTATCATATCTGTCCATAAAAATAACTCCCAATTTGTTTGAATTTCAGAAAAATCAAACAGGATTTAATTTTAGTTGTTGATTGTAGCCGTGTTAAAAATATTGTTTTTTTTATCACAATTGCGATTTTCGGGATAGTTATTTATTAAAAGTAAACAAATCATATTGGTGCATTAAAACTAATTTAAATTGTCTCTGTAGGTGTTTCAAAGCTCTGTTATTATAAAATTATTGCTCGTTGAAATAATTTTTACCTTAATTTGGATACTAATTATTTTTAAACAACTTTATGAAAATGTTACGCAAATATTGATGTTTCTTTGTTTTGTTAAGTTTGGCTAGTGGTGATTTTGTATGGTTTACCATTCATATTTAAAAGCAGAAAGCTGTTGTGAATTATTTATATAACGTTACAAAGTTTTGAAACTTCTGAAAAAATATGAATTTAACAACCACTTAAAACAATTTACTCCCTTGTTCAGATAATCATAAAATAACCAATTTTACTATTTTTTCACTTGCAAAAACTCTCGTGAAAATTAAAGTCAACCACGCATGAATATCTTTAAATAAACCCAACAGATGATGTTTTTTTAGTAAAGTAGCAGCTCCTGTTCGTATTTTATTAGCGGTAAAATTAATGGCCTGCTCCCTAGTGGTCACCCTAATCTCATTATTATTTGAGATGGCCGTTAATTCTGTCAAAACAATTACACCAAACAAGTGAAATTATTTAATTTTTTCGTTTATTAAGTGATTGTGGCTAGGTGTGGGGCGGGGAGTGCAAGCAAAAACCACGTCGAACTCACCTGTTGTTCCGGTAAAAGAGGTGGGTTCTTCTAAGGGTGACAGTGAGACAACTTTCTGATTAATAAAAGTTGTGTACCGCGCTCATTATACACAGGAGGGCGTGTTTTAAAGGCGCAAGCGCCCCTCAGGTGCGAAAAATTGTTGCTTTTCTATTACAATAAAAATTAAAAATAGTGTTTAACGTAAGATTAGATCTTGTTAGTGGGTGTTGAATAATTTTGGTTTGTTAAAACTTTGATCAAGTTTGAAAGGTGTGTGGTGATTAGTAATTAGCAAGTTTGGATTTGATGGGGATGTTTGACCGATTTTGCAAAATGATCCGCAACAACAAATTACTTTCTTGAAATGAAATTGGTAAACCTGGCGCGAATTTCCGTTCCGGGTGATCAATACTCAGATTTTTATGCCATCGTGAAATTTAACCTACCCTTTAATGTTAAGCCTTTAACTTTTAATGAGGTGTAGGAAGCTTTTGTAACACATTGAAAAAAAATGAATTTGTAATTATAAAACAAAGGTTTGTGTCGTAAATAATGAAACTTGAAAGAATTGTGGAAATTTGGTTTTGCTGTGTCGAATCGATGCAATACAAAAGGTTGTGAGAAATTCTTTTAAGAGAATTAATTGCTTTTGCGGTTTTCTACACTTCTAATTATAATCTGAGATACGTTTAATAGTATAGTAGAACACTAGCAACAATAAATATTTACCAGACAAGAAATGAAATTATTCTCGATTAAAACGTGAAATGGTGGATGCGCCGGGCAAAAATTAACTTGCAAACTTTGTTTAAACTTTTGACACATTAACTTAATTTGATGCTTATAACATCGTTTTTAAAACATTCAAATGCGTTTCATAATGGAAACTAATATCTAATGGTTAACACATCAATCTTTCAGTTTCTTCCTACTGTTTGATATAATAGTTATTTGTACAACTTGTTTTGAAAGTCATACTTTTTTTCACGAATTTGCAGTTGATTAGCAAGGGTTCTGTCCGAGTTAATCAAGCAAATGAGTGAAAAAAGGACTTTCTAAACGAGTTGTACACAACATTTTTTTGCATTGTGATAACCTCAAGAACCCCAAAGACCAAAAAGATATCAATTTGATTAATCAAATCGTAATGTATCGCGAGCTCTTTGTAACGAACTCTATAGAAACTATAGAAATAAAACTATAGAAATCGTTCAAAAAAGTATTACTTTCTATGCGATTAATCGTGATGAAATGAAAACTTTCATAATCACTATGCAAAAAAATTATTTTCAACTACACAGTATATCTCAGAAATTACAATACAAATACTTTTTTAAAACTTATTATTACACAAAATCTAAAGTACTTAAAAGGAAAAAGTTTTAACTTTATGGCTCTAATACTTTAAAAATTTTAATATACTTTACTTTTTTTTAAAGCAGTAATAATTTTATTTTTCTTAGTTTTTGTGTATTGAATTTCAAAAAGAAATCAAATCATTCAGCTGAAAGACAAAAAGTTATATCCAAAAATGTGGGTTGTTTTATTAAAAAAATATAAGTTGGTATCTTAATTCATTTCTAAAACACCGTGTATACTTAAAATAATTTCAGGTGCGGCAGAGGTTTCGTATCTATAATTTTTGCAAAGAAATTTTTACTTACGTATTTTAACAAATAATAGACATTATCAACTCGCTGGAACATATCCTTAATTAGAAAGTAATTGCAAATTATTATTTTATTGTTTCCTTCCATTTTTTATAGTACTATAGTACAAGTTATTTATTGCTTAACAAAAAAGTTAAGTTTAGGTAGTTCTTGAGTTTTACACCAACTTTGGTAACCTGAATTTCTGTTGAACTTGAAGCTTTAACGAGATACTATAACACTCAAAGTTTATGTTTATTATCTGTTATAAAATAAATTTATATTTCCTGTTTTATAATAATATTATGTCGTATTATTCAATTCATTCTCAGCGTGATATGTGCATAGATTTGTATTCAATTTTTCTTAATGAAGAAATAATCAGGATCGTTACGACTTAATAGTTATTTATTCGACGAGTTTGAGTGTAAATGTCACCGAGTGGATTATTAAACCACGAGTTGGAATAAAACGTCCGATTTACACGAAGACGAGTTGAATACAACATTTTATTCTTCGAATTAGACTCAATAAGCCTTCAAATTGCTTTAAATCTGTTAAAATTAATCTGATGTTTCGTATTGAGAAATGCCAAACAGTTGTCAAAACTTCCTTACTTTATAACTTCAACAACAAATTTTCTAAACAGTTTTTTAGTTTTTAAGACTATATTTTAGGTTTTTGTAACAAAAATGTTCTTTTTTTACTT
>NW_025400983.1:7110923-7224966 GCF_015345945.1 Tribolium madens
ACAGGGAATATGCATATTTCCTTACTTAAATAACTGTAAAAATTTAAAGTGTTAAAAAATCTGATTTTTTTGTATGGTTTTTTTTTTGCAAAGCAGTTTTTACCAAAATTTTCACCAATTATAATATAATTGATTTAAGTATCTAGTTACAAAACTGCCCACCTTGCAAAGTGTAATTTATTATTTTCTTCGTGAGTGGCAACTGTCATAGTTATAAAGCGCTAAAATACTCGAATTTAACAAAAAACCTTTTATTGTAATAAACATAATTGAAGCGGTCCTCATGTCGCCGTAATTCCCTTTCATTAGCTTTACGAGCAAGAAGACCAACACACAGCCCCTTTCCAAGTAAAACCGCAACAATTCGTCAGACTCGAAACTCTCAAACCTCGTAAAACATTCTCAACAAACAAATCTCAATAAAATGTTATATTAATGTATAAAGATGTGTATAAATAAAATAAAATGATATCTATACTTATAGTACATTTGATAGTAACTAGATCTCAAACAGACGGTCACATCATAGTTCATGGAGAATAAAATACCTTCCATCCAAGAATCGAAACATATAGCAAGTGACACAACTACTGCCCATCATTATCCGCTTCGTCCATCTCCATCAAGAGGGCCGGATCTTGCGCCACCGCCACTACTTGATTATTATCGTTGTTGTTATTCAGCTGTTGCAAAATATTCAACTGTTGCAAGTTTCCATGAGCTGCTGTTATCACATTCTCGGGCGGATTCGGCGGAATTGGCGGGTTAGGCGGATTTGGCGGAGTTGGTATATTATTCAACGTTCCTTGTCTCTGGCTCTCTAACGCGATCATTTTCTGCCTCTTCTCCTCCATCAACTTGTCCCTATGTTTGTGGATATAATCCTCGATGTTGGGCAACCCGTCCACCACACACGCCGAAAGGGCCGACCTGTATATATTCATATCGGTGGCTTCGTACCACTCGTTGGTCTTCTCGTCGTAACACTCCACGTGGTAGATGGTGGTTACGCCGTTGAAGCCCCCGATGGCAAAAATCATATCGTCGATTACTTCGATGGCGAAGTTGCTTCGAGGGTTGTACATGTCGGGAACGGGAGTCCAGGTGTTGGTCTGAGGGTTGTATTTCTCGCCGCTGCACATCCGGGATATACCGTTGAAACCGCCGATTACGTAGACGTAGTCGTGGTAGGCGATGCACGAGACTCCGGAACGGCGGGATCGCATGGCGCTTATTAGGGTCCATTGGTTCAATTCCGGGTCGTAGACTTCGGCCGAGTGCATGCATTCTTGCCCGTTGAAACCGCCAGTGATGTAGATCTTGTCTAGAATAAAAATAGTGTCATAAAACAAAAAAACAAATAGTACATTATACACCAAGGTGGAAGGTGCTTCAATACCAAGACAATAAGCTGAAGAAGTACGATTAAGCAACGACCACGAAGCCGATAAAAAAATCAGCAAATTTTGAAATTGCATTTTATGTGTTTATTATAGGCATGTAGACAATAATAGTAGATTGTTTAACAACTAAAAAAAGTGGTGATTSTTTTCACGAGATAATTAACCACTTTTCTTACGAGTTGAACATGATATTTTTTTGTATCCTTAATGGCAAACGTAAAAAACCTAAGAATATTTTAACAAAAATTGTTTTTCTACAATCTTTAAAATAGTTGCATATTAAAAGTAAACCATGTTAAATGTCATACTTATTAGTTGTATGGAAGTGTTGCTAACTAGTAAAGTAATTTTGTTTTTGAATTCCACCTAATCAAATGCCTGTTTTTAAGGATACAAAAAACAAAATATTTTTTGTCAAAGGACATATGACAAAGAAGCGTCGCGTTGTTTGTATTTGTTTCTTGGCTATATCTGTAGGAAAATGTTTTATACAGTGTGTATCAGAAATCGCACCCCAAAGTAAAATTTCAAGTAAGATAAGATACCAGAAACATGAAAAAAATGTCTAAAAAATTCTATCTGTCGAAAAATTTTGACATTTATTTTTTGACATTCGACATTTTTTATGTTTATTTAATGTTACTGACGTTCTTGTAGATGTTTTTTATAATTATTTAGTAAAGGTACAAAAAATCTTGGCAATAAAAGCCATAAATAACATTAAACAGAGTTACAATTTAGGATACAGTTTCCTTGTTTCCTCTTTTAATAGCCTGTAGCAAAAAAAATTGGAAAATTATTGTTGCAACAGAAATAAATAGAGTCAGAGTGCAAAATTTAAACTCTTATAATTTCGAAATTTTTGTAGATAGAATTTTTTAACATTTTTTCTATGTTGCTGGTATCTTTACTGGATTATTACTGTATGTCTGTGAATAAAAAAGTTTTTTTAAACTAGCTCTTTCAGAACTCGCACTTCAGAGAAAAATACCAAATACAAATCTGAAAAAATTTCGAAATTATGAGGGTTTAAATTTTGCACTTTGACCTTATTAATTTCTTTTAGAAAATAGTATATTAAAGAACGTGTAAGCCATTTTTGTGGAACGAGTTCACTTTTGAAACAAGTTTTTAATGCTATTTTTTCTATTTTGCGCGTTTTACGTACTTATTAGGTACACTTTGATTTTCGAAGTGACAAGTCTCGAATATTTTTCAAAATTTTGTTGAATTAACAATGAATAAGAAATAAGAGAAATCGCTCAAAACGCTGCTGAAAATCACCATTACCAACCAATTATGAAAAACAAAAAAGGTTAAATGTCAGAAAAGAAATATCAGAATTTTTTTAAGATTATTCTCTATTTTGCGTTGAGAATAATTCTATTCCAGCACCCAAATGACGTCATTTAAGTGATTTAATAAGTCGTTGGTGTTAATTTAATTTTAGTGACGGACTTTCTTCCACCATTCATTTTCAAATGTGAAAATAAGAGTTATTTTTATTTTTCACAGCCGTCTAAAATTATTCCACATAAATGTCGCGAACCGTCGCAAAATTCTCTAGAAAAAAATAAATTTTCGTCTTTTAATTTATAAAATGATTTAAAGCGGCAAAATAGAAAAAATAGTATAAAGCACTTGTTGCAGAAGGTTCTTCAAGCACTAATTTGTTCCTCAGCTCGCCGCTAAGCGGCTCGTTTCGGAATTTCAAATTTGTGCTTCTGCAATTTGTACTATTCCATGTTCCTGGTAGCTTATCTTACTTGGAATTTTTCTCTGAGTTCTGAAACACTCTGTATATTTTACTCATAATTAATAATAATTTTCAAATATTTGTGATGCTTTGTGAATTATAACAACAAAATTTTACAATCGAAGCCTTAAATGTTCGTACCTATTAACCTATTCTTCGATAAATTGAAAGCCACGCTAACACGTCCTGTTCTATGTGTTGTTATTAATTTGAAAGATGACTCGTTTAAATTATCAGTGTATCAGTGATGAAATTTGACTTTTTTAGTTGGGAACCAAATCGTACATAATTTTAAGCTGGAAACTTTTGTCGTCGAGCGAAAAACTTTAATAATACCCCGTTAAGAGTTCAAATTTACTCTTTCAAATACCTGAAATTACTTTTCATCTTTGTGATTAAAGTGGCTGCTAATAACTACCGAACGAAAAATTGCCGCCATTCAATATTTCATTGATCATTTCCTCTAAACAATTTTTAAATTAAAATTGAAACAAATCAAGTTTTATAATCTCGTTTTTTCCCAACTTGAATGAGACCAAAAAATGGAAAATTAACTCGTCATTTCCTCGCATTTTGTGCAAGATATTCGTCGGGTACGACACATAATAAACCCAAAACATTACAGAGTTACGGAACATTAAAACAAGTTCGTTAATGCAATGTGTTCTCTCATTGTTGATTAGTAACACGAACTGGTYCCACCMTAACCAAAGATTTCCGCTAAAAGCGCATCTACTTTAATGAATTTAATTAGAAGCTTGTTAAACTTTTCACCTCTCAAAGTAATTCGATCTCAAAAACAAATAAATACTTACTATTAAGGTTGCAAGCGCTCGCATCAGACCTTTGCATATTCATAGAGGCAATCAACGACCATTGATTGGTCTTGTAATCATATTTCTCGGCCGTGTTTTGTCTATGGTGGCCGTCGTATCCACCCATGGCATAGATAATGTTATTCAAAACGGCTGTACTGACGTAACATCGTCTGGCATGCATGGGGGCGATCTCCTTCCAGATTTTCTTCACGGGGTCGAAACATCGACACGAGTTGAAATAATCCATTCCGTCGAATCCGCCAATTACGTAAATGTTGTAACCGACAACGGCGGTTCCATGGTAGGCTCTAGGTCCAGCAGGGTCGACTTCTTCGATTTTCACCCATCGGTCGGCTCGCGTGTCGTAGGTTTCGATGTAGTTGGTGGGCGAACCACCGCTCCAGCCGCCGATGGCGAAAAGGACCTCGTGGGGCAGGCGGGGGCGCGCGATTTCGGGGGTGACCACTTCACCATTTCTGACAGAAACAAAGAATCTAACTTACAATATCAGCAAAAATAGAAAATTTGCCCCGTTGTTTTCAAATTTTTCAAGTAAACTAAGTGAAAACTTCTTGTTGTTAAGTGAATTTTTTATAGTAAGCAAATTATTGTCTGTACACAAGAATGCTAAATTTTCTATTATGTTCGCGTTGACTACATTTTTAGTTATTTGCTAATTTAAAAAATAAAATCTTGTATAACATCTGAAAATGGTTGTGGTAATAAAGTGCGTTATTGGTGAAAAMGAAGAAAAATATATTAATGAAGAACTATTAATTAAAAACCAATACTTTTTTAATAATAATCGTTTCCAAATCAACAAAAATTTCCCTATTCACCGTCAACTACGGCTGTGAGTGGTGTAGCATTATTTCATGTTTAATCTTTCAATTGTATCTTTTTTAGTCTTTAAAAAAATTATAAATCAATAAAAATTTTGATATTAAATTCGGTACCACTAACATCACTTCTTAGAAATTTGTCTAGAAAATTGTGAAAGTAAAAGTTATAAAAAAACCACTGTTGAATTTTAGACACAAGTTTAAGAAACTCTAATTTTTAGTATAAAATGACAATCAGATAAAATAATAACAAATAAGTAAAAAATCTATTAAATAAAGGTGTCTGGATACACACTATTTGAGAAAAATTGTTGAAAAAGTAACAATTTTAAGACTAAAAAACTAAAGAAGAGTCTGTATCACTTTCAAACTCGTAAAAATTATAGATACATTATTAAATAAACAGTTTGTAAAAACTTTAAARGGTGAGTTCTTTGGTCAAAATGGGACATACTTATGTGCTGAAATGCCTGATAAAGAAGCTAGTTTAGCGAGCAAATTTACGAGTACATCAATTAAAAGTTTTTGTTTGTGAGGACTCATGAAGGGTAAAAWTTACCAATTATTTTTTGAAAGTAAGTTAAATTTTGCTAATAATTATACCGTATGTTTCCGKATTGAGTTTACAAGAGGAACAAAAATTTAATCTTTGATTTTACGCCAAAACTTTAAAGAAATAACAATTTTGGCTGAACCTGAAACGAGCAAATCTGTAATTAAAACTTCATTATTCTGACTCAGTGGAAAGTAAAGCAAATTTTCCTTCCGATTTTGGACATTGGCGGTTTTTTTATAATTAAAAATTATAAATAACGATTGTTCTTGTTAAAAAATGACTTTGTTTTTTATTTTAGAGCTTTTTCTTTGAGTTGTCATTTATTAAAGTTATGTTTTTCACAAACATTTTTGTTGTTTAACTTGCATAAACTCATTTGTCAAAGTAACATCGTTGTCAAAAAAATTAAGCAAGTAATGTGATCAAGTTTAAAACGCAGAGAAAAATTATTGGAAGCCTAAATTAAGAAAAAAATTAACTTTTCTTTCCAATGAATTAGAATAAAGCAATTTTAATTTCAGAATTGCTCGTTTCAGGTGAAGCAAAAAATGTATTCCCTTTGCAGTTTTGGCGTAAAATCAAAGATTTTTTTTCCTCTTGTAAACTTATCAATCCGGGGACACACTGTAAATAAGAATGGGACAGAAAAATTGCTACAATCAATAATAGTACTCACGCTACTATTATAATTACCATAATAATAAAATAATAATAGGGAAAAGGAATACTATAACAAAGTGTAATTTGAGAAAAGTCGTAAGTTAAAAATTGCATATTAAAAAAAAAGTGAAAATTACAGGTTTTCTTAGATATTTAAACGTGTTTTTGCGTGTATTTCTCTTTTTTTTGGTTTATTTATTTAACATTATTTTTGCTATCCTGAGTTATTTTAAGTCGCTATTAATAGTTATTTATTGTATATTGGATAAATTGTTTTTTCTGAGATGTTGATTCAAAAATTCTGGAAACATTTTTTTAAATTTTCCTAGACGAAATATTTTTCATATCGTTGGACTGTATGTAATCGTAAAAATCTAGTTGGTGGCTAGTGATAATTAATATAAGAGCTGGATTATTCTAGAATTAAACCTGAAGTTTGTCTGAACAAAAACCTAGCTCTTATACTAAATTGCTGAAGCCATTTGAAATAGAGTGAAAATTGGGTTACTTGTGCATGATTCGTTCAAGATCGTATAAGAATTTCAAAGTTTCGATGACCATAGGTCTACTTTCTTCGCAGGATGTGACGTACGGGTGATCCTTGACTTTTTCCATGAAGAACTGAGTTTCCAGCAAACCGAGTCTGATACATTTCATCAAGGTAACAATATGTCCTTTTCTTTGCTCCGGATCGTAATCGATCCATTTGAGAATCGTTTCCCAAACGATTTCCTCGCTTTTCACATTGAGATTATCYGCATTGATGATTTCTTGAAAATCCTTCAATGATAACATTAAAAGTTCRTCGCTTTGCTGTGCGATTTGAATGAAATTCTTCATGATGTAGCGCCAACAGGCTTGTGCAAGATCAGTACAGAAGTGGTTTCGGGCGAAAAGTAAAATTCCGATGCAGTTTTTGCCATTGAGAATGTTTTCCAAATATTTACAACACATTTCCAAAGCACCCAACATACTCAAATAATCGGCGGTGATCAAAACATCAAAAACGTTATTCTTGTTCAAGTCTAGTTTCCGCAAATAGGCATAATTGATTAAAATGTGCATCATTTCCGAGCTGACGCCTGGTATTTGYACTTTGGTCTCGTTTTTGTTGTGTAGGAGAGTCGTAAAAGCGGCTCTGAAATTTTCAAAATTAGAGATTTTTTTCGCCGCTTCGGRGAWKTTATACTTGAAGTAGTTGCTGCAGGCACACAGGAGGGCTCTGTGGATGGGGATTTCGGTCCCGTCGTCAAGGACTATAATCGCGTCGCATAACTGGTTGTTCTCCCTCAAATCGTACAACGTCTGCATGGCCTGCATACTCATACACCGCCCTTTTCCGGTTTCTGCATCCTGCATCTCATCGTACTTCTGCGTCTTGGTGGGAATCTTTCAAGGAAGGTAAAGAACACAAATAATTTTGAACAATATTAGGGGTTGAAATTTGTTGAAAGTCAAAAGTGACAACGGAAACAAAGGTTTCTATTAGGTTTTTATTCCAGAGGTTTTCATTGGTAGCCGTGAACCATGGATATGATGGCTAAACATTTCGATAAAAAAATAGCAACAAAAAGTTCACAAAACAAACTAAAAAATTATTTGGTAGAGTTAAATTTGCTTAAAAGAGTTAAAAGGACTTCAATTGAAAAAATCTTTTTCCACTGGGTTCTACTTGGGTTAATTTTTTATTTCTATGACACAGTTTGGCTTTGATTCATTTCGGTTTAGCATTAAAAAAAAATGCAGTAATAGTAAAAAAACAATAAGAATTTATTTTATTTCAGTGTTTATAATTGGTTAAATTTTTTTAGTACCTAATAATGAAATTATCTGACCGTCAATGTATTTCATAAATTACAAGTTTTAGGTAATATACAGTGTGTCCCCGGATTGGGACTACAAAAAAAATTGTATCTTTGATTTTACGCTAAAACTGCAAAGGGAAAACATTTCTTGCTTTAACTGAAACGAGCAAATCTGTAATTAAAACTTCATTATTCTAACTCAGTAGAAAAAGAAGTAAGTTTATTTTTCTCTTGATTTTGGGCTAATTTTTCTCTGCTTTTTAAATCTCCTCACATTGGGGGTTTTATACAGGCTGCGCCAGAACTCGCAGAGAAAAATAATAAGGTAAGATACCAGGAACAAAGGTTAAAAAAAATTATCTACAAAAATTTCGAAGTTACGAAAGTTTAAATTTTGCACTTTGACTCTATGTATTTTTGTTGGAATAATAATTTTCCAAGTTTTTTTGATACAGGCTATTAGAAGATGAAACAAGCAAGCTGTATCCTAAATTRTGACTCTGTTTAATGTTATTTGTGGCTTTTATTGCCAACATTTTTGCACCTTTACTAAATGATTGTAAAATCATCGGTATCATTAAATAAACAAAAAAAAATGTCAAATGTCAAAATAAAAGTCAAAATTTTTTTGACAGATAGAATTTTTTAAACATTTTTTTCATGTTCCTGGTGTCTTATCTTACTTGAATTTGTTTCTCTGGGGCGCGAGTTCTGGCGCAGCCTGTATTTTTGACAATTTGTCACTTTGACAAGTACGTTTACGTCAGTCAAATAACAAAAATGTTTGTGAAAAACATAATTTTAATAAATAGCAACTCAAAAAAAACAAAGTCATTTTTAACAAGAACTATTATTATTTAATTAATGAATTAACTCTCAGAGTGCCATAGTTGTCAAACTGAAAAAACCGTCAATGTGATTGTACTTAAAAAAGCAGAGAAAAATTATTCCAGGTCCAAAATAAAAAAAAAAAACAACTTTTCTTTTCAGTGAATTAGAATAATGAAGTTTTAATTACAGATTTGCTCGTTTCAGTTGAAACAAAAAATGTTTTTCCCTTGCAGTTTTGGCGTAAAATCAAAGATAAAAAAAATTTCAACAACAAAACATTTCTTCTTGTAAACCCAATCCATACTTAATATTATAAAAGGAATTGAAAAAAAACAACTACGATATCAAGAAATGTAAAACTTCTTTTCAAATTGAAGCCAGAATTGCTCTTATGAAGAATGATGACTGTTTTAAAATGCCTAATTACAAAAAATTAATTTCATTTTAGTTTAGTGAATATTACGCACTTTTAAACTTTATATGACCTTCTACGAGTCGATAAAATCCCATTTTTATTTAATTTTTTTAGATAACGGACACATAAATTAATTTGTTTTATTTATTTCGGACTATTTTATAATTTTTCTGTTTATGATAATTATGATAATTGCAAGTAATTAAATATTTGTGATTACAAAATGTGGTTACAACAGAATTTGCGAATTTTGTATTTACGATGACAAATTAATTAAAATCTTATTACTGTAATTACACGGTTGACCTACATGTTAGAAAAAAACTGACTAACCTATTTTTGATATTATTCTTAATAAATACGATATCAAGTATACTATAATAATAAAGCACTGATTAGTGATTATTCAAGGTTTTTAGTTCAATTAAACAGTTTTATTTAAAATAGTTACTGAATTCTTTATTTTGAAAATAATTCAAAATAGTTTTATATTTAATTGGTTTATGAATATTTCTACGTAGTGTTTGGAGTTCGAAAAACGTTTAAATTGAAAAAAAAATGATAATGCACTAACGCCAGATTCCAGGATTTTTTTTCTCGAAACATTTTTGTTTTAAAAATAATGCCCTCAGGATTTCTTGTATCAGATTAAGGTTTTACGAAAAAGATGATTAATTAAAATATCATGAAACAGACAGATGTTTAATTAAAAACGCCTTTTTATGGAAATGTTTCTGATTTAAAACAGTCCTTATTCTTACGAACAAACAGAAAGTTTATTACATTTTTTTACCCAACTTATGGACATTTTAAAAATAAACTTATTTTTTGCAAATTTTTAGCAGTTCTATAGGAAAGAATTAAGTAAGCGAAAATAAAAACTTTATTTATTGTTTTGGATCTATTTTTTTTCAAAATTGGATTTTTATTCTCGAATAAAATGTAAGTTTTTCCTTTTGTAAATAAAATGACGCGATCCTAAAATATTTTGTAATTACACATTATTTTTATTTTCTTGGGGACAAATGAAATAAAACCCCAACGAACACAATACAGTTTTATTTCAATGTCAAAATCTACATAACTACAATGTGCAGCATTGCTGGCGCCACTATATTTCTGAAAATCGCCTCATTAAGTTCCCATCATCCCATTTTAGCATATTCACGTGATAAAACACCAGTTTGTATAATTTATCACATAACAAGCAAAACACATTTTCTTGAAAATTGATTACACGTTTCAAACGGGAACAGCCTCTGACACTTTAAGTGTATATACAGCATCACTGCACCGCCCCCATAAATCCCCCTCATACAAACGCACGGTCCATGTAACAACAGCGAAAGTGGCGGCGTTTACGGGAAACGCACGCAAAAGTGTAGGCGAAAGCCCTTTGTACAAGAAATTGTAACCTTCACTCGAGACACTTTTCCTCAAACAATCAAGAGAATTTTTGTACGTGTTGTCTATTTGGAATCGGGATTTGACCACGTCTATGGGATAGACGATAATCCAGGAAACCATCCCGGAAATCCCACCAGCCAGTAGCATGTTTCCGGTCGAAACCGGACGGTTATCATCACTCCGGGTCAAAAATTCGTAAGTGAGGAAATAAGAACCAAAGGCGGGAATCTCCCGGAGGATTGTTGAATTTAACCCCCGGAAAAGACCCCTCACACCTTCCCCACGGTAAATCTTTCTCAAGCAATCAAGAGGACCTGACGGGCTTTTGGCCACTTGAAGTCGTGATTTTGCCAACTCCATGGGACTACAAAGAAAACTCTGGAAAAATCCGGCTGTGGCTCCGGCAATTAGACTCGACTGGAGCGTTTCCGGGTTCAAACTCCTCTGAGTGTTGCCATAAACACCGAAAACTATCGCATTAATGGCAGCGACTCCCGCCAAAGGACTTGTCATTCCTCGGTAAAGTCCCCTGAGGCCGTCTTTTGTTACCAACTTCCGGAAACAATCAACAGTTCCGGTGAATTTTGGATTTTTCGCATCTTGAGTTTGCAAATGCACTTTTATTGTGTCCAAGGGATGTCCAACTATCACACCGGCACATCCTGCAATAAATTTGTTAAATTATGATGAGTTAAGAGTGTTATTTACCCCCAATGCAGCCTGCAACAAAGTCAAGAGCCATGGCCTGGACTTTCAATATGGTACACGTCGACGAAAATGTTCAATTCGAGAGGGTTCGCACTGATTAACACTAAATTCGTGTTGTTGTAGAAAGTTATTTGGAAAAATTTAGACTCCATGTACTACAAAAAGCATTTTTGCGTAATACTGAAACTGGGAAAAATTAAATTTTACCTTTTCTTTCACTTTTTGGGCGATTTTGAACATCACACATGCTAGTGTAGCTCAGACTACGATGACTTCTAGATCTGAACTGGAGGTACGATTCATTCATCTCATTATTAAAATATTCAAGGGTCGAGTGATAAGAACTTATCTAATTTGTTATGCATTGTTAATGATCTTGGACAGTACAAATTTTGTTTTAAAAAATTTGCCTAGTTCCAAAAATTACGACAAGTTTGCATAATCGAGAACATATTTTTACTTAAAATCTTGTAAACTGTAGTAAATGGATTGTTTGTAAATCGTCTATTTCAAAATTTATTCGCTTTCAGTGAACCAAAAAACTGACAAATAAATAAGAATTTTACAACTCCATTATCTCAAATACTAATAAGTCTTCCAAAATACAAATTGTTATTATCAACAATGATTGATTAATAAATATGATCATAATTATTATTCATGTGCATATAAAGTATGTTTTTGCACTAATTTTTAAATATTTTACATGACAGTGAAAAATGTGTTAAAGATATTTATGAAGTTACTAGAATCCCATTACGTCAATATTATTTAATGTTTTTTCTTATTTATATAAACTCATTGGATTAATTTAATAAATAGCCATTATTTATGATAGTAAAAAAATTATTACCCACATTAATTGTCCAGGACGAAAAGACATGAAAAGATGTGATCACCTTTCCATTTTAATATAATACTCATTCTTTTCTTATCCAATTTTTTTATTTGTTGATACAATTAATAGTGTGTCTTCCTCGTGAATTACTTCCTAGTGTAGCACGTGCTCATCATGTTTTTTTCCAAGTTATTGTGAAAGTCTGCGATAAATCGCCAATAATACAAAAATAAAAATAAACTTTGAACTCGGACGAACCATTCTAAATTTTAAAATTTATAATACTGACTGACGTATCTTAAAATTATTAATCGTTACTTGTGTTTTAATTATTTATATAAACAAGAGGAATTATTAATGACAGCTAATTAGTTAATTTATATAAATAATAATTATATTTAGTCGTATTAATTTTTATTGTATTCAGGAAACACAAAGAACGAGCAAAGAAACTTTTCCACAATTTATTATTTGTTTTGTCTTTGAGTAAAAATCTACTCTCTTGACGGTCTTAAACTGATTTTGCTACACACATTTTAACTTGTTTTAAAAATCATCAATTGTTAATGATAATGTCATTAATTTGTTAAAAAAAAATATTGATGAACTAATTTTGTGTCGTTTCCCTATGATTATTGAAACAATTGTTTAAACCTACAAGGAATAAAAAAATGCTAATTTAAAGCGGACCTGATTTATAGGTACAACTAATTAAATTTTAGTAATTATTCATTCAACAGCAGCGTTTTATCTGAAATTTCACATCTCTGCATGGACAAATGACATAATAACTTACATATCTCTAAAGCGTGAGAGTAAAACATGCGACGACATGATTTTATAAGAATAACAATAATGAAAATTGAACCAAATCAATTTTGTTATTCTGAGCTTTGTTTTTTTTAATAAATCTTAATTAATTAATTAATATAGATCATATAGAGTCTCCCAACGAAAACTATAGTAACTCATAAAAATTGGTTTTGAGTTTCGATGGCTTATGTAGGACCCAAAATACAAAAACAATGAGAAAAATTTTCTTTGAATAAACAATATTATTACCAAAACTTAGACCTTCAGCAATTTTCAGTAATATTAAACAATTTCTTGATTTTTTATTAACAATCAAAGTTTCAATGCAATTCTGTAAATTTTGAGTTACTAGAGTTGTCGTTGGGAGAGTCGATATGTGTCCTTCATATTTGGACGAATTACTTTATTTTCTAATTTGTGAGTCGTAAAGAAGTTCATCAAGTTTAATGTTTACGACGAAATATATTATGCCAAGAGCAGCTTGTTTATAACGTGCCATTTCGAGATAGAAAATCATCGTTCGTGGATTTATTTACCTTAAATAAAAGCAAATTCGAGGGATTTGCTATGACTTTGATTTTATAAGTGATTTGTGAAATATGAATAAGCCACCTCTTTTGAGAATTTTTCCATTTTTCCAATAATCTGTTTTTGTACTCGAAAAATAAAAAAGTAGGTATCGTTGCTGATAATTTATAACAAATTTATTATTTATTTAGATTATTCAGCCTTCTTATAGTTTTTTTTTTTATAATTCTAAATTTATTTAAATAGGGTACCTAATATAACTAACAAATGATAGCAAAATTGAAATGTATTGCGAATTGTCTGTTATCATCGGTCTTTATTTTGCCAAATGAAAATTAACGTAGTGTGTCCTTGTCTTGTGTCATTTATAATGATAATAATTTTTATGCCAAGCACCAATAGGGGTTTAAAACAAATACACAATTTTTAGATTATAACTTTTAATTCTTCTATTTATTTTAACGTCAAGGTTTGTTTATTTTCTTAATAAAAACTATAATAATAATAATCTCAGCCAGAGTTGTTTGTGTTGAAAAATTCCAAGAAAAATGAGCGCCGTCTTCTAATTAATTCATTGACTTTAAATTACAAAGAACATTATTTAGGTCAGACTTCGAAATCACAATTTTTCATTCCGACTTATCTCAACAACAGAATTTTTGCACTTTTCCAAAAACTTGACCTTGCCAACACAAGAAAAACATAATGCAGCGGAATTTTCTGTCGTAGCTCGGACAAACGGAAAGTTTCTCATCTCCTCATTTATCAGAAATAATCGAAATAGTAATCTCCGGAATGCGTTTTGACCACATCGGAAAATTCCACACTTTTAAACCTCGCGCCTGTGGCGTGTCGCGACGCCCAGCGCCGCGACGTGCCCATAAATAGTCCATCAGCTGAGTGGTAATCACATGAGTTCAATTCGAGCAAATTGAGTGGTTTTGTGTCGTGCTACAATGGACGGGTTTCTGAAAGTGACAAACCCAGATTTGCCGAGTTCGCCCTCGAATTCGTTTATTGCGGACGAGGTGGCGTCGATTTGTCCTTTGATAACACCGTCGCCCCCAACCAACGACCTTATTAACCCTTTGCCGGAGTCAAACGAGCCCAATTACCAAATCGGGGAGGAATTGGCGACGATTTTGCAACAACATGTGCAAGGTTTGGSGAAAAATTTTGAGTTTARATTGAAAAATYGAGGGTTTTAGATGAGGATAAATGTGCGGGGGATTCGGCGTCCTCGAGTTCGTCGGCTTTAGCTGAACCAGCCTGTACCCAATTGCTCAATCACAGGAATAGTGCTTATCACCATATTACCAAAGACGAAAATTCAGCAATCGAGGTACTTTGTGCGAAAAGGCTTTAACCCAGTAGAAATGTTCAGTTTTCATTAAAAAAATCGCAAAAACAGCCCATTTATTTTAGCAAATATTTTAACAAAAAAAAATGTTTTAGTCCAGGAGCTGAATTATTTTTTTATAATTTTTTTCACTCAGCGAAAATTAATTGGAATTTTGTTGAATTACACTAAAAACTAAAACTCTTTTTGGTTTGATTGATGGTTGGTTTGCTGTGTTTGGGTTAAGGTCTTTCAGCGTTCCAAAAAATGCCAAATTGCGATATAATTCGTGATTGAATTGCAGGAAACGGCTGGTAAAGTCCAACCCCTCCAACTAACTTTTCGCAACCCTCCTGAAAACTACTTTTTCATGTCATGGAACTGGCCCCTGATTCGAAAAGTCTCCCTCGGCATGTTTTTATCAGGTCTCGTCGCAATGCTGGCCCTCGTAATAATGATGATCTCAACCCTACCAAAAACCTGTGACCCATACACTGAATGGTACCAAGGAAATGTCTTCTAYGAGGTTTTCCCAGCCAGTTTTTATGCCAGTGACAGGAACCACATGTATGGCGATTTCAAAGGAATCGCACTCAAAAGTGGTTACTTGAAATCACTAGGAGTGAGAGCAATCCGTCTCAATTCGATTTTTAAAACACCGAATTATCCAGATGATTACAAAAATGTGACAAGTTTGGTCGAAATTGCCCCACAGTTGGGCACAATTGAGGATTTGGAGAAAATGGTCAAGGAGTACTTGAAACCGAAAAATATTTCACTCATTCTTGATTTACCAGTGTTTCCGGTTTTGAAACAACTCACTCGGAAGAAAAGCGAGGTGAATTCAACCAATCAGGAACCATCGGTTGAGTTTTTGAAACAGGAACCAATGGGGGAGGATCTAATAGAGCAGGCTTTACTCCATTGGACCAATCACGGAGTTGAGGGTTTTTAYCTTAAAGGGTTGGAGTATTTTATCGATGACCCTCACTTGGGGCACTCTTTACGCCGCTGGAAAAACATATTAGGGCCTGAACGGCCCTTAATTATTAGCGAAGCTGTAATTAATATGGCTCCCAAAAACACAATTAATTTAATTCTGAATAGTGTTGACTTGGTTGATGTCCGACTCGAAATAGAAAAGGGGCTTCGTACTGTCACTAAACAAATCGAATCTGTCCAAAACGGGACACTTTTCTCTCGCAGAGGCCTCCCGTGGGTCCACTGGAGCCTCGGTGATGAGTCCCTCCCAACTCGCCTCGCCAATATCCTCCCATATGCCAACGCGACATTGGGGGCAACCCTCCTCCAATTGATGCTCCCGGGGACTCCTTGCATCTTCTACGGGAACGAAATCGGCCTCCAACAAATCTCGGACCCTGAAGGTGACCGCAACGACCAGAAACACCTCCACCACTTCACTTTCATGGCTTGGGAGGAGAGGAAATCCAGTCAGGTTTTACCATGGATGCATGGAGAAAGGGCAATTTCTGATTTCAGTCAGGCCAAGTCTGTGGCCGATATGATCGAGTTGAGGGCTAAATCGCCGGCGATTTTCTATAACTCTCATTTTAGAGAAGGGGAGAGTAAGGCGAATTCGGAGGTGATTTACGCAAGAGAAAATTTGTTAGTGATACAGAGGTGGYATCCCAGAAGGAAGAGTTTCGTGGTGGTGAGTAATCTAGGAAATGCGACGATTACTCAGGATTTGTCCACGCTGTTGTACAGTGGGATTGTGGTGATTGGGCCGAAGACGGATTCTAAATCGGGGAGCATTTCGTTCAAGGATCTTTCATTGTGGCCGGGAGAGTCGGTCGTTATTGAACTTATGTAACTTTTTTTGGAAAGAAATTGTATCGCTTTGTGTATTTTTCTGTGATAAATGGATAAATCATTGATTTTTCTAGTTACTCAATCATTTGTTATCAAGTTAATGGAAATATTAATAAAATTAGTGTATATTCTCTGTGCATTTTATTTTATTTTATTTTACCAAAAGTTTAGGTTGGAATTCAAAAATAATTTCAATTATTTTAGTAACAAAAAATAGGACAAAAAATTGTGCATAGGCACAAAAAATTGAACAAAAAATCGCTCATAGGCACAAAAAAATGAGCAAAAAATCGTCCACACACACTAAAAATTGAACAAAAAGCCGTTTGTGATCTTTGTTAATAATTTGATAAATACAAGTATTATAGCAACAAAAAATAGAATAAAAAATCGTGCA
This sequence comes from Tribolium madens, assembly GCF_015345945.1. Lineage (NCBI taxonomy): Eukaryota > Metazoa > Arthropoda > Insecta > Coleoptera > Tenebrionidae > Tribolium > Tribolium madens. The sequence continues at coordinate 7,127,873 of NW_025400983.1, forward strand.
GACACAAAAAATTGAGCAAAAAATCGCCCACAGACAAAAAAATTGAACAAAAAACCGATTGGGTCTAACTAACTAGTGAACACATTCTGTGTGCATTCTGTTTTATTTTACCAAAAGTTTAGGTTGGATTTAAAAAATAATTTAAAATTATTTTAGTAACAAAAAATAGGACAAAAAATTGTGCATAGGGACATTTTCTTATTTAAAATTTGTGTATAACTGGTTGCATACACAACAGATTCATATCCGATTCTGAAGCTTACAGTAAGTTATTTGTATTACAAGGAAGGTAAGTGTATCTTTTCCTCCCACAAGGTGGAAGTCAATCCCCGAGACTTTCGAGAGCAGTAACCATCCAGGGAGGAAAAGACACTTTTCTCCATTGTGATGCATATAATTTCTCCTACGATCAAGAAAAAAAAACTTTTTTTAGAAATAATTCAACGTCTTTTTAGTCGTTACATAAGGAGTTGTTACAATAAAATAAAAGCCATTTTGTAGATTGCTTTATTTTTAAAATCAAGGCAGCACCGTACATTTGATTGAAGCTTTGAATGAATTTCGGATGCTTGAAATAAATAAAGAAAAAACACATAAAACAATGTTAAAAATATAATTACTTTAATAATAAAAGTTGAGCAAGTGTATACATTATTGCTAAACATACATATGTACTGTAAACTTACGTGCGGTATTAAAAAATGACCATTTATGTACATACAGGGATGGCAAAAGGCACCGATATTTTGTCAAAAAGTGTAAAACCTGCATCCCTTCCGTTTGTCCAAAAGATCGGCCCCTTCCTAAACCTAACATATTGCAATGATGGCACCCTGAGTATAACAATTCATCTACTCTAGCACTGGAAATGATCAGTTCACGAATGTGACTGCATAGTTTTGTGTTTTGCGTGCGGATCCGTCACGTAATTATTTGGCTGGGCCCTCGGGATCTCCGGRAGTTTGTCYCCGGGATGCCGATGGCTAATCGACGGCATCTTCCTCGTCGTCTTGCTGATCCTCGTACTGCTCAATCCCGACACTGGATACTTCGCACGCGTACTACTCAGCGATCGCGGGGTCACTTCGCCCGGGTGTTTCGGCATTACGAACGCTTTCGTCTGCTTTATCAGAGACCGATCATTGCACAACGCGGAAATCAGCGGCAAGTCCATTTTCTTGCTCTTTTCTCTCAATGTACGAATATCTAAACCTTTGTCACACTCGGCTTTCGCCTCGCACTTCTTCTTCTCTTCGATTGGCGGAGGCGGCGGCAACCGCCGCCGGAACGGCGGTTGTGGCGCATCCAACGAATTCAGAATATTATCGTCGGAGCGCGTCCGCATGAACCGGGGGCGGTTTGGCGGCAACGGCGGGGGCGGCGGATCCAACCCCCCAGCCGTTGTTCCATAAACCGGAAGCTGGACATAAGTATCAGATAGATTCTGACTGGATGCATAGCGTCCTAAATATGAAGTACTGCGATAAAACACAGGTTGCGTTTGTACCAATGCTGCCAACTTAGCTTCCAAATATTCCTGTTTACTGATTGCTGGTTCTTTTAGTGGGAACATGACAAAATCAACGTCACTATACATCTGTTGTTTGTATTGTTCGATCTGCGAGCGGGACAATTGACTGGTGTAGACTGTAGCCAAAGCTGGGGGCGGTGGAGGTGGTTGTCTGGGGGCAGGAGGTGGAGGTGGRAGGAACGTACAAGGGACCAAAACACTGGCTTTACTAGCAGCAACGTCCAAGTAATTGTTTGGAGTTATGATCGCGTTGATTGGAGGAACACCTCTAGGGACTTTCGGGGGGATTGGAGGGACTGAACTTGGGGTTGARTAACTCGGAGATGGGGAAACTCCAACACTGCTCGCATGTGCGGTTAAAATACTCGGGGATCTAGTGGTAATGAAACGGGCAGCCGCCTCTTCAGAGGGGTACACTGGGGGTGGTACCGGGGTCGGATTTTCGGGGTATGGGGGCGGCTCTCGCATCGACAATTCMGATACAAAACTTTGATCATCAAACTCTGTGACTTCCGTTGGTGCTTTGGTCAATTGGGCCCCATATGGGGGCGGTGGAGGCCTAAATCTTTGTTCAGCTGCACTATCAATCCGTTTTGGTGGTACCGGGACGTAACCTTGATAACTCGACGGAAGGGTCACATAATCCGAATCCGAATCCAGCGTATGACTCACACTTTTGCAACTGGGGTACCGGCCCACAATCAAATCGGACAATTCCTCTGCTGATAACAGTGCTTGTTTGTTATCAGTGGGGTCGCTACCATCGCCATGGAACGACCCCGARTTGCTGACRTTTGAGTTWGATCTGTCTCTGAAGGGMCYATCGACTTGATCACTCTGACTGGCGTACTGATCCGAACTTAGYGTGTATTGATCACTGGAAGTGAGAGTGTAGACGCCACTAGTGTGACTGCTGGGGGCCGGGCCCGACGTGTAGACGGGTTCTCGAGTGTCTAGTTCGATACAAGTTGCATCACTAACGGCCGAATTTTGGGCCGTGTGAGAGTAACCGAGTTCGAGACTGCTACTGGTTGACGGTCTGCGGCCTTTSGTTTCTGTAATGAAAAAAGAAACTTAAATGGTGAAAAAAATACAAATGTCAAGTTTACAATAATTCATTGAGCGGGAATGACATAACTCGCGTTTTTGTGGGGATAAAAAAGCTAAATTACTGTTGCAAATGAATGGGAATGTGACTGTTTTAGATTTGAAACTCTGATTTCACGAAAGGAATGTGGTTGATAAAAAAATTGATAAAATACTTCGGAACATTAAGAGTGAAGCTGGTGATGAAAGAGAAGAAATGATAAAAAACAAWACAAAAATGATTAGATCTGTGGAAAAATTGTAAAACTATTCATACTCACAATTCTAAATTTTTACTTATGTAAGAGCCTTGTTTTTATGAATAAAAGAAAAAAAAGTTTGTCTAAATTATTAGAAAGCGACTCGCTGAGAAGCAAGTTATAATTTAAATAAAAGGGCTAAATTTAARAGTGATTTTGAGATTTTTTAATAAAGTTAAACAAATTTTCATTATCATTAGAAAACCAAATGTTACCTATACAAACCTTCGATCTCAATAATACTAATAAAATAAAGTCATAAAATTTCAAGTCAATYCTACTTTTTGTTCTGACTACGTCAACTATAACAATAAAATTAACGAGAGATGATATAAAATCATTAAGAGGTAGAATAATTTACAATTTACAAAAAACTAAGAGGAAAAAAAACTTTTTTTAAATGTTCAGTGTGGTTCTAGTTAGAAACGGTTTTCGTTTTTTGAATGTGACCAATGAAAAAGGAAAAAAATTATCTCAAAAATATGGAATCAAGTAACAATACATTATGTATTAACTTTGACAACTATCAATGTTGAAAGATGCGATCAGGGACGACGCAAATGAAGTGGTCATAATTTAAGTGTAAGAAATAAAATAGTATATTAACGAAAGCGTTTCGTAGGGCAAGTTTTGTGGAACGAGTTTAGGTTTATGAAACGAGCAGTGAAGCGCAAGTTTTATGAAGAATGAGTTCCCTCAAATGATTTATGAAACAAGTTTTTTTTTCTATTTTGCACGTTTTACAAACTTTTTTAACATAAAAGTCAATTTTTCAAAATTTAGGAACTTTTGCTCTAATAAAGTTGTGGTTGGTAACAAATAACACAWCGTTCGAAAGTTCRATTTTAGAAGTGTCAAGTCTCAAGTATTTTTCAAAATTCTGTTGAATTACAATGAATACTGTAAATATTTTATGCACACCACATGAAAAAAAAGAGAAGAGAGAGCTCAAATCGCCGCTGAAAATCACCATTACCACCTCTAGAAAGTAAATTGTACTAGTCTATTTCAGCACCCAAATAGGTGTTGAAATGGCTCGTTAAAGCATTGGTTTTGGGATCTAAATAAACTTTCTTTAAGGCGCAAAATAGAAAAATATTTATTTGAAATGTTTCACAACAAAGGAACTAATACATACCTCTAATAGATTTATTGCTAACAAATATTTAAAGTTCTATCTATTTTAAACCAAATCAGCTGGTACCCAATTAAAAACAGCCACTTGTTTGGACCTTAATAATCTTGTTATTCTAGTTCAAATTTTTTTCAGAAATTAAATTCGTTTTGCATTGGACCTTTGTCTTTTCCAAACTGCTCTGTTTTCTTTCGTAAATTCGAAATCTGTAGAAATAAGACTAAAGACTGTTGAGATCTAATACAGAGGCAAAACCAATTTGAAATATTTCGTCACAATCAGCAACAAATCTGCTTATTTTTGAATAAGTAATGATTATTCACGAATGTAAATAATCTGTCGCCACTGTGTTGACACTATAACAGAAAGAATTTTTTCTTTTAAACAAAATACAATTGAAGAAAAATTATTGAACAATATTAATAAGAATCATACACGTAGGAATCGCCACCCAAGAGATTTTGGTCTATTTACATAACACGCGGTATAATCTTTTATTAGTAAACTTTGGTCTTGTTTATGTTTTAACTTTTGAAAAATGAAATAGCTTAGTTGTTACGAATTTGTATAATAATAAAATTGCCCTGATTTTACTCGGAAAGTTTAATAAATTTTAAGAAATAATTCCTAGTGGTAATATTACATTTGGTTATATTTACGGTTTTCATTTGCGTTTTTTTACTATTACTTTACTTACTATTTTGCACCGGCGTCACCACCACCGTGCTGCACGACGAGCTGCATTGCGACCCTGCACACTTTCCGCTCGCGGCCGTCTTAGCCGAACTTTCGCTACAAGCCGGCTTGCTGACCTCTTCTTCTTCTTCTTTGAGGGAGAGTGCAGTAAGCGCAGCCGTCGCCGACGCCGCCGAGGTTCGGCTGCTAGCTGGCGCACTGTCCAGCAGGTGAGCCAGAGCCAAACTCTCCGTAGAAGGTGCCGGCGGACTCGTTATCATAATCTCCAACTCGTCCTCACTATGAACCCGATCGCTCACAATCCCCGACGTCGTATTCGACGAAGTGCTCGAAATCACCGAAATCCTCTGGTCGCAATCCCATCTCTGCTTCTCCTCCTCCTCCCKGCGMGCCTCACTGAGTCTCGGCGCCACGGCCATGCTGAACAAATGGGCCGCTTTGCATAACGCGAGCAACAATCTGCTCTTTTCATCACTGCTGGTGTATAAAGTCAACTTTTCGTGGCCTGTCCGAATCTCGAATTTCTTGCGTTCGAAGCTGAGCTTCCCGATGGAGCTCCAGAGGAAGATCGAYGGGGGGTTGTTATCGGGGCACACCTTCAGCCCTTTGGCACAGACGGCCAGGAGGATGGACCCGGGGGCTTGCTCGGCCTTGGAGGCTCTCAGTCGGAAGACGTGCGCGTTGACGGGCTCCTCCAGCTGGCATGCTTCCGTTATAAACCGTGACCTCGCTTCGGTTTTGGAGAGTCCTCGATGGGAGCGATGCAACACTTGGATAGTACGTAGAGCAGCAGGACCACGTAGGTTCGGTGGAACGTAGTCTTCAGGTCGGAACGTGGTGGAGTCAGTTCGATCGCCGAGATCTGCTTGTAGAGCAAGACCGGCCAAGTGCATCGCAACGTCGCCAGCGGCTCCAGAAGCTGCGTTAAGACGGAGCTGAAGGTAGTAATGGTGTCGAGTAGTTTCATCGCGGAGGAGTAGCGGGCTGTCCACGTAGAATTGGACGCGGAAGTAGAAGGCGAGGGCCGGACGCCCGTTTGCGTCCAAGCCATGGCTGTGCGATGAACGCCAACTTTTGGGGGCATACTTCGAGAGTTTGCTATCGAGCTCGGCGAACAGGTATTCGCCATCTGAAAAAAAAACAAAAGATTCATTTTTGGGTTAAAATCAATGTCAAAATGTGCGTAAATTTTGAATAAAACTCAACAAAACAAAACTCAAGCGGGAAATTTGGGACAAATTGCTGGTACAAAAATTTAAGTATTTCAATATCTTCGGTTTTCTCTCGTTATACAAGCTGTCTCAATAACCCTTTTGGTACTTGACAAAGTATAAAAGAAATAAATATTTTTTCCTAAAATCTGTAAGTTTTTATCTTGTTTATGTTATACTTGAAGACTGATTATCCTTGATTATACATTTTACATTGAATGCATTGGCTTACAATTCTTTTTTTCTTTAATTCACAAAACTTGGAAGAAATCTACAATTCATCCAAATGGTGCAAAAATTTGAAAAAAAAAACAACCGTGTACGTACCACCCAACGAGAAGTAGTCTTCTTCAGAACAAGTCTTTCGTGAAAAACTGTAAAAATATCCAACACTGTAAAACTTAAGATTCCTCTTTCTCGCGATAAGTTATTTTGTTATTTTTTCCAATCAATCTTTTCACAGCAAAAACTCTTTTTTCATTAACAGCTTGAATCATAGCTCGAAGGTGTTCAGGCGTAAGCTTCATACTTGTTGGTAAAAAAATATTCACGAGATATACACTGGCCGCCAAAATTAACCGGACAACTAAAATTTTGCTATTTTTCACATTGCAATATTTTTGTTATTCTTTGTCGGATTTCGATGAATTTTTGTTCAGCTTGAAGAACGAACTTTGCAAAACATTAATTAAATAACATTTCTAATTTAATCTTGTAAATGTTATACCTAAAAGAAGAGGGCACTGTTTTTTTACTTTTTTGTATACTGAGCTTTAGTGTGCAACAGAGACAAAATTAAGTTTTTACTTATTTCAGATTATTGCCCGTTTTTGTCTGAATGAGGACCAGTTTGTTTCAAAATTTTATCTTCTGGTACCCCAGAGATACAAAGCATTGAAAAAAAACGTTGTTTTTCTAATGTTAAATATTCGTTCAAAAAGTAGGCTACATAAAAAGGTAGTTAAACTGAAAATTATTGCTTATGTCTCCAAAAAAGCACAATTTCGTCTTTGAACACAAAAAATCTAAAAAACTTGGAACTTAAAAGGATTACAACAAGTAAAACGGTTAATTATTGGAAGCTTCCATGCGCCTTTGGTACATTCGGCTTACTTAATACGAACCTTCATTGAAATTGGAAATGTAATGCCTTTTTTTGAAGGTTTATATCTCTCATGCTTCAAGAATTAAAATTATAGAAAATGTGGTACATAATTCAGAAAAGAATGGGCAATAATCTGAAATCAGTAAAAAAAACTTAAGTTTGCCTCTGTCAAACACCACAGCTCAGTATAAAAATAAGTAAAAAAATAGTGCCTTCGTCTTTTGAGTATCACATGTAGAAGACAAAACTAGAAATGTTATTGAATTAAATTACAATGATCTACAAAGTTTTTTCTTTAAGCTAAACAAAAATTCGTCGAAATCCGACAAAGAATTACAAAAATATAGCAATGTGAAAAATCGCAAAATTTTAGTTGTTCGGTTATTTTTGGAGGCCAGTGTAGATCGCCTTTTTGCATTTATTACGAATTTGCATCAAAATGAGGGTAGAATGCAATACCTATTACCTATGACTGAATCATTTCGCAATGTGCTTTGTATCTCAAAATATTGTTAGTAACCTAAGAATAAAGTAGATGACCGTTTTTATTTTAGATAAATTCTGATTTTTTCTTTAAATGGAAATTATCAGGTCAAAATTTTCGTGTCTATTTTCGCAATAAAACATAAGTGAAAAGGGTGTGTTTACAGTGAGCGGCAAAATTATGGAATAATCTTATTAATTAATTAATTAATTAAAATTGAAAATATTTTGTTCTGACAGAAATGCTCAAACAGGTYCAATTTTCTTTTTAAAAAAATAGAAAATTCTCAATTTGATTTAAAATTGTATGTTTTTTGTTGATATTATTTCACTTTTTGGATGATTTTTTTCGAAAACTTTATGTAATATTTAATATTTTGGTGTGATCATTCCGACAATTAAAATATCTATCGAAATGTCTAAAAAAAATAGGGTTTTCCATTAACAAAAATTTTGACATCATTACTCAAAAACCAAAAAAAAAAAGTTATTGTGTAGAGGATAGCAGCGGATATTATGAAAACTGCCAACGAATGTTGTGTAATTTATTTGAAATGTGCTCGAAATTGATGCAAATTCGAAATTCTTCATCAGCTTTAGTTTCAAAATCGTCGATTTTCAGCCTCTTTCACAAATACGGTGCAAAACTAAGCACCCTTATTTATCTCATTCACGATTAGTTTGTATTCTCGTCAATTTATTATACAGGCTGTTCCAACTAAAATTTGTACCCCCTAAAGTCTCAATCAAGTTTGGAAAAAATGCTGAAACAGGTCAATTTAACTTAAAGGGGGACCAAATTTGATCAAAATATCAAAGTTATTTCTGCATCCATCTAACACACAGTGCCACCCATTTGTCTACGCAAACATTTTTTTAAACTTTGAACAATTTTTTTGAGATTACTATGAGAGGAAAGAAAATTGATTCAATTTAAGAAATATAATATCCCCAAATTATGTGTCACTCGATCCCTCTTGCTATTTGAATTTTTTTAATTGACCTGTTTCAACATTTTTTCCAAACTTGGACGCAATTTTTAGTTTGGACGTGATGAGACTATGCTGCGATACCCAATAATTTCGACAAAATATTTGCAAATCCGATGGGATTTGACCACCATTTCTAGTTGGACTATTTTGTGTTCTCGTCTCTAAATTTTCTTGCACACTTCTGCGTTTTTTTTTTTTAATAAATCAAAAGCCGTAACTGCCAATTCCTTTTATTCAAATAACTAAGAAAAAATCGAACTGCTGCTGATTTGCGGTGTACGTTGCGTATCTCGTGCTTGAATCTCGTCAATTCATATCTGTTTGGGTTCGGCGTTGGTCTAGCTCGCTTCCTGAATAAAGTGAGGCAGGACCGTGAAAGAGTTGTAGTTGCGGAGTTTTATCTCTCCGAGTGTACTGTCAGAGAGGTTGGCAGGAATGTGGCAGCGCCAGACCGCATTCCGAGCGGCCTCCTCGTCACTGTTCGCTCGCCCCACCGGGCCCTAGCCCCGGGCGAACACCCAACATATCCTAGCTATTGCAACATCACCTTCTGATACCATCTACCACACTAATCACTCCCGATTAAAGGTGGACAAATTAAGAGAAAACATCCAAACGAAGGATAAAAGAATAAAAGTCGACCCATTTCATCAGGAATGTGTGAGGGTTTTCCTATTGTTGTCATCATCTTTCGCGAATTGATAATGCATTGTCAAAACAGTACTAAATCTATCAAAATGACGACCGTTACGAATTCGGTATGTGTAAATAATTGAAGGTGATTTTAGAAAATTCCTTTACGGGACTTGGTCTTATTAAAAATGAACGCTGAAGAAGTTCAACAAATTCCTAAGCACACGCTGTAATTACGAACCGACAACAGTAATTTATTAATAATAACACATCAGAAATTTAAATTACAAAATATTATAATCGCTGTGGACTTTCCATGAACTCGATTTTGACTTCTGTAACGCAACTATTTCGAACTCAATTAACAATTTATTGATATGTTTGATACGAGAAAACTTTTTTTAAAGAAAAACCAATGACGTCAGGGGAAATTAATGACAAACCTTGTACCAAATACTCAACAATAACCTTGGCCTTAACCCTTGGAACAATAAATTATAATACATGACAATGTATGCAAATCTAGTTCGTATAACTCAAAGATTAACATTCGCAATTTCAGAAAAAATAATAAGATCGTGAATTAATTTAAATCTCTCAAAGGTCAATGGATGACCCGCCCTGTAACTCCGTATTAAGCTGTGCATGACTGCAAAGGTAATAACAGTAAAATAAGGAAATTCGGTCAAAGTCACTACCACATACCATTGTTTGCAATTTCACTTAGAAATGTGCGAAATAATGTCATTAAAATATAAAGAATTGAGTAGAAAACAAAACTTTAATTAACTCTCCTGTACCTATTATATTTTGTTTGATTGATACGACTAAAATACAAGATGAATCAAAAAAACAATTAGTAAAAACGCAACAAGAATCTCTCGTCTAATTATTCTACTAAACAAATCAATTAACATGTTTATTGCTGATATTTTCAGTTCCTTACTCTTGGCGTATTTTATTGCTCCTGTGTAAGGCATAATTGCAATTGTAAGGTTAAAATAATTTTCACATTGTTTAGTTTACATTTTCAATACAATAAAAGTTAATATATGGATTGCACAATTTCGAAATAGCACCAAAAAGTAGAATTAAGTAATATTTTTAAATAATGTTGTGAAAGAAAAACATTTGCTGTAATAAATCACAAAAAAGTAAAAATCGCTYTATTCATTAAAACCAACGATAAGTGAAGTGGCTATTTCCTTCATGATTTATTCTTCCTTGTCAATAAGAAGAAATTCTTTAGCTATTAACATAAATAAGTTTCAAATAAAACAATAATAAAAAAATATATATTGTCGGTTTCGAACACCTCGAGCAATGATATGCGGGAGGGAACCGTACATTTCCTGCCCTAATAATTTTTTGRCATGATTCTTGTTATATTTACATACCTCATTAATATTAAAGAAAAATTATAAAACAAATTCCTTGCAACAGAGAAAGTAAATTAAAATAATATATCTTTTGTCAGATTTGAGTAGAGTGTAATCCTTTCCGATTACAAAACAACGAGAAGAAGAAAGTGTCGTCAAACAATGGTACCTAGTTATCAATAATTAAAATTTACATAAAAATTACATGAGCTCCTCATGAATAAAATATACACTTTTGATTAAAACTTGTATGACAGTATCTCTTAAGAAATTTCACTTTTTTGACACATTGTATATATTTAAAATGACGCAACTGTTACTGAGAAATAAAAAAATTAAAAGCAAGCCAAAAATCAAAAAATGATTTACATGGGGGATGAAAACTCCCACTTTCCGCCCTGCAATTATAAAACAAATGATCATCAAATGATGATTTATTTGGCTTTAATTTTTAAAAACCGAAAAAGTGTCCGTATTGTCAGATAGGCATCTGTAAGTCGGCGTGTTCGTTTTGGCATCGAGTGTACCGGGTCGGGCACATTCCCCGAGTATACAAATGATCCTGATCCCCCTCTCCCCTACCGCTTAGCTCGGCTACCTGTCTTTAACCGCGGCTCTGCATTGTTTTTTTAGTCGCGTTTTTTAGCCCACGGCTGACTYGATTTTTTATTGACCTGGCCCGGCCTGCTGTGATGCGCGCTACCAGATGCCTGCCTTAAGAAACTGGAGCTGGGCAACAGCTACGGCACCAAATCACTAAAATATCTGTATGAAATTACAATTTTCATATGTAGTTCTTCGGCAAGTAGGCCTTTTTTACACTTTAAGAAAATATTATTTAAATACTTATACTGAAAATATTTATGGGCTTTAGGTATAAACTGTACTGAAAATTTTGACTATTTTCCAACATATATTCTAAAATAAAAGCTGTAGAAATATGTACAAATATAGATAAAATATTGCTTCGGTATTTGCAAGCTTCTTGTACTTATTTTTTTATTGTTATTACATGGGAGAAGAGTCAATTGTCCTGCTAACCTCTGTTCAGTTTCCAAATATTTGCTCTCGCATGGACGAAATTTACAGAGATGACTAACATCGAAACTACGATGTTTAGAATTGTTGTTAGCAAGCGGTTTTCGAACATAATCGCCAACATAAAGACGGACCAAAAGTTCGAATCATTCGCATTCCGATACTATTATTAAGTGTTTACAAGTCGACGTAATCGATGAATTTTTTACATGATGACCGGTCACGAGTAAGATGAACCTCAAACGATAAAATTAATACGAACAACGGGTCTAAACTTCCCCGGAAAGTAATTGTCCAAATGATTGCGCAAAAATGTAAGGAGAAAAGAGGAAAATTTAACCTTTTTCGGTATTATAAACTAATGGTGCTATTCTCTAACTCCTGTTATAATAAGGTTATACCTGCTAAGTTATTGCTCTCAGACTTTAGAAACATTTCAACAGCAACATTCTCTATAAAATAATAACAGTGGTTAAAATCTCGCCAGAAACGAGTAACAGTAACAGATATTTTCGATCCTTTTTCCGAATTAACAAAGAATTGTATCAAAATTCTGGAACACAACTAAAAGCTTTAAAACATAGATATTGTTTCAGCCATCATTATTCAGACGAGAGAAAACGAAGAAAGGCGATAAGTTTGACTTAGAAAAAATACTTGTAAAATTTATGTTACTAATGTTATTACCTAAATATGGATAGGAAAATACAGGATGTATCAGAAATACGTGTGTTAATTTTAACACGTGAAGAAACTCACCAAGTAAAACAACTTTTCTATATAACATTTTGTAAAATTCTTATTAATTGTTTTTATTGTTTTCCCCCATAATTTTGTGTAAACGAGCTGTTCAATGTTAATAAATAATCACAACAATGCAGTTCTTTTAATGTAGTTACGTTCCTATCACAACGAAAATATTTTGGAATTTTTAATTTGATACCCATACACAAGTTTTGATATGTTATTTTTTCCAAATTTTAAATCAAATTAGAAAGCTGTCATTGAAAAATTACAAATAAAAAAAATGTATTATTCATCGAGATGTGTTACATGTTAAAATTAACACACATATTTCTGATACATCCTGTATATAAGTCAAAAACTATTAGAAACATTGTTTTAGTTACATTATTCGTTAAATACAAGCTGTTCCGGCTAAACCCCACATTAGAAGTATTGGATGATAACTAACCGTGATATTTATCTAAAATTTTGATTATAGTCATAATCGTTAAGATCCTGCTCAACACCGGAAATGAGTATCAACTTCGTTATTTTAAGAAGAAAGATATGTTTTTAACTGCGTTTTTGGATTACTCAAGTGATTTTGAGCGAGTTTTTATCACACTTTCCTATACCTAAATTTAACCGTTTTTGAAATATTTAAACTTTTTTGAAATTCTTTTAATTTACATCTTCCTCTCCAAAAATCGATAACTGTACCATTTTTAATTATTTTGAAATCATATTTGGGCATATGAAAAAGAAAGGTCAGATCTTTTCTTTCGTGTGTTTATAACTGGAAAAATAATTAACAAACCTGCAAAATTTAAGGTTACGTTTGGGAAACTTCAAATACCCGTTACTAATTTTTTTCAAATGGAAGACCCCAATTTTTTCCTCACTAAATGAAAGAGAATTTAATTCTGCATCGATCTGTATCAACATTCCCTATACCTAAATTTAATGATTTCCAAGTTATYTTGACTTTTTTTACAATTTAAGAAATTCATTACTATCCATGGTAGTTTTCGCATAGTTTGCTATGGAAATATTTCTCAAGTAAAAAACGCCAAGGTTTTTTTCACAATTGTGTTATTCTTTTCGTAAATAAAAAATAATTTTATTTAATCTAAATTTGAATAACTTTGATAATCTATTTTTTTCTTATTTCTATGACAACCGATGCTAAAGTTGCTATGGCTAATGAATTTCTCACAAGATCAAAAGAAGTTGCTATAACTTAAAAACGATCAAACATAGGTATAGAGAATGTTAATACAGATCGAAGCATAACTAAATTCTCCTCCATTTAGTGAACAAAAAATTGGGGCGTTTCATTTAGAAAAATTGAGTTAAGAGTATTTGAAATCTCCTAAACGTAACCTTACATTTTGACTGTTTGTTAATTATTTTTCCAATTACGAATAAACCAAAGGAAAGATCTAACCTTTCTCTCCCGTATACCCAAATACGGTTTTAACATAATAAAAAATGGTCCAGTTATCGATTTTTTAATAGGATGATTCAATTCCAAAAAAATTTTAAAAAGTCTGAATATTTCTAAAACGGTTAAATTAGGTATAGGAAAGACTAATGAAAACTCTCTTAAAATCACTTGTGTAATCCGAAAACGCAATAAAAAAACATACCTTTCTATTTAAAATAATAAAGTTGATATCCACTTCCGATGTAAAAGAAAGTACCGCCATTTTGAAAGAGCAGAACCTAACCGATTTTATAACCAAAATTTTAAATAAATATCATTGTTAGGAGCTCATAATACTTCTAATGTGGGTTTTAGTCGAAACAGCCTGTATAAAAACTGAATTTACCTACAAATTTAATTTTGTATAAATTTTCACCTACCGACCTTAGCGATCGACTGCGTTTTACTCGTATTAGGCTAACGACTGTAATTTTAGAGAAGACCATCATAAAAGTGGGAATTTTGACCCCAAATTCAGAGTTTGACCTTTGATTGGGTAATAAAATTAAAATTCATCAACATTTCACTATCAAATTTCTCTGTGCAAAATGTTTTAACAAAATCAGTAATTCTAATCATTGTTGTCTTTCTCACAATTCACAATCTCCTAATTGCCAGGCATCTTCCAAACTGCTATCAAGTTTTTCCATTTCGTTTTTAACACTGACTATGACACTGCAATGGCAAGACCACCAAATACAACATTTCTTTTGATAGTTTTCTAACCTTTTTGGATACAACCTTTTTTACACTATGTAAATCCCTGAAAAATTAGACAATTTTGTTTTTGACAATTTGCGTTTTTGTAATTTGGGGTAAAATTCAGGCTAGGTACAAACTGGAAAAGTGTATGGAAAATATAGCTTACCGCAGATGAGGGCCAGCCCGAACAAATCGGTGTCGAGCATCCCCTGCTGGGCGAAGTGCAGGCATGTCTGCTGGTACAGTTCCCTGACCCTGGATTTGGCTTGTACGATGAAATAAAGGGTTTGTTGGTGCAGCAAATGTAGGGCCAAGAAGCGAGCCGACGGGGGTAGCGCTGCTGCCGGGCTGCACGCGGCCAGAGGGGCGCTTACCGTGCACAGGCCGGCGCGCATGACCCGCTCATCTCTTCAAGGGGGTTGCCCGCTCACCTGCAACAAACCGAATTCCTGATAAACACACGACCCTATCATTAACTTTCGATCATAACACACCCAGCAATTTCGCGCCGAAGAATTAACACACCGTTCCAGGAACAAATTCCGGCGACCGGAGAGATTTCAGAGGTCATTGTTGCAGGACCGAATTTTAATTTTAATCGGCTATTGTGTTGGGTTGAGGATGGGAAAAGTAAAATTTTGTAGTCGCTTTTTTTAGATGATGATTATGTGTGTTTCATAGGATGCCGATTCTAGGTAACACTTCTTATCTGATTTACTGCGTACACAGGAAATATCTTGCATGTTTCTTGAGAAATGGCGAAAAAAACACATGTACGTCATGTATGGGAGTAGAAGATTAGACACCAGAAGAATTGAATTTTTAACATATTTGTGATAGACAAGTCAAAAATTGACACTTTACAAGTTGGACAAAGGCCCCATTTTGAAGTCTTTTAGACAGCTTTACAAGAGATTGAAGGTCAAAGACTGGCATGGAAATGAGTTAAAAGTCACGCTAATAACAAGAATCGATTTATTGTGCGATAGCTCTAACCCCGTAATCATCTCTCCATCAAGAGTTAAACTTTCAAAAACACTTTCAATAATTTCAATAAATACCAATTTCAGAAAATATTAATAGTAACAACTCAGCTCAAACATTTTTGTTTAAAAATTTCAGTTCATCTGAAGAAATTGAAATTAAATTAAACTGGTCGCCAAATTGTCAAGTGTAAAAAAGATTGTTTCATCTTTTTTTATTTCATCTGTTTTTATTTATACCATGTGATTAATTAAATTTCGATCAAAAAAGCCTTTACTTGGCAAAAACCAAATATGAGACAGAAAAGATWAAGCTTGCCTGCCAATTACAAAAAATTTCGAATTTTAATCTTGAGACTTCAAATTTTGACGCCAAATTCTGACTTAAATATGTAAATTCTGACTCCACTACTCATTCTGATGGTATTTCCGATTTTTAACTCAAGGTTCTAGCTAATATAAGTATAAAGTCGAAATTGTAATTCTAAATTTTAAGTTAAATTAATAACATCAGCAATTTCAATTCCACAATTACAAACTTGTGATGAATTCGAACACAATATACTATAATTTTTCCGAACTACAAATATCAACTCCAATTTTTTATGACCTCAGCAAGTTTGAAATTTGGAATTCATTGATTCTAAAGAAACTGAAATTTGATTGCAAAATTGATCTTGTAGTTTCTTTTGGAATTACTGAAAAACACATTCTATGTTGAAAATCATATTTTAATTAAACATAGGATTTTAAATTCAAGTTCTTAAATCACAGCAACCTTAATTAATCCTCATACTTGGCTTAATCTTAAACTGACAATATTAATTCACAAATCCTGTTGTGTCTTCGTCTACATTAATTAATTAAATTAATTCTTTCGTTGGCTGTTTGTTAAAAAAAGGATGCATTTATGGATGTCTTTAATACCCTCTTTTTCACTAATGGACTATTTTGTGATTTTGACGTTTTAAAATTTAATTCCTGCTTTATAAGGCTTCTGAATCTTAAAAAACGCTTTATAATTCATCACCTACCTTTTTCAAGTCAGCTAATATACATAAATTGCACCCTGTTACTGAATTCCCACTGTTTTTCTTGCATTTAATTCACAATAAATCTTAATAACAGCTATCAAAGTTGAAATTGAAGAATTGAAGTTAAAGATGGTGCGATGAAAAAAATGAAATTGGTGTTGATTTTTCATAAATTTCAAATTTTACCACCAGAAAAGAGTTTGCGGTTAACGAAAAAATGTTATGAGCAACCCATTTGTTAATGGGCGATTAATAATCTCAACTATTAAAGGTATTCATTCACTCGCTATCGCTCATTCATGATCGATTATTAATCACCTTCATTAACAAATTAGTTTATTAAATAACTATTAATCTCTATAATTTAGTGTTGTAAAACTGAACTCGGAAAGATGGCATGATCAAAATTTTTCTCAGGCTTTTTACTAGCCACTACTCGAACACCAAAAATGGATTAAATTTTTTTAAACTGACAGAAACTCGGAAATCTAATTTAAAATTAAATTTATCTAGACTGTAAACGAAAGCTAATGTCAGAATGTAATTAAACTTTACCGTTAATCTCATTACACTTAAAATTGAAATAGTACAAAAGTGGGGCCTACAGAAAACTTATATTATAAAAAAATTAAAACTAAAATTACACTAGTATGTATTGCTATTTCCATAAAGTTAAAAAGCTCGTTGAAATTTATTTTTTCTGTTTTATTGAGAACTGAAAGCATAAAAACACAAAATTTTGACACATTTCCTTAAAAGTAAATCTTTGAAAAAGTTAGAAACATCGAGTGAGTCAGTTAATTTAATGTCAGCGAAGTAATTTGTCTAACACCCAATCTGTTAGCTCTGACAGTGTCCATTTCAAGTTTATATTTTCAATTTCCGCATACATTACTTATTCATTCATTCATTGAGCCGGTAATAGGCATAGCGCAAAAAACTATGGAAAGGAAGATAAATTTTACTGTATAATTTTAAACAAACAAAACATTCAACATTGTAATTATGTACATAACAAACAATAAAATAAATTTTACCATGACAAGTACACTTATTTTAGAGCACCAAGCACACGAACAATCCAACTTCCGTATTACCCAGCCTTAAATAAAATTACAATAAATGGCATTATTACCCATAATGAGGTAAAGGTGAATTACCTGCTAACTACCCAGCGATCGATTTAAACTAGTGACGTGTAAATTTTTCCGTGCGTAAACAATTTCGATGTAAAATTCTTGGAAAGATTTCACATATTTCTGCGATTATATAATAAAAGCTAAGAATTTAAATGTCGTCTTGTGAAACTTGATCAGTCGGAGAAAAATGCCGTTGTGCAAGATCGAATCGAAGAAAAGTCTGCGAAGAAAACCTGTCAGATGATCGGTTCGGCGCCAACGTAAATGCTAACATTGTTGTCAACACCGAGCGAAGGCAATAATTACAAATAGCGAGATCGTCAACGATTAAGTTAGCATGTAGGTTGGTTATGAAAAACACTACCTGGCAGGCTAATTTGTTTATTTAACCGGTTCATCTAATGCGATATTATTCAGCATTCCATTCATGCTTGGTTGCATCGCAGACGGCTGGCGTAACTAATGGCCGATAGCGCCTACTAGTGGCGCTTTTTTAGGCTTTTCAGCCTTAAGAAAACCCATTTTTCCAAAATTTTGGGCCTGAATTCATGGTCTGGGAAAATTTCGGCCTGTCTCAGCAGGACGTTCTGCTTGGCACATCCTGCTGAATCTCCGTTCGGAATGCTTTAATTTAGTTGTGGTCATCGGGGGGCCGGTCTCTAATAAATTATCCGAAAAATTCCATTATTTCGGTCCCCGGGGTCATTTATTGTAATTCGGAATCAGATTGAATTCTCGGAATGAATTTTCATTTACATAAAAATGCGCCACGTGTTCTCGAGGTGCGAAAAGGTCGCTAAGGTAATAAACTATCGGTTTGCAGCCCCTATTTGGTAGTGTTTGCAGTCAAGGCAAACATTCCTCTGGTAGCGAAATTCTGATGTATGTCAATACACACACCGTCTCCGTGTATTTTGTACACAAACACGCCCAGGCAGATGGTGCGAGTACCATTCGAAGGTCATCTGCATTCCTCGATGGTCCGCACACGGCGCCCCGAAATTGTTATTATTGTTATTAAGACGGCGAGCTACCTAAAGCTCTTGGACTACAGACAAGCACGACGTTGTGGTTCTGCCACAATCGCGAGATTTCAATGAAAAAATAAAATTTGGTTTTAAACTTGAAATTCTGGTCCCGATTTCTATTACGAGGGCTCTACACCGAATTTTGTATTTCAAAAATGTAGAGGTAAAAGATCAAAAAAGGCGCTTATTTTATGTATTTTGGGCATCCCAAAACATGTAAAGTACACAATTTTTCGTCTAAAGGAGAGAAGAAAAGCGAAAACTTGATAGAGAGTCTTATTAGCTTTGAATTCAGAAAATGTTAAATTTGAAACTGAAAATGATGGCCTTTAGCTTCGTATTTCGCATTTAAGTTTGGAATTTCACTTTTTTTTCGGTAGAAAATTATCTTCTTTTGGATATTTCTTGGCATTATTTTAGATGTTTTTAAGCTTAAAAGTTTATGTTTTTAGATAGACGATTTGACAATCCGTTAGATGTAGAAACAAAAATAGGGTATTACATTTAAACTTTTTAAATTATTTAACTTTTAACATTTTTTATCTTTAAAACGACAATGCACTAAAAAATGTTATAGGCTTCAAGCTTGTACTTTTTTCTTTACAACAGTTAAAAATTCTGGTTGTCTTAAGAAATTTTTAAGTATGTTACAACTTAAATTAATAACTTAACAAAATTGACTAAGAGAGCAAAAAAACAGAAAAACAGAAAATGTGACCTGCAACTGCAGCAACCGGAAATTGGGTAGGTGTATCCGGTTTTTGTGATTACCAGTTTAAATGCAAGTAACTGTTCCAAATTTTATAATATTTGTTCAAATGGTTCCGAAGTTATTACAAAAAAAAAACAAATTTCCATACTCCAATTCCGAGGATTGTAAAATTCTTATCAGTAGAGATAGGACACGAGTTATTATTTAAATTTAAATTAACATCATTTTATAGGTCATTTTTGAGGTTCAAATATTGCTTCATATTTATGAATAACCCTACATAGTATTACATTTAAAAAAAAAACAAAAGTTTGTATTAAAAGTTTGTATTATAACCTATTTTCGGGACAGACTGTTGTATAACTGAAAATAATTTCAGGCGATGTCTAATTTTTTTAAATTTTTACATTTATAATATCGTATCAACAAGAAATTACTCCCTAGGATTTAGGGATATATTCGTGAATAGGTTGCCATAAATTTGATTAGGTTGGTTTTTGGTAACAAAAAAAAAGATATCGTAACTAGTGTCAAAAGTTAGGTTAAGTCACGTGTCAGCTTGATAGTCAACAATTGATTGATAGTTGACCGCAGGTTGACAGAAAACGTCAACCCGTCAACTACATGGGGTAACCAACCCTAAGCATTCAAAATTACTTCTAAAAATTCTAATTACAAACAACATGAAACACGTAATTTTCCTAAAAGTTCAAATCCTAGGTGGTAATTTCTTGTTGAAAAATCTGTAGGTCAATAATGGACTTTACCAACTCGCTGGGACATCGAAATATTAAATCGTATTTTCATTTTTTAAATAGATTGGTAATTTTTTTATCAATAATCAATAATTCAAAAAAATCCGGTGGGCCTTTATGAGATCCTAAAAAGCCATTTAGTTCGTTTTCTAATCCGAAATTTTGACGATTTTCTGAAAATTTGGAAATTCTTAAAACAAATTTAGGACAATAACTTCAGAATCGATACTTGTTTTAATGTGACACCGTTTAAAAGGTCCTTCTAATAAGAGTTTTCTTGTCCTTCGCTAACTCATAAACTACCCATTTTTTTTCCCGGAGCGTTGTTCGATTAGCGAAAATCCGGAGTTGATCGGAGCTACAGCTGCAGTTATTCTCTTAATTTTCAGACCAGAAATGCCATGAAAAAAATCAAATTTCATCTCAGTTGCATGATATTTCAGGTCGTTTTGAATCGTGTCTTGTCTCTCCATCCAATAAATAACGCGAACTAAAGAAACGGTTTGGGGGCTTTGCGTGTGCCACGATGCATGAAGATTATAATATCAGCTCGCAAAACCCACGTTTCTTATCGAATTTTTCTTGGTAGAAGAAGAATAGTTGCACACCTACTTAACTTCAAACCTACACACTTCTTTATAAAAGTGAAACTGCATATTAAGAAGAATAGAATTGCACACCTTTATTATTAAATGTTTTTCATCACGTTTTCGTTTTCATGATCAAGTTAACTGTAAGAAAACATTCATTTTCTTGGCGACCTGTTAATTAGTCGATCTCGTTTCAATGTAAGGAAACATTACTACAAATGGTGGGAACTCGTAGCGGAAACACTATAGATTACTTGCTACTTTTATTATATGGATGTTGGTTAATTCAGACTGACTTATTACCTCATTAGGATGCAGAAAGAAAACGTTCTTTGATCATTAATAAAGTATTTTACTGGAATTATTGGCATTTTCTGTATGCCCTTATTTCGCTTGATTGAAACGAACATGATGACCATCATCCATCATTGCGGCAAATTAATACTAAGAGAGGCATTTTCTAACTACAATGAACCAAAAATGGAATTTTTCCTTCTCAGTTGGCAGCACTCGAATTCCTTCGAATGCACCTACGTAACACTCAAGGAAGCATTCCAATCCCGTTATTATTATGTTTGAAAATTGCATATTGCACGTCTGAAATCAGCTTTTGAAAATAGTTGGAGTTGCGTATGCGATTATATCTCGTTTGTGATTTTCTGGATGACTGCAAGTGCAGCTATTAGATCAGTTTTAATGGCCGTAATTTACAACAATCTTGAATTTGCATTATCACTCCAGCATCCTGTAATAAAAAATAAACAAACGGTTTTAATTTTCACAATAAAATTGCGTGTTTATGTAAATAATGTGTGAGAACAATGTTTAAATCGCCGTAAACTCGAATCAATCTAATGGTGCCAGTAGTCTTGTTATGTTAGGTCTTTAACTTTCTCTGATTCTTCTAGTTCGGGTCAAGACGTTTTCTGGTGTAAAAAAAGTTCCAGTTCATGGACGATAAAAAAGTTTCATTAAAAATTTTACCTGACCTTGTTTAAATTTCTTGAAGAATTTTAATTACCAGCCGGATTGTTTTCAACATAGATCATCCATTTATCCATAATTGAATTAAAATAATCTCAGTGGGAAAAACTATGAGTAAACATGTTTCAAAACGAGCGGATATGTTTATGAATGGTTCCAAGTAGTCGCCCTGAATAATATAATTGACTTGAAGAGATCCAACGCGAATTAACCTATAAACATAATGACGATAAGATTTCCAAAAAAACCGCTTATTTCCTGTCTGCGTTTAAAATTAGAAAATCTGGTTAGATAGTAAATTTGATTTTTACTTGTGGTGTTTTTTTCGAGTTGTTTCGCGACTAGTGTCTTTAAAAGGTAATCCCATAACTGGCCAAACGTGGGATGTTGCATCCATACCCGTTTCTAGACTTGTTTTATTCTGCTGGACTGGAATGTCTTGGCCATTTTTGTAACAATGATTGTAACCGAACTGATCAATGAAATGCTGCCACAAACGAGCCGATTCAAGACGGAATTTTTAATTGAAAAAGAAAAGTTCCATCAGACAGCGGGATATTCAACAAAAGCGATTTTACATTTTCACAAGTCAATCAAACGCTAAATGAATTCATAGAGCAGTAGGTACTTTTATCTTTCATCAAAGATAGCTTTTTTAATCCTTTGGAAGCTAAGCTTTAAAATCAATCCAAAGCTGTTCCAAAATATGGCAAAAAACTATTTTGCTTAATATCTTTTTGTATTATTATTAAATCCTCGAAAGATTCAACTAATAATGTCCATTTTTCTAGAAATTTTGTCTTATGTCTTAGTAAAAGATGTTTTTTAATTCCATTTCAATTATACATATTTAAAATATGTTGCATTTTTACAATTTGTATAAAAAATAAATTATTTTGAAGTATGCTCTAATATTTGCAAAATTATGTGTTAAAAAAAATTTCTGACAGCTTTGTAATTTTTTGCATATTTACAAGTTTTCCTCATCGAATAAATACAAAACACTTTTGGGCACTAAGAAATATGTATTATCCGTTTCATTAGAGTTATTTTTAAACCTGCTGCATAACAAATCAAATACCTACTCAAAAAAAAAAAGAAAAAAACAACATTCAAAATAGGCGTCAAAAGTTTTTACCGTCAAAATACAAGGTGTGTCAAAACTCGCGCCCCAGAGAAAAATTTCAATTAAAATACCAAGGAACATGGAAAAAATTTGACATTTATTTTTTGACATTGAGATTTTTTTATGATACTGAAGATCTTGTATTTGTTTTTTGTTATAATTATTAAGTAAAAGTACAAAAATTTTGCCAATAAAAGCCACAAATAACATTAAACAGAGTTACAATTTAGGATACAACTTCCTTGTTTCCTCTTCTAATAGCCTGTAGCAAAAAAAAAAATTGCAAAAGTATTTTTCCAACAGAAATAAAGTCAAAGTGCAAAATTTAAACTCTCATAACTTCAAAATTTTTATAGATAGAATTTTTTTAACATTTTTTCCGTGTTCCTGGCATCTTACCTTATATGGCATTTTTCTGTGGGGCACGAGTTCTGGCACACCCTGTATATATTTTAATTTTTATTATTAGTTTCATTTCAAAATAGTAAAACTTAAAGATCATTTATTCTATCAAAACGAAACTAACATCCAATTTTTTATGTTTCTTACATTAATAAACATTTGCAAAATATGTATATAAAAAAAACAACAGTGGTGTTTTATTTTGTACAAAATGCTCATATAATAATTAATAATAAATTGTTGGTTTGAAATAAAAAATATATTATCAGATTGTATTTTTTTTAATTTATAACAAAATCAACAAAATTTTACCTTTCAGGATGTCGTTATTCGTACAAAACGAACAAACCTGTTGTCTAATATTAAATTTAAACCCGAAATTGTTTATACATTCATTATTTCTATAATATTATTCTACATAAACATTGCAGTTTAATTTTAGAACAAAAACATCATCAAATTTTCCAATTTTTTCAAATGGAATGTCACTAGATACACGACACTTTCACATGTCAGAGCTCTTCAATCGGTCACCCCCTCATAGAGCAGTAATCCGTAATTATGCAATTTTAAATAAGAATATGTTTAAAATTTGTGTTGTCTTTAACTTCCTTTACTTCGTTGGCTTTGCGACAAAATCGCTGCGTTATCTAACTGTGTTACATTAACGTCCACTTTATTTCCAATTTGTGATAAGGTCTTTCCGGCCTTGCCACTTCATTATCCCATGTTTCGATAACCGCAAAAATAAGGGTGTCCCACTAAGAGCAACGATAAGAACTGTGTTTATATATTTTTCGGCGCTAATTAAGCTCGATTACGAAAGAATCTGCAGTGAAACTGAGGCTTTTCCCGGCGCGCCGTTTTCCACATTCCGATGGTTTAACTGCGGCATTAAGTACAAAAACGCGACCATTGATTAATGTAATTACTATTGTAAAATGCATTTGATAAGTAAATAATTGTAAAACCACATTCCTTTGTCATTAGGCTGTGACGGTACGTGAGCCGTAAAAGCCAACACATCGCCCGGACTCGACCGGAAATATTCTAATGCCCTTTTAGTTGATTTGAATAGAGAAGATTTGTTACAGTTTTTAGCACGAGTGTCAGTTGTAGGGAAGACTTACAAGGCGATGGGACGCGTAATAAGCCACATAAAGTCCGGTGTAATAATCCCCTCATTAGCTCACAGATTAAAGTTGCATTTAATAAGTTCCCGTATTTCATCAGAGATTTGGGAATTTGACTGCACAAAAATGGGAAAAATTTCTCTTGTTATGACACGACTCCATTAAAGACAATGATACGAGCGTAAAATGCATTAGCCTAACATAATGCTTATTGAAATCGTAAAACGCTTAGTTATTTCAAGGTTGAGCACATGTCGGATTGGGTTTTATATTACACATTTAAATCTCTTGGAATGCACAGCATATTATTGCTAACGAAATTATGCAAAGTTATTTTGCAATCTTAACCTAAATACGCCAAACTATGTATTTACATGCACTAATCAATGCTAATTTGTAAAAGTTTGTTGAATTCTACGTTTCATTCATCATAAAAGTAGACTGACATAATCGTACGATAACAGAAATGTCAGCGCGTCATGACTGAAAAATTTTTCAAGGATTTGGTGACAGCTTCCCCGTACATTGAGGAAAAAATACAAAATGTTTTGAGCCGAGTGGGAATTGAAGTGGGAAAGGTCATTGCACGTGGAGTATTGGTTGGTTTTGGAGGCAACTCGAGAATGGTAACTGATGAACTTTTAAGGCCTGGAAAGACGTTTTGGTGATGGAATGAAATTCCAAACAAAAAACGGTACTACAGAGAAAAAAATTTCACCAATAAATGTAAAAGTCGGAATTTTTGATTGTCCGCGTTATTGCAACTGTGTTTTGGACTATAATGTATCATTAACAATGTTTTCAGCTTTTTTTCTAAATTTTCGAGTTTCTTTAATGGTGCTTCAGATTTTTACAACTTGCTGAAATATTGTTATTTAACGCAATACCACATTATCCAAAAGACGGCACATTTTTTAACAAACTGCGGAAGTGTTTATCTCATAATTATAAGTAAAAAAATAGATAAACAGCGACTATGGAAAACAAAAATGTAAAGAACAACAACTAAGGTATATGTAACTTTTTAAATAAATTATGTTTTAAAAATTTGTTATAAAAAACCTGAAACTTATACTGCCATTAGATTTTTATCTGAAATAAACCAATAATTGCTTAAATCTTGATTTTTATCTGAAATAAACCAATAATTGCTTAAATCTTGATTTTTATCTGAAATAAACAGAATATTTATTAAGAATTCTATAAGATATAATCGTCCAAAGTAGGTAATCACAAAGAGACTCAAAAACTCATAGAAAATACTTAAAATTAAGTAACTAAGTAATAAGAAGATTAGAGCATATAAGACACAAGATTTTAATTTTATTTTATTTTTTTTAATACTATTTAAAGGCTATTAAACAACTCGTATTTTACAATCGTGAAGCTTGACACATCCTCTAAAAAAATAGTTTTTTAAGAAATGAACGACTTTTTCAAACTTGTGTGTTTGATCATTGATCTTGATAAAGTCCGTTTTTTTCTTTAAATGGAAATTACCAAGTCAAAAGTTTGGTGAAAAAATTGGTAGCAGCTTGTCTCCATAGCCACAAATTATGTTTGCTCTTTGTTTTTGTCCCCAGAAATTTTGTTAAAAAATTATGGTTATGTTTTCAAATAGAGATGTTGTCAAAATTTTTACTTTTATGAGTCTTGTGTGCCTGTTTGCTCTTTGAAAGCGCTATAATTGAATACCTGGAAACAGACATCATTACATAAGGTCTAAAGACAGAATTCAGTGCTAATAATTTTGATAGAAACACACCGCAAGTACGTACAATGTTGTGGACAAAAATAAGGTTCTTGCTACAAAAACTTTGAAGAAAAAGGATGTACCTATATACCGAAAAAAGTTAGTTAGCAAAAGATACAAGTAGGTATTATGATGATTGGCAATGATTTTTTTTTATTGAAATGAGCTCAAACTTGATGCATTTTATAAATTCGTCTCCAGCTTTAGTTTCAAAATTGTTACTTTTTCATCTCGTTCCTCAAAAACGATGCACAAGACATTAATTTAATTGCGTTCTTTCCGAGATTCTTTCTCATTCATGTTTATGTTGTATTCGTGTCAATTTCTTGCTAAAAATTGAGAATGTTTCGCAAACCCGTATTACACATTGCGTCTACATTTTAACGGGCCCTTTTTCTAACTTCCTGCTTGCAAACTATTCGTTTCCAAATTTCTAAAAACTGTTAGTGATACCGAATTTGTTCCTTTTTTAGTGTTTCGTCTCAAAATTTTCTTAAGGCGATTTTTTGTGTTGACGGTTAATGAAATTGTTTTCAAATTAATTCACAAAACCGGAACTGCCAACTTTCTTTATTAAAATTACCATGAATGAATTTACTAGTGGTGCCAACGTTAAGACTGTTTGGTATTTCCATTTAAAAAAACAGACTTTATTATAATTTTCTTATTTTTAAATACAGTTGATCTTCGATAATTCGAATTTCAGGATAAATTACCGTAAATTTTGCGAAATCCTAATATGTATTTATTATTCAATAACTCTAACTTCGAAAAGTCGAGTTTCTTGATTTTTCGAACCCATTTGACGAGTCTAATTCCGCAATTTGCCCTTATAATTACGGTGTGAGAAAACAGTAAAAATTAAGCAGCCCCTGATTAACAAATTTATCGCCACCACTTAAGTTTACTCATGTACATGTAATGTCAAATTACTTTGTTAGTTGAAAAATATGTATTTTTCGTACAATAATAACAATAATAATAACATTCTATTAACTATTCTATATTATATTACCTTAACATTTGATTTGAAATCGTATGTTTCTTTATTTCCAGTTATTTTTGATAACACAAATTCTCGATAATTCGAAATATGTAATTATTTTATTTTAAATATCTACATAAAGTATTATTTGGTATTTAGACCTTGTATAACACAAAAAACTTATTATACTTATTTGATGCTACCCAAAAACTAAAGAGATTCTTCATTCCATATTCTGGGTAATGACGAGTAAAAGTTTTTAACCAAATTTTAGAAAGAAAGAAAATTTTGGAGTATTTTTGTAATATAAAAAAACAATACTTTGGACCAGCCTATTATTGCCTCTCACTGTTTAACTAATGAAACTGTATATTAATGATCTTTATCTACCAGTAGCCAAGCAGGCGGATTTAAAAATCGCACAAAAGCATTTAAAAAAAGTGTCAAAAATGCGTACTACGAAATTATGTCATCTCAATATTTCAAAATATTTACAAAAGCGTAATTTATTATTATTGCCACAAATGAATTGTTCATAGGTGACAAAACAATAAATCCGCCTCCTACTATGACTCAAACGATAACCGAATGAGTAAACTTTGTAGGAAGTAAGTGTAACACGAAAATTTCTCTGTTTTAACGACTTATCAAAAACTTATTTTCGCCAGAAAAAGCAAATAACATGTAATAGGTACAGATAACGTAAAAGCAAAGTGATAATTCAAACATGAGTACGATTCGATTGATTTTTTATAAAGACCATCAAGTTGTAATTGCAATTAAATACAAATGCCTCGTAATGCACTAACTGTGTAGAATAATCCCAGATAAAAGGTTTTTTGTTTGAAAACGCACGTTGGACGGCTCAAGTAAAAATCAAAACAATAATGTAATTTTGATTGTTTACTCCTCCCACACTTTTTAACCGCATTACTTACCACTAAACGTCAGAAATCATTAATTTGCAAAGCTATAATTTTATTATGTTATTAAAAAGCCGCTTAGATGAAACAATCCGTGTCTATCCATGCGAGAGGCGAGTTAATCTGTGATGGGCCCGGCCCGACTCATAACGAAATTTCACTGTAAATCCAGTGGAAATGGAAACAATCTGATCAGTGGCACAATTTCAAATGTAAATGAAAAATTCCGTATTTACAAATTCAGGAATTTAAACTAATTCGACTTATTCGCTCATTACAATTGCAAAAGCCGCGTTCTAATTATGCTATAATTGCGTTAATTGAAAAAATTCTCACCATGTGCCGAAAGAAAAATCCGAAAAACCGTCCCTCTCCTGCCCCATTCCGACGCAATTCCTAGGCAATTCCCAATTCTGGATCAAATCCCAATTCACAAACACAGTAGTAGCACCACATCAAGGCACAACACGTGCTTTCGTAAAGCAAAGAGAGCGCTGTCTCTATCAACCGGCAAAGGTGTTCTTCAACTAAATTCCCTATTTCAACTCTGGAGCGGTCAGGTACACTCCGAAGCAAAACATCATTGGAATGCGCTCGACCAATCAAACTCTGCACTTGGAACCCGACCGGTTTGGGGCCCACCTCCACGCGCTAGCAGGGCCACTGCGCGGTACACTCCCCGCCGCAAATTTACTGGTACCGCGAACCACCACGGCCGTGGTACCCGCGCGGGTTCGGACTGTACCCAACTCAGGTGTGTTTGGTACCCGTCTAGAGGTTACATTCCTCGAGCAACGCGGCATTCCTCATGGTGAAATTGTCGATAGCCTCGTTCTGGGGGCGATCGCGTGTTGCGGCCCTTTTTTCCCGAAATTTTGTGCCACAGGGGCCGGTAGGCAAAGTACGGGTTGGGATTGGGCCGCATTCCGAGGAAATGGGGCTTGACCAATGGGAGGCGAGCCCGCCAAAGGTGATCCGCATGCTTCAGTCGAGACCTGGGGCTTCGTATTACGCTAGCTACGGAGATGTTGCCCAAGAAACACTCATTTCCTGGTGCTTATCAAAGATTGCAGTGTTTGACCAAATATTGATTTTCGATTAAATTCCTCGAAATTTTTTGGAAACTCAAGGACGCATTCCGACGGGGGAAAACAACATCAAGTGTAAACAATAATGAGTTTTATTTCTGGACAGTTTACACCTGCGTCTGAAATTTTTTACTCTCGCAACTTCGAAATGTAGTTTATGCTACGATGCATTTAATTGCTTCAAGAAAGAAAAACTCGAATGTCTTTCATTCATCCTTCATTTTTTATTGAAAAGTGAATTTATAAATACAGATATGGCTGCATTGCCAGACCCATAATAAATTCAATTAATTATTTATTATCCACATTTATCGAACAAGGTGAAAAATACTGAATTTTCACAATTCTGGGTGATCTAAAATATTGCTTATTTTATATTTTCGCGACTTGAGTACTTACATAACTTCCGGGGTATTAAACTGCGAAATATTTTGATAACATGTTATCAGATATCATCAGAAAGATTGATGGCAATTACTTGACATACTTCCAAACTAAAACCAAAAATTATACAGTGAACGGCAAAATTACGGAATAATCTTACCTATTTAATAAAACTGAAAATATTTTGCTTTGACAAAAATGCTCGAACAAGTCAATTTTCTTTTTAAAAAATACAAAATTTTCACTTGATTTAAAATTGTATGTTTGTCTTTTGTTAATATATTTCACTTTTTTGGTGATTTTTTTTCAAAAACTTTATGTAATATTTTGGTGTTGTCGTTGCGACAATTAAAAGATCTATCGAATTGCCTATAAAATGTCAATGACGTCATTACTCAAAAACCGAACAGTGTAAAATTTTAAATCAAGTTAAAAATGTGTACTTTTCAATAAGAAAATTGACCTATTCCAGCATTTTTGCCAAACCAAATATTTTCAGTTTTAATAAGATTATTCCATAATTTTACCGCTCAATGTGCCTATCATATTATGGCTTAACTCGTTTTATGAAAAGTAACTGAAAAAATGTATAATTATAACTTAATGTTTAATAAAAGAAAACATCATCGTGAGCTGAATAAAATTTTCTTACATCTTATTAATAATGGAGAGACTATATTTCTTAGACAAAGATACCCTAATACTAATCATCATTAAATAAATAAAGAGGGAAAATAACAGACTACTTAAAATACATAATATTTGATGGGCGTAAAATTTTAATAATTTATTTATTGTTGATTAAAAACTTTGGAAGTTAATTTTTACGTCATATAGTAAATTTTGTTTACCATGTAAGTAAGAAATATTTTTATTCACCCTTTTCTTCCTAAATTATTTGAAAAAGTTTTGTTCTTTTTTCATTCTAAGTATAACAAAACGGAAGATTTTTATTAAAAACGATTATTATTTATAAATTAATACGAGGAGCTATTAATTAATTGGTTATTTTATTTTAAATTGAATGATTTTTGTTAATAATTAATTACAATTATATTATAATAAAGAAAAAGTTGATAAAAAGTCGACATAGTCAATCGAGCTAACATCAATGTTTTTGAGCCAATAATGTGCGAACAATTAGTCAAAGTACCAGGCATGAAGTACCAAAGTGGTACCTTCTGCATCAGAAGTACCTAGAAGGAAATGTAAAAAAATATATATAATAAATTTATAGTAAAACTTCCACACGTTAATTAAAAAGCAATTCTAAGCAATTAATGTCGTCAGTCGTAAATTACAATTACTTAATGGACGCTTAAAAATTTTCTGAAAATTTTGCTTGAAGTGCCAATAAACCATTCTTGCTTTTATTTTTAAACATAAAGATAAGAATTTGGTTTCAATTATATTTTAAACATAAATTACCGCGTTATTATTAATGGAAGGATCATTATTATTACTAATTATTATTTACGACCATTAGAGTAATACCACAATCAAGACACCTGAACACATTTATGGCCTAATAATTCTGCATTGGAATGCCACAATAGCAATTCATAATTTGAATTTTTTCATAATTAAATTATTAATTGAATCGATACCATTCCGAGTGTAATTAATTTCTTCTCCTTGTACATTTACACAAAACTCAAGGTTTATAAATATGTAAAAATATAATAAACATGTCACAAACTGTATTTATTACAAAACAACATTAAACATTTTGTAAAAATTCCAAATTAGCTTTCGGTTCGTACAAATTCGGATCTAGACTTGCGGCCGACGTAAAATACGCTTTAGCAAGATTTATTCGCCCCATCTTATGATGTAAAACAGCTAAATTGTTGAACGCCGATGCGTGTGTTGAATCCGACGATAAACATAAATTCAAACATTGCACAGCCAACTCTAAATCACCGGCTGACTGTAAATTATAATATTACGACTCAATTGCACATAAAGTGAGACTTACAAGAGCCAAATGCGACAAATTGTACCAAACTTCAGCCTTGATTAGGGGATCTATTGCTAAATCAAGAGCGCGTTGGAATAATGATGTGGTCAAGTCGAGCTGTTGCGAGTAGAGGCAACACAAACCTAGGTTGTTGTATAGTTCCGCCGAATGCGCACCCATGGCCAAGACGCGTCTAATTAAAAAAGTAAAATTGTGCTTTTAAAACACAAAAAAAGTGTTTTAGGACCTATAGTAACGTAAAGCCAGCTCTGGTTGGTTGTTATAAAAATGATACATCCCAATACAAGCAATAGCTTCGGTGTTCATAGCATCTTCGATGACCACACTTCTGTAAAACTTGACAGAAGGCGCAGTTTCGTTCAAATTTTCATAAAGTCGCGCTAATTCGGTCATTATTGAAACATCATTGGGAAAAATTTCAAGACCGGCTTTGCATATTTCTACAGCAGAGAGAGGTTGGTCTGCAATTTTTCTTTCTCGGTTAATTAACCTTTAAATTAAGTGTAGTTACCCAATCTTAGATAAATTCTAGTCAGTCTAATAAAACTCTCAACGTGATGATGTTGTTTCAAGGCACTTCTCATTTGTTGTTCCGCATCCCTGATTAGATTGAGGGCAATGTAACACTTGGTCAATTGTACTTTCCACCACCAGTCCTCAAATTTGCAAAACTGCGTCGCTTGCACGGCTAATTCCATCGCATTTCGGATGTCACCCTCATGGTAGAAGAGGTACTCAAATAAAGGTTTCGACAAGGAGGAATTTTTCGCATATTTGGCAATATTTAAGCGAGAAACTTGTATAAAAGGCCCTTCTTT
Source organism: Tribolium madens (assembly GCF_015345945.1). Lineage (NCBI taxonomy): Eukaryota > Metazoa > Arthropoda > Insecta > Coleoptera > Tenebrionidae > Tribolium > Tribolium madens. The sequence goes on from NW_025400983.1 coordinate 7,160,154, forward strand.
TTGACTATACATCGCTGCCGTCCCTAGCCGGATGGCACGAGCAGTTTGGCTCGTCGGCCGGGCGGTTTTGAGGCGGTCCAGGGCCGAGCCAGGCCTCATTTGGGTTCCAGGTCGAGCCACCCCTGATATAGGACGGCCGGCTGATGTATTCGGTCTAAAAATGGTAATTTTGGGCGAATTTTTCACCACGATGGGTTAGTACCTGACTGAAGTAGTCGGTGCTGCTGTTTTAAGAGAGGTTCCAGGTCGTGGTGCTGTTGCAACAGCGTTGTCGTCCAAGAAATCACCTTCGTATAAATCCTCACTTTCGATGTCGTCCACGTATACTCTTTGGGTCAAAGCACGCATTTTGAGACACCAAGCCGCTTGGTCTAAGGGCTGTTTTTCTAAAATTTCGGTACATACTTCGGCACATTTGTCGAATTTTCGTCGACGAAATAAACTCAAAGCTAGGTATAACGGATCCATTTTTGTGGTGGTGTTTGTGTTGGGTTGCCCTAGTGATGGTATTGATCACTTAAGGCAACACTAGTTTTCTTTAAATTACAACGTAATCTTCTTTTTCATAAAAAGAGTTTTACATTTTAAAATCTGACCTTTTGGCATTACAAAAAAATGCACAAACGTATTAATAAAAATTATATTAAGCCAAACGTTGTTGTTTAGGAATGCTTAAGGGGAAAATATACAGTGTTAACGGACTTGAGATTGAAATTTAAATGAGATGATATTCACGGTATAAGAAAACTAATACGCTATATAAAACAAAACTTCACGTTGTGAAAAGAAATAATTAATTTTATATTATTTGTTTGAGAACTGCTGCTTTAGCGTTATTAATATGATCACCTTGTGTTTCACCGTAAATCATAATCACGACAACCAATTTATTATTTTAATATTTTTTGTCAACCATGTTCATAAATTTGGAAAAATATTAAGAAAAACGAATCAAAGCTATTAGAAACCATTTCGCTGGAGGAGATTAAACAGAAGATCTTCGAATTTTGATAAAAACTTAAGCAAAAGCAAATCAAATGATGACATGTCAAAACTATGAACTGACTTTTCTTTTTCATTGGATACGATTTTTTTATTTGTTGCAACCATACAGTTTTATCTGAACAAGGAGATAATTCCAATGACCCTAAAACCTTGTACCACTATTTTAGAGTTAAATAACATTCTTAATACTAACAATTGTGTGAGTTTTTTTTTTCTCGATTATAGTATTTCTGTACCGTAAACACCCCGTATTAAAAATAAAAACCTCTTACAAACAAAAAATGCCACAAATCTCTAAATTTTTGTTCAAGAATTCCAATGTCTTAACATCTACAGTATAGGTTTACAAGAGGATTTTTTTTTTAATCTTTGACATTACGCTAAATCTGCAAACCTAGAAAACCATTTTTTGCTTCACCTGAAACGAGCAAATCTCTAATTCAGACTTCAATATTTTGACTCAGTAGAAAGAAAAGCTGATTTTTCTTTTGATTTTGATCTTTTGGCAATAATCTAATAATTTGGTAATAATCTAATAATTTTTCTCTGCGGTGAAATCCCATCACATTGGAGGTTTTATTTTTTTACGAGGGTGTCACTTGGACAAATAAGTTTAAGCAAATTAAATAACAAAAGTCTTTGTGAAAAACAATTTTAATAAATGGCAACTTAAAGAAATAGCTTTAAGGTAAAACTATCATTATTCAATTAATGAATTAATTATAGTTACCATAGTTGTCAAACAAATAAAACCGCCAATGTGATTGGACTTAAAAAGGCAGAGAACAATAATCATTATTATTCCAAGTCAAAAATCAAGAGAAAAATAAACTTCTCTTTTCACTGAATCGTAATAATGAAGTTTTAATTCCAGATTGGCTCGTTTCAGGTGAAGCAAAAAATGTTTTTCCTTTGCAGTTTTGGTGTAAAATCAAAGAATTTTTTCCTCTTATAAACGTAATCCAAAATCATACTGTTTATCATGTTTTTTTTTTTTTTTAAAGTTAGACTAAATTTTTCCTTTTGACATTGAACAAAGTTAAAAAAGGTGCAATACGAGCTTGTAACAAAAAAATGGTGGATGCGCAGATCTTATAAAACTAACCACAAAATAAAATAAAATAAAAGTCTAAAAATTGGGTACTTGGCCCTTCTTGCCCCATTCCATAGACTTCCTTTCTTTGCTTTTATGAGTAAAAATTGAGAAAACATCCACTAAGTTTTTTTCTATAAATGAAATAATTTCTAGGTACGGCATGAAAGTGTTTATTTTTTTATCTCAAACCAACCAAAACTAAGAACAGTGCCCACACAAAGCCATTTTCGCATTCGTATTTGCATTTTTGTTGCCCTAGTGACAGTTTTAATCACCTGTTGAATCATGTCTTTTGAGAGAGAGTCGTCCCATAAAGACCTGGATGATAAGTCGGAAAAATCTCTCGATGATGAGGCAAAAGAATCAAAAGTTGAGCTCCACGAGAGCTTGGATGAGTATGACTTAGAAATCCTCCATGACATTTTCGCTAAACAAACAGGAAAAGGTTTYGATTTGCCCACATTRAAAGAAATCCTCGAAAATGTTGGCAAAATCCAACTCTCCGACGAGGATTTCAACGTGATTTTCATGCGAATGAACACTGCGAGGTACTTATCCCAAATTTTGACAAATGTGTCACTTCTAATCAAAATTTCCAGAAACGGGTTTGTCAACTGGAATGAATTTATCTCATTTCTAATTTTGTGTTACGAACAAAAAGATGTGAAAGCCGAGTTTGAGACCTTGGAGAATCCGATTCCGGTTGCGGCCACTCTAGTCAAGAGCAACCATCGCTATACCATCAACAGGATCACATACTGTCCGACTGTGCGCCCCGACAGGACYATAAGTTGGCAYGATGGTAGTTTTATGACTTGTAGTCGCGATGGTACCATCAACTATTGGTCACTGGACGTCCAATTTGAAAGATCGGTCAAGTCCACGTGTCCTAATTTACGAGTCCAGCAGACTTGGGTCACCGATATGGTGGCCCTACCTGATGTCAGTGTCGTTTGTACTTCGAGTACTGAACGAGACTTGAGATTTTACGACACCAGTGCGAGAAAATTTGAATTGAGAGTTATTTTCACATCAATTGAGTGGGCTATCTATAGTATGAACTACTGGTTCAGTGACGACCCGAACGAAGAGTCCAAATTGGTCCTAGGAGACATGGGGGGTAACATCCATGTTATTTTCATCGAGTCCTTTGCTCGTGGGCCTTTTCGCAGCCAGTTAGGTCTACCATTACTTGAAGTTCGATATGATAAAGTAATCAAAGGACTTGTGGACGGATTTCGGGTCACAATTCTCCCAAAACAACACTCAAACGTGATTTTGCAAATCCAGTACTACCATCGCCTCAATAGTATCATTTCGTGTTCCGAATGCCAGAAAGTGGGGCTCCTGATGAGAGATTTGGCTGAAGACAAAGGCAAATATGTGTACAATCTCCCCAAAGGTGCTTGGTGTTTTTCGGTCGATGGTACCCAAATGTTGGCGTGTGGTGGTCCTGATTGTTTGGTACGTCTGTGGAACCCGTTTGTCCCCCAAAACCCCATTGCGGTGTTATATGGCCATCATACGGCCATATGTTCCATGATTTTGCAAGACACAAAATTTTTGTATAGTTTGTCTCAGGATAAGAGTATCAGGGTTTGGGATGTGGCCAAGCAAACCTGTGTCCAAAACTATCTCGGGATCCCGCAGGAATTAGGGGAGCATAGCGATATGACCACACTTTACAATCCCGAGAGTCGGCAATGGATCATAGGGAGTACCATGTTGGCCGTAATCCCTCTCAGTCCCAAACAAAGTGGAGAACACACCGATGGGTTCACGCATACAGCCGGAGTTTCGGTAGTGCTCTATAATCCACTTTTCAAGGTAATTTAACCAGTCAAAATCCCTCCGTGTAATCCCTAATCCCAGATAGTCGTCACTTGTGGCCTCGACAGCCATATCATCGTCTGGAATCCCTGGGATGGCCGCCGCATGATCGCCATCAAAGAAGCCCACACGAAAAGCGTCCATGCTGAAATAATCCCAATTGAAATAACCGCTGCAAGTTTTGATCCCGGGTACCAACGTCTAGTAACCGGTGCCCATGATGGTTCCCTCAAAATTTGGAATTTTAACACCGGAACTTGTCTCCGGAACATGAAAATTGATCAAAACGCCGAGATCAAATGCATAATTTGGGTAAAACACCGGATTCTGGTCATGGGTTGGAACAGAAGAGTGACGGAATTTGGCGATAGTGGCGAAGTTGTGGCATCGGGAGGACAGTTTCATAAAAATTGGGATTTGAGGCACAGTGAAGATATCAGTGCTGCTGCTGTGAGGATTCCCCAGACCATAGTAACGGGAACTTATGATGGGGAGTTGATAATGTGGAGGCTTGAGACGGGACAGCCCTACAAGCAATTTAATGCGGCTGATCCCACCACAAGGATTAAAATTCAGGTTTGCAAAATGAAAACCTTGTATGGAATTCCTGTAACTTCTAATTTGTTCCACACAAAATAATGGAGGATCTGGGCCATGCATTTGTCAGTAAACTTCAGGCATAGCGCAGATTTTTATTTTAGACACTTCTTTTACACCATTTAACCTCAAAAAATTAGCTTGCAATTTTGTTGCCATTTTGCAGACACAAAGTGTAAATACGAGGAAAAAGTTTTACATCAAATAAGAGCAATAAAAAAATTCAACACATGTTCCTTCARCATTTATATTACGAACGTTTCTACAATAATCAAATCTCTAAAATAATAGTATTGATACTTGCAGTACAAGAAGCTGAAGCACAAAGTCGAGGCAAAAGTGAACAAATTCAGCAAGAAGAATATCATCGCGCGAGCTTTGGGCAAACCAATCGAAAAAGAGAAAAAAGAAGCCCCAAAACCGATTCCAGTTGAAGAGGAGGCCGTCAAGCCCAACGTTTCACGCCGTCTTTCCGCAGTCCAAAAACTCATCGGGCAAAGCTCGACCACTTCGAGTCGAATCCCTTCGAGGGCTCGACGGGTCTCAACTGTCGTAATGCCCGAACAGTGTATGCCTTTGAGGCGACTTGCCATCCATTCGGTGCTGTTCCTCAACCACCGACCCATGGATCCCGAAATTGGGACTCTATTGATTTCGCTCGAAAACGGGGCGATTCAAGTGTGGTCCCACCATATAAGTGGGGGGTTTCTGACGTCATTTTCGGCCATACACAAAGCTGGAGATTATGTCATTTGTATGGCAACTGACGAGAAGAATAATTATCTCTTCACGGGGTCCAGTGTGGGATATATTAAAACGTGGCTTTTAAAAAACTATTGTGAGCCAGAAAGGGAAAGAATAAGCATGCCAAAACTGAGACTGCAGTTTCCGTTTTTGTGGGGTGATTTTTTCGCGGGTCGGGCTGCAAGGATTGCAAGGTCCCAAAACTTGCCGATGCTTTTGAATAGTTACAAAGGGCATTTAATGACGATTTCGTATTTATCGTACATTGATGATGCCCAAATCTTGATAAGGTACAGTACCAAAATTCTCAAGTTTGTTTAAACAATAAATCTAGTGCCAGTGCTGACTACACCGCTCGAATGTGGACGCTTGGCGGGCGCTATTTACAAACTTTGGGGACATTTAAGAAATGGAAAAATGTTCCACAAGGCCACGAAGCGCGACCTGAGGAGTTCCAATTCACAACACCTCCAGACATCGAGAGAGTTGGAAGTTCGACAACTCTCCGAGTTAGATTTTTACATAAACAAGGTTGACTTCTTTTCATCAACTTTCTAGTAGGTGCTTCGAGGTGGTGCAACTCTCCGTAAAATGACTTTCAAACAAATGCAAGCCAAGGAGGTGAAAGAGTTGACACATGTTGACCTCAGCAAGATTTACGGAAAGAGATTGGAAGATCCAATTTTAGGACATTACTATAAGCCGTCAGTGAGGACGACGCAATTTCATGAAATTAAATTTGACACGTCGTTTCCTTACGTAATTATGATAACTCTCCTTAGGAAAAAAATTGAGTTTTTTTTAGATTCCTGTTTATCAACATTTAATTATGCCTCCGTCCCATAATTTAACTTTGACTACCCTGAAACCAAAATCACAAGAGGCTTTGCAGAATGTGAAGAAACCTTCGAAAGGTGAAGAAGCCGAAAAGAAGGACAAGGAAAGTAAAAGGTCATCTGGTTCGAAGTAAATTCGCTTCAATAATTAATTATATGAAAATAAATTCCCAAACAAATCTAAGTTTGACAAAAACGTTTTTTACTTTGAATTTCGTCAAATATGGTTGACAGTAGTAGTTTGTGCAAATAATTTTAGGTGGGAATGGATAAAAAGCTTTTCGTTCAAATTGTTTATTGTTAATTCACAATTGCATCCGTATATAAATAGATTTTTTAACAATATAACTCACATAAAATTAAAAAGACCAATAAAAAACCTAATTGCTTTTATAAATACTTTGTAACGTCTTACAGCCATCTAGTAACAACTCAGCTATTTTATACTCGTGTTGAGTCTCGTCTACACATGAAAGACTACGATTGGCTAAATTCTCGATACCATCTAAACCGCTTGGCGCACACCAATCGCCATTCTAAAAAAAAAAAAAAAACAATTACCAAATAATAGCAAGCTTCACCTCACATACCAATTGATCCATATATCGCGTAACCACAGTACTCAACGCTGTAACATTCTGACACAAATTCGGCGAAGTGGTCAAAAATTGTGACAGTCTTTTCCCAGCTATAGCTAGTAATTCCGGACCTAACTTACTTTTCTCTTCAATCCCTCTAAACACCTCATCCCCGAAATTATCCAGACCATTTGTATAAATCTGAACGAGTTCAAACCGTCTCAACGCGTCTAAATCCAGATTCCATAACTTGGCAATTTCGAGACATTTGGACATCCACCTAATATGATCCGCGGCGTAGATTTTACTCTCATTGATAGTCACACTCTCTAAGCTCGAAGAAATTACTTTGAACAAGAACTGAGTTCGGGAAATTTGAACTTTAGGGTCAGTGTAACTCCAATTGATCTGAGCTTTAGTTTGAAAATCGACGAAAAACATCCCAATCATGTAACTCTCGAACAAATTATTCAGCGGTTTCGAGTGTTTGATCGAAAATGCGGTGATCATCTGTAATGTCAGACTCAACTGGTAGTGCAGATGCAACAAATCGTAATTTATTGAATTTTGCTGGAGGGCCAATTCGACGAGAGGTTGCGGCCCATTTTCCCAAATCGCTTCAAAATTCAGAATCGGTTTAACCGATCCGTGACTCTGTTGAACTGCATCCATGTAACTATCCAAGAAATTCGTGGTAATCCCCAAAAAAATCGCAACTTGGTAATCGGACAGTCCGGTGTCTTGCTTACACAACCGCTCTTTGGGTAATTTACCGACTTTGTTAATCAGTTTTGAGGCGCTTTCGAAGATGATCTTCAAATGCGTGTTCCAGACTAGGTTGAAGAGGCCTTCACGGATATGGGGGCTAGTGATGTGTGTCAGGCATTTAATACAAGCTTCTAGGTTCCCTAAATCTTCGATGTTTTTTTGCCAAGCTAGGGCATACTCCCAACACATGTTCGTCAGGATTATATTAGCCTCCAAACTGTATGGAAATTGCGATTTTAGTAAATTCAAATGCTCGAAAACTTGCTCTGATTGGACTTCCTCGATTTTGTGAGGCATTATATCCTGTTCGGGCAGTTCGTCATCATCGTCATTGTCAGATGAGGTATTTGAATTATTGTCTTGATTTTTTTTAAGTAGAATATCATTGAGAACGATATTTTCAGGATCGACTCCACAGAGAGTCAACCAGCGGGCCACAAGCTCACTAACCGAGCCTTTGCCCTTCTYTAGGATGTATTTAAGACTAATCTCGATATGATCTTCTTTGAGCTTGGGCAAAGTGGCGAATTTTGCGACTGGTTTGTTTGATAAAATTATGTTCAAAAGTGACACATCTTCCAGTTTTCCAATCAGTAAAGTCCACTCTATACTCTCCTGTGACAAAATTTCGATATTCTCATCATCAGTACTCGCCTCCATTTGACCCGAAACTAATTTACAAACAATTGACGCGGTAAGGGCCCGGAACGGCTTTGACGAATTGGCTAAAATCTCCCTCACTTTGCCCCAAAAAACCGACGTCGAGTTGTACTCAGCTAAGATTTCCTCACATTTGGCTGTTTTGACCAAAGTCTCCACCAGGAGAAACATGTTGTTCATCTCATTTTCCAGATTTTTATTATTAACAAGAGGCCGATTCACCCAAAAATAAATCAACAACTGGAACAAATCCTGAGATGGGATTTTGCAACTCTGTAGTTGTTCCAACAACCCCTCAAAATACGGATTTTGGAGATATTTCCCAAAAATTAAATCCGATATGTGGAACAATAATCGGTCATCAATATCGGATTTAACACCCATAGTATTTAGATCAAACGCTGATAAAAACTCAGCTGGTGATAATTCATCGGTTTGTTTAAACTCGACTCTCAGCTCACGTTTTTGCTCATTTAGAGTGCTTAAATCTAGGAGTTTTTGCAAATTGCCTAATTGTTTAGTCTCTAGATTGATTCTCGTTTCAACGTTTTTTTCCGAATTTCCGTTTTTTACATCCAAGTCTTGACGTTTCACAAACAGGTAAAAATCTAACAAAACACGCACATTTTCCGCAACAATTCGTAAATTATCCGTTTCCGGTTCGGGATTATCTAAGAACAATTGAACACATTTTAAAATAACCTCAGCAGGAAGATTGTTATCACTTTGTAGCAATTCTAAAGTTTGTAGTTTCAACTCGACCGTTTTGATTTCTGTGCAAATTTTTAAAGTTTCGGCTTCGAGCGTCTCCTTATCACAATCACTATGTTTTAAAAACTGTTTCAACTTTTTAAACAAGTGGATATCACGAGCCCTTTTATTATTTTTCTCACTTAAGGCGAAATGAAACGGTATTAAAATTTCCTTAATTTGACCATCGTTATCAATTAAAACTGTATCAAACAGACAAACGAACCGCGATTTTGACGTTGTAGTAAAACCCATCAGACCGTAATTATTATAAACGAGACGACTAAACTTCGAAGCCGTAAAAGTCGAAATTTTTTGTCCCTGTTGCACCGTGAAAATCTCCACAGTACCTTTCTTTGGCGAGTAAATCACTAGAAACAATGCGACTTTATTTCCGATCCGATGTTTCGAGTGTCTTTCATCCGGGACTTGAATAAACGAACACTGAGCCTCCCTGTATCCCTTGAAAATCCTCAAAGTGACCCCTCGAAACGCATCCAACAAAATAACCCGTCCCAAAGCATCCGACACAGCTGCTAATTTATGATCAGGTGATAAAACAATACTCGTGGAAGTCCTTCGCAAATCGCAGAGGCCGAAACGGCAACCCATATTTTCCGTCGGTTGCATTGCAACTGTCATTTGTTTATCCAGTGAAGCCTTATTGCCGGTAAGCCAACCCCTGGTAATTCTTTTCAATTAAAGCAAATTTCCTAAATTGGACTTACGGTAGTGCTGATTTGATTTTAGTAGCCACGGCTTTGGCCACATCGCTGAAGACCGGCTGGGGACACCCTTCTAGGGCGTAGTGAAAACCTACAAAGGGGCGGGAGCCTGCGGCCAGGACAAGGTGGTTGTAGGGGGCTTGGGAGCGGTATTTTGAGTCAAAGCCGCCACATGTTGACGCTGTTAGTAGGTGATCAAAAGTCCCATGTAAATTAACCCCAACTACTGCAATGTCATTTATAGTGGCTTGGTCTTGAAAGCCCCATTTTTTCGGGGCTAAATTGCCCTGAGTTAACTCCAAGCTGTCGCCTTTAGCTTGTACTGAAATTTTGAATTACTTGCAAAAAATCGAAATTATTAATTGTACCTTTAGCCAAATCGCTTCTGCAAGCCCTTAAAATCGGAAATAATTGATTTCCTGGAATGACACAAACCGTGCTTTGATACTGTATGTAAATCTCCTCTGGGTGTAAATCAGGGGCAATGTCAGGTCTCGGATTATGTTGGCTCCTACATTTAATACTTGTTATGACTTCATTATGAAGTTGTTCCTCTAATAAAAGTTCGCAGTTTTCTGTATAAAATCGTACAAAACCTGACTCAAATCCTAGCAAAACACAGGTCCAATCAGGTACAATCTGGAATTATTTTCATAGTAAAAACAACAAATTGACTGGAAAAATTACATGTGAACTTTTAGTCTGGCTAACAACAGGAACACAAATGACAGATTTAATGTTATCACTTTCATGTACAGAGCCAGAATAGGTAATTTGAAATTGACTTAGTGAAGTACTGCTGTCCCACTTTGAAGTTAAAATAACAAGTCTACGGTCATTTGCAATTGCAATTACATCACCCGTTGGGGAAACTGATAATTCGCATAATTGCAACCAGCTATCAGAGCCTATAAAAGATTTGAATTGGCTTTGTGTAAAAAATTACAAAAATTTACCTCTTAGGTCATCGGTTGGAAAAAGACACCTTCGTATTTTAGGAACATCCGGTATATTTGCTGTCACATTAATTTGACAAGACATTTTTGACTAATTACGTATTTTTTCAAAAACCACATTTATGAAAAACATTCAGATTTGACAAATAAAATAATCGATAAAACGTCAAATCAAATGTCAACAGTAGGTATTACAGACTTCTGTATTGTGACTATACAGTGCGCTCATAGAGTGTGCTGTATTTACAAATGTCTATAATACCTTTTTTAATTAATACAATTAAAATATAATAATTAAAAAGTATAATTTAATTTTTTAACGTTTTTCTGTAATACTCAAATTTGCTTGTAGTTTGTAACTTATTTAAAGCAAGTTTTTGCTTAAAATGCAACGAGTAGTTCAAGCAGTCTTCACAAATGGCAGCACATACCAGCTAACCTTAAAATATCATCTGTCAGTTAATTGACAAGTGAGTTGTTGATATTTTTTGTAAACACTAAGCAAAAAATTGTTTAATGAAAAAGGGGCAAAATTATTGGGCATGTCCAACATGACTGCAACCAACAATAAGAAGGTACTCGCACTCTATAAGCCCAAGATCCGATTTGACCCTCATTTTCTAGCATGGAAGCTCAACTGAAAGCTCTTCCGGTTCGAGCGACTCTTCTACTTCTAGTTCTTCATCAAGCGGTTCTGATTCATCATCATCCAGTGATAGTGAATCTTCCAGTTCGCAAGAGTCCAGCAAACAACAATCTGGATCAGAATTAAAAAAGAGTGCAGCCATACAGAAAAACCCCCGTAAAAGCTCTGATAGCATAAAAACCAGCACTTCCAAATCATCGGACCCAAAACCGGCCCCAAAACCCAAAACGCAAGCCCCGAAACCCGCCAAACAACCCCCCAAAACTGCGGTTTATTCTTCAGAAGATGAAGATAAACCTAAACCTAGCGTCAAGCGTAAAAGCACAGCAAAACCTAAAAGTAGTGCTACAATCACACCTAAAACCGCCAGTAGCAACAAAACTTTGCCACCTAAACCACCGGTAAAAATTGTACAAAATAAAGGAGCAAAAGTGAAAGAACCACCTAAGAAAGTGGTAGGGAAAAATGCAAATAAGAACGATTCCGCCAATAAGAAAAAAAGTATTTTTTCGCCGGAAAATAGCTCAGAATCAGATGATACGACCAAGAAAAGTCGGCCGAAACCTGCAGCACCTAAACCCCGGCCTAAGGCTTCCGCCAGAACGGTTGAAAAGCCCAAACCTGTGGAGAAAAAGCCTGAAAAACAGGCTCCTAAATCTAAGCCAATTGTTAGCTCTGCTAGTTCTGCGACGTCCTCAACTGCTTCTAGTAGTAGTTCTGATAGTGAGAGTAGCGCTGAATCGTCTAGTACTAATCGCAAAATTACTGATAAAAAAAATACAAAAAAGCCTTCTGTTACTGCTAAAGACAGAAATGTTATGTCTGATTCAGAAACAGAAAGCCAAAACACGAAACAAGTCACTAGGAAATTGACTCGCTCCGCTAGTACTAGAAAATCTAAACATGTTTTGGGCAAAAGCGTCTATTCTGACACAGATTCAGATACAGAAAGTACGAAAAGGTCTCTAAGTCGGTCCCCTGTTAAACGAGCTCCAGTCACAACAAAAGGAAAAACGAAAAATAACAAAAGAAACGACGCGAAATCACGTGCCGAGGAAATAATAATAATCGAAGAAAGGAAATGTCCTTTAGAAGGTTGCAACAGTTTGGGCCACTTGAGTGGCAAATACGAAAAACACTTTACTTTAGAAGCCTGTCCTATGTATCACAATTTAACCCCTCCTCAATGCAAAGAGGAATTACTCGAACGCAAGAAACGCGAAGACATCCGCCGAAAAGCCCTAGAATTCCACCGAAAATCCCCTCGGCCTCAACCGAGTCAAGACCAGAAACAATACTTGCAGAAAGTCCGCGACATTCACTTAAAATTCAAATCAGAGCCGATGGAAGAAACAAAACCACAAAATCTCGATAAAAACCGCGAACCGGATTTATCGAATTTCGTGCCCGATTATGATCTGAAATTGTTCAGGGACGCACAGGCGTTAGCGAGTGAAAAAATCGAGGAGGATTTGAAAACGCAACCGAACACTAAAGGGACGAAATGCATCGAAATGGGGAAATTTGAGATGGAAGTGTGGTATCAAAGTCCGTATCCCGAGGATTACGCGCGGTTACCGAAATTGTATATTTGCGAGTACTGTTTGCGGTACATGAAAACGAGGACTGTTTTGCAAAGACATGTCGTTAAATGTGTCTGGAGACACCCACCCGGTGAGGAAGTTTATCGCAAAGATAAAATAAGTGTGTGGGAAGTGGACGGGAAACGCTATAAACAGTACTGCCAAAATTTATGTCTGCTAGCGAAATTTTTTCTGGATCACAAGACGCTGTATTACGACGTTGAGCCGTTTTTGTTCTATGTTATGACGATTGTGGACACGGAAGGCTGTCATACCGTGGGATATTTCAGCAAGGTAAGTAGCAAAAGTAAAAAAAAACTTATAATTTTGTGGAAAACTGTCAGAAAAATACAAAAAGTGATTATTGCAGGATGATTTTTTACGAATATTCATTTGAACATTGTTTTTGTACGTTACTTACAATACTTAAAATGCCTTCGCGTGCCATAATAGCACGTGTGACTTTTACTGCTCACCCCTGCTTTAAACAACGGAAATGTAAAACGTCTTTGGAATTCAGGGATTTTTTTTTCAACCGGAACACAAACTTGTAATTTTCACAAATAAAAACAATCTTTTCTTATTGATAAAAATCTCGATAAAAATTAAACATCGCGAATCTATCATACATACAGGGTGATTAAAAAAGTCGGACCAACTCTCGAATGGTGATAGACGATTTACAGCCAAACATAAAAATGAATTCAGGTTTAAAAAAAAAACAACTGTCAATTTTCATATTATCGGTAGACATCTTAGTTTTATTGTTGAATGTGTTACTTTGTTAAATGTTTTTTACACCATAAGATACAAATTGGTGATTTTCTCAACAGATATCTATCTGTCTTATAAGAGCCAAAAAATCTTTGAAGAGCTATATCTTGTGAAAAAAGAACCAAACAATGTTTTTGAACTTTTAACTCAGAGATGTCCTTTATCACCACCCAAGTGATGATCCGACACTTTTGAATCATTATGAACGAGCTAGTGGARCGAGTTAGTGGCGAATCTAGATCTTTTTTACCGGTGCTCGAGCCCCAGTAAAAACATTTCGAGCCTCGGCAAAAAAAATTAATATTATTAAGAATACATATCTTTAAAATGATTGCATAAAAATAAAAATGCAACAATATTAACTATTCTATAGAGAATAAAGAATTTCTGAGAAACAAAGGCGGTTACATTTTGGATTTTGCATATAACAGGTGAACAGAAAGTATGGAACCAAACGTTTTTTGCTTAAACTATTTTACCTACATTAAAAATGTGACGTTTTTGAAGAAAAATTTTTTTTGTTTTTGAGTTTGCAAAATATTTATTTATTTTTTTTCAAAAGGCAACCCACTATAAAACCTTTTTTTTCTTGAAGAATTACAATTATACATTTTATTTAATTTTTATCGAAAAACATTTTCATTTAAGTTTTCAAAAACCTTATGCAAAAACAAATTAAGATTTCATTCTCAAAACACAATGAAATTGTTTATAGCACTTTGAGTTTTAAAACGCTTGCTTGCATACTTTTTGTTTACGTTGTATGTGTTAATATGTAAATCATTTTTTCTTAATTTGAGTTTTAGTGTAGAACAAGTGTACAATTATAAGCCCCTACTCAAGCCCCGGCAATTCGGTAATTTTCAAAGGCTAGATTCGCCAGTGAGCGAGATTGTAAGATTGTAAAATACTGAAAACACAAGATTGTTGTTTACAATTAATTTTTTCAGTTATTAAAAAAAACACCATTTTTTTCATCGACGTTATAAACAACCAGAAAAAAATCAAATTTCTAGTCAAACTTGCGCTCTGTTAAAGTGGTGAAGTTCATTCAAATCACAATTTTCATACGCAAGGTTTTCATTAATGGAAACATTTTTTTAGTTTTCAATTCACGTAAATTGGCATTAGTCATTGACTACTTCAGTTTTTGTGTAAATTAAAAGTGTGTTCATAATTAATTTTTTTTTTGTCGTGCAATACAGTTTTACTATTACATTACTTTTTGTGTCTTCTATCTTTTGTAGTCTAACAGAAATTAATGTACAAATGAGTGCTTTAATAGTGACTTCAACACTCAAATCTGCATTGTTACCTCCCATTGTAGGTATTAATATTTTTGTGCATAACTTTTATAAAATAAAAAATCATGCCGTTTAAACGGTTTATTTAAAAACAAAACGAAAGAATAAATAAATCATGTTGCTTACCTCAATACAATTTTTATAGTTCTACTCAGAAGTGCTATTATGTAAATAACTGTTATTATCCATATTACTATAAAATATTTCTACACAATAAAAAACTTGTATCTTTACCTTTGATTTGTTTTGTCACGATTTGGTTTTTATGTTGGAACTCTTCGACCAATCTAACTTAGCATTTGCCCCTCCCAGCGTGTAATGGTAATTAAAACCTGAGTATGATTGAAGTAAATATTATTTTAATAATTCATTTAGTACGTAAGGAGAGTTGAGAAAAGTTAGGGGGCGGGGCTGGTTCCAAGTCAGGTTAGAGCTTACAATTTAGTAATTTCGTGTCCCAAATGAAAAACATCAATCACTATCAATCATTATGATGCCGAATTAACCCTAAGAAATTCAAATCTCTAGGCGTCCCCGTACATTGTTCTCCTTGTAACAAAAAACGGAAAGGTTGATCCCGGCTATTGACACCCCCGAGCGTGAAACTGAGCTTCGAAAGTCTGGAGCTTCTGGTGATAAAACCACCACAATTCGTCGTCGTTTAATGTGTTCACCCCCATCGTGCGATGTTGCAAAAAGGGGGTACGTTAAAGTCGCTATTCGCTAGGTCAATCACATCACGGTTTGGGATGGGATGGATGATTTGGGCGTCTGTGGCGTCGCGTCTCGCCGGGTCGATGACCCAAGCCAGCGTCTGGCCCAGACGAGGCGAGCTCGTTCAGGTGGGGCGGGGTTAGTGTCTACCCGTTTTACGTGTAGTTATACGCATCCTAGGGGGAATCCCGCCCTCCGTATACGGACGGTCATAATCCCGGAAAGCGTTTAATTCGCTTGGGGTTGGTTCAATGAAAGATTTGTACTGTTGATGGGACAAGGGGTTGGCGGCTGGACGGAAGCGGACTGCAATTATTTAAAGGTTTTTACAGGGATCATCCAAACGTGTCATTATTTTTTTGCTTTCCATCTCGTTCAGGGTTATTTCATTATCGGCATGTTGGAGGCGAAAGGGTTGTCTTGTAATTTTAAAGAGAAGGAGAGTGACGGAGATTAATGGGATAGGTCAAAGTTAAGTGTGGGAACTACTGGTTTTTAGGGTCAGGGTTTGTTTACATATTGCGTTTCACCCCTTCGGTGGTTTTTATGTTTCCTTTTGTTTTTGTGTTGTAGAGAAAAACAAACAAAAAACTCCTACAAATAGAGTGATAAGTATTTCAGTTTTTTTTACGTTCTTTAATTCTTAAATAAATACCTTTTATATTTGTAATATTATACTGCTCAAGTCAAGTTTGTCTATTATTGATAAAATATTTTGGCTTCATTTACTCTATTTAAACCTGTCTAAAATCGGGCAATAAGTGTACGGCTTTATTTTTGCCAGGTTGGTATCTGATGAATATAAAATTAGTAAAATTAGCAATTGAAAAGATATTTATCTTCAAGCAGTCGAAAACTACGTTTTTGTGTATTTCTTTGTATAGGAACGGTTTAAGTCCTAGGACTTGAAACTTTCAAGTTGAAAGCTCCACAAGGGCGGCTCGGTCGAGTGAAATATGAAGTCATTTGGAGCATTTTACACAGTGAAATCACGATTTATTTATAAATAGTTCAAGATTTTTTAAGAATTAAATTATCTCTATTAAAAAAAAATCGAAAAAAGCGAAATAACAAAATTATTACCCAATATTTAACCGATGCCACTGTGTAACACGAGTCACCTGGATGTCAGATGTCAAAAAACAAAAATAGCAAGATGGCCGTTTAATCTTAGTCCAAATTGAAGATAAAATAATATATATCATTCAGAATAGAAGGTCTTTTTGTGCTTCGCTCAGTCGGCTTTCAGTTTTAGCTTAGCAAAAAAAGACTCCTTTCTATTCTTAATGATATAATCTACTATTCTAATAAACCATGGTTTGAAGAAAAACAGTAGGATGCAAAGTCAGATTAAACGCATTGATTAGTTTAGTAATTTTTCTTTTAGTACCAACTTTTAATTCTAAAACTTACTTATATTAATACAGGGTGTTTTACATAATTTTACGAGGCCTGCGCCTGTAAGATGCAATCAATAATACATATTCCGATACGAACTCGATTACAAATTTTGAAAAATTGGATAATCTTCTCTAGTTTGTTCACCCTTTCAAAAATTACAAAGTTTTTAGTTAGTTAGTGATTATGATAGATAAACTAGAATCATATTTATGCCGTCTTTTGATAGAACAAATGATAATTGTTGAATGTGTATTCTTTGTATCTAGTGTTTTGTGACTTTTGTATACATATTTGGGTGCGTACCTTAGTCGCAAGCCTTGTTGTGTGAAACACCCTATATAAATCAAAAATTCAAAAAACTTACATTTACCCGGTTTTCACAGTAACAGTAATTTTTGTTCCAAGAGTAAATGCAAATCTTCAATTTTGTGAAACACCAAAGTAAATAAAAAAATATTTAACATGTTGTTCCAGGAATTACGAATCCTTGTATTTCTGCAAAATTCATGTAATCTTTGAAAATATTTGTAGTTATTATTTACTTAGAAGTAATAAATATAATAATCTTAAACCCTTTTCCGGCATTTGTTCGGTTGTAGGAAAGTGCGATGTTCCTATAAGAATAATAGCTGCACTTTACACTTCCTGTACCGACAACTTACCTTTAAATGTACTTAATCATGTTTTTAACGTGTTTTATGCATTTTGAACATTTTAGTTAATTTGTAACATCCGGCTGAAAGAAAAGTAATCGTAGAGAATTCTAGATTCTTTTGTGCACAAGAGTGAAAATAGATCCTTTTATCAGATGACCCCAGCATCGATAAAATTACTTTCCCACTGTGCATCTATTTGAAACATTCAGTTATTCATTTTTGTCATTCACTTTTCTGTTCACTTTCTTCTTGTATTCCATACATCAACCCTTTATAAGGAGATACAAGCAATTGCCGCTTTAATCGTCAATATTTCAATTTAAAGTGACGTCTTGATTTTTGGCATATTTCCAATATCGTTTCGTAGTGTTTAAAACGTAGTTTAATGTCTTTTTCGAAAATCTCAACTATAATTAAAATTCCTTCCAACATGCATAAAAGTGCACAAAAGAGAACCGACTTGTCATGACTATAAAACTGGAACGAGTTTTGAGAATTTATTGGCGTAGCTACGACAAGAAACAATATCGTAAACTTTATGTAAACCTTAAAAATCGTGCAATGGTCACTATCAGCGTCCCGTCTGCCCCGATTGGTTATACGTTTTATTTACAATCTGCCAATAATTTCGCAGATGACGTTCAATTTTCCATTTCGCAAACGTTATTGCTGTGTGCCCATGGTCAAAGTTCTCATAAAAGCGCATTTCACCACCGGATAGAGTTTTTCACTTAAATTATGATTTACAGCTTGTATAAGTAAAAAAGTAAAGAAGGCTTTTCTGAGAAAAATTGAAAAGACAAGACCAAATAGTTCCATTTGAAGTTTTTGGAGAATTTATAAATTTTACTTTTTTTCTTTTGGATGTAGACTCTTATTTTCTCTTAATTTACAGAATTTCAAAGTTTTTTTTGAATTGGTTTACGATTGGTACCCTGTCTAAAAACTAATTTTATTACAAAAAATCAAATCTTCGTGGAAAAGTGAGGAAGACAAGATTCTAAAATGTTCAATTTGTTTTTGTAGGAAATCACAAATTTCTCATTCTTTATTTTTGATTCTATTGGACTCAGATATTTTCTCTTTTTTTTTGTCTAATGAATATCAGTTAATAGAATTTTGACAGATGTCAAAATCAAAAGTAGTAAGATGGCCGTTTAACCTAAAAAACTAAACAGAGTCCAAATTTTTGTTTCTTTGTGATCCGGTTGAAGATAAAATAGTATACAAGGTTAGTCACGAGAGGGTTATTTCTGAATTTGTTTTTGCCGCAACCCATTATACATATTGCAACAACTTCTTGATTTCAAATTTTGAAAATAATTGTAACTAAATCCACGATAGCTGTTATTAGTCTTGTCTCTGTGACATTATAGTAAAAAAATTATCTCTCAAACGATGCGACATGTTTTGTTATGTTTACCAACCGACTAGGCGCATATTTAGAAGTCAATGGTAGACACTTCAAACACCTTTTATATTAACTTAACTTGTTAATTTATATGTTGAATTTTGATTAAATATAGATTATCTGTCAATCTGACATTTCTTGCAAATTTATCCAACTTACTTTGATTTGTAATTTTAAAGAAATAACATATTTAATTTAGTAGTTTGTGAGATTAGTATTGTTGGTTGCGGCAAAAAAAAGATCTTTTTGTGCTTCGCCCAGTTGTCGGCCTCGCTTTGCTTGGCCTTCTGTGGACTTAGCACAAAAAGACTCACTTCTGTTCTTAATTATACAGGCTGTTCCGTTTTTATTGTTACAAACTTAAACAGGTGATAGAATATTCAATTTTAAGACAAAAGTTTCCTATAAACAAGTATCAAAAATGTTACGTAAGCTAACTACACCCCTTGAAAGAGATGCGTTTTTAATGGGGTTTTCTCACTATTGCAGAATAGATAAAATTACAAGAGTTGGTACAGCTGATTACTTTTAAACACTTGAACGAATTTAAAGATCAGTTGTCGAAAGTTTTAATCACGGGTCTCTTAAACGGTGAAACAAATTTAATTTTTAATTTTTATCCTTTTTATGGTCTGTAAGACAAATTGTAAACTGATATTTTACCCAAAAACGGTAAGTTTTATCGAAAAAACGCAAGAGACCTCTTTTTTGTGAAAAACTGAAATTTTGAATTTTGTGGCTGTAAGGGGCAAAAACCAACCGCCAAAATAGTTACGGTACTTTTTACTGTAAACCCCCCAGTTTAGGACGCCCCTGAGTAAAAATTTTATCTTTGAATTCATTTGGGTGTATAAAGGTTATCAGTTGTACCAAATTTTCTAATTTTATCCACTATGGTTTCTAAAATATTGGAAAAAATCCCCTTTTAGGGGATGTGGCTCCCTTATATAAAATTTTTCGATATATGTTTATAGGAAACTTGTATCTTAAAATTGAATATTCTATCACCTGGTTAAATTTGTAACAATAAAAATGGAACACTCCGTATAATCTACTATTCTGGAAAATTGGAAAAGATAATTTAATTTAAGTCTTTGTGGTAAATTTATAGATTTTACTTTGTTTATTGAATCTGTTTTTTACTTTTTGTTTTGTTTGTTTTTATTTATTAACCCTTCATCTTGTTTACTAATGTAAAAAATATTCGAAGATTAATTAGAAAAAGAAATAAAGATTGCAAGAAATGGAAATCTACCTAAAATTGATAAAAGGCAACAGATGTAGTATAAAAAAAGGAATGCAAAAGAAAAAAACTAGCCATTTGCAAGACATCTTTCAAGGTTCCAAATCTTTCGGAATATTTATTTCTATTGTCTGACCATTCCCCCATAACTGAAATTTTCGTTTCCTTTTCCACGTCAATTAAAATATTTGTCGCATAACCAATCCACCATCATCGGTTCCTCGCATTCACAAAGAGCTATTAGTATAGATTTTGTTTGTTTGGTTCTTTGTTACGTTTATCCGGTTCCCATGCAGACTCATCGTCTCAGCGTCCGTCATCTTGAAACTATGTGACACATAAATTATAATGTTTAATCCAGATTCGACCATAAATGCATTCGCAATTACTCTTCGTTCGATTTTTTCCCAGCAAATCAATAAATATAACTGGTTACTCACTCTATGCCCGATTGAGTGGTATCGCTTATTTATGTGCATAGTTTACTGCTGCTCGCAGGAATTTCATTCTTTTAATTCTACCTGCCTGGCAACATGGCTGTTGTTCTCTACCAGTTGGCATTCGGTGAAAAAGTAATGTTACACAGATCGTTTGAATTATGCCAACGCTTATTTCATGGCGGTTAAGCATAATTGTTCCTGTTTTACCATAAAACATGATTTTTTCCCAGATGATGTGAGCTTTTTTCAAACATCGCGAATAAAATCTCTTGATAACTCTATTATGGAGGATTTGAGTGCGTTTTTAGATGGCCATTACACGGCCAGAATGGTCGGGGGTCGTCGCCGTCATCATCCAATAATCTCTGGTCGCGAACTCGTCTAGACGAAGGAATTGTTGCATCTTTAACATCTGCCCAATAAAAGGCGGAAGCTCAAGAAATTGCTCCGTTTTCATTATTGTTATTAAAGTGCAAGACTGCTCATGAATTCTTTATCGACTAACGGACGGCTTCTCTAATTACATGCTTCTTTCCAACTCATGTTGTAGAACAAACACATTAAAAATAAACACAATAACGTGGATGATTTCAAATCATTTCACCGGGAACATGTTTCATATCTAAATCCTAACAGTACACCGCTTTTAACATTTAATTGGCGACCGGAGGTTTCGCATATTTCGTAGCTTTTTCAACGCTTCCCTGAAAGCAGCAGGAATGAAAAGCTCTCTATTTTATTATTGCCCTATTTTCCGCAAATTATTTTTATGACGACTATACAGTCGCATACAACAAAGTTGTGCTCTTTTCGTTACTGTTATCAGTATACGTTGTCCCCGACAGACTTTTCATTCTCTGGAAAAGTCTACAGGGTGTCTTTAGGATAGTAATATGTATGATTATAAAGTACAAAAAATTATATAATATAATTACAAAATGGCAAATTATTTTTAAGTACATTATACCCGTATAGGAAGTTCCGTTTTTCATTGTTCCAAGACCAAACATGTTTTAATAGCGTAATAGATAATGTTGCTACATTTTCTTCAAATTATTGTAGAATTTTCAATAACCACAATCAAAACTTTGCTCTGTTGTTTGATATATTTTTTTATGGTGCATATATATCGGGGCTAACTAGAAGTGAACAAATTATGCAATATTAAATTTAAAAGTTTAATCCTACACTATTTTATTTTGTTGTAAGGGGGTAATTCAGCAAAATTACATAAATTTAACGTATTTCATTGTGTATTGATATAAGGTATACAGGATGTTCCGTTTTCATTGTTACAAATTTAAACAGGTGATAGAATTTTCTATTTTAAGACAAATGTTTCCTGTGAACATGTATCGAGAAATATACTTTGTGTTTTTTGTTTCATTGAAACTTGTCTTATAATTGAATATTTTATCCCCTGTTTAAATTTGTAAAAAAAACGAAACACCTGTATATGTACCATATTTTTGGCAATTTTTGCTCATGTATAACGAAGACGTTGGCCGGGGACGTGTTAGCTGATGTAATACAGTATGAGCTGAAATAAATCATGAGAACTGAGTACACATGCGAAAATATTAATATCAGGTAATGTAACAGGCGGTAAGTAAATTTGCTGGCCCCTCCTCGTTAAACAAACGGTGCCATTATGTTTACTTACTGCCCTTGCACGGTAAGTAATTTCGCTCTGCTGCCCCGACCATCGCTTTATAAATGTTTCACCCCGGGACGTGGCGTTTGATTTATAATTTACGTGAATATTGATTAGCGTTAAGATTGCGCCAATTAAATAAATGTGTTCATTTTTTGCCGTCGACCCCCCATCGTTGGACGTTGCGCATGTTCACTTAATTACTTCGTAACACTAAAATATTAATAATATTTCCATAAATCTCCTCGGATCGATACATTGGCGGCATTTCATTGAGTATACTCCCTGTCGGCTTCCGTTACGCCGGAACTAATCGCCATTTTTACGTGAATTCTTCCGAGAACAATTACCTCCAGACCTTACTAAGAACTCGTATAATCGCCGCAACAATTAATAAATTAAAAAAAAACATTTTTTGCACAGAGTGTGGGGAAACTGCACCGTGACCGGTCGATATAGCTCTCTCTGATCTTGAATAATGTAGCCCAACACCGCACTGCGGTGGACCTTCTGTGATTCTGCATRCCTTTTCGGCTGCTGACTGCTTGCTTGGTCATTGCTTGAAGTCTTGAAGAAGTCGCTTTTCAAAAAACCGAAACGAATTTTATTCGAGATGTCAAAACTCGCATAACGAAATTATCAGCAAACGTCAGCGGCTTTTGCATTGCCCACCAAAAAATACCTGAAATTGTTAAGACAGTTCTTTTTTCTACATGTATAAATCATCAACTTAAGTCGGAAAACCTTTTATAACTATCTTTAAACATTATAAGATATCGCTTCGAAAAATAAAAGTTATTTGTCATTGTTATTAATGTAGCCCTTTACTAAGCTTTTATACAATTTTCGAACTTTTTAGAACAATCTGGAGAAGAAACTCCCTTCCCCGACTAAAACATTAAAATCTACGTTATGAAAGTTTAGTGAAAATTTACTGTACAGGGTGCTGCATTTTGGATGTCCCAAAAGGGAATCTCCGAAACTAAGAGGTTTAGCCAAAAACGAGTAATATTCTGGGGCTCATTTTTTGAGAAAATAATATTGGTTTAAACCGCATTCCCCTATAATCTTTTGTTTTCGACTTATAAACAAAAATTGACATTTTAGCGAAATAAAAAAAAAATTATATCTTCGTTATTATAGAAGACACAGATTTGAAATAAAGACATTGTGCAGGCACTTTTTTTACGTAGAATTTAATAATGTAGTTAACAATTTGTTTAACCGTAATATTATAAACTTGTATTTTTTTAAATGGGAATCATAGATGACTGATATTTTTAAAAAGCTTGTTTTTTTCTTATCTAAAAAATATATATTTGTAACAGATTTTTATAATACATTTTTAGCAAAAAAATGTCTTTGATTTTTGTTCTCAGTTGGCCTTGAAAAAAAGGTGCATCTTTAACTAAAAGGATTTAAATTATATATATTATTCAATAAGTGTCACTGATGAAAAAGTTTTCTAAGCACTGAGTAATGAAAAAAAAATGCAAAATAATTCGTAAATCAACTGATTGGCGACTAATAACATTTCTTTGTTTTTAAACAAGCTAATATTACCTTTGTAACTGATACATAGAATGCTGTAAAAAAGCCGCTTTAATTCTTCAATAAAATATATTTTGACACAAAAATGACGATATGGCTATTCAAATACCCAAATTCCGTCTATGTGGGACGTTATCCTAACTCCCATAGACCCCTCAAAAAAATGTTTTTTATAGTTGTGTTGACTGTTGACACATTTGTGTTCTTCCTATTTTTGTACTCATTGATTATTATTTACACATTTTAATTAAATTTCCATGGCCAACTATTATCATACAAAATATGTATTCAATTTTTTAAGTATAATTATAAAAAATATATATTTTTTTACATATTTTTCAGATCAGAAAAGAATAAGCTTTTCAAAACTGGCATAGCCGTCTTTGATTTCCATTTAAAAAAGTACAAGTTTATCTTATTACGGCTAAACAAATAACTGAAAAAAATGTTAACTACATTATTAAATTTCTCGTAAAAAAGTGTCTGTATAATGTCTTCATTTGAAATCAGTATATCCTATAATAATGAAGATATGAATTTTTTTAGATTTCGCTAAAATGTCAACTTTTGTCTATAAGTTGAAAACAAAAGACGATAGCGGGATGCGGTTTTAAGCACTAATATTTTCTCAAAAATTGAGTCCCAGAATGTATACTCATTTTTGGTTAAAAACCTCTTAGTTTCGGAGATTTCCTATTCGGACATCCAAAATGCAGTACCCTGTACAGTAGACTGCAGTATAGAAGCTCTAGTTATGTTGTCACTATAAGGAATGGAGTTTTAACTTTTTCAATAAATAAATAAAAATATCTAGAAAAAAAAATCATAATTGCTAAGAAGGCAAGAAGGAAAATAATTGAGTTATTTACATATAAACAAATACGACATTTACTTCAAACTTTGGTAGTCAAAAATGTGATTGCTTTCTACCACTTTGAATTAAATTCTATAAAAAATTCTTCAAATACATAATGCATAAGTTGCTGAACATCATAGTAACAAGTAATTAATGAAAAGCGTGATATATTTGAATTAATTGAAGGACGGTTTCAATTTTTACTCATTCATTAAATAAACTGTGAGACTGGTCTATATACAGAGTGAGTCAATTGTGTATTTCTGAAATTTTCTATGATGCACTCAAAAATACTAATTACACCTCTACCACTACTACGTTTGATTTAAATAATAAATTGAATCAAAATTGCTTTTTTTCTATAGCAGATAGAGTGAGCTTTGATCTAAACAAATCAAAAGGTCAAGTAACATTTTATCCACAAGGGTAGATAAAGTAATTTATAGTTTTTATAAAAAAACGCTCAAAACAAAACTAAACAAACTAAAAGAAGCGCAAACTAGAATTAGTATTATGAACTTTTAAATGTTTGACGTCAAATTACGTTATCGGTGGTTCTCACGAATTTTAGTTAGTTCAAAGTCCATTGTCGAGTGTAAAATCGCCCACAGTTTATAGAGCTATGAATAAAATATCACTAAAAAGTTAATTGAATTAATAAGTACATTTTATTAGAGTTCCGATTGTAGTCTAAAAGGTCGCAAAAATAGTCTTTTGTGTTAAAATTGTCTACAGTAGTAACAATAATTCATATAATGACGGATTTTCCACAGCACTTAAATTACAATACAAGATATACTCGTATATAATCAGTACTTCCGTTGGCTATTTTTTAAATGCAACACAATATAAAAATAAATACGATTGTAAGAGGATTGTTGTAATTAATGTATTATTTTACGCTCCTTACTTCCAAATAAATTATAAATATAATAATAGATAAATACAATAATAGATAAATGCTTGGAAATAGAAATAAATAAGGAAACTATTTTTGTCTTTCACTAAATAATTTAAACGTTTTCATTGGTGTAAAAATATTCGAATCGTTGAATTATTGACCGGAATATTGATCGATTCGTGGAAAATGGTTTTAAAAGCTTTGAGTATGTAATGCAAGTCTTTACATGACGTTGAAAAATTTACCGTGACTATCAGATCTTTTCACCTTAGTCATGCTGGTGAACATCTCAGCATGTACCCAAATAAAAATCGGATAAATATAAAAAAGGCTATATTCYATTAGTAGTGTTTTTAATATTTTCCCAGTCGATTAGTCCGAAACAGTCACGGATTAAATGCCACCGTTAGCAAGTCATTTCATTAAGTGTCAATTAAAAAAATCGTGTAAATGACAAACCCTGGCCGCTCCCGCGTGTGGCATGTGGAGTGCAATAGCATCTGCAGTGCAATCCTAAGAATTTCCGTTTATGATGTAACGGATTAATTCGAATGGTCGCCAAAAGAAGCTCTACTAGGATGATAGAAAACATCGGCGAAATTTCGTCGCGACTAGGGTCAATTTTTAACGATTTTTTTTTCAACAACCGGTCGTCGGGGTGTGGAGATAATGGCAAAGTTGGCCGTTCTCAGAATAGGTGGGCAAGTTTTTTATTCGAACAGCAATTCGATATTCCATTAGGTTGCGCTGACCAAGGGGGCGTCGGGACAGCTCATTGCTTAGTTCAAAGAATTCCAATGATGAAAGTGACGTAACTGAGCGTCATATCCCGGCACTGAGTCATGAACGTAACCTGTTTTCGCGCTCACCGGACGTCACACTTCGCGAGTTTATCGTCAAAGCCACAATAATTGAGGAAATTTTGACGATGTGAAATGAAGAGGCAAGGAGTACGACCGATTTTGGCGACACGTGGATCGCAATTCACAAAGGGCGGCAGAGATTAATAGTTCTAAATCCTGATTAATCTAGTGTACAATATTTAACAAAATGTACGACAAAACATCAGAAATTCATAATCAACTAGTGTAAAGCTTATTCCGTATCTGGTGGCGAACTGACAGTGACAGAAAAGACACTTGTAGTGCGCCCACTTAGTTAAGATAAAAAAATACATGGGCGTACTTTTTTTCTCTAAAAATTTTGAAGACAAGGATTGTTAGGAATATCATTTTTGAAAATTTCTTTTCATGCCTTAACAATTTAATAATTTGTTCATCATTCCTCATCTTATGTACGAGTACCTACTTATTATATATAATTTTTTTAAAGAATATTAGTAGTTTGGTAATATTATTTCATACGACGCCTATGAACAATATTTTTTTTAATAGTAAATATATGCTTAGTGTCAAAATTCAGTTATTTTTGACAACGTCAATTCGCCACCAGAAGGCAGCGGCCGGAAATTAATGACAATTGACAATAAAATTGTGATGTTTGAATTTTATTGCCAGTGTTGGCAAATTACTTAACAACAAAAATCAAAAGTGAGGCAGTAACTTCTGGTTCTATACAGGTGGGCCAGAACTCGCTCCCCAAAAAAAAAGGTAAGATACCAGGAACATGGAAAAAATGTTAAAAAACATCTATCTATAAAAATTTTGAAGTTATGGGAGTTTAAATTTTGCACTTTGACTCTATTTATTTCTCTTGTAAAAATTATTTTCCAAGTTTTTTTGCTACAGGCTATTAGAAGAAGAAACGAGGAAGCTGTATCCTAAATTGTAACTGTTTAATGTTATTTGTGGCATTGTGGCTTTTATTGCCAAAATTGTTGTACCTTTACTATAAATAATTATATAAAAAATACATACATACAAGATCATTAAATAGACATAAAAATGGCAAATGTCAAAAAATAGATGTCACAATTTTTTTACAGAATTTTTTAAATATTTTTTCCTAATATCTTCTCTTACTTGAAATTTTTTTCTGGGGCCCGAGTTCTGACACACCCTGTATTATTTAGTGTTACCAAAGTAGCAGGTCATTTGATAATTCTCGTATCTTCTGTGTCCACATTATTCGATGTTCGTAATTTAATTGTACGAGTACACATGGTATTTTTGGGAGCATGCTTTCAATTTTTATGACTGTATGGGATTAACAACCGACTTCAGTGGAATTTTTTCCCAAAAATCCCAAAGTCCTGCTAATTATATCTATCCTCCGTGGAGAAATCGGAACGTGTTATGAGTGTGTTACACTCTGCATGTGATCGATTGGTCATCCCGACAGCGGACGTTACCATTTTTAGTAGCGAATTGTGGGTGTATCGAGACATGATGAATTAATGAATGTATATTTAAAGAAAACTGATTCATTAGAGTAATTGACTTGCAATTTTTCGATCTATTTTTGGTGAAAATGCGTTTATTCCAATGCCCACGAAGTTATTCAAAGTATTCACCAGAGATATTTATTTTGCGTTCGTTTATAAGGAAAAATATGTATCCAAATTTGGCTCCTAGGAAAGCTTCGCGTAGGCTGGATATTATAATATCACCTACGCTAATCCGGCATGTGTTAACATAAAAAGGAGGAAGAGAATCGTGACGTGTTAATTGTAGTATTAAATCTCAAATTAGGTGTTGTATACTGATTTCGTAAGCTGAGAGTGTCCAGCACCGGAAGCCTTTCGGCCTTCAAGTGGTTACACAGTTGAATTGTCGTTTGTATTTTCAATAAGCGACGTTTAAAAGTTTCATGTTAAGGCCATCATGCGAGTTGTTATATCACTTAGATCCCACACCCTTTCATTACGAGGCCACACTTGAAATTAAGTGCCCCTTTTCCGCTATAAGTTTTGTATACTTTAAATTACAAAATTATTAATTAGGTATATTGTCACATACGTAGATGGAGAAAATTAAATTCGAGGCATAAATACGGTTTTATACTGTGTTTTAAAACAATATATCAGCCTTCAATCATCAAGAGTTTGAAAAAAACCTGGGTGTCCTTTGACTTTTTGCAGAACAAACATTTGCAGAGTGGAGGAAATGATTCAAGTGAAAAAGTTGACCATTTGAGATATTGATGATGATCGATTACGTTTGTGGTAAGACGTGTCTCAAAAATGTTAATAGAAAGATGTGTTTCAAAAACCTTCTATTTACTCGAACCGTTTCCTCCATTCTTCATAACATGTTTTACCCACGACTTTGATCTTTACAATAGATGTGGGAAAATATGGAGGTTTTTTTGTATATAGAAAAGTGCCTGATTTGCCACCCTACTTTTAGGTCTTCACTTGATCATGGAGGAAAAACGGTATGATGTGGCAAAAGATATCAAAGAGACCAGAAATATGTACTCGAGAAAGCACTCACGAAAAATTATTTCTAAGGCTGTTTAGTAGTGTAGCTGTGTGGAAATTTCTGAGTAGCAACTCATGAGAAGTACTTTGTGTCATATTTCTATTTTTTTTAATAAATTCGTTTAATTTGTTCATTCACGGATATTTTTTATCAAACCTCGTAAAATTATAAGAAAATCACAATTACACGTAAAGTAATATGTATCAAATTCAAAATATCAAAATAAATAACTACTAACTGTAATATATAGCATAATGACTACAAGATCAGATTTACAGATCTTTCTTAAAAAAAAAAAAAAAAAACTAAAAAAGGCAATATTTGTGGGTGATGGGTGGTTTCTGAAACAAGTGCCTAGCACAAGTTTTGAAATCAAATGTAAAAAGTCAGTCTCTTATATTTTGGATTTTTTTTTATGTTTATCTAAGAATATTACATACAATTGACTTATAAATCCGGAATTTTTAAATTTTGCCTCAGGGATTTAGGAGAGTTTTGGTAAAAAAATTAAAACTTTGAAAAAGTTTTTATTGGGGTATAGCAGCCCGTATAGTAATCACCGTCTTTGTAATTACCATTAACTACGTCAATTTATAAAACAAGTGACTCATATGGGACTCTTGAACTACATTTCCAAATAGGTGAAAGTTGTGACCTGACATCAAAAATTCGGAATGTCTGTTCCGTTTTAATCGAAAACGGATGCGGTTAATTAATGATAGCACTCGAGAGCTTTTAAAATTCTTGCAATATCTTTTGAGATTAAAATTCAAAAAGCGAAACAACCTTACTATATCCCAGTTTGATAATCCTGTGGTGGGCATCTTCATTCATAAATGTCAGATGAATGCCGGGCCAGAGGATCTATTTACGTCCTGGATATTTTATTGGTTTAAAAGTGATGACGCAATCTGCATGCTTCTGGATCCTATTTATAGATATGAGTGTGACTATCAATAAATTCTTGAAATAATGCGACTAATGTGCTATTTGTACACATGACGGCCTTTTTCGCTCAAACACTCAAACCAATTTACATAAAAACGTAAATATTTACCCGGGGATACAATGAGTATTTTTCACGACTGCAATATGTCATTTAGCACGTGATCTTGAGATAGGTATTTCCTTAGGTATTTCTTCCAGACGCCATGTTGGCGCAAATATTCCTTACATTAAGTACACAGATCGATTACAGATTTTTTACATTGCATACATTTCTACCGAACATCGAATGCAAATGCTTAATTTGCTCCGAAAAAATTAGAATSGTTTCGTGCGAAAATATCTCGAAGATTTCTTTGATGTCTCAATCTAAAATCGGCAATGACGCAGTTTTGCAAAAAAATGTAGCCCACATATGAATAAAAAACGCTGCTCATATGTTAATTTGTTATTTCTGTTCCAGGAAAAGAACTCCTTCCTGAATTACAACGTATCCTGTATCCTGACTTTGCCTCCCTATCAACGACAAGGATATGGAAGGCTTCTTATCGAATTCAGTAAGTGTTCTTTGCATGCTAGAATTACCATTAGCCAATATTCTAATTTAGTTTTTGCATAAAAGTCATAAATCTAGTCATTGCATTGCATATTGCATGGCCAGGTATCTTTTATTTTGTGTTTTCATAATTATTTATAGAGAATCATTCATCACTGTTACCTTGCGACAAGGTAAAAATGAAATTCTTTTCGTAATAAAAACAAAAATGAGAAATGAATATTAAAATAACTCCGACGTTACGAAGAATCAGTGAAAGGACTATAATTATGGCCGTATATCTGAAATCGCTGCTAAAAATAGCAAAAAAAATGTGTGTGAAAGTGGGTGGGACAAACCGCAAATTTTAAAATGTCGATGTTTTAATTATACGGTCCTTATAATTGGATAAGGATAATTAATACGAAAAACGGAAATATGAAGCTTAAATTGTAATACCCTGTAATTATTTTATAATAAATAATAGAAGTAATACAATATTTTTGTAAAACATTTTTTAGTTCAGAACTGAATTGAATTCTTTGTCATTGGCAGGTGTTTTAGAATGTTTGTATATTTAAAACTTCGTTATTAATTTAATTTAATTTGCTTCGGGTCACAAATTTTGATCCAGTTAACTCATTACAAATTTAAAAAAATTAATACAGCCGTAAATTATAAATTAACTCTTTTGTCGTCGCTGAATTAAATTATTTACCAAGTTTTTGTTCCGAACTTGTTAATATCTAATTAAAACAACACTGAAAATAAATGTAATTATGAAAATTTTTCCTAGTTTTCACAGTTACCCTCAAACGCTCTATTAAAGAATTATTTGCCTTGGCTGTAATTTGAACTGTAGTCTGAATTTTTTTACTAGTGACCTCACTTTGGTCTATTTAATTGCAAGCTATTGGTCACAATTAATGTCTGCGAACTCTCCCCGACTGCCTTTATTGCCTTCAATACGCAATTACCGAAATAAAAACGTGTAATTATTTGTTAAAATGAAGTTAAGCGTGAAGTGGCGGCGATTTCGCCCCCGTGGAGGAGAAAATGATCCCCCAGACAAAAAGACTCGAAGACACACAGAGACCGGATGAACAAAGCGATGCGGTCCGACAGACGGGAAATAACTAACAATGCAAACACGAGTTCAAGTTTCGTAGATGCTTTATTTTATACGGAAGGAACAGCATCATACCCTTGATTATAATTAATTGCAGTTTTAATTATGACAGCCGGACTGGATGATTTTAATTTATAATAACACAAAAGCCGTCATTATTGTTATTAATGGTGTGGCTGCAAGAAACTGACGCTAAACATTGCTAGTTGTGAAAATGCGAAACGAAAATGAAATTTTAATTGAGGAAGTCGAGGCTCTGTTGAGTGGAGCAAAATGGTCATTTGTGCACCAAGGGCGCAAATGTTACGCTTTAAAAACTGAAAGAAAGATTTGTAAACATAATGATCAAAGCTTTAAGAATTTCTGCAACCCAATCCATGTTTTTTAAAGTTTTGTTGTYCAAACCTCTTATCTAGTTTTTATCGTATGATCTATTTGTGTAGGACCAATCGATTGAATATGATTTATCAATTATTGGGGGATTTTTTTTCAAAATGGTGGTAATTTTCTAGCAGTAAATGAGTTTCCCTTTGAAATTTCAATTACCGCTGGCGTGCTTCTAATCGGATGAAATGAAAAAGAGAAGACAGATTGGTCGTTAAAGCAACCGAGGGTAAAGACCAACGCCAGACTTGTGGTTTGAAGGGTGTTTGCTGGGTGTGGGGTCCAGAAGAGTAGTTGGAACCCGGCGAGGACGAACCAAACACAGCTTCAGCAGACTTTTAACCCCCATCCAGTCTCGCCGGGTCACAGCCCTTTGCGTATGGATCCGTCTGGCAATCCAGACCTACCCTAACGCATGTCGGGCCAAAGCCCCTGTCTGCAGCCACCTGTAAACATCGTGCGTAACTCCCACTCCTACTAAAAAAATTGTTGCCCTTTTTCCTCCTGTGTTAATTAATAAATCCATGAGTGCCACTATTTCTACTTAATCCTACTTATGAAGTTTTAAATGTTATTGGTTGTACGATTGTTGGTGGGGGCTAAGTGGCAACTCTTCTACTTTTTTAGAACTATGATCGTCTATTCACGTATGTGATTGGAGGGCATGCACGGAAAAAAGCGTGAATTTTTGAATGAATCGGTCTTACGCGCCGTAGGCTCGAATCGGGGGGCGACGAAATCGTAATTAGTCGGCGTTTTAATTGGCAGAGTTGAGCCGGTTCGAGTTGGGCGTGGCGTCTGGCGTGACGTCACTCATTGACGCCGCCGCGACGCGAGTACGGAGCTCGTGCCGGCGCCAGACGTCGGTATCGACCGAGTGAGGTCAATAATCTCCCCCCAGGCCCCACCACTCCGCAACGGCGCGCCGACTTCGACAGATTATTCGTACATTGTTGCTAACTACGGGGACCAGAGTTGAATTTACACTCTGTCGCGGATTTGTGGGGCGGTGGAGGGTGATGTTCGATATTTGGAGATGGGATGAGACGAGACGTCTCAGGTCACGGGCACTCCACACTCGGACCCAGACATGATACTTTATTCTATTAAAAAAAAACAAAAAGGAGAAAAATGTGAAATATTAATGTTTTATTTAAAAAAAAAATTAAAAATCAAAATCTTAAAGACTAACATATTAAAAAAGGACGCACCATTGAGCGCTCGATACAGCAGATTGACCAGAATCCTCCCTTCATGGCTGTTGGCTGTCTCAGATAGAATATAAACAAACGTCCCCTTATTTATCTAGTCCAGTCGGCGTCCCATCTATAATATTTTCGATATAAACCCGTTATGCACCTGAAACCACAAGTCTAAAGGGATTTTGTTTACTATTTCTTCAAGGATTGAAGCAGGAAAGTGGTATCAATAGGGAAAGCTCACGAGACGTAGTCGAGTAAGCTGTCCTTTCTTAAACAATCCACAAGCGCCATATAACAATTTATACAGCGTCCCCGCATTATACGAATATTAATTAACAAGTGTTTCATAGTTTTAAATATTTAACATTACTGACACTGGGGTGAAAGGCGACAGTGAGTAAACTGAAAGAAAATTCACGTTGTTCCTAGCAGCGTGATTTTTGGTTTACAGTGGATAAACAGTTGTTTTGCTTATTTAAAATCTTTATGGTAAAACTGCAAAAAGCAGGAGATATTTATATTCTTCACTAACCAGTGGCGCAGCCAGAGATAGAGTTTAGGGGAGGTTTACCTATATAAAAAGATTTGGGCACTCATTTAAGCTTCATTTCAAAAAAGACGTTGAAATACCTTGATCTACAACAATTTCTCACAATATGCACAGTCAATGATGGTAAAAATGTAGCATAAACAGTGTCATAAAGAGCATTTTGTGTAATTGAAAACAGTCGCACAAAATGCCCATTCTGACACCGAAATAGAAAAAAGCTCTTATGCTTTTTTGCGTTTTCCCTTACTTATATGCTTTGTTCACTTATTTGTTCTTATGCTCTTTCTCTTTCTTATTATGTTTTGCATTCTTATTTGCGCCACCCGACACTCTCCATGTTTTGACTCAATATATTCACACAGACTTACACAACATTTTTCAAAAATGTATTTCTTGCATTTTGCAACATTTTGTACTTGAACCCTCAAGAGTGCAAATAGTTCGATTTTAAGGTCTTTAATTTTTTCGATTTTTGTGGAAATTTTGGGCGATTTTCGGTACCCGGAGCAGTTTACTGCTAATAACTTCGGAATTATTGACGCTAATTAATTTTATTTGGTCCTATGTAATAGATATCGGGAAAATTGTTAATAAAGTCAAAAACATCCAAAATATTAATTCAACTATAACTTCAAAACGATCAAGAATTTTGCAGTTTTCTCGATGCCAATCGATTTCTAGGAACAATTCATCTGTACCTATGCATAAAAACATTATAACGTTTGAGGTACAGTTTTACAATTATTACAAAATAAGAAAAGTTGTGAATTTTCTAATTTATGACAACATCGAAAATAATTATACACAAAATTCGGATGTTTAATTTGTTTGTTTATAATTTTAGTTTCATTACCACTATGAAATAATTTTGCCTGATTTTGTTCWGGGGAGGARTTTTTAACCCTAACCCCACCCCTCGCTGTGCCCCTGTCCCTGACATCAATTACTGTCAGTAATATTATAATTTATAATTGATATAACTAATATTGTTCRTACCCTTAACCCCAAACTATCAAACACCGGCAAACTACRGGAAATATTTATTRAAAATAAAATGAGTAAAACTGTGTCTACTTTGATTTAAAAAGTCTAGATTGTAAAACAATAAAGTTCGTGAGCAAAAAGGTGGAACATGTTAATTTCTMGTTTTCAATTACTCGACAAAAATGCGGATTTTTACTACAAAGGGTACACAATCGGTAATTGTTCAATGGTGTGAAATTGAGCGTTATTGCACACTTCATCCAACTCATACAGCTAATTAAAATCGAAAATTACTAGGAAGTAGTTGATAACATTACCTTGAGTGAGCACTTTGCATGGTTTTTCTAAGAAATGTCAATTTCCAAGATGATGATGATGAATACTCTGATTTCTAGCTTATGATGGTTTCTTTATATTGATAATTGATGAAGCGAAACTTGAAAAATGAGAATAGCCAAGAATACCTTCTAGATAAAAATCGAAATACCATTATTATTAGATTTTTTCAGAATTCAGGTTGAATTTTTAGAATCATCGYGTTGATATTTGATCACGATTAATTCTTTTCTGAGATCATTTTCAAGGTTTAGTTTAATCGCATCTCGGGTTTACTTCTCATCCTTTGAACGTCCTTACTTYTGCTTTAACGGTACTTGCACAATGCAAGTTTTTTTCTTGATTCTCAGTGAATTATAAGGATTATGCAAAATTATCCGGTTTGGAGGTTTCTTCATTTTTGGTAGGTTGTAATGTGAATGTTAGCGAATCGACCTTCTCGATTTTGAATCTCAATTGAATGTAGGATGAGAGTCATTATAGATCTAGCGATGGTCTATTATTTCCGTTAGAAATGTTTCTGCGATGATTAGTACAATCTGCAGGTGATACTAAAGAACACCCACCCACATTGTGTTTATGATTAGAGATAGCAATCAGCACSSTTCGGGATAAAAATGAACAAGCTATAGATGTGGAGCACGAATTTGTTCCGACTTTCTCGTACTAATTAGCACTTTATCTATAATTAAAAATAATTAAAAAATTATGATCGCCCTCGGTGAAAATCTCTTTCGTTTTGTTCCAGGTTACTTACTGACGAAAGTTGAAGGAAAGATCGGCTCCCCCGAGAAACCCTTGAGCGATTTGGGATTGATTTCTTATCGTTCTTATTGGAAAGACGTCTTGCTCGCCTACCTATGTTCTGGACCGGGCACACAGTTATCAGTGAAAGATATCAGCCAAGAAATGGCGATACACTCGTACGATATCGTCTCGACGCTCCAAGCTCTCGGAATGATGAAATATTGGAAAGGAAAACATATCATTCTCAAGAAACAAGACGTTCTGGATGAATACATCGAAAGAGTCAAAAAAAGGGGCTCGATGGTGAAAGAAGTGGACCGGTCGTGTCTCAGGTGGACGCCACCCCAACCCGCATCTCTTTGAAAACGCAACAAACTAGCCCACGAATGATATCTTTCAATTTATCCCTAATTATACTGCCGAATTTGAAAGACAATCATATAGGGGCCTTCGAGGGGACGACAAAAGTTCATTTGACACGTGTGGAGCCGCTCCCCAGTCCCGAGGGACGCCACTGCACGCTTTATTGGAAATCACATCAAGTCTTAACTGTTTCAAATGTGTTGCTTTTTATAAAATTTCAGCCATTCATACTCGAATATTATTTATGACTCTTCAATTACGAGTACTACCTTTCCAACAAAGGTCGTTGATTTTCAAAAGACTTTCAAGTGATCAAATAATTACATTAAAACATGCAGTTAACAACTGAAAACGCCGCGGGTTAACACGAAGTGTTGGAATCTAAATGGGACGATAACACTAAAAGCTGACAACTCGAGGGGTCTGAGACAGGAAGCCTGGTAGAAAATTTTATCCCTTTATTGAAATTTCAGGCGAACAAATTGTCGATTTATTTTATTTTATGTACTGTAGGTTTTAGGTAGTAGAGAAATTGTTATTTAAATGTAAATAAAAATACGTAAACTCATCAAGGTTGTCTTATTTTTACCCAAGATGAAAAAATTTCAGGAAAATTACTCCAAAAATTAGTTACAGTAGAATGCAGGTAGGTACTGAATTCACAAAAATGCCGGCAACGCTGAATTAGTGTCCAATACTTTCAGTTTGTTATGTTATCACACACTCTGATAAAGATAAAATCTTATTACATGCCACTAGCCCTGAAACTGACCTATTCAACGACATTTCTCCAGAAAATTCAAATAATTTGGGCAAATAACTGCCGAGCAATTTTAATAATAAACAGGGTTTTTTCGTCATCGAAAGTTATTTATGTTGCCTCACCAAAAATTTCAGTCTGCCAAAGTTTTGTAGGACTTTCAGTACAGAAATATTTTCTACGTTGTGTTATGACTTGTTTTAAAAATACTCCATGAAAGTAAGTACGTTTTTAAAGTGAGCCGATTTGAAAAGATTGTGGGTACGTTGAATATTTTCTTAGCGGACAATTAAAAGATGTAAGAGGCTTATTTTCGGAAATCACTTGTCATCATGGGTAAAAAGGTTTGCTTTTACATAAGCTGATTAGACAGAAGCGTTGATTTTTGAATTAGTCAATGATTGTTTTAATAATAAACATAATCTTGACAAATCTGTTTTTTAGTTTAATATTTGGTAAAATTAGAAAACAGTTTTATCCTTGACCAACCTAGACGCTTATAATTAAGATGAATCATGTTACTTGCGATTATAATCATCCTGGGCCTGCTAAAAATGTCCGTAGGAGTGCCCCTCTGTTTTCAACTCGGTTGATAATTTATTGGGGTTACGTTTGAAAAAATCCACTGGAAAATAACTCGACAATATTTATCACCTCAACTCGATAAATCGATAACCCTTCCAAGTRGTTCAGGTTCTCATTAACATAATTCTATRTTTTTTTATCAAAAGTTTTACTTTATTTGTTGYTCCACAAATCGAACAAATAAATCATAACGGTCTAGACAAACCGCGAAATACGTGAAGACATTTTAATCTTGCCAAGTCAAATAAAATCAACAATCTGCAATTTTTTGTTCAATTGTCACACTAATTTGTTGAAAAATAAATTATGAATGCGTTGACAGCTCATTAAATAAATACCACACTGGTGGAAATTGCATTTTGTGTTTAGATAGATAATAGTATATTAAGCATCAAGAACGATAAGGACATTTTACAGATCGAAGACAATTGTTTATTGTGTAAGATCGGTAAGTCCTTAACGTTCGTGACGCTTATGACATTTTTTTCGCAATTGATTTTTGTTAGTTTTTTTAATAAAATATCTAAAAAATGTTCTAGAGCGCCGAAATACTTTTTCTATTTCGGTGTACAATGAGCATCTTGTGCAACTGAAAACAGTTGCACAAAATGCAATTTTGTGACACTGTTTTTTGACGACATTTTATGCAATACTTTGACCATTACTGGCCATAGACTGTCGTGAGAAATTGTTGCAGTTCGACGCATTTTATCGAAACTAATGCCATTTAAGCTTTTTGGAGCAATTTGGGTACCGCATAGGTACGTCAAATGTCAAAAATTTTAACTGTCAAATAATGCAATAAATTCAATTTCAAAAGCGCTCAATAGAAAAAATTGTATAAAAAAACGCGTGTTACAACCTCTCATTGTGAACTCGTGCATTTGTGATACTCGTATCACAATGAGAGTGTTTGTATCACTTGTTTTTTAATATACTATTGGCGACGACTTTAAAGGCTTACCAACGAATTTGGGATAGCAACGAGTAAATACCGTGCCGTAAACCGTACCGTAAACAAATAAATTAGAGTAGGCGGTTTATTATTTATTATTTTGAGTGAAATAATGTTCACTTTAGAGCAGGGAATTTTTATTGTTGCAAGTTATTACAAAAATACTGTACAAGACGAAAACGGTGAATGGTCATTTTCACTTTCAGTTTGTGTGGAAAATTTCCAGCCCAGATTCCCAGCCAATATGTTGCCAACTGTAGAATTTAATCGACGCCTACTCTAATTTATTTTTTTTTATCGCACGGTACCACTTACTGTCTTGGATACAGACGTAGTAGACAATCAAATAGAGACTAATCACGCAAAAACAATTAAAAAAGACAAAGATTATTTCATGGAAAGGAAGTAATAAAGTAATTTAACTTTGTACTTAAATTTTATTACTGTTACAATTTTCAACGGCCTCAAAATAAATTTGCTTAAAAAAAGACTACTTACAAGACATAGTTCTGTGTATTATCTTGTATAAGAAAAATGTATGGCTGTTCTAAGGTAAGTAAATCAAAGATTATNAAGATGGTACGTCAAAAAATAACTTTATTTCAAACGTAATTATGATTTACATGTGTTATACATGTTGAAGACTAAAAACACTACAATTACTGTAATCATTAATTGTTTTAACATCTAAGTATACCTATAGTTTTAAACTTTTTAAATATTAATATATTCTAATGATGTTAATTCAGTTACAATCCTAATTAAGAAGGAGCCACTTCCTTATTAATTAGTAAGATTTATTAAAATCCTCATGTGTAGTGTAAATCTCTGGCTGAAATATTATGTTACAAGTGACCCACTCACTCTACATATGGAACTAGAAATAATTAAAACAAATAATAAATTAATGGCAATTACTCATGTTATCACAGGTGTAAATAAGACCTAAAGTAGAAAAATAAGATATGAGCAATTAGGGACAAGTGTTGATAAAAATTAACAATTTCCTTATGCATATTTGAATAAAAAAATTACTAGTGGTTAAAATGAATACATATTACGAATGAATTAAATTTAAACAAAAAATGGTTTTACTACTAAAATTTTAGATACTTAGTAAGTAGAGGAGTCTTATAAGAAGTCACCCGCCCGAAAATTTTAAAACCTGCTTTTATATTCTCATTTTAAGGACAGAAAAATTAAAAACTGTAAATGTGCAACACGTTATAAACACATCGTTTCAACAGTTAATTTTTATAGAAACCCGTATTAATGATCTCGTTTAAATGAGCTTAAATTATTGTGCAATTATTGTGAAAATGAGGATAAATTTTAATAAATCGTTATTAAATTATTTAAAAAGTGCCACTCATTATAGCATGCAGTTATAATTAATCAATTCAGTAAATGATTCGCACTTACTTAAAATAAATAAAAAAAAAACACGATCAAAATTTTTTGGCTATTAAAAATTGTGAGATTTGTACTTCTTTCTTTTCATCTGTTGTTAATTTCTCAATTTAGCAATTCCACTTTACTCCAATGTCAAATACCGTGAAGTTTTCTGCTATTAACTCTTATTGACGTAAATGACTTTATTACATTTAATTCTTCGAGCAGACCGATTAAAAAAGATATGTCTAGTCTTGCGTTACCTTATATTGAAATCTAGTTTTGTAGTTCTTTTTTCACTTCTTTCACATCTTAATACATCAGACGAACGGAAATGCCCACGATACCGTTTGGTCCATGTAGTTTTTAAAACCGGAAATCGTCACATTACTGCGGCTCGCTGGTATTTCCGTTCGGTCGATCCCCCCTTCTTTCGACAATGAAAATCTTAAAATAATCTCAATTATAAGTGGACATCAGGCTCGGTACGGTTCAATAATTAATAAAAGCACCTGCGAAATTTTAGGCACCTGTCACAGGACTTGTCCAAAATGTGTTGGATCTAATTATTTTAGGAGCAGCTGGTCGGCAGGATTTTTAATACGAATTTAATCGGCTTGAGGGAGATATAAGTACCCGATAAATGAAAATTTTGCAAAAAATAATAGTATGAAACTTGGATTAAAAAAAACATGTTTATGGACAATTATTTTAATGGAGGTCACATCCGTTTTCTACTTTATTCTTAGCCTTGGTGTGGGGATAATTTAGCATTTTTCTTAATTACGTTCCCGTTTTAAAATAATAATAAAATAGTGTAAAATTCATTAAATAAATCAGAAAAATTTAGTGAACGAAATTCATATTTCAAGCATCCGGTTGATTTTAAAATGTAAATTTTATTAAATTAAAAATCAGCTAGATACATGTCTGTTCTTTCATTAAGAATTATTATACCTACATAGAAAAACAACTTAATTCAAATTTTCATGCTAAATAGCAGTGGATAATAATTGGTAAATAACCTACACGAGGAAAAGAAGTGTTTTTTTTCCATATCCGTTTTGCGATTGTGTACAACAGGAAACGATTTAAATAAAAATTGGAAATTAATAATTCATAATTGATAACTGAGTTTGATAAAGTGACGGATGTCCGGAAGTGCAGTTTATGATTTTTATAGCGTACAAATAAATCATYCTGCGATTTTCTGCCACCTAAATTAATTATTTTCAATCGAATTTCCTATCCCAACCAAATCAAATCAAAAGTTGAAAAACGATATCAGGGTCTAGGAAAACTAAAACTGCGGTAGGTTAYGAGATTCGCGCATGCTTGGCAAAACTGCATAGCTGCAGTTTGTCTATACTGCGAAATGGTGTTGTTTTATACACTTTTTTCAGTGAAAAAATCTTGATTTTATTTTCATTATGGCCACTGTTGTGGAAAGGGTAAGTAAGGAAAAGAGTGTTTGTTGTGGTATTACGACTTTGACGTTTCTTACGACGCGTACGCCGACGCGTAATATTCCAGAAAACTATTTTATAAATGAACACGTCAATACACTGACTCTTGCTCAAACTAAATTACTATCAGAAGTAAAATTGATTGGAGGTTGTGATTCGGTGTATTGTTCTTATCAAAAATAATATTGCGCAATGTTATCTTGGATGTCTATGGCGTTGAATTGAATACGTAAAGTTGGTAAATATAAATCTATTAATAATTAACACAGGTGTAGTGACACTGACAACTACGTAGCGCATGTTTCTGAATTAATAATTAGACGAATTATTCGGTCACGAGAGTCCCCACTCCCTACACCCCTCCAAATTAAAAAAATAAATAAAATAGGTATATTGTAAAATAACACTTTCCTCATTGATGTATTACAGTTTTTGTAGCACCTTTGGCAGTGTTATGTAAAGTATTTGTAGTAATTTCTACTAAAAGATTAGTACTAGATTACACCTTGTAGGTCCGTCCCCTTATAATGGGTATAACGGTATTGTCTTGTAGAATAACAAATAAAATTATATCTGTCTCACGCAGAAATACATAATGATACTGCATACAAATATCTGATTATGGATATAATTAAATTTATTGTATTGAAAGAAAATTATAATTTGTGCAAGCAAAAAATGTGAGCCCTATTTAGTTGTCTATATTAGTATAAAATCTAATTAAAATTATATGGAATTTTTCATCACTGACGCTGCTAATTTGATTGGCTAGATATTTCAAGTCACTTTTAATAAAGATTTTGATGTTTCTGGTTTTTAAAAGTCAATAAACTTAAATTCATCCAAAATCCATTTCAACAACCAAGTATTTTTTGGGAATTGGATGGTGTACAAGTTAAGAGTTTCTTAATCAATATAATGTAATTAAATAAAATGTATATTTTGTATTTATATGGAAAACCGAAATAAAAGAAGAGGCTAAAAAATCGKTTTTAMAGTAAAAATAGTTTTTGAAGTAAATGAGCCTGAAATTAGATCTTTCTTTGAAAATATGTATACGGACCATTCGAARAGGTTTGTGCATCGAGGCAAAATTATATGCTGCTTAATCAATGTAAAAAAACTTGAAATTAGAAAAAAAAGCACAACAAACAGGACGCAAAAAGATGAGAAATCACACATTTGAAACATTACGAAAAGTTTCAGAAAAAAACTGAATTGTCAATCATATAATTTAAGGTTGTAAATAACTTTTTGAAACTAGATGTTCTTCGAGATTAAGTTCTTAGCTGAGATATGTTATACGTTTTGGACAATATTTTGGAACAGTTTAGTGAGCTTTAGGAGAATTTTATTGCTTTACTTAATATTGTAATTTTTGTAGAAACCTTAGTAAAAATAAATAAATGGTAATGATGCAGTAATTGTCTACAATTACCAAAAAAATGCAAGCAGTTAAAGTCGGAACGAAGGCTGAAATAAGATAAAAGGACAATATAACTGACAAGAATCATTGTAATAATAACGTATGAATATGTTTCTCATTTACAACAACCGTTGTATGACTAACGTTTCAGGCCTTCGTATGACTCAAAATAACAATGATAATATGTTTAAGGAAGTAGAAATTTCTTAAAAATTCTAAGCTTTCATCACCAAGCTAAAATGCGAAGCTATGATTGAAATGTGGTTTTAAAATAGTTTATCTCGTTTAGTATAAATACCTCAACGAACACGCGAAAAGTAAACGTAATGTTAATAAGATATCTTGCAGTGAACATGCGTTTGTGTATTAACAACAATKTCTGCAAGATGAAAATAATACACAATCACATGATTTGATAGGGTGATGAATACAATTCTCTTCTTAGTAGTAATAATAATTCCATTGTTGAGCTAATGTTAACAAAGTGAGTCAGAAAATTTGAAGCGACTTTGGTCATTGCTGATGATTCACATCAAATTTCGTTTGTCGTATGAGTAATAATTTTCGAAATCCCCGTTAAATGCGCCGCCAATGGTGGCGAACAAAGCGCTTCGACTAGTTCCCAATTTGGTAGAGCTCGTCTGGCCGAAATTTTAAACAAAGGTAGGCGATCGTGCATTCCACGAAAATGTTTATGGCAAATGCATACATATAAACAGCGATCGACTGACATTGAAATCGACGACCTTGCAGAACTCTGCCGTGCTATTTATATATTTACACTTTTTAAGAAGACGAGGCCGACGGTCTGGCCAAGGATAAAACGCTATCGCCATTAGCTTGCGTGCTTCTATGACAAAGAAAACTAATTTAAGAGATGTGAGGAGAGGTGTGTATGTGTTTCTATACCGGCCAACCAAAGTCAACTTTTAATTAACCGGGGAGGACTTTGACAGTCACTTGTTTTCGATATTTTGCGCCGTTGTGCATTTGCATTTTTAGGGAGAGGGTCGCCAATAAATCGCCTAGATCAAGGCTATGTTGACTGTTTTTATCTATTTTGTACAAACAGACAGGATGACCATTTGTCCCTCCGTTTCCGTTTTTGGTGACATCGCGATTAGATTAGATATGTTTTCTTATTGTTACAACGACAGTCTATAAATTTTTATTCTGATAAAATTCTGTTTGACCTATGGCTAATTTCGCGAAATCATGACTCATTTTTTAACATTAAAACAATCATAATTCGAGAAATAAAATTCGCAATGCGGATTAACCAAATTTATTTCGCCTTGATTTTTACGGTAAAAA
Source organism: Tribolium madens (assembly GCF_015345945.1). Taxonomy (NCBI): domain Eukaryota; kingdom Metazoa; phylum Arthropoda; class Insecta; order Coleoptera; family Tenebrionidae; genus Tribolium; species Tribolium madens. Next base: position 7,204,289 of record NW_025400983.1, read on the forward strand.
ATTCATTTACATAAAAAAATTGAAAGTGTCTTTTCCCTGAAAAATGAATTTCGCAATTCATGCATTGAAAAAACTGCGCTCGAGCACATGACAGTAGTTATTAATAGTGTCTGAGTTTATTCTATTATACATATTATTTTTATCAGGTGTACCGCCCAATACGCCCATGTTTACAACCTAATTAATTAGACTCATGAAACAGAGTAGTCAAAATATCTAAAGTTTTAGTGTGTCATTCTTTTAAATTATCTTTCAGTGGCGTTTTTCAAACTGGAACGAGATCACACTGATATTGGTGTGTTTTCGGAATCAAAATGGCGGAAACCTGTCACGTATACTTTTCCAAGTATAGGGGTCAATAMATTTTATTTAATTAAAATTGAAAATACGTTAATTCTGGCTGATTTCATCGTTTTTATATTCAACGTATTTTCAGGTGATTTTAAGAATAAATCTGCCAAACAAATGCGTCAATGTATTTCAGAAACCTACTTAAAAAGAAAGAAATAATTCAGATGTAAATATAAATCACAAAAAATTGTGAAACATTGATCTCAAAGCTTCTAAAGTCTTTTACTCATACAAGTGTAACAATGCATAACAATGAACGTCTGCATGACAACGATAAAACGTGGGCGAAACTTTTTTCCAACTAAACTTTGAAAGGTCAGTTTTTGTGTAAAAACTCAATTCGTCTTTTCATTTTCTATAAAGGTGTAACAATCTTCTGAACAGCCCACAGACAAGGATGCAAAAATGAAACTTCATTGGTCAAACAAAGAGAGACAATAACAGAGTGGTGTGCTTCTGCTTACATACCTAAAATAAATAATTCGCGATTTTTCTTTTCTTTTTACGTAGTAGTATTTAAAAAAAAAATAGTTTAATCGTGTTTTGAAAGATTTGTAGCGTCTAGCTTGTAACATAAATTATCTATTTTAATTTTTGGCAGCCGTCAACATATTAAATATTAAAAATATTTAGAATTGTTTGCATATTTTCATTTTTTCTTAAAATTAAACCGTTTAGATTTAGACTGTCTGTCGCCACTATTCAAGCAAACTATTTTTGAACTATTTGCAATATTACAGGTGATAGTATCGTCCTTCGGTAGGACGAAGCCAGCTGATCTATCATTAATAAATGCAAATTATAGCACTAGCTCGAGATGACAAATTATTCAGTTTGCTCCCGTTTACATTAATTAACGCCAACCGAAAACAAAAATGAATTTAATGTATCACGTTTAATATGCGTATAAAATTATTACCTCATAAATCAAAAACTGTGCTTCAAAATTATTTCCCGCTTCCTTTATTCCATAATTGCAGGTTTCATCGACTTGTACAAGCAGAAAAGTATAGAAAAACCACGAAAGAAAAAGACAACACGACATATCCTTTTTATAATTATACATAAGCGCCATCGATGTCCTACTTAAGTCAAAACTTGCGCACATGTGTTAATTGATCTTCCTGCACTTAAGCAATAATTTAAGTAAACGCCAAAAGAGCAGACTGATGTGGCAACTTCATTAGACTCAGTAGTTAATTGCCGAGCCAAATTAATTTTCACATTTTTGTTTCATAATGAGGCATTTTTTCTGGTACATCAAAATGAAGAATGTGATTAACATGCACAAGTTTATTAATAGTGCGATACAGTGCATGACGGACTTAAAGTTCGTCGACTTTTCATGGTAAATCCCGTCTGCGTTCTAAACGTTGACCTTGACTGTCGTCAAGGCTGCAAATATCTAACACCGATACCAACATCACCAACCGATACCACCCGGAATGGACTTTTCACACGGCAAGGTTGGTAACGCATCCACACACTCTACCAACTGCAATTCTAAGTAAAACTATTAAAACATTTTTAGTTTTAAGTCGATTGTCAATATTGACTCATAGGGGCCTGAAATGCTAAATACGTAAATAAATTAATTATGTCGACATATGGCATTTTTTATAATAATTTACTTATGATTTATATGATATTTATTGCAATAAACTTATTTCATGAATTGATAACTAGCACAACCAGACAAATACATTGACGCAAGTCAAAGTCTAATTTGAATAACTTTTATTAAATTTCATTTACCTACAAACAAAAATCCACAAAAGTAGAGTTTTAAGAAGAATTTTAATTTTTGTTTGTTGTATAAACATTTCAAATATTGGTTTTAACAAGGTGCTAATATTTTCGCATTTTTTTACCAAATTTTGGTTCGATTGCGAAATAAACGGAAGTGTCGATCCAATATTTTAGCATGGCGCAGCACTAAAGAACACAGTTATAGAAGTGAATGTCTTGTAATGCAAAATGTTATGAACCCGGACTTGGACTATTTAATTCCTTGCTGTCGATACAGCCAATGATTTTAATAAACAAATTAGTCTAAAACACTTTATTGTCATATCTGTTAAAAAAGTTTAACCCGGATTTTATGACAATGGTTTAAGGCTACAACCATTTAATCATTACAAAGTCGTTTCCCACCCTATTTTCGGTGTTTAAAAAGTCATCCAATATTTTGAAATTTATAAATAATGACAGGTCTGTCGTTTCGACAGGAAATATACATTGTAATTATTTATAATGAAGTTTTTTTCTCTCAAATATTGCCTACTATGTAATGATAGACGTGAAGTAAACAAAAAAAAAAGATCTAGATAATTAATTAAACAATACGTTTCAACATGAGTCAAGATGATGCACCTTTGTGGTTTTTCCTATTTATCCGTCGTGCAATCTTTCGAAATTGGAAAAAAATTGAAAATAAAAACGACAACTACGCCAACAAAAGGGACAGATGGTTTACTACCTGAGCCTTACAAAAACACGTCTCGTCTTGAAAATTTTAACCGATTTGCAAGTTGTTGCTTGGGTCCATTCCTGTTATTTAATAATTTAAACCGATTCTCGTGCCCATTTTTCCTTAAAAACTGCATAAAACACGTAAACCCTAACCGAAAAATTAATTCAACAAATATTTACACTTGAATAACCACAAATTAATTATTTCAATTTGAAAGCCGGAAGTCTGTCGTAAATTAGGTAAAGTCACCAAGCGGAAATAAGTATGCCTATTAGATATTCTGTATGAAGAGAGTTGTTTTTTTTTTCAGAAATCCTTGAGTATTAAAAAACCATATCAGAGCACTTGCAAAAGCATTAAGTTTCTTCGAATTGCAATAATAAATAATATTACCCAGTTGTGGAAGTTTTTCTAACGTTTCGATGCTCAATCAAGAGTTAATTGCTCTATCAGAGTTGTTCTCCGCAGCGTATTTACCGAAGTTTTGATGGTTATCTCCTATTTATTAATTAATTAGCAGTTGGGATTAGGGTTAAACCAAGGTTTACGATCATAATTAAATCGTTAGTTTTTATATTTGAAAATGTTAACGTCTTTTCAATCTGCCCGGGTAATTTATTTTTATTTATACAGGAAARTCAGGAAACCCCATTGTTGCTAATGTAATGAAWCACTAACAACTTTCTAATCAATTTATTGCGACATTTACATTTTGGGTAAGTTTTTGTAAGTCTGAAATTAGGCCGAGATTTGGTAACACTTTCGGCGAATTGGAAATTCCGAAAATAATTAAATTCTTGCTTTAGGGTTGTTCTAGCAATTCAGCTTGTATTATAACAGTATAAACTGTCTTTGGATGCCTACAAAACGGTGGTCTTTTGTACTAGTCATTATGATTATACAGCAACTGATCCTTCGTTGTACTATTGTTGGCACGTAGAGTGAACTCAACCAGTTCCCACATGTTCGTCTAACATTACTGAATTTAATTTAAAAGCATTCGTCAAATGTCACAACTAGAAATATGTTAAAACCGAGGTTAAAACTAGTTTTTAATAATAGACAAAACCGGAAGCTCCATTTGTCTAAAACCAGAATAACGAAAAAAGTCAAAAGTTGCCTCGTATTAATATTCATCACCAAAGAAACGGTTTTCGGGGATGAACATAACGAAAGGATTATTTAAACAACTTTCCAAAAGCCTAGCAAACTGTCAAAGACCTCCCGTGTTGCGAATGGCACCTAATATTTACCATTGAAAATGTCAGTTTAAAGAATTCGTCATAAATATGCTAACTGCTTTTGTCACCATTATGTAAAAGACTTGTTACCTGATGTATTTAAACTTGACCCAATTTCTGACACCTCGAAAATTTTGTTTCAAATTTTTGCACACTTATTTAGGAATTTCGAGTGTAACGGTGCATCATCCAATGAACCATCAGCATTCTCGGAATAACTTTTACATCAATTCTGAATTCTTCGTAAGCTGCCCACTTTCCTTCCTTATCACCCAGAAAGACATGCTTACATTTTTCAGAACGAAAGAAACAGTTTTTTTACTCGTGAACAGTTTATGCAACAATTAATTGTTTTGAAAGCTCCAGCCATATAGTTGTAATAAATAACATTTTGACCTTTTATTTTATTCCTCAATAAACACGTGCCTAAGTACATGCATTGTAATTTTCATACAATACCGGTGCCCATCAACTGAATAATAGACGGTTTAAAAAATAGAAATAATGCAATTCCAACATTTTTATCGTAATAATTGTTCAACAAAGTTTAATATATTCTTCATCTAACTTGAGATCAAGAAACGGGCTGATCACACTCAACCATGATATTACCGGGTTTTTGCTGAAACGATCCATCATTCAGTATAATTAAATTGTATTATTACAATAATAATTATACCTCTTATTCTGAAACGTATCTAAAATATCTCTAGTTCTGCAAGGATGTAATGTAAGGAATGGTCTGCATAAAACTGGATGATCCTGGAATCAATTTACAAGACAAATATTTTATATCGTGCAATGTAATTACTCTACCAATTGAGTTAATGTGCTTAGAATGTCGTAATGTGAAAACTTCTTGTTGTATTCGCAATATTCTTCTATTTGAAGCAAACTACCATCTGCAATTCAATTCTTTTTATTATCCTTTTCGAGTTCTTGATTAAGTGCTTACCTTGTTTCCATGCTAAGAAACATAAAATTGGGACACCATAATTAATGTTGTAAGCTACGTGATATTCAAAAAGTGCGATCAATTTCGCTCCCTCTGACGATTTTTCCAATTCTTGACTGGTTTTTTTCGTAATATACCCACCGTTATCTAAACCCTAACACAAAAATTTCTCATTGGGAAATTGGGTGAAGCTGGCGTGCATGTTAAAGAAATCATTAATGGGTGGAAAGCACTAGAAAATTGTGATTCAGAAACTGTTTCGATGATTGGATGGAAGCAGATACGTAGTTACAAGATTGCCGTTGCAAAAACTAAAATAAGATCTGTTTTATTACCTCGGAAAATGCACTCTTCATACATCTTAACTCGAGAAGTGAGGATTAAAGAAAAACTAGCAATAAAGACTACTTAGAGGAAGAATGTATGTAATTTACAGACATTACGTTTTTCATGCGGTATTTATGTGTGCAATTAAATCTCATTAATTTGAAAGTTTTGATTTGATCTTTGTTTTATCGTGTCGATTATGATTATCCTTACAGGAATTAAACCTACCGCGCGATAGTAAATACATGATTATACAACAAAACAAGTAAAAAATAATTACTTTTAGAAAATATCTAAGTGGATGAATGTCATTTTAGCAAATTTGCATACCAGCCTTCCCRGAGGGTTTCAAGCCGATTCGCAAATTTGTTTTTACTATTAGCAACACGCCATCACGTTCCTACGAAAGACATTAAAATTTTTACACCTAGAATTTTTTTTATAAATATTTATATTCAAATAGGACTATCATTAAACTGTTAGCTAAGAAATGCGTTGTTGTACAAGGTGCTATAAATGTCATTACATGAGTAAAATTTGTACATGCGAGAACTCAATCTTGAGGTAAATACCATAATTATGCTATCAAAATTGACAAGCTATAACAGAATTTTCGCTGAAGTAACATGAGATGAAAGCCCAAGGAAGGATTTGCAGAACTGATATTTTATTTATACTTTATTTACAAAGTGTCCAAGAAAGAATTTTAATTTTGGATACCCATAGGGTACCGTAATATAATTTGTCATGCGCAGAAATGGGCATATATTTCTTAAATTTTGCCAAAAATGTATTTTCAGTCATACTTTAAACTTATTAAGACTTATCTAGTGTAACTTGTATTATTTTCCAAAATTGGGACTTACCTCTTTTGAGTGAAGTTGCCACCCGTCGTGTATGTCATTTGATACTTGGACGATTTGTTTAATGCATTCGAGAAATTTTTCGTAACTCAAACCTCCGACATCGTTGTCTGCTGACATCGTCTTTCGGTGGGCGTATCTGAGAAAAATAAAAATCACGTGTAAATAAGTTGATGTGTCTGTGAAAGGCCGTCGTCGCGAATAATCCAGGGGTGCCAACCTTTCTTTCCCTGCTGGCCATAAAGAAAAAGTATTTTGGTGGTAAATCGTCGTTGTCGTGTTTTATTTTTACGGTTTTCGTTATTTACTTGACAGTAAATGTTAAAAAACGCCTCCATCGTCTAGACAAAAATGCAGTTTGGACAAACAAAGACGCTGAATGATTCATTGCGGCAAGTTTTTATTGCAATTTATTGCATCTTGCATATCTATGGCGCATTCCTAAAGATATTACGCCCACTCCATAAGTCGACCAGCTGCAATAAAAATACCAACTGGATTTGTGATTTATCAGTTGAAATTTCTAATGTGTTTCTTTGTTTCCATCCACTGCAACAAGTCATTACAGTAATCTCCCCCTATAAATGTTGCGAAATGTTTCCCGCCTGCTGCGCAACGAGAAACACTTCTACCAACAATTGCCGGCCATCAATAAAAACCCTAAAATCTATTCGACCCCGATTTTATGCGGCTATGAATGAATCATGGAGATTTTTGTCAACGACTTTGCATCATGCAAATTTCGAGGTCGTGGAGAGATAAGAAAATGCGACTAGAGGTAGGTGCGAGCGATGGAAAAATCTGCCAAGAAACAACTCTATTTTAGCACCGATTGTTCGAGCAGATATTTTTATTTCATTACGGGTCCATTCACACGAATTTTTATATTTCACCAGAAAATCAGAAATGTGTCATGGTACACATAGCAATTATGATAAATCGTAAATTCCTACAATTTATACATTCYTGAAAAGTCTATTTAACAATACAGAGAAAGTAGATTACTTGTCAAATAAATCGCGGCTAATTACTCYGACTCGAGATTTTTTCATTAATAAAACTTTGGTTGTTTCCGTTATGTTGTTCAGTTTATCGTAAAATTGTGAACTGCGACGAGTCGCCTATGCACCACCCTTGTTGAGAACGATAGTGTAGGCGTCGTTGACGTCATGGCGCCTACCCAGACGTATATTTGACATACTTTCAATGTACGTACATCAAGAACAAACTCACCCACTAGTAACAAATGGGTCGGTTCCTTCCGGTTTGTGCACAATTTCCAACGTAATATTTCTCTTTCGGATCATTCAAATTTATTTATACAATTTAGCAAATTACTAAAAACATTTTGTAAATATGGACTCTTATCATATTTTAAGCAGCATTAAAATACTCACTAAACTTATACTAGCTACAAAACTATTCCAGAACATAAATTTTGATCAGGTAAGTTCTGATTAATTTTTTTGCCAAGTTCTCACAACCTTGGACTTTGGAAGCAAATTGTAAAATAAGCATGGGATTCACTCCTCTCTTATCAGCATGACTACATTTTAACAACTCCACATGTGTGATACTAAAAGCGATAAATTTTGTGAAGACAGGTTTTAAACTATTTTTGACCCAAAACAACCATACAAACACGTTAATTGCAAAGTTCAAATAAGTAAATGCAAATTTTTAAAATGGGAGATGATTCATTAAAAATCACAGTATGTAATGAAAAAAGATATGATTAAATCCATCACAATCACAAAACAAATATTTAAAACATTTGAGATGAATCATTCGGATAATTAAAGAAAATGAGCTAAAGTTCACTAAACTACAATTTTGCAAGTCTCTAAAAGGAAATTACTAATAATTAATTTATTAATGCTTCAACTTTTTTATTCTGTTCCTAAAGGATTGCTACTGTGTAYTGACTTATTCGACTTATCGACGAAGCATCCAGTAGGAATAGGACGTAAAGACAGTCTTATGATTTTTTTTGAAATACGAGGGTTGCTGCTTCAACTGAGAAGCCATGACTATTTTACTATTTGCATACTATAACATTAAAGATCAACCTTTTATCAATCTCACCGAAATCACAGAACAAAGTGTTTTAAGGTAATACTCGTGTGAATTGATCAAAAAATCATGTTTACCTAATTACAAGTAATTAACAGTGTTTGAAGGTGAATTCTGTCCAATAGCTACCGAATCAAGCAGTTATCATCGTGATCGTGGATCTTTCAAAGCGCTTTTCGCTAAGGACATTCAAAAATTTCTATCATTCGCAAAAACCTGCTGCTCATGTTACTATTAGTATCATTCGTATGTAAGTAAGCAACAGCAAAACCGGTCATAATCGTTAAAAAGAAACGTTTTACCACATTAGGACAATGCACCTGTAATCTGTTCTTCTAATAATGAAAGAGCTGTAAAAGAAAGTTATTTTCCAAAATTAGTATTAATGTTTTTTCAGAAAGTATGTACTTTATTACTGAGTTATTTGGTCCAGCAAAAMGGGAACAGCTGTTTTCAAATACCYWTAAGTATAATGTCAGTTTATGCTGTTATTACGTTAGACGACTATAATCAATAYTAAATACCACAAGATTAATTAAAATTAAATAACTTTTTCCTGCTTTTGTTTCCACGAAATGACTTTTCTACATCCTGTGGTGTTTTGTATGAAAAAATAAAAAGGGGGAGAACTCTGTTCGCAATAGAACAGAAATCCAAACAGCTAGAAAAAATTTAAAAGTATAGAAATACTGTAACCGAAAAAAACTCACAAAATTGCATTATTAAGAATGTTATTTAACTTGAAAATATTGGTACAACATTTGGGGGTCACTTGAATTATTTCTTTGTTAAGATAATTTTACATTGTTATAATAACTAACAAAATTGTATCCACGAGAATGAAAGAGAAAAGTCACTTACTTACTTATACTTCAAAGTTTTGACACTGTCATCATTTGTTTTCATCATTTTTTTTCTGTTGAATCACTTCCAAGGAAATCGTTTCTAATAGGTTTGATTTATTTTTCTTGATTTTTTTTTCCAAAAATTTGGACATGGATCGCAAATATTAAAATAATAAATTCGTTGGCGTGTTTTGCTCTCTTTTTCTTTCGTTGTTTCCGCAAACTATTCTTTGCTAAATTGTAAATGTTTGTCTTTGAACATAAAAAGGGTAGCTAATAGTAAAAAATGATAATTTTCCTRCGTAAACATAGTTTCTAAGCACGAACGACGAAGGAGGGAGTGTMTTCATTGCTATTAGTGTATGTACAACTCTATAAAAATTACACTCTTTGTCTTAATTTTCTTGGATGTTTAGTACTAAATTCAAAATCTTTTCTTTTGAATTAATTTGCCTTTTTTTAGTTTATTTAAAATTAACAATATAACGATTGTCCTATGGTTAGTGGCGGAATACCCCAACATACAGATCTTGGAAAAATGTCTTCATGCAGTATTACAAAGAATATAATAATCAGAGGAAGCTTGGTCACTTCTCGGTAAGTTCTGGAATCCGTACATGCATTTAGGAGAATTAGAAAATGAACAAACTTCTCGGAACCGCTTTATCATTTAATACTCGATACTCAGATAGGAAAGTTTTTCAAGAATGTGAATGAGATAAGAATGAATTTTATTCACCCTGTAACGGTAAATAATCGAAGTAAAGGAAATGGTCACGTTCCTGCGATAATAAATTTTATGATAGAGGTATACTCACTTTGATTGATGCTTTCTTCAAAGTCAAGCATTTAGTTATCGACAATTATCCTTAATTTCTTTTTGTAGAGTTTCTCCGAAGCGAATTAAAATTGATTCGCCGTCTCGCCGCCGATTCGAATGTTTTTGTAATTTGATTATTATTGCGAATTATTTACGATTGAGGAAAGGGTACATACGTATGTCTGATAATTTCTAGACACTTCCCCCACCCATTCTGCGAAAAGACATTTGGTTGAGATGGCAACCGTTGCTAAGGTCTGCTACCTACGGGCGTGGTAAAATTYGGCGAAGCACTGCCGGCGTTCGTCTCATCGGTTTCTCCGCGAGCAACAAGGATAGAAATARACGAGCGAGTGGTGCATTTCGCGATCGACTCTACACCAGACATGTGCTTCTCTCAGTCAGTCCTTGGTGTGTTTCATTTTGTCCGCGGACGCGGCAGCGAGAAGGTGTTGCAGTTTTAGCGGTGCGCGGTGTGTTACAACTGCAATTTATTAAAGTGTTTTCTAAATAAGTGTTTTCGCGATTCAGTGATGTGAATTTTCGGTTGAAAATCATTAGTCATTTACGGGGTCCCATTGTTAAAATTTTGTGGATAGGTACCTGAGCAGGTAAAAACCCATCCGACCAGTTGGGTGGTGTTCTCGACACTGCAAACTTTGTCAATKGTAAATGCATGGTCGGCTGTATGCAGCTGCAGAATTTTTCTTATCCTAATCTCCGATCTTGGGATTAGCCGAAATTTGTGCTGTRGCGTGAGTAATGGACGATTTGAATTTCTTRCCGCGAACGTACTCTGGGGCTATTGTGGCTGTGTGAATCGGGCCGGTGTCGTCAATGCCATCGGCTGCGAATCTGGTTAGCCGAGGACGTTGATGTTCATTTTTGTACCGTCGATGCCGCCTATGATCCAGAAGGTTATCGGGTGCACGTGCACGCGGCGCCCAAAATCGATAAATTCGGGCGAATTGTGGAGAGTGCGTTCTGCCACCATTTTCGCGTCTTTACTTCCGGTCGCGTTGCATGTCCGTGCTTGCGCCGTGGCCTTCCCCAACCCTGTCTGTCTAGACAGGGGGTGCTACGTCACGCTTACTATTCATCTTCAACATTATGGCCGCCCGATTAGCCCATTCATAACACGAGGGGAGAAAGGGCACCCATGATGGGACCAGACGGATTCGTGGTGAGTGACTCGACCTATTTTCCACACCGAATAATTTTGACCCACTTCACACACGATCGAGGTACGTTTCTTAACACCTTTTCATACATTTTGTCGAACTGAAATCGACATCAGGTGGTTACGTTTAGAAAAGAAGAATTCACTGATAAGTCTGATAACCTTCTTTCAAATCTAAGTCAATGCACCGATAGCTTTACTTACCGGATGCTTTTATCAATAAAGCCCAAACATCACGTGAAATTGGGAAATTTTTGACCAAGCATTGTTCTAAATTCGACAAAAAGGGATAATTCAGTTTGTTTAAACATACCAGATGTACACAAAAAAGTTTAAATGATTTATTTCCTTAAAACAATCATCGATGGAATCAAATAAAAATTTATGCTATGAATTCTTTTCTCAAGATTCCATCCAAGAAGGGAGAAACCAATTATTCGTTTGCTTCTATTTTATTTTTTGTTAATGTATATTTTTAGTTTAAATATGATTTTGTTAAAACAAACATTTATTTTCCCTTCAATTAATTACATGCAGATGTTAATTAATTTTGGAAGAAATCATATTTTGCATTGTTAGTTCCAACTAGAAATTACCATGATTCACAAATTAGAAAGTGATTGCAATTAATTGTATTGGGAATGATAATAAGACGATATCATCCAGGTGTTCAACAGTTCTACTTTTATTACATTTAGCGTTTTTTGTTTAGTACTCCATTGTCATTTTTACCTAGCTTATTACGTTTCTAAAAAGTATATGCCAATCAATGTTACTCAAATACCGAGTGTTCAATAAGGGTGTTTCATCAGATGTCACACATGATTCGAATTTTGTTTAAACAATACCGATAAATTATAAAAAACTTRTGATCCGAGTGTTATTTTATAAAAAAGTGAGTTTTCCAAAATTTTTGTTTCCTTTGATGTAGCAGATTGTTGTGATGTTATGGAAAAAAAATAATAATTAATCAGATGTTTCCTGTTTACGCAATTAAAACAATGTATCTCAAGTTATGAATCCTAGGAGTGCAAAAAGGAGAGCGAGGCCATATTTATATTGACTTGACAGCTAGATCCATAGTACCAATGTTTTGTACCAAGTTTATTTATTTTAGAGAAATGCAAAATTTTAATCTAGAGTATTTTTGGGAATAAAAATTAAGGTTTTGTTTATAAATAATAACTTGACAAGATCAATTCCTTCCTKTAATTCGCATCAGTTTAAGAACCATATCACCTTTTGATTTTTGATTCTTTGCCGGTGCCAATATTGTGACATTAAAAGGAAAAAATCTTTTGTTTGTTTCTCTCTTGAAAACGTCAATTTATCAAGTTATCTTAATAAACCGTAGCTCATACGATTTTTCAAATGTCAGAATTATTTTTTTTCGTCGTTACATTCGTTAAGCTGTTAATATCACCCTAATGTTACACAAGACTGTTAAGACTTAACATATATCTATGTTAACTTGATTTATTTCAGAGCACATATTAAAAAGTGGTGATTCTTTTTAAAGTTAGTTTGACTAGTGTCAAAGTAATTAAAGTAAATGTTTCTAGAATTCAGTAGTACAAATTTCGTTTGTTAAGCAGTTGAGGAAAATCAATTTTGGTGTGTATAAGTTTATATGTATGAAAACATTATTGCAGCAAATTTTTATCTTAGTTTCAAGACTAGAAAGTTGAAACCTATTTAACAATGCTTCTTGCGAAAACCTAATAGGATGATAAGTGTCATCTTCTTTATGTGCTAAAAACTTCAAAAATTTTCTTGGTACATTTTCTAACTTTTCATGTTTTGTAAATCGGTGACCACACAACTGATGCATATTCCAAACAACTACTATTTTACATATCGTTTTCACTCATGCTTATCATACAAAAATCTTTTTCATCAGTGAAGATGTTCAGAATAAAATAATAATGTTCCGAAATAGTTGATTTGTCACCAAATAAATTGTATTCCAACCTCATGATGTCAGTCTTATGAATGTGTATATGTATGTAAGTAAAAACGTGACCAAGAGTATTCCGAGTGTATGGTTTGAATAGTAACTGTATTGGGTTAAATATTGATTAAAACATTTTTTTAAGTATGAAAGTGTTTGACTACTAATTTTATTCGAACATAATCTTTGATTTGTTAATAGAAATTATTCATATTATGAATTTCGTGTTATGTAGACACACGTAAATTTGAAAAATGGCTTATATTAGATAACCACGTGATTTACTGCCTGACTTTTTAAACAAAAAGTAATTTCCAGGAAAAAAAATATCATATTTTGTTATTTTGTCGTATCGTTCCAAATTTTTGGGACATCCCTGTATTCTTCAAACACGGAAAAAATTATGCAGGTATAAAAGTGTTAAATTTTTCAGATTTTTCCAAGCAGATGCAACACTTTCCCACAATATTTCGTAAATTAAACATTGCAGTCATAACACACACTGGAAACTAAAATTACATGGTCAGCTATTTCGGGTTCTATACAATCAAAAGAATTCTATTGTGTTGTCTAACATTTCAAGCGTCTGTCTGTTCTAATTTAAGGCCATTATAAGGGCTATTTTGTAATTATTATGAACATCAATGTAGGAACACACGTGTGTCCAACGTTGTCAGATAAATTACGCCGACTTAAACACTATTATATAAAAACGTATCACTATTAATAGGTTGTATACTGAAATTTGAAACGGTTTATTATACCAGTTGATCTACATAGGTATAGTTTTAAAAACTAGTACCTACTTGACGATTGTTGTGTATGTACCGGTTTAATTGTATTTTGGTAAAAAAATGTGATATTTATTTTTAAAGCGGAAAATTGTCGGTTTTCCTGACCTGGTTTATAATTATCGTCGATTGATTTATACTGCGATAAGATAACACTGTACATATTATAATTGTAAAACAGAAAAAGATCATCATAATAAATACATCTGATTGTGACGTCATCACATTACGTACGTGTTCAAATCCCGTATAATTATTATGATGACAAATATGAATCATGCGTCATCGTGTGTAAATAATGTTGAAAAATATTAAACAATGTAGTTTGCACTTTTTGGAAACTGATTTTAAAAATTTCSTTTAAGTCTTAGGTGCAAATAAAAGCTGTCCTTTATTTAAATATTTCAGTCATTGAAGGTTTTCGTGGAAGCGTATTTCAATTCGTATAATCACACGAATGACACGCCAGGACAGTAATTAACATGCATTGCACTTGGTGGCGCCATTGGAACATTAACAACGGTTTTTTATTGTTAATAGACATCCTTGTGGAGAATTCACGATGCACTCAATTTCTGCTATCCACGTGGTGACAATATGGTTGCTGCAAAATCTTTTTGCTTGATTTTATCTAGGTGTCAGTAACCTAGCTGTGTTATCAAGGTTGTTAATAAATTTGAGGCCCCCCTCAATTTTTTGCCATTGCATTTTGCGCATGACTTTTTAAAAAAACAACCTTAAGAATTAGTCACACACGTCTCAGTTTTCTCACGTGATCTAACGTCATTTCTATTATATAAATTAAATTCTGTTATCTGGTGCGTTTTTTACAATTATCGTATGTCATTATGGAGTCCCTGTAATTAGTTATCGCAAACTTCATGATGGTACTAATTATGAAATTTCTTGCTAATGAATTGTTAAGCGTGAACAGTGTTATTTTCTGATAAGTTTAATTTTTGTTCGGATTTGTGGTAACAATGCTTGGGAATTTGAAAGTGTTCCGTGATTTTATCTGAAATTGGTAGATTACAGATGATGGAGTGATTGCAGCTGGTGAGTGCTACAATGACATGCCATTGGTTCGAATCGGGAACACAAGAACTGGTCACCTAACGTAGGAATGCCGATAATGACAAATGTTAGCGTTGGAGTCCTTGCGACGACCTTGGCTCACTTGATGTCCATTTTAACACGACCGCCTTAGCAACTACCAGCGATGGGGGCGGTGTGACGTCAGCGGATTCTGGTCGCGTTCTACCCGTATCGGTATATGTACTCGATGTTTCGCAGTGAACTGTGCTAAGCGCATTAAAAAGAAGGGGTTGGTTAATYGCGGTAATTAACCATTGTGGGTTGGCCGCGTGTCTATATTTTAAATGTGATTGGTGGACAAGGAGGGGGCGCATTATTGGTGGATAATTTCCAGACGTTTTCTCGCGGAATGCAGACGTTTTCACGATGCACTATACATTTTCACAGACGTTAAAAAGAGACGGATCGATGTCGGGTGTGGCGAGCGAGACGAGGACGGGATGTGTCGCAGCCGTTAAGTTAGGTTAAGGACCCAGACAGACCCGTTTCACACGCAACAAATTTAAAGATCGGGACGTCTCGGATCGACTCGACATTTCCTCGTGCGCCGATTGGTCCGTTCCGCTGGTTTTACCCACCGACAAAGATCCAGCCGGCTTGATTCTTCGTAAGTTTGCGGCGTGGTCAGTTTTAGAACGGATGTCGCACGAGTGGTGAATACAAGTGGCGAAACGCGGATGGAATTTCAAACGGCTCTTTGTCACTACGACGAGGGAGAAAACGAACCTGTGCTTCAGTGGTGATTGTGTTGTGTGATCTTGAACTTTAATTCGCGGAATTAAGACACTCTTTTCTTGGACGATTTAAATTTAATTTGTTCATTGTGTTCGTTCCTTGGCCCATTTCGTACAATTGGTCGAAAGCGGCGCGTTTAACCGCCGGATATCCTCAAACCTTGGGACGCATCTCTAAACTTAGATTTCATGGTGAAAATGACGTGTGGTATACGACCGTTCTTGGAATTCACTCCGCTCGAGAGATAAGCATTTCCGTCATTATCCAGCTACCGTGCCGGTTCTTTCTTTTTTTTTTTCTGTTAAAAATACAAAATATTTCAAGGTTCCAGACGACCGACCGAGTGACGTCACCGAACCTTGGACTCGTTTTGAAAAGCTGCAAAGCGACCGGCACATTTACTAATGATTTTGCGAATCCTTGACTAGARTATTTCGCAACAATCAACTTTCTCAAACAGGTGTTTTATTATCTCCTTTTTTGTGGTCCACCCTGTAGACTTTGTAAAAACAAAGTAACAGGATGTTGTTGGTAAGTCAGTTTTTTTTTTTTTTTCATTATTTTGGATTTCCTCATTGCCTGTTGCTACGCGTGTTACCTCAGTACCTAGGCTGGGGTTTTTGAAAGTCAGGTACCTGAAGTAGCGCGCGCAGCGGTGGTGCACTTCTCATCATCCGTCTTGCCATTTCTGACGGTTTTTTGCATATTTCAACGCCCTCTGTCATATGTCTATTGTACTTCATCAGGTGCTCTGGTATATTTTTTCCCGACACCTGTTGGAGTGCACTAATTATGTGGCTCGTTTCACCATACTGATTTTTATACAATTTTTTAATCGTCAACGATAGACCAGATTTGAGGTAAAGGAAAAGGTAACTGGTTAATTGCAGATCGTAGATGGCGTCACAGTAATGTCCCAAGATATACGAGAGTTAATTGTAATTACGGTTAWTCTTAAGTTTTTAATTTCCGTTTGTAATTTTAATTCGCTTTTAGCTTGCTTGCCACTTAATTATAATTAACTTTGTCTTAATTTCACATCTTAACAACAACAATAGAAAACGAATTTGATCTAGTAAAACGTGTTTACGTACAAAATAAAAAAGTATGTACTACACACACTCGCATGATTCCAACAGAAGTTTCTTTCCATTCTTTTATATTCTTTAAAAAGTGGTTTTAAAAACTTCAATCCATTACTGGAAACTCTAGTATTGTATACGGCCCAACACCCTGTTTGTAAGATTATTTTATTATTTTCTAATAATACAGAAAATTTTTATTTTTGCCTTTTGTGAAACTATAGTTTCTCTTTCAGGCACTGTTTTATTGTCTTTTTTTATTCAAAAATCGACAACTTTACAAAGCTTGCCTACTTTTAAACATTTATGCTATTTTGTTGCAACTCGACTACCTAGAGACTAACTAGAAAAAAAACATTGTGAAAACTCCTAACGTCTTATTAAGGGGAACTCGACCGTTTGCAGGTAGAGGGAAAATGGGAAAATCAATATTAATATGTCTCCCAAATAACTCAATAACGTATCAATATTTTTAATTTCTGTTTTCACTGTGTGAAAAAGAATATTTTTCTACATGAGAAAAAAAGACAAATTGTCAATTTTTTATTTTTTTTAATAGACTTGAATTTTTAGTATAATGAAAATTCATTCTTTTTAATCTGCGTAGATTCATGTCAGAAATTAGAGAAAATTTTCAATTTCTCGATCCGATGTACATATAATGAAATAATACTTTTTACAAATACATAATTATTATCGGTCGCTTTTAAAGAATATTGTTATTTTTAATTTTTATAATACAGAATCTTGTCKTTGTAAAGGGTTCTTTACATAGTCAGAGGAGATCTCAGAACTCTTTCTGTATACCCATCTTTCCTCTTATTGGATTAGACTTCACTCTTCATTACATTTCATTGTCAATGCATCTGATTGTCAACGTCTTGTCTTGTCCCACACCATGGGACACCTTTCCCAATATAATCGAACGTAACGAGAATTCATGACTCAGYGCGTTCCTTTTTGAGATAATTTCATTAATTGATGGATAATTTAAAATCAGTCCGTTGCTTTATGTTTTGCAAATAATGTATGTGCATACCTTAGTGTTTAATTAAATAATTATGAACGACAAGTTAACACCGTTAATTTGCTGTAGTTTACKCACCATTTTGTAAGGACGGCTTGTGATGTATCGACCGGAAGAAATAATCATTCTGCTATTTTTAATAAATAATTTATGTTTATCCTGTTAAGAATTCCATACATTTTCTTTTGTTTTGACTTGTGATAAATTATAACAAGTTGGTAAATAAGAATTTATTGTGTTAAGTACAGATTGTTACTAAGCAAATTAATTTGTCAAAACTAGAGTGAGTACCGCAAAGTTTTCGACTATGACGCAGGAAAATTTCCATTAGATATTTATACGTAAGTGACTTTCCCCCTTTTCTGACTAATACTCATTTTATCGATTGCATAACATTGTATTTGCATAACCCCACGATTAAAAAAAATAGCTATTTATTTTAA
Source organism: Tribolium madens (assembly GCF_015345945.1). Classification (NCBI taxonomy): domain Eukaryota; kingdom Metazoa; phylum Arthropoda; class Insecta; order Coleoptera; family Tenebrionidae; genus Tribolium; species Tribolium madens. Next base: position 7,222,541 of record NW_025400983.1, read on the forward strand.
ATACATGCTCCCCATTTGACCGATCACTTCAATTTCCCTTTGGGTAACARTAATTATTAAATTTCACGGTGTAAATATTGCCTTCGCTTATTTATTAGGTAACTCACGTAGTATCGCTGTGTCAAAATTTGTATGCAAAAGGAACATCTGTCAATAACTCGTGTTGGATTCAAAAATTCCACAAATCGAGTAAACTACAATTATTAATCATCACTCATTGACGTAAGAGCTTTTTGTTTAACACTATTGTTGTCACTTAAATCCATTGATACAACTTGTGCAATTATTGTTGAATTACGATTTATTTTTGACGTTATACGTGTAACGTATCATTCGAATCTAACATTATTTTAGACTGAATCATCGGGCCTTGAATGGTAACATCCATTTCTCCTCATTGTCAACACTGCCTAATTCTTTAGTCGAATGAAATTTCTATCAAGATTTAATGGTGCTCAAGAATATTTTTAGCGTGAGCCACATGTCACAAAAGGAATCTAATCACTCATGACACCATATACGTGCATCTCTCCACGAGACCATTCTTTGATGTCAATAAACCACCAAAGAACTTTAAAAAATATTTCAGTAAACTCAAATTGCAATTAAGTTAATTACGCCTGTTTATCAACTTTTTTAGAAAAGCAGTGAGAGTTTAAGTGACATGATAAAATACCGTGCAAAATTTTAATTTCATAAGAGTTGTGTTTGATTACTCAACATTACAACATTTAATTGTCAGCATTTACGAAGTGAGCCGCATGACTTGCGTCCCATTTAAAATTAGATGATGAATCTAAAAGAAAAATTTCATAAAGCTCTCAAAACGTAATTTACCTGTAGTTATCATACTTTTGGTTATTTTGCGTGTCAACTCAATTTTTGTTGCGTGTGTTGTATTTTTTATGGAAATTGAAACAAACCCGACAGCTGTTTACAAACGTCTAAACACGAGGCCGGCATTAATTTTTTTAAAACAAATAAATCCCGATTGAGGTGGATAATGCAAATCTGGAGCGTTAACGTTTCTTTGTTCATATGAAGGTAAGTTTTCCAATTAAAAATTCTACAAGCAACATAATTAAAAACGGACAAAAACAAACGGTAAATAAGCGGTAGTTGTACAAAAATCTCGAGAATTTAATTACAGCAATCGTTTAGAAGATTCACTGATTAACAACAAAACAGCTGTCCGGAAAATGCTCTCATATGTAATAAAAAACTTAATGAGATGATATCTCCTAGATTGGGTTTAGATTAAAAAATTAAATCATTACCTACCGGATGATCAAGAATGACTGTTTGAGTTGGCAATACTGAATTTCATTTTTAAGGCCCGATTTYTGTTACGATTAAATCTCAGTTAAAATTCTTGTTCTATTGTTGCTAAGGTAGCGCTGATCTGATTGGTGTTACCATGGTTTAACCGAGGTTTAAATTTATCTCTCCGTTAAATGAGTTTCCAGAAAGCGAGCCTTATTGGTGCAACTACAAGGTGTTTATGAAAGAAGACATATCTAAAATTCTTTTAACAATTGTCAAAGTGCTGACATGTTGGTATGAACCACCACTAGTCATTTGATGTTATTAGATTGGCAATGTAAAATGTCAATAAACTGTTTATGTTACCCATTAAATAAACTCCCATTTTCCTTTATTTGTTGTCTTTTTTGTATAAAATTTGCGTATACAGGCTGCGCCAGAACTCGCGTCCCAAAGAGAAATGTAAGGTAAGATACCAAATACCAGAGTTTAAATTCTACTCTTTGACTATTTATTTCTGTTGGAAAAAGAATTTTCCAAGTTTTTTTTGTTACAGTCTATTAGAAGAGGAAACAAGGAAGCTGTAGCCTGAATTGTATCTCTGTTTAATGTTATTTATGGCTTTTATTCGCAAAATTTTTGTACTTTTACTAAACAATTATAAAAAAATGTATACAAGATCATCAGTATCATTAAATAGACGTAATAAAATGACAAATGTCAAAAAATGAATCACAAATTTTTTTTGACAGATAGAATCTTTTAAACATTCTTTTCATGTTTCGGGTATCTTATGTTACTTTAATTTTTTTTCTGGGGCTGGAGTTCTGACACACCCTGTATACACTATAGACTTTTGTGAAAATTACTGACGTAACCCCAAACCTAATCTAAGGAGATTTTATGATATACAGGGTGCGCCAGAACTCGCGCCCCAGAGAAAAATGTCAAATGCCGGGGGCAATAGGTCGCCAAAAAGTGCAGCCGAAGAAGTAATTTTTGCTTGCATAAGAAAGTTATTAGACTCTTAAATCCACCAATCCCAGAAGGGCACCTCAGGGTGTGATTAACAAATTATATCCGTTGCTAGGTTACGAAAATAATACCAATTTGCCCAGAATTTAAAAAAATAGCTGGTCTACTGTAATTTTGCGTTTGACATT
>NW_025400983.1:7225436-7389474 GCF_015345945.1 Tribolium madens
ACTATAACCCCTTGGCTGCTTTTTCATTAAAAAATCCAGAAGAATATTGCGATGTTTGTATTTAGTACGAAAAATTAGCATTTTTGCTGCCGGAAAGTAAAATCCAAATGTTTTAATTCCGAGGGCTTTTCAGCAACTCTTTTCGGTGAATTTGTGGGCTGGTCTTTCGAGGAATCATGTGGTTTGTCAATAATATCAACTTATTTCAACATAACGTGACTCCCTTTCTAAAAAGTACATTTTTCTGTTAATTTTGCATTAAAGTAAATAAAGAAAYTTGCGTACTTCTTSATGTTTTTCTGGTCTCACTCTCACTTGCTTCTTTGTTTCATAAAGATAACGCACTAGTTTTCAAGCTCTAAAATTCATTTATCGGTTTGTTAATCTGTATCAGATCGAAGAAAAAGTTGAGAAAGAACAATACCTGTGAAGAAGTCTGTTCATCAGGAATTTCCAGAATGTTTCAAAATAATTTTTGATAATTGTTGATAATAATTAACGATTCTGTCTCATTATACTCGTGTACAACTTCTTATGCGAGAAAAATACTGGAAACTAGCAGGTAATGTCACCCACAAATTAATAAATGTCAAACGCAAAATTACAGTAGACCAGCTATTTAATGAAAATTCTGGGCAAATTGGTATTATTTTCGTAACCTAGCAATGGATATAATTTTTCAATCACACCTTGAGGTGCCCTTCTGGGATTGGTGGATTTAAGAGTCTAATAACTCTCTTATGCAAGCAAAAATTACTTCTTCGGCTGCACTTTTTGGCGACCTATTGCCCCCGGCATTTGGCATTTTTCTCTGGGGCGCGAGTTCTGGCACGTAGATGTTACGAAAAATTGTTTTAGGGTGGTACAATCTGGTCTTTGAATGCATTTTGAGACTGACAATTGTTAAAATAATAGATTGAAATTGTGATAATTTTATGAACGTAATGTTTTGAATAGTAAAATTAATATCTGTTGGTTATCTTTCAAATTTATCAATTTTTTAAGATCTGGCTTGTGTCAAATGTTGATTAAAACCAATTTTTTGTAAAACAAACTAAAAGTCAGCATTGATAACATTTTCGTAAGCATTACTACAATGTTCCACCTACCTTCTATGGCATATCGTAAATACCAGGTGAATAAAAAGTATGGAACTAAACGTTTTTTGCTTAAACTATTAATTTTTTGGAAGAACTAATTGATGAACGATAAAGTACTTTAAAAATGTGATGTTTTATCAAGAATAAAATTTTTCGAAATGTTCTTTTGTTTTTGAGTTCTACAAAAAAAATATTTTTTTAAATAGCAACCCACTATAAAACTATTTTTCTCATAAAGGTTATGATCTAAGGATTACAACTATTTACTTCATATTTAATTTTCTCAAAAAAATTTTTTTATATAAATTGCAATTTTGACAAAAAAAAATCGCAGAACTCAAAAACAAGACAAAATTTTTTTCTCAAAATACGATCTCATTTTTATATTACGTTAATTTATATTAATTATTATTTTCTGAAGACAAATGATTTAAAAAAAAACCGCTTGGTTCCATAGTTTATATTAATGAAAATAATGAAATGTAAGAATCTATGCAAGACATACGTTTATGAAATTTTCACAACACTCCTTATAAACGTCCTTTTGTAAACACTCTGTACAATAACTTTYGGGTGTTGACACTTCAAATTTTAATAGAATTTTAAATTGGAGCAGCCTACAATCTGGTTTCGTCAAATACCTGTCAAACAAAAGCATATCCGGTYGTAGTGTTGCAAACACCCGAATAAGAAAACGTCTGTTTCCAACTAACTTGTTATTGTTGATGTATTTTGGTGGAGGAAAAATATCCAACCACAGGAAAAGGAATGACATTTAACACTTTATCTTTATTTTTCACTAATCACGAGCTATAATTTATAATGAAAAACTAGAATTTCGAATCGTTATTCCAAATGATAAGAAATGTTTCAAATCATTCGTTGCTTTTGCATAAACGGATAACGATGTATCTCCATTATCGCCGTTTGTTTTCGTAAAACTGAAATTCATTTCCGTCATTTTGATAAAACTAAAGAGAAAGTGATGTGATTTATATCAATAACAAAACTCGGTAAAGTAATGCAGCAATTATACGTTATTATATCACAAAATAATGGAAAAGAGCATGGCAATAAAACACAACTTTTACAAAATCTTTAATAGAGAAAGCTAATTTTTATGAAATCAAAAAAGCTTTTATTCTTTGATTAATCTCATTTATCAATATCAGAGTAGTTAAAAAATATGTTTACATTTTTCCCTAAAGTATCCAGCATGGTAACTATTAACTTTTTGAATTAAGAAACATTCCAAAAACCTGTTCCCTAAAATTCCGCGATTTTAGTTTTGTTTATCTTAATTTGGGCGATATTATGAGTGTTATTTCAAGGATTTATATATTTATTTATAAAGATTGTAACTAAAAATGTAAAAAGATGAAACTTAAATTTAAATGAATTACAATGATTTAGATAATTCGTATCAGTGTGATTAATTGGAGTGACCAAAAATTGCACMATGGAGCAACATCAATGTTCAATTTTGGTAAATAACTTGTTACTAGAAGGCGTTGTAAACGTTGTTCTTTGGACTTTTCAAACCCCCTGTATATTGGAAGAAAACAATAAAGTAAATAAAAAATCGGTTTTCATGTTGTTTAAGCACAGAAAATACACATTGATTGCTCATTCTCTAAAAAGGTGACAAAAATTGTTGCGAATCCGTGACGTCATGAGTTCTTGGAAATTGCAATGACAACTTGAAAAACACAAATTCCACTTACCAGATTAGTGATAATTACTCAAGTATGACTTCTTTTTGAGTGTTTTCGCCATTTCTCAAAAATTAACCTCAAACTTTTGAAAATAAACAAAATATGCCACGAAAATAATGACACTGCCATCTACACAGTCACTTGTTTTCCAATAATAGGAGCGAAATCTACAAATCAGCCCACTTGATTCGTCTCCAAGGAGCCAACTGACGCCACCTGTCGGCAACAAATAACGCATCGACTGACATAAGTGACATATAAGGTAAATGTCAAAAATGACATTTCATGTAAAACAACAAAGGATGAACGTTCCATTCCCAAGAAAATGTATATAACAAGATAAATAACGCGAAATTTGAAGTGATTTTATTTACAATTCAAAATTATTATGTTGTACATTGTACTAGCCCTGGTTTTAGCAGCTGTCAACTCTTGGTAAGTGTTCAGATTTCTTGAAAATTGGCTAATTATAAATGCGCAGCATTTCCGATGACGACATTTCGATGAATAGATCCAAACCGACACCGACCCCTTATCAAGATTGGGACTACATAGTATACAGTCAACGCTGGCCTATTACCAGTTGTTCCCAATGGAAGGAGAAAAGCCCCAAAAACACCTGCAATTTGCCTCAAGACAACTCCACCTGGGTCGTCCATGGACTTTGGCCTACGAAAATCGGRAAAAAGGGGCCATTGTTTTGCAACTCGGCGCTGCATTTCGACCCCGAGCAGTTGCAGCCAATTATGAAGGAAATGCAAGAGTTTTGGCCCAATGTTGAGGCTGATACTAAGCCAAACTCGTTCTGGAAGCACGAGTGGGACAAACACGGCACTTGCGCCGCGACTTTACCGGTTTTAAACAGTGTGATTAATTATTTCAAAAAAGGGTTAGAGTGGAATCAGGAGTACAAAATTTCAACCATGCTCTCTAAAAGTAAGATTGTCCCCAGTCCTAAAGGTTATAACGTTACCGAGTTTTACCAAGTCGTAAAGAGCACCACTGGTAAGAATCCTATAATTCAATGCGTGGTTGACGAGAATAAACAATCCCTAATTAGCGAAATTCAAATTTGTTTCAATAAATCGTTAGATTTGATAGATTGTAACGTTACTGGCCCATTGAACCCTAGCGACATTTTGACTGATTGTAGTAGAAAAAAAGATGTGATGTATTTTGCAATAGTTCCTAGTAATGCCACTGTGGAACTTGAGTTTGATGAGTTTTTTGGAGACCACGAACCTAGCGTAGACACCTGTATAGAGAACTACTACTTAGAACGAGAATTATTGAAGGTTTACCGCATAATTAAATTTTTAATGTGGTTCACGTTGTAGGAAAAATAAATTGTAACATTCCTTAAAATATCACAAAATAGAGAATTTTCTGTTCCAATTATTTTGATGTGTCTACAGTTACATAACTTCAATCTTTCAATGGCAGCACATAAATAAATTACTTACGTGTGTAAAAAATTCAAAACAATTGCACAACCCCATCTAGAATCCTTACAAATTTGAGTTTCGTCATATTGACGCCTAAATAAGGTGTGGAATTACAAGAAGTCTACTGTTACGTAATATTTAATTGTCAAGTGTAGTTCTTGTAAATTATTTATTTACTTTTTAAAGAATCATAATAAAATGATTTGCTAAAGTCCGATTTATCTTTCTTCACCAAATACGTATTAATGTATTCAATTTAATTTTTGTAAAATAGCCAAATTTGTCTTATTTATCACTATTTAACACGGAAATATGTGGGATGTATACAAAATAAGGGATTTATGTTTAACTAGATTTTAGAAATAATTATGCCTTGATTTCAGTACATACTTTTAAATATTATTTATATAAAAACCTTTTATTAAGTTGTAGAAATTGGTTTGTTTCATTTATAGTTGGATTTAAAACTGAAAGAAAATAATTGTCATAATTAAATTAAATAAAATGTGGTCGAAAGCTGTTTGTTTTATTTCCACAAAAGGTATTGGATAGAGCTTCAAGTGGGAAATATGAAAAATTTATTTGCTGCTTAATTTTTCACATATAAAGAGCCGCAGATATATTATACAACAGCACTGGCGATTACAAAACGATGTATATTTAAAAAAATATTCTAACATCAATTTGCCTAGTTTTTGTAGATACTTACACTTAGTTACTTAAGAACATCCCAACTAATGTTCCAGCGTTATAATGTTAATATCGTATGATGGTAGAGCCACCAATGAAACCCGTGCAGCACTTAATTACGATTTTGAAACGATAAGAGTGGCCCTGGGACCCAACCCTAAAACCCATTTTTAACGTTTTTAAATTTATATTTGATTTTTATAATAATCACCTAGACTTTCTAAAGGAACATCGTAATCCTCAGGCCCAAAAACCTTTTTCGGATAATTGGTCATGAGGCTAAAAGGCCCTTCCCCATCCTTCCTGTTCATTTCCACATACAGCCTCACGGCGGAAAGGGGCTCCTTGGCCCCGAATTTCTGCACGAGCGATGACCCATTCGTGAGCCTGATTTGCAACATAACTTCCGAGTAACTGGCTGACGGTTTAGGGGCTGTCGATTGAGGAGGGGCGGCCGGTTGTGCTTGTGGGGCTTCCATCGGTTGTCCGGAAAATTTCGCTTTCCGGGCCAACTTGTCTTGCTCGATTTGTTCCTTCACACGTTGTCTTGCCAGTTTTTCCTCCTCCTTCTCCCGTTTTCGTTGCTCAACTAGTTTCTTCATCTCGATTTCATCGTGTTTTTTCTTAGCTTCTAGCAGTTCTTTTCCGGATTTGATGCGACTGCGTTCTTTCTCCAAAGCTTCTTGTTTTTCTCGGGCTTCACGTTCCATCCGTCTTTGTTTGAGTTTGGCCTCGATTTTCGCTAGTTGTTCTTTCTTCTCCTCTTCTGTGAGAGGTTTTTTTTCTTCTGTTGAYTCCGAAAAGTGTTCGTGGCCCGATTTAGTGGCGTGGAATTCGACTTCGTCTTGAGATTTGAACAGTTTGCCACAATCGTCACATTTGAAAGATCTGACGACTTGGCCTTCTGGACTTGGTTGGGTTTCAGGAGCTTGACTGCTCGCCGAGTCATCGGTTGCTTGGGGGGTCTCGTTGATGTTCTCAAGCTCTTCTTCATGCGACAATAGCCAATCCATCGCAACTTGGATATCCTCACTCCCGGTTTTGGAAACTGCTAACTCACTGCAAGCATTTTTATGGTAATTTGTAACGCAATTATGACGTGTTTTTCTTACGCTCGTGCTTTGCTGAAGCCCATTTCGATCAAAGTGTCAACAGTACCCGACATTTTTATATTTTAAAATGAAACGACAAATATGAGACTACACTACGAATTTTTCTAAACAACTGGTTGGAAAACCGCCTTTTTTATGTAAAACGACACCATGCAATACGTGTTTCAACTAAACTGATATGACAACACCGGCAAAAATACAATGAACTGATAAGCACACAAAAAAAACACGAAATTCGTATTTCGAACGATTTCGTAATGTGTCCTCTCACGTTTTTAATGCAAAAACAAAGAGTTTCCCCGATATTTGTATAAAATGTGGTTAATTTTATCAGAAATTTTTTCTATCTTAACTTATCTAATTCTGCTGTCAACTAATCTGTTGCCAACATAAAAACTCAACTTCACTTAGGAGTCTTGGAGAGTGTATAAATCCATTTTTTGGGGAAAAACCTGATTTGAAGATAATTTAAAAAGACATAGATTTGCAAATGCTCTAAATTAAAAGATTAATTGTGCAAAATAAACCAATTTTTTCACAAYTAGGACACCAACCCTAACAAATGAAACTCACTAAAAATGGCAACTAACTSGGTGTTATGTCAGAAAATAAATTTTAATAAAAATGAATTATTTGTGATAATTGACTTATCCGAGAAAAAACATGACACTAATTAGCAATTAATCAGGACCAAATTTTTACAAGTGTCAATAATGCGTATTATCAATCGTTGTTTGCACTTTTTCAAGATTCCTGACAAAAAACGTGAATATTTCGCTAGAAAACTCGTAGGGTAGGTTAAATAACGTATAATTGCTTCTGTTAATTGTAGTTTTAGTTTCTCAACCAGTCAAATGTACAAGGTAGTGGCTGATGTAAAAAATTACAAGAAGTTTGTTCCTTTCTGTACAAAATCTGTGATCTTATCTCAAGAACCGTCAGTTTTACGGGCGAATCTAGAAGTTGGGTTTCCCCCAGTTATCGAAAATTATACCTCAGTTGTGTCACTACGTGAACCAGAACTAGTCAGTGCTGTTTGCAGGGATGGGAGATTATTTCATGTCCTGGAGACGACTTGGAAGTTCAGTCCTGGCCTTCAGAGCAACCCCCAGAGTTGCATTATAGATTTCTACATCAATTTTGAGTTTAAATCAGCCCTTTATTCAAAATTAGCCATATTCTTCTTTGACCAACTAGTCCACCAAATGGAAGATGCGTTTATWAAGGAAGCACAAAGACGATATGGGAAAGAATCGTTACCAGTCCACCCTCTTGAACCTGTGAAGAGCTGACATCAGTTTATTTAGTTTGTTATTGKTTTAKAATTTTATTGCCGTTTTAATAAATTATTTTTTATTTAAATCTGTTGATTTCCATTTGTGCCGTTGGTAATGCTGGTATTACGTCAAAGTGACAGATGACATAACAGCAGTGCTCCTAACCTCAAATTTGCCATCCGAATTTTATTTACGTAAAAAATGGCAGGGCTAATACTCCAACGTAGTTTATTCCGAAAAATCTTGCCTACGATCAACCGAAGGTTAGTGTCAACATCGAAGAAAACGAACGAGACTGCCGTGGCCGATGCTGTCAAAACCGATGCAAAGAAAGYCGAGCACAAAAATTGGGTTTATTAYGGCTTTGATCCACACTCAAAAGAAGGCGATAGAACAGCGATGCACTCTATTATGTTTGTTTCCGTTACACTTTGTCTAGTCTGTGGGGGCTATTTCATCATGTATGCGCCAGACTACAACCTAAAGGATTGGTCTCAAAGAGAGGCTTTCCTGGAGCTGCGCAGAAGGGAGAAGCTGGGGCTACCACTGGTTGACCCCAATTTGATAGATCCCGCCAAGATACAACTGCCATCAGACGAGGAATTAGGAGACACAGAAATCATTATTTAAGTGATTTTAGAGACATTTTCAATGTAAGGGCAAGATTCAACTTGTAAATATTTATATTTAAGTTAAATAAAAAAGTACAAAAATTCGTATTATCCTTTTTCCCGTCCTTAAGCTAGAAGTTTGAAAAATAAAAAGTATGGAACCAAGCGTTTTTTGCTTAAACTATTTATTTTTTGGTAGTCCCTACGAAAAAAGTGTGATGTTTTATTAAGAATAAAAGTTTTCTTTTTTGGCGGCAACCCACTATAAAATCATTTTTCTCATGAAGTTTATGATGTATAGTTACGATGTATGTAGTTTATGATGTATAGTATACAAGACGATAAAGAAATTTTTTATCTACGAGTGAAAAGGTTAAGTTTACGAGTGACGAAGTCACGAGTGGACTTTTTTCACGAGTAGATGAACAATCYTTATCGTCGTGTATAATATATCGTTTTATTTTGTACTCATTTACCAGAATTTCTTGAATATAAACAGTAGATAAAAATTACTTTATTTCACTAGACGATAAAATAAGTCTACTTTATCTACTGAAATTAGTTGATAAAAGCCTTCTTTAATATTGAGTAGAAAATAAAGAATTACTACTATTTGTTGTTTAATTTTTGTCAATTTTTTTACATAAATTGCAATTTTGACAAAAAAAATCGCTTAACTCAAAAACAAAATAAAATTTCGTTCTCAAAATACGATCACATTTTTTATATTATTTTAATTTATATTAATTATTATTTTCTGGAGGCAAATGATTTAAAAAAATCGCTTGGTGATACTTATAATCACCTTGTATATTTTTAATAAAAAGAAATTTAGTTACTTCGTTGGCTATGGAAAATGTGGAGATAATGAAATAACGGTGGTTGGTTTTGTTATTTTGTATATTTAACCAAAAACGTACTTTGGTATACAAGCACTTAAATTAGAACATCATAATATAATGGCAAAACGTCAAATGATCGTAAAATTACGCAAAATTCACAAACCTATATAAATGCATGAAAACCAATTTATACAAAACACACGGTTAGTAAAATATCATCGAAAATATTGCAGAATACAAATGATTATCGTTAAATGTTAAGAGTATTACACTACAACTATTAACTGGATATATAGCACACTTAAGATATACACTTATAATGGCATTTCAAACCATTATCACATAAAAAAAAAACGATTACTTGTCATTTATGAGATTTTACACAAGACTGGAGAAAGAGAGAAAAAATGACTAGTATTAAAAATATTAAATGACAAATAATTTACATTCCTGTGTAAGTCTGTGTATATTTTACCAAGACTGATTACTACGTTAGGAACTTGAACAGTTTGAAAAAAAATTAAGTCGAAATAATATTGCATTTTTGGTAAAATATCTCAGAAACTGTTTCCGGAAATGAACCATTGTCTAAAATGCCATAATTGGATAAACATCTACACTACTGATATTTTTACCACTACTTGAATTAAGCTGAGTATTATGTGGATAAAATTATGTATCGCTTTGTATAATATTTTGAGTTACCTAAATAATTCGAAAACTGTAATTTTATACACCTACATTTATAATATGTTTGACATGCATGCATTAAAGATAGAAACACTGATATATCTTCATAAAACTAGAGACTAAAACATTACATAATTTGTCCCTAATTCGCTATTATAAAAGAAGTGATTCATTGACAATCTATTCAAATAAAAATTCGATGGTCATTGGGAGATTGAAAACGAAAAATTCCGGCCTAAACGGTCCAGACTGTCGACAAAACACTCGAATGGAGAAAAGCTAATTTCTTACATTTATAGCAATTATGTAATTACAAGCTGGCGATGCACAACCTTCAACACTTGTACAGCACAGTAAAAATAACGAAACCTATCGCCAACCGCCCTAAACCTATTCAACTCAAAACAAACAACTCAAAAACGCAAAATAATAAACAAAGCTATCTACTTAAAACTGTCTACAGCAGGAAATTAACCTAATGAAATTTTTGGCACCGCTGCAGACTCAAACCTTCCAAATATTAAATAAAACGTATTCACAAACCTCAAAATATCACATGACACATTGAGCCACCGTACGAAAAATTAAGAAAAACCATTGGCAAAATGTGTACGTATTCGTTTGGGCCATAGCCCCGAATAAACCAACGAAAATAAATAATTTTTGGTAAAAACGTCAGGTATCCACACTAAATATTCACGGGATTTGTCGAAAAAAGCCAATTTTGTGCTTAGTGATGGAAATCGAAAAAAACGTTTCAGTCTCCAAGTTGATGTGAATATTTCGTCCAAATACCGGGATGTTGGGGGGATTTAAAGACCAAATCTCTARTCAGCGGAGAGAGATGTGGTCGTTAAATCGAAACGTCTCTTGGCTTCTTACAAGTTACACTGCCACAGTATCGTAGGCTGTGAGTCCCCCGTTTGCTTGGCCTGTTTCGTTTCTAAAAACAAACAAAACACAAAATGCTCACACACCCATCAGCACAATACGTCAGACATAGATAGAAAAAAGACAAAGTTAGTAGAAATTAGTGTGCACAAACATAAACACAAAAGTGAAAAATAAAAAACATTTAAAGCGGTTTAATTGCAGTACACACTTACAGTTTCCTATTTGAGGAATTCATGAAATAACAAATATCATTATCACAACGCTATCACAGTGCAACAATAAGGGGAATTGTACTAAAGTGACGGAAATTTATTTAAAATATACACATACCCTGATCACTGAAGAAAAATTGATCGTACCTATGTCCATTTTTGCTGTTCATTGATCAGAGTAAGTATAAAATAATTTTATTAGGTATAATTTTAGACCAATACAATAATTAATTTTCTCTTTTTTGTATAATAGAAATGTAAACACAAAATAATAAATTATATAGAATGTGTAGTAGTCCACGCAATGAACCCTCAAAAGGGGGTTGTATACCCAAGGTTGTGGATACATGGTTGGGAACAAAATTTTTGACTTTAGGGCTTTGTTTGGACTAGTTAGGAGATAAACATATTAAAACTCCCCGATCCCACGAAGTGGGAGGGGCGCCGGTGGCAGTTGTGTATCGTTTCTATATTCATGTGGTCCCAAGACTCCTGACAGTGAGGTTATGTTTGACTTCTTACACCGTGTTCTTGTTTGAAAATGTTCACATTTAAAGAAAATTTTAACTTCCGTATCCTCATCGCCTATTTATGTTGTATTTAGAACAACACAAAATGGGTAAAGCACTAATATTTCCATTTCTATCTTAAGATTTAAGGTTTTATTTTCCCAATCAAGTGCAATAAAAAGTAATGTGCATATCCTCCTTCGTAATATACTTACAATAGTGATAATAGAGCGCATAAAGGGCACACACATAACATTTTCATTAGACATTGAAATCATTTAATGAATGGATGCAAATTCGAATGAAACAATTTCGCTACATTTTTGAATTAAACTAAAGTCTAAAGTGATTGGTCTCTCCATGGTAACTCACATTATAATAATGGCCGACCTCACACAAACCAATCATACCATTGCATTCAATTTTTTAATGAATCCAAAAATCTAAAGTGATTGGTTTTTCACTTTATTATAATGGCCGACTTTAAACTGCCCAATCACAATGCTTACAACTTTTACAACAAACTTTACGTTAATTCATTATGAGTTTTTGTTTGGAGAGAGCGACATTTGCTAGTGAATTCCTTGAAAACTATTTGAGACACAAAAATCCGAGAAGTCTTGTAGAAAATTTTATAAGATTTAATTAATCTTGTAAAAAAACATTTTTTTCGTTGCACGCACCGTTTTCGAGAATCTAGATATAAGCGAAAAAGTATAAAACGATAACTTCATAGTACCCCGCTTAGCCCCGCTAACCTCAAAGGACCGGAGTCTTTTGGTATGTTATTTACTACCTAATCGAAATACTTCTCTGAAGTCAAAAATTCTGTCCAGACCATGCATATTAATTAATTTACAATTTATTCTTTGAATGGACTAAACTTATGTATTATCGAATTCATAAAAAACTAGGACAGCAAAACGTCGTAGTTACCTCAACTTTTTTTAAATGTTGTAGTGTAACATTTCTACGTACTTTATGTTAAATGGTTACTAATTTTAACAGGTCAACTAGACATCCTAAATACGTGTGTGATGGTTGGTCTACCTATTATCTGCAATTTAGTGTCTTTTTCAAAACATATTTAATGCTTTAAAAACTTACAAATTCAAATTGTCATAATGACAGACGTTCATATTTGACATTTTCACGTAGCCCAATTTACTTCAACAAAATTTTGCTGTACTAGTTTTTTTATGAATTCGATAGTATACCTATAGAGTCACTTCAGTACAAACTTGATATTTTTTGGATATAAGCCAGTCAAATAAAACAAAATCAAGCAAATTAGAAATGAAGAAAAAAGATCCTAAAATCTACTCCAAATTGAAATTATTTAATTATTATTAATTATATCGATTATTTTCTTAAATTTAAAATTACAGTTCAATGCATTAAAATTATATTGAGATTGACATAAGTCATTTGATCAATTTTTGTGCAATTTTAAATGAATATCCTTGATCATAACTAACTAAACAGTGAGAAACTTTGAAAGCAGCATTTTTGATTTTTTTTTGATAAAAAGCTTTACCTATTTATAGGATTGTGTAATATGAGAAAACATACAAAAAATACAAACGTTTGCATAATTGTGCTATACTCGTAATAAAGAAGCTTTTATTTCATGATTTTAGACAATAAAATTACAGTAATGTAAAAAAATTTCAACTCATTGGATTTATGATGAATTTTGTTTACGTTGTTTAAACGGCACCAATTCTGTTAAAATTTCCCTTTTCACACATTTTTTTCGGTGTAAATATTTCATATTTAATTATGTTTGAACTAAGTTCCTTATGTCTTTTTAGGGGCTCCAATATTTTTAATTCAAACAATGTCATAGGCAAGGTCTTTTCAGCAAAATTAAATGTAAATCTTTTACTACAACACTACGTGTATTTAGAATTAAATATAAAAATAAATGCTACCCTTTCCCAATTTCCAATCGTATTTCGCATAAGGTAGACCTGTTTATGGCTGTGTCCGAAAAATAAAAGTTTTGCTGGTTCCCAGGTTAAATCTTGGTTTTTAAACACTTTTTTCACCTTTTCGTGTGGGGAATACATCTATTTCAGTGTCGTTTAGTTTTTTATTTGGTTTTGTTTTAATATTTTCTACCTTTATTTTAAGTTATTTATATTTTTTTTGTTTTTATCTTAGTTTTTAATATTTTTTTCCTTTTCGTGTTTTTTATTTTTGTTGTGTTTTTTTGACTGGCTTAAAAATTTCGTCTCTGCACAATTTAAAAGGGGGGTTATCAACTGTGTGTACTGACCTTTCAATCAGTTTGCGCATTTCCTCGTGAGACATGCCATCCTTTGAACTACCTCTCATTACTGAAAACAAACCACACTTACTACACGACCACGAGACGTCACTAGCTTAAACAAAACAAATCGAAAAAAAAGTATGCAATGCCAAAAACAAAGATAAAATGTCCACATGCTGTTAACACACAATATGAGTCCATGCAGCACACGTAAAAAAACATGAAGTGATTTCAATGAGTGATGAATGAGTTGAAGAACCTCATCTAATCCTAATAGATTTTACGGTCAAACAACTCACTTACCCTGTTCATTTTCTGAAAATAAATCTGATTTTAAAAATTTGTACAAACTTGTGTTAATTAACGGCCAATTTGTAATTTTTTCAATTAATTGAAGCATAATTAGTGTTAAAAACAGGCCGATCTAAGCAGAACTTACCGCCATAAGTGCGACTGTTGATTAGTTGATCTCGATCACACTCAGCTTCCGAAATCTCATTACTGTCTTTTGAGTCGTTGAAAGATGGGTCGTGGTTACGTGGGGGCGGTGGAGGCGGCTCGGGGCTGCTGCTCGTGGGTTGAAGTCTCAACGACCCCAAAGAGCGTCGACCGATCGACCCACGGCTCCCATATTGGTCATACGGAGCGCCATAGCCGCCATATTGAGAGCCATATTGCTCATCTTCAGGCGCGCAATTCGCAGGGTCGTCATACTCAGGGCCAGGAGAGTAAATACTGCCATTACCTAAACCACAAAAGTGACAAATTGTACCATTGGTAAATGAAGGTTACCTTGAGACCCGACTCGGTCATATCGCCTGTTTTGTCGAGGCATCGATTGTGACCCTGACCGCGAGTGGATCTGATGGGGTGTGTTCATTCCCGATGGTCCCATTGTTCCTGAGTGAGGGTGAGGGAAAGTCTGGAATTGCATCGCTTTGCTCGGATCCATTTCTTCACGGAAGCCCAAAAGGTGGAAGGTAGCGTAGGGACAGATCTCGTCGTCCATGCCTAGAAGATGGGTATTTGTTTGTTTTGCGATGGTCTGATTGGGTGAATGATGGGCAAGCAAGCGGACAAAAGCGAGTGATAACTTACGTTTGGAGGAGACAACCAATAAGCCTACATGTTAGAGCGTTAGTCGGTTGTTTCGCAGTGTAACATGTTTTATACACGGTGTGCAAAAAATTGAAACAAGCGTGTAGGGGAAAGTAGGTTCACTTGATTGAAAAAAGTAAATTACGTTATTGGTATTGATCAAAAATGGTAGATGCGCCGGGTCAGGGTGTCAAAGTATTGTTTATTTTTCATTTGATAAAAATAATCTTACGCAATTTTTTGCTGTGTCAAATAGATAAAAAATAGCGTTTTAATTATTTCTCAAAAACCTGTTTTTTGTATCATTATAAAAGGTATTTTAAAGACATTTTTACACCCATTTCTTGTTGTATCTACTGTATATGTAACGTAAAAACTAGAGTTAAAAAAATAATATTCGTAACAGCATAATTGTTTAAAAATTTAATTGAAATAAATTTATTTTTTTTAAATTTTAATTGAATTGTTTTGTGTTTATAAGTATAAAAAACTTCCACTTGTCACTATGTAAAATTACACATCATAAATATGCTTTACAACCAAATATGTAATTCTTTATTGTTTCGATAAAATGACAGGACGTCCCAAAAATAAGTACTTAAAAGAAAAAAAAATATACTAACAAAAATGTGTTAGAAAATATAATAACTTTGAATTTTATTTTGAAAACTTTTTCTTCATCCTGCCTTAAGTATATACCTTTTTTAACAAAAAGATACAAAAATAAAAGTCCTAAACAGTTTTCAATCTTCTATTTTTTAATTTCTAATTGAAAAAATTGTAAAATATATAGGGTGATTTTAATAGAACAGAAATTTACAGATACAGGTCTACAGAAGTCAAAATAACTCAATTTATATTTATCCAAATGTTTATAGTTTCTGACATAGAGATGGTAACAAGTTTCTTTTTGGCGTTGTAAACTTCAAAAAATGCAATATAAACAAAGTTTTCTTCTATATTATAAATTTTGAAAAACCTTAGTGATTATATTTTTGTTGATGCTGCGGCTAAAACCCTTTTACTTCAGAAACTATTAACGAATTTTATAATTTTATAATTATCGAATATTATGACATTATTTTTGCATCTTTTATCCTCTACTATCATCTCTCAGAACTATTAAAATCTACACAACTATTAAAATCACCCTGTATTACTATTAAAAAAATTAAACTGATATTGATACTGATACACAAAGCTCAAATTACATTTAACTAAAAATTAAATTTAAAAAATTAACAGTTTTAATCATTTGAATATTTTGCTTACTTCTAGTTAAATTTAGTAGAGTAGTAAAGTGGATTCAAACAAAAACTATATTAAACACAGAAGCAAAACTCTTTTTATCAAAGATTCAATGTTTTTACTTTTTATTGTTGGTATGTAGTATTAAGATTTCTGGAACAATTTAATTCAAAGCCACTTTTACATTTAGCAATTCCATAGGTGAAAACGAAAAACAACACACATATGTGGTAAAGAAAATTGGGACATAAAAAAGTGGGTAACATTTTCAACAGTTAAAAATAATTTACAACTTTGTAATAAAATAAAAGACGATTTTTGTACTTCAATCATGAAACACCCTGTATAGCTAGTTACGTCGTCTGACTTGTTGATAGGTACTTTTATTAAATATTTAATTAGTGCTTTAGCAAAACATTTTGTTAAAAAAAAATAATAATTAAATTTCTTATTCCAATAAAATTTTTGGTTTATTTCAGTACAAAAAATTACAACTTTCTCTTAGGGATAAATTAGAATGTTGGTCAATTTTGGGAAACTCTCCCCTACATGTTGCAAGCATTTTACTTCATTTCATTATAATTAAAAAAAAAAAGAATAAAACATGTTGTTGTGTAAGTGGCAAACCTGTTAGTAACTCAAACACGCAGACAGACGACAAATCTAAGTACTGTAGTTAGTACCAGAAGCACGAAAGCTTACAAACCATTCTGTAAGTGGTAAAATTTTACCTCTGTGAGTATGTACAGTCTCGTTTGAGCCCCTTCTACTCCTAAGCTCTTCGTACAAGTGTCGTCTCGGATCCCAGGTAGAATGAGAACGATAATGAGCTCCTATTGCACATTTAAAATAATCAAGCATTTGTTGCATGAAATGGATGTCAGCTCACACAGCAAAATTTGTTAAAAAATAAATAAATACACAGCGCGGATTAGGATGATTCTTCGTCAAATTCCGGTAAGGGAAGTTGACGAATGCGCACAGCAATGAACTGAATATACACAAAATTAAATTCGAAATTAATAAGACATGCATAAGAAGCGATGGCTGATTCTTACTTAAAACGGTACCTCGCTTGATGCGATCACAAGTATTATAGTTTGAGCCTGGAACGGGGGGTAGTTTCCGATTGGGGGGTGCGATGTAACCAAGCTCGTCGCGTAAGTCGGGCCGGCGTTTGTCTAAAGTCGAGGAGGCGTTTACGGATTGGTTGTAAACGACGTCGTCTGCAAAATAAAAGGGTGTCTCCAAAAGGGGCCGTTACGGGGATTTATTAAACGGACATAGAGGGCCCACAAACACTTTTTTCAAATAATTCAATCCAAATAATTTCACGTAATTCCACGTCAAAACAATCACTCGATATATCCCAAACAAATTAACTGATGTTAACATTCGTTTAAAAAATCGTTATTCTTTTACAAAAATAAATGACAAAGTAATTACTGTGGTTTTTAAAAGTCAAATTAAAACAGTCTTTAGTCACTACAGCTCATGAAATTCTGGTATTAATTTTACGTTTTTATCTGTTTTTTTTTGCATTTTTTGTGTCCCCCTAAGTCGCTCAGAATTTTTTGTGCTGTAAAATGTTAAAATTTTTGTTGATTTTGACGTACAATCGCTTCTGAGACGGGTCTGTAAGGGACCGTTCGCCCTGCGAGAAAGAGCGACGCAAATCACGACAATGCCGACAACGACAACAACAACCGTAGCGGCAACTGGCACGGCAATATTCAAGTCGACCCAGTCGGGTATCCAAGGAAAGAGCATCTTAACACCGGGCGATTCTCTAATTGGCGCGATTGTACCTAGAAATAAAGAAAAAACACCAACTTTACCTTTATGATAATTCCCTTTGCCCCGCAATACACAAATCACAATAATGGCAACAATTATGACCAGAACTGCTGCCACTACGGGGACTACAAGGTTTAGGTTCGCCAGGATTATTTGAAATGTGTCCTCTTTGGGGATTTCACGGGCCGGGGCAATAGTACCTGAAACGAAAAACAGGCCCGTTATCACGCGAAAACTCATCTTCAGGTACTATTGCACGTACTGGAAGCAAAACAACAACAAACGACAACTGAATTTACCTCCAGTGACGGTAAGAGTTGCGAATTCGTATTCGGCGACGTTAAAACCGGCGTTGTTGTGAGCGGTGACGCGAAGGTGGTACCAACAAGCCGGGTCCAAGTCCAAAAGGACGAAATTCTGACCCAATTTCACGTTGTTGGAAACTTGAATCCATTCCGTACTAGTCCTAGTACCAAAAAATTTCAATAATAAAAACACACTAGCAAAAGTACCACTCACTTCTTTTTGTGCTCGATGACAAAGTAAAGCATGGGACAACCACCATCAGACCATGCACTCAGATGAAGAGTAATACTGTTTGAAGAAACTTCAATGAACTTCTCCGCGCTGGGTATTATGGGTTTTTCGCCACGGGTTCGCGGGTTCAGAGTATCAGACGGGTCCCCAGTCCCGATGCTGCAATTTAAAAATGATCAGATTCACACCACTAAGTCATAAGTAGAGACCGGATTTTAAGTAAAATGCCTTTTTTATTCTATTTAAGGCTCGTGAAAGGGACCCAAAATTAGAAACATTTCAGATGGAATAGGGTTCGTACACAATTTTTTTTTACGTCCTAAAATCTTAAGACGCCAATATTCGTTCTAAAACGACAAATAAAACCTTTTCTTTCCTAAAACCATTATTTTGACATGTTTTCAATTTGTAACACAAATAATTTATTTATTTTTTTACTTTATTTCGGGACTTTGTTATGGCCTTTCTGCCTCATTATTTTTGTTCTTTTTCGTTTTAAGCAAGTCAAGTTTACTATTTTGATTTTACAGCCGCAATCGATAGAGAAATTTACGAGGTTCTTGTTAGCTACGGAAGTGGTAATACTTCTGTGCCCTGGACAAGTTAAAATTTATCTTAAATGCAAAACTACAATTTCGTTGCCAGTGTAGCCATAGAAAAGTCTCAAGCTACAGAAATAAGAATGTAATATTTTGTTATTTGTCTTGTACAATGCAAATTGACTTTTCAAAAATCATTTCACCCATCTAATAAAAAAAACATTATTTTGTTTATTGTTTTTTTTAGTTATGCAATATATCTCGTGCTATACAGGGTGAAACAAAAAGACGGGGACAAAGAGTAACCTAAGATTTCCCAGGTCAAAATAAAGCGATTTAATTCGATTTACCTCTATCTCAAGTTGCACTGTTTGAAAGTTAGAAAACGCTAATAAAATTGTTTTTTTGTTTAAAATAATTATTAATAATTCCATTATTGTTAACTAACCCAAACAAGAACCCAAAGAAAGCAAAACCTATTTTTTTTTAAAAACAATTTTAAAAACAATAACAATAAATGGCCAACGTCCAAAGTTTTAACACATCTACTTAAATAATTTTTTTACTCTAAAACCAAGGCCGATACAAAGATACAAAAATTGTTTAAAAATAATGTACCTTTCAAATATAAAAAGAATTACGCCCTTCGGATTACGTATAACAATAATAGGGCTTAAAATGTGTTAATTGGTAAGTACTTTACAATAATAATAACACAAAAGAAATAGCACTAAAACATGGGTTTTGATATCAAATTGTTAGTACCAAATGTCATAAAAATCGAGTACTCCATTAAAAGTTATTAAAGAAAAACGGAAATATTTTTTAAACTTTGGCGCCTTCTAACTTTTAAACGGTGCAATTTGGTGTAGAGGTGTGGTAGAGGTGTGGTGTAAATGACTTTATTTTGACTTGAGAAATTTCAAGTAACTCTTTCTCCTCATCTTTTTGTTACACCCTGTATAGTTATCGCCACTTCTGTCACTTTTCACAATGTTTTATCTGTATGAAATAATGAAACCTTCAAATTTTTCTTTTACACAAAATCAAAAGTTTCTGATCAATTTCTGCTTAAAAAATGCAGTTGGGATGTTATCAGTGTGACGATAGCTATAACACAAGGTGCATATCCTCAGACTGAGTTTAATAAGAGGATTTTTTTTTGATTTTGCGCCAAAACTGCAGGAATAACATTTTTGCTTAATCTGAAACGCGCAAATCTGTAGTTAAATCTTTATTATTATTGTGACTCAGTGAAAGTTCATTTTTCTCTTGATTTTGGACAAAGCAAAATGGTTTACGCAAGTTAACATTAAGAGATATTATAAAATAAAAAGACATTTATTCTCTTAGGATTTTAGGACATATTTTTCTATTACAATGTCTTATTTTATGTTTTTACTGTCCTTTTTTAGAATCTTTTTTTCCATTTTTTTAAGGTCCTAAATCCGGTCTCTAGTCATAAGTCATTCAAGCAAAAGAAAAATACCATTAGAATTTGCGCTAAAATCACTGACCTGTTATAAGCCTTGGCATACACCTGGTAGCGCGTGCCACACAGCAACTTCTCTAAAGTGTACTTCTCAACAGTAGGACCAATCTGCACCGTCTCCCAGTCCCCGAACTCGGGCTTGTAGTGAATAGTATATCCATGAATCGGCTCAACATCCGACTCGTGTGGTTTCAACTTAAAAGTGAGCGAATTCGTAGTAGTTGAAGTGAGAGCAATTTGTGGAGCATGTGGAGGAGCATTGACAATCAACTGGTGAGTCACCGTGTCTTGTCCRTARTCATTTTCAACGTGACACGAGTACTCCCCTGCGTTATTCCGACTGACATCACGGATGAAAAGAGACCCGTCTGGTTGTTGCCTTATTTTATCGTTTGTGGTGAACTGGACTCCCTTTATTTTCCATGTGATGACTGGTGGAGGTAACCCAACAGCAAGGCAAGGGAGAGTCACGTCTTCYTTGTAGGTYGTGGTAAACGTGTCGTCAAACGAGGCGATTTTGGCTGGAACTAAGGAAAAAATTCTCTCTGATGCTTAAACTAAGAGAATAAAATTACCGCTCGCGCTTGGTGACACTGTAACTTTCTTCGACGGTTGCCCTTCCCCAATAGTGGTAGCCGCGGTAACCCAAAACTCGTATTTCAAGTTACTGTCTAGGTTTTTGGCTTGGTGACTCAAATTCTGATTACGCAAGTTTGGTACGATTTTTTGAGACGTTGGTTTAACCTCAGTTTTGTCATCAGCTGAGACTGGTTTGTAGTAGACGGTGTAGTATTCGACGATTCCATTTGGTTCAACTGGGGGCTTCCAACTGGCCAAAATCGAATCAGTTGACATCACTAGAGCTTTAACTGCGATTGGAGCTTCCGGTACTACAAAGTCAAAATTAGACAAATTTTTACCAAAATTTGATCAAAGTACCGTCTTGTTCAGTCTGACAGTGAATAGGGGTTGTACGAACACCATCACCCCCTGAAGTGTAAGCCAGGACTTCCATGCTGTAGTTTGTGTATTTTTTAAGGCCGTGGAGGATAGTCTCACTCGCAGCGGTGATTTTAGTGTCTTTGGTATTTTCATCTAGAAGCATATATCTATGAGCACCATAATTTTTTATTACATGTTGACTTACCAAACCAAGTGTCTGATGGTCCATAAATGACTTTGTAGCCTTTAATGACCCCATTGGCGGCGTTAAGAGGCGGCGAGACCCACGAAACCCGAATCGTTTGAGCCGTCAAAGTGGTACAAGTGGCCTTATCTGGAGGTTGTTCTGGTACTCCCTCAGCCGTGTAAGCCTTAATATCATCAGACAAGGGGCCAGCTCCGACCTTATTAAACGCTTGTACCACCACAGAGTACTGGGTGTAAGTCTTCAAATTCGAGATTTTCAAATGGTGTTCCTTCCCCTCCTCACGTCCGAATTCAACAGTTTCAAAAAGATATGGCTTGTCTGAATTGGCCAACCGGTAACCAACATAATAGCCCAAAATRTCGCCATTCCACTCCTCTCGTGCTGGAGGTTTCCAATACACGACCAATGAATGTTGGTCGCTTGTTTCAACTCGGATACTGGTTGGTGGTCCTCCTGGTACTTCTTCTGCTGTGATAATAGTGACAGTATCAGAAGGTTCACTTGACCCAATCTCGTTTTCTGCGACTATGCGGATGTGGTACGTGGTGGCAGGTCGGAGAGTGAAAACCCCAGCTTCGGTTTGGTCACCTGGGACTAGCACCCGTTCGGTGTTGCCCTCCCAACTGACTTTGCTTTGTTTGTATTCGATCATGTAGCGAGTGATGGGTGAATTGCCATCAAATGGAGCAACCCACGATAATTGGACACTTCGTCCCGACTTGTCTAAGACTTTCAACCCATATGGTACTTCTGGTACTTCTTGTACAATCATGTTGATACTAGTGTCGTCACTCCCGAAGGCATTAGTGGCCACACAAGTGAAGAGAGCAGAATCTGAGCGTTCGGTACGTTTGATACTGAGACCAGAAAGGACACCATTGGCTAGAATTTCCTCCCGGATTGTGTATCTATTGTCGCCTTTTGGTTCCAAACGTTTATTATTGATATTCCACAAAATACCAATCGGTTTTTCGCCTTTGGCCTCGCATTGGAGGACGGCAGGGTCTCCACGACGGGAGGTTTGGTTTCTCAGTTTAATATCGAATTGTGGCGGGGCTAAAAACAACAATTAATTTTTTTCATCACAGTTGTGGCCAATACCTTGAACGCTGATTTGGATAACTGCAGATAACCCAGACCCAATCCCATTGACAGCCTCACATAGATAATAACCCTCGTTTGTTTTTTGTATATTATTAATTGTTAAAGTGCCATCTTCGACTTTAATATCGGGATTGTTTGGTTTGAAATCTTTGTAATCGCCGGGTGAAACCCCTAAAATTCAGAATTTATAGTTTGAGAATTGTTATTGAGTGGAGGGACTAACCAGTAGCCCTTTTCCATGTCACTACAGGCTTGGGGAACCCATCGGCTTTACATTCAACAGCGGCATCAGAGCCTTGAGCAAATGCTTTGTCTGTTGGTTCTAATATCCACCTTGGTGGCACTAAAAATTAAATTCGGTCAGTAAAAATGTTTTTTTGAACTTGCAAATGTCATGCAAAGTAATTTTGAAAGCCGAAATCGAGCTTCTTGCATGCATTAATAATTTTGTTGGCCAAAAATATTCTCAATTTGATAAAAAGGACTGATTTTGTCACATTTTTCCAAAAGACAATCGCTTTCAAATGTGAAAGCGTAAAATTTTTTCGAGAAAATCTGTACTTTTTATCTTCGGCAGGAAGGAACTAATAATATTGTACTCGGATTTTGAGAAATTAAATAAAGTTTTTCCAACACAGTTTAGACATTTTTTGTTTAAACTAAAATAAACTTCCAAAATTCCAATAAATAAAAGCAAAAACTGAACACTTAAAAAAACAACATGAAAAAAGAACTCTTTTTTTGTAATTGAACATACGCAAAATAATAATCAAATATGTATTTTTCGTACTTGAATGTTTTCCAATAAAAAATGTTTTTATGACCGTGTTGGAAAAATTCAAAGGTGACGCAAATGAACATTTTCGTTCCTTCTTAAATAATAATATGTTTACAGTAAATATAAATTGTCAATATTATTTCAGTCCCTCCTTATCAGTTAGTAACTGAAAGAAGTGAAAGGACAACAGAAACAAACTTCATGCAAAGAGTTAACTTAAAGAAGAAGAAGAAAAAGTGCACAGGACATGGAAAACGGGAAAATCCCTACATCTCAGCTCAGGAGTGGTGTAGGAGAAAGGAAAAGGTGCAGCTGAGATCGCATCATTGCCAAAGTCTCGAGATGGTGCAACAAGAATTAGCCACGTGGAAGCTTTAAACAGAAGCCCATCATCCGTCGAACACGCAACAGACATAAAACTTGCAAAAGTACCATAAACATCTAACGACGCTGTATAATCACTAGATCCGGCAGGATTCCGAGCAGTGCAAGTGTAATTCCCACTTTGRAGTTCCGACACGGAATCAATTAGAAGCGAACTCGCCTTTTTGCCRATCATTGTAGTTATAACCCCACTATTTGAATCGAGAAGACCCCCTTGAAAACTCCAAGTTATGGTCAAAGGAAGATCACCTTCTGACACCAAACAAGTCACCTGAGCGGTTTGACCGGAATGGAYAGGAGTATCGCCAAAACTGAACGGTGAAATGTGGGGTAAAACTGAAAAGAAAAACTACTCAAAAAGAAGAAAAAAGAAGAGAAAACAAATCAAAAAATGTGTTAACCGTTGACTAAAAGTTGGGTCACGTATTCGGCCTCTCCTGCTGCGTTTTTGGCCCGGCAAGTGTAATTCCCAGCGCTGGTGTATGAGACAGATTCAATTGTCAATATTGAGCTTCGTTTTCCCACTTTTGCGATAGAAATTTCGGCAAAATTGTCAAAGGTTTTCCCGTTTAAAGTCCATTCTATTACGATAGGTAGGTCTCCTTCTGCTACTAAACAGTTGACTTGAGCGTACTGACCGGAATGAAGGGGATTTTCTTCGAAATAGAAAGGGATGATTCGGGGTGAAACTAAGAAATAAATACAAGAACACAAATGAGAAATTACCCTTCACTGTTAAGACAGAAGAGTGACTAGCAACTCCTGCTTTGTTTTCTGCCACACAGGAGTAATTCCCTGCATGGTGTTCATCTACCGATTCTATGCTGATAACGGAAGTTTTTTTGCCGAAAGAAGCAATATTTACGCCTTGAATATCAGTTAAAGGTTTCCCATTTAAGGTCCATGAAAATTTCACCGGCATATCACCCAAAGAAAGACTACATTGAACAGTTGTAGATTCACCCAAATAGGAAGGTTCGTCACCAAAAGTGAAAGGGAGAAGTTTTGGTAAAACTAAAATGAAGGAAAATCAAAAGTACCATTTACTCGCAAATAAGCCGAATGTTCAATTTTCCCAGCCGGATTTTCCGCCAAGCAAACATATTTCCCTGAGTGTTCGGCTTGGACGGAATCAATGTTCAACTGTGTGATTCTTTTGCTGGTCCTCAATACTGTAATACCATCAATTTGTCCAACATTTTTCCCATTTAGGGTCCATTGTATTTCCAAAGGGAAATCCCCTTTGTTCACGATACAAAACACGGAAACCATGTCACCGGAATTGATGGGATCGCTTCCAAAATCGAAATGCGTGATTTGGGGAGGAACTGGAAGGAAGCAATGCAAAAAAATAAAGCAACAGAATGGAGGAAAATTTGTAACACAATCAACCATTAACTTGTAGTTGAGTCACGAATTTGGCACTTCCTGCCCTGTTTTTGGCCAGACAAGTATAATTTCCAGCATGGATGTATGACACTGCTTCTATGGCCAAAATAGAGCTGCGTTTTCCCATTTTCGAGGTGGAAATTTCGGGAAAATCCTCAATTTTTTTGCTGTTTAGAGTCCATTCAATTTTGATGGGTAAGTCACCTTCAGATGCGAGACACGTGACTTGGACGTACTGACCGGAATGGACGGGATTGTCTTCGAAATAAAAAGGGGTAATTCGTGGCAACACTGGGAAAAAAGGAAAAATAAGAAAAGTTTGGAAGTAGCCTTAATTATTAGTTCTGTTGTGTAGCTTGAAATTCCGGCTTTGTTGGATGCTAGACAAGTCACATTTCCGGCATGTATTTCCGAGAGTGAGTCAATACTTAAAACCGACATTTTTTTCCCAAAGGTTCCAATAGTTATTCCATCAATCTTTTCAACGGGTTTGCCATTTAGCATCCATGAGAAGACCACTGGAGTATCACCAGATGAAAGACCACACTGCACGTTAGCCGAATCTTTGATAAATTTTGGCTCATCTCCGAAATTGAAAGGCTGGATYTTTGGCAAAACTAGGAAAATCAAAAACAAAAATTTGGATTTGGTTTTGGTCAGGGTTTTTGGTTAAAAAAGCAAAAAGCGTGTCCGAGTACCCTTGACAGCTAGAGTTGCCGTAAATGCCGAAACTCCTGCTCGATTTGAAGCTAAACACGTGTAGTTCCCGGCATGTTGGTCATCTACTGAATCAATACTCAAAACTGAAGTTTTTTTCCCAAACGAGGAGACTCCAATTCCGTCCAAATCAAAAGTAGGTTTTCCGTTCAAAAGCCACGAAAAACTAACCGGAATATCCCCCTTACTAGCATAACACGAAACTTGCACACTATCTCCTCTATTGGCCTCTCCATCGAAATTAAAAGGTGTAATGTGGGGTAAAACTGGGAAAAAACAACATAACTCGAATCAGAAATACCATTCACGTGCAAAACTGCTGATTGATGTGTGATTCCAGCCGAGTTTTTGGCAATACATGTGTATTCACCGGCGTGCTCAGCCTGGACTGAGTCAATACTGAGTTGGCTGATCCGTTTATTGGTACGCATTACTGTGATTCCTTGAATTGTTTCAACTGAACGATTATTCAAACTCCACGATATCGTAATAGGAAAATCGCCTTTGTTTACTGTACAAGTGAGTGAAGACATGTCTTCGGAATTGACCGGATCGTCGGTAAAATCAAATGGGATAATTTGGGGTGGTACTAAAAGAAAAAAACCTAAATGTACCATTGACGTGCAATATCGCCGATTGGTGAGTTATTCCAGCCGGATTTTTGGCAAGACAGGTATACTCGCCGGCGTGCTCAGCCTGAACTGAGTCGATACTGAGTTGGCTGATTCTTTTGTTAGTACGCATAACTGAGATTCCTTGGTATGACTCTATGGACCGGTTATTAAGCATCCAAGAGATTTCAATGGGAAAATCTCCTTTACTGACGGTACAAAACAGGGAACACATATCCTCGGAATTGACAGGATTGTCGGTAAATTCAAAAGGAGTGATCTGAGGTGGTACTACAACAAAAATCATTTTTGGTACCATTGACATGCAAGGTTGAAGAGTATGATGCATTGCCGGCCGGATTGCTAGCCAAACAAGTGAATTCTCCGGAATGGTCAGCTTGAACTGAGTCGATGCTGAGTTGACTGATCCGTTTGTTGGTACGCATGACTGTGATTCCTTGAATTGTCTCGACGGATTGGTTATTTAAAGTCCAAGTGATATCGATTGGAAAATCTCCTTTAGTAACAATGCATGTAACAGAGGCCATGTCGGCAGAATTGACAGGTTCGTCGCCAAAATCGAAATGGACTATTTGGGGTGGTACTGTGAAAGATTTCAAACTAATGAAACTAACTAATAGTTAAGAAACTAAAAAACKAGAAACAAAAAGTACCGTTGATAAAAAGTTCGGCACTGTGTACTGCCGTCCCACCCTTGTTAGCAGCGATACAAGTATAGACACCACTGTGTTGTGGTTGCACCGCATTAATCGTAAGTAAGTTGGTACGACTTCCAATCAATGTTGTCGTAATCCCCGACTCCAAATCAATTTCTTTCTCGTTCAAAGTCCACGTGATATTAAGAGGAGTATCACCTTTACTCACATAACAATTCAGTTGGGTACTATCTCCAGTATTGGCTTCACCATCAAAATCAAATGGGAGAATATAGGGTAGTACTGTGGGTTAAAAGTGCATATATTACAAAAACTGGGTACCGTTAATAAGAAGGGTGGCAGTATGTGAGGCGGTACCGCCACGATTTGATGCTTCACAAGTGTAATTTCCGGCGTGTTCCCGATCAACTGAATTAATATTTAGTAGGTTGGTGCGAGCCCCGATTGGAAGAGTTGTGATCCCAGATAATGGGTTAATGGGTGCCTTATTGAGAGTCCATGTGATGTTCAAAGGAACGTCACCTTTACCGACGTGACATGTGATTTGGACGTTATCGCCAGTGTTTGACTCGCCCTCAAATTCGAAAGGAGTGATGTGGGGTAGTACTGGGTACAAAAAATAAAAGAACTCTTAGTCTACTAAGTACCATTGACGTATAAATGGGACGAAAAAGTCGCAAATCCGGCTGGATTCGCCGCCCGACATGTATATTCCCCTGTATGATCCGCAGTGGCACTCTCGATGCTTAAAGTACTCAGTTTTTTGGTCACGTGGTTAATTAAAATGCCAGGTGAGTTGATAATAACTCCGTTGAACAACCACGTAATATTCAAAGGAAGATCCCCCTTACTTATGGAACAAGCAACTGAGACGCTATCACCAGAATAGACTTGTTGGTCACCAAACTCGAAAGGTACAATTTGGGGTGGTACTAGGGAAACAAAACTTTGATTTATTAATTATTACCATTAACGTTCAATTGGGTGGAATGTATGCCAATACCGGCAGCATTTTTGGCGATACATTTGTAGTCTCCTCTATGATGGGCGTCCACGGAATCGATACTCAAAGTACTCAACCGTTTGTTAACCAAACTGACCACGATACCAAACTTTTCAACATTAGTGTCATTGTTGAAACTCCAAAAGATGTGTAAAGGCAAATCACCCTTATTTACCGAACAAGTCAGAGAAACAACATCACCAGAATTTACAGGATCGTCACCAAAATTAAAAGGGAGGATTTGGGGTGGTACTAAAACAAAAGTGACAATTAGGTACCATTGACGTGGAGAAAAGTCGAGTAGCTTGTAACTCCAGCCAGGTTTTTGGCGATACAGGTGTATTCCCCAATGTGCTCCGCTTGAACCGATTCTATGCTCAAAGTACTGATTTTCTTGTTGACTCGAATCACTGAGATGGTACTATCGGTGTTCACAGTATTATTATTATGAGACCACAAAATATCAATCGGTAGATCTCCTTTATTTATGGAACATGTCAAAGAAGTTGAATCACCAGTGTTGATGGGATCGTCACCAAAGTCAAAATGGAGGATCTGGGGAGCGACTGAAACAGGATGGTACTTTGGATAGAAGCAGACTAAAGTAAAACAAAAAAAAATCGAAGTACCATTAACGTTCAAGAAAGCTGAAGCACTTGTAGATCCTGCTGTGTTTTTGGCGGTACATCGATACTCTCCGATGTGCTCAGCTTGGACCGAGTCAAAGCTAAGAGTACTGATTTTTTTGCTCATTTTTAAAATTACTATATTTTCGTTGCTAGTTATAGTCTTATTGTTGTGAGACCATGTTATTTGAACTGGGAGGTCGCCTTTACTTATAGTACAAGTCAAAGAAGTCGAATCCCCTGTGTTCATAGTTTCTTCGCCGAAATTAAAAGGTAGGATTTGGGGGGTCACTGGAAGGTCGGTTCAGAATTTAAATAAAACAAAGTAACCAACAAAAACTACTAAACAATAAATAAAAGTACCATTCACGAGTAAATCTGCGGAGTATGAAGTGGTACCAGCCCGGTTTTGGGCAAGGCAAGTGTATGTCCCTGCATGCTGTGCTTGCACTAAGTCGATGCTAAGAGTACTAATTTTGCGCCCGGCGGTACTAACAAGAATACCATCGCTATCGCGCACCATTTTGTTATCATGATACCACGAGATGTTCACTGGTAGGTCACCCTTGAAGACTGAACAAGTCAAAGAAGCTAAATCACCAGAATTGACCGGTTCTCCTCCGAAATCAAAATGAAGAATTTGGGGGGCAACTATAAACCATCAGAAGGGTATATAAGGTGGGGCAAAAGTGGACAGAAATACACTAAAATTATTATTTTTACCGTTGACGCGCAAATAAGCCGAAAAACTATCAATTCCGGCTCTGTTTTCAGCAAAACAAGTATAGGTTCCTACGTGTTGGGCTTGGACCGAATCTATAGTCACAGTACTAACTTTTTTCCCAGCTTTGGTTATTAAAATCCCATCATTGTAACCAATAGTCATGTTATTATGGAGCCACGTGATGTTTATTGGTAGATCCCCTTTATGTACTGTACATTGCAGAGAGGCAACGTCCCCAGAATTGACCGATTCTTCGCCAAAATTGAAAGGTAAAATTTGAGGAGGGACTGGAAATACACAAAAATTGTGTGGTTTGAGGAGAAAACTACTAATCAAAACGTCAACACAAACAAGTACCGTTGACGTTCAAAATCGCTGTGTAACTGGTACTTCCGGCCTTGTTTTTGGCTAGACAAGTATATGATCCTGCGTGCTCCTCTTGCACTGAGTCAATGGTCAAAGATGTGACTTTTTTGCTAACTTTTGAAATTGCAATGCCATGATTAGGTTCAATGGTCTTATTGTTGTGCAACCATGTAATTTTGATGGGTAAATCACCCTTAAATACGGTACATTGGATCGAAGCTACATCTTCAGAATTGACAGACTCCTCGCCGAAATCAAAAGGTAAAATTTGGGGTGCCACTGTAAAAGGATGATTTGACGTGGAAAGGTAGGTTCACAGAAGGTTTGAGGCCCATGGTTGGTCAAAAACAATAAAGAATGGTGTCAAAAGTACTTACAAATAAAAATCACTTAAGAAGAAGAAGAAGTAAAGCAAAATAGACTAGTACCGTTGACGTTCAAAACCGACGAGTAGCTTGCAGACCCCGCTTTATTTACAGCAGTACACGTGAAAATACCAGAATGGATTGCTTCGACTGATTCTATACTCAAACTACTGATTCTTTTATTGGTTTGTGACACCGTAATTCCAGGAATGGTGCTAATGGTTTGATTATTGAGACTCCATGTAATGGTTATGGGAAAATCGCCTTTGATAGCAGCACATTGGGTTGTTGTCATCTCACCGGAATTTACAGGTTGGTGGCCAAAGTCAAAAGGCATGATTTGGGGGGCCACTAGGTAGGGAAAAAAATGCAAACAATGAAACTAAAACTAAAGTACCATTAATGTTCAAAATTGCTGAAAATTCAGAAAGTCCAGCTTTGTTTTCAGCTAAGCACTTGTATTCTCCACTGTGGTGGTCTTGCACTGACTCTATAGTGAGCTGACTTGCCCTTTTATTGGCTTTGATAACAGAAATTCCGTCCAATTCATTTACGAGTTTATTATTCAGTGTCCAGAAGATTTTGATGGGTAGATCACCTTTTGTTACGAAACAATTGACCATAACCATATCGCCCGAATTAATGGGGTCTTCGCCAAAATCGAAAGGGTGTATCTGGGGAGGTACTAAAAGGTACAATAAATTTGCTTAAAAACAAAATGGTGAAGTCAAAAATAAAGGCCCATGTGGTGAATAAAAAAACGAGTAAAAATATTTGCTGAAGAACAATAACCAGACTGAATGTTGATCTAATGCAAATTTTCTAAGGGATGGAAAAACAGAATAAATCTTGGGAAAATAAGGTCAAAAAAATAAACAGTTCAAAAATACCGTTAACATTCAACAATGCTGAAAATTCCGAGGCACCAGCCTTATTTTCTGCTACACACTTGTATTCTCCCCTGTGATGATCTTGTACAGATTCTATGGTAAGTTGGTTGACTCTTTTATTCGTATTTGTGGAACTAATTCCATCGAAGTCAACAATGGGTTTGTTATGTAAAGTCCAGTAAATTCTGATGGGCAAATCACCCTTTGTCACAAAACAATTGACAATAACCACGTCTCCTGTGTTGATGGGGTCCTCGCCAAAGTCGAATGGGTGTATCTGAGGAGGTACTAAAGGTACGATAAATTTGCTGGGAAATAATGGAAAAATCAAAAGTAAAAGCCCATGTGGTTAATCAAAAAGTTCTAAAGAATGGTGAAATAGGATGAATTTAGGAAATAAAGTTGAAACAATATTGAAACATTTCAAAAATACCGTTAACATTTAAAAACGCTGAAAATTCCGAAACTCCGGCCTTATTTTCTGCCACACACTTGTATTCTCCTCTATGATGAGCTTGTGCAGACTCTATTGTGAGTTGACTAGCTCTTTTGTTGGCATTAGTAGCAGAAATACCGTCAAATTCTGCGATTTCTCTATTATTTAATTGCCAGTAAAACCTAATCGGTAAGTCTCCTTTTGATACCAAACAATTTGCCATAACTATATCTCCAGAATTAATAGCGTCTTCCCCAAAATCAAAAGGATGTATTTGTGGAGGAACTGCGAAGCACAACGAAAATTGCTTAATATCAAGAAGAAATAAGTACAAAATCAATATACAAAAAATCCACCAACGTTGATCTTAAAATACCTACTTTTAGAGGAAAATAGATAAAAGGGTAATATAGGTAATAGTAAAGACGGTGTAAAAATGGAAAAATACCATTAACGTTTAAAAATGTTGAAAATTCTGATACCCCAGCCTTGTTCTCTGCTACACACTTGTATTCGCCTCTGTGATGGGCTTGGACAGACTCTATAGTAAGTTGGCTGGCTCTTTTGTTGGTATTCATTGAAGCAATACCATCAAACTCACTAATTGGTTTATTATTTAAACTCCAGTAAATTTTTATGGGTAAATCACCCTTTATTACCAAACAAGTGGCAATAATAATATCACCAGAATTAGTCGCACTATCCCCAAAATCGAAAGGGTGAATTTGGGGTGGAACTGTAAAAAGCAAGTGAATCAGAAAGGGGAAAACACAAAAAAAAAGATATCAATGAAAATAACAAAAGTACCATTAACATTCAAAAAAGTTGAAAATTCTGATACTCCAGCCATATTTTCTGCGATACATTTGTACTCTCCTCTGTGATAAGCTTCTAGCGATTCAATCGTCAATTGACTCGCTCTCTTATTAGTATTCATGACAGTAATACCATCAATCTCACTAATTGGCTTACTATTCAAAGTCCAAGAAATTTTAATCGGTAAATCACCCTTCGTTACGAAGCAAATGGTCATGAGAAGATCACCAGAATTAACCGAGTCTTGGCCAAATTCGAAAGGATTTATTTGAGGAGGAACTAAAAATGGTAAAAACACCTGAATCTGAAACGAAACGACAGAAGGCCCATGTGGAATAGTGCAAAAAGAATAAATTAAAATAAAAAAAATACAGCGTGCAAGTACCATTAACGTTCAAAAATGTCGAAAATTCAGACATCCCGGCCCTATTTTCTGCGATACATTTGTACTCTCCTCTGTGATGACCTTCCACAGCATCTATTGTGAGCTGACTTGCTCTTTTATTAGTATTCATAACACTAACACCATCGAATTCGTCGATGGGTCTATTATTCAAAGTCCATGAAATTTGAATTGGTAAATCACCCTTTGTTACAAAACAAGTCGTCATGAGAAGATCACCGGAATTGACCGCATCTTCGCCAAACTCGAAAGGATTTATTTGAGGGGGAACTGGAGGAAGAAATGAAAATTTATTCAAACGAAAACTACTACTATGACACCTAACGAAAAAAATATACCATTAACATTCAGATAAGTAGAATACTCTGCAACTCCAGCCTTATTCTCCGCAATACACCTAAACTCCCCTGCATGACGCTCCTGGACCGATTCGATCGTAAGTTGACTTGCTCTTTTATTATTCATGATTGTTATACCATCAAAGTCGCTAAGTGGCTGATTATTTAAAGTCCACCGTATCTTAAGTGGAAAATCACCTTTGGTTACTGCACAAGTGGCAATCACGGCATCACCAGAATTAATCGATTCGTCTCCGAAATTAAATGGATGTATTTGGGGAGGGACTACAAACCAAAGAAAAAAACTATTCAACAAAATCAAGCAACAAAACTGATTTTAACACTAGAAAGTACCATTCACGTTCAAAACGGCCGAAAAACTCGAAGTCCCAGCTTTATTTACGGCGAGACAAGTATAGGTGCCTGAATGCATCGCCTCAACCGAATCTATACTTAAAGTACTGATTCTTTTATTAATTTTGGAAACAATAACACCTGAGACATCACTGATAGAACGATTATTCAAATTCCAAGTGATAGTAATGGGAAAATCACCCTTAGTTACAGCACACTGCGTCGTGGCCATATCACCCGAATCAACTGACTCTTCGCCAAAATCAAAAGGGACAATTTGGGGTGGTACTAAAATAAATAATCTAAGCTAACAACAATCACCATTGACGCGCAAATATGATGAAAAACTCGCATTTCCGGCGTTGTTGGCCGCCCAACAGGTGTATTTCCCGGCGTGGTGGGCCTGGACGTCGTCAATGGTCAACTGACTGACCCTTTTTTTCGTCTGCATGACATTCACACCTTCTATCGTTTCAAAAGGGCGACCATTAAGTGTCCACGTGATTGTTAAGGGCAAGTCGCCCTTAATTACGGCACAATTCACGATTGCCATCTCGCCCGAGTTGACAGATTCGTCGCCAAATTCGAAAGGGTGGATTTGGGGGGAAACTGGGACACAAAAAGTAATTTTTACGTGTAGTACCGTTTACGTATAGTGTGGATGAATGAGTGATCGTCCCCGCTTTGTTTTGGGCAGTACACATATAGGTTCCGGCGTGTTTCGCATCGACTGAGTCAATACTCAAGGTACTTATTCGTTTACCCATCTGACCCACGGTTATTCCTCCAATGGTTTGAACTGGATGACCGTTCAAGCTCCACGTTATGTTAATAGGGAGGTCTCCTTTAGTTATAGCACAGTTCACAGTTGCCAAGTCGCCTGAATTTGTCGGGTCTTCGCCGAATTCAAAAGGAACAATTTGGGGTGGTACTAGGGTAGTGAAGGGAAAAAAGTGTTAAAAGCAAAACACAAAAGTACCATTAATAAATAATGAAGTGGTATAAGTGGTCACTGAAGCTGAATTGCTGGCCAGACATGTGTAATTTCCTACGTGGGTGCTTTGGACATTGTCAATACTCAAAGTACTGACTCTTTTTGAAGCCCTATTGATGACAATGCCGTTAGTTTGGTCGATGAAGTGGCCGTTTAAAGTCCAAGAAATGTTTAGAGGATAATCCCCTTTTGACACAGTACACTGGACAGAAACACCATCTCCTTCGTTGATTGAATCTTCACCAAAATCGAAAGGAATGATTTGGGGAGGTACTGGATAAGAAAAAGTGTTAGAAAGTGGACGCACCGTTGATGTTTAAATCTGCTGAAAAAGTGGTACTTCCGGCGGGATTTGAAGCAAAGCAGGTATATCGTCCCGCGTGATTAGCTTGTGCCGAGTCAATTGTCATTATACTAACTCGTTTTAATTGGCTGATGATAATTCCATGAGATTCGTCGACAGTTTTATTGTTTAAAATCCATGTGATATTTAATGGGTTGTCGCCTTTAACTACGGTACATTGCAAGGAAACTGTGTCCCCTTCATTGACTGAGTCTTCCCCGAAATCAAATGGCAAAATTTGAGGAGCCACTAGAAGATTTCGAAAGTAAAGAGCCCTTGAGGTGAAACTGCACATGGTTTGAGGTAAGGTAGAAACAAAAAACTGAACTAAAGAACAAATAGTCTAGTACCATTAACGTCTAAAAAAGCAACATATTTGGACTTCCCCGCCGCGTTCGTGACGACACACGCATATTCCCCTTTATGATGCGACTCCACCGAATTAATATTAAGAATACTGGCTTGACTACCGAATGAAGAAATCGAGATTCCTCTCGTGTGATGTGTTATGTGTCTGCCGTTAAAAAACCACTTGATCTTAAGGGGACGATCGCCTTTAGGAACGTAACATGTTAAAACAGCCGTATCGCCGGCATTCAACGGACCATCGAACTGAAAAGGACTTATGATAGGTGCCACTGTAAAAAAATTCAACGGGACAAAATAACACATGGGCCTCTTCTGTGAAATGTATACAAATACGAAAATAATGAATTTACGGTGATATACATGATACACTCACGGCTTACCTTACGCTGCAACACACTCTGAAAGAAAATCACAACTTAATTATAAGTACACACGCGATATCTGGTAGTCCTGCCGTCGTTGAATCCTATCACAAAGCTGGAAAATTGCACCGCCACATCACCAGTTTGTATGGTCGGGCAATGTGTGAATCTTTACAACCCGATCAAGTGATGTGGCAGTGGGTACAAAACAGTAAAAATTTGTACTCACCCATGACTTGGACTTCGAGAGAGCCTCTGGCACTGTATCCCTGAGAGTTTTTGGCGACGCAGTCGTAGGTCGCTTGGTCGGACGCTCGTTCGACGTTTTCGATAATGAGAGTACCATTGATGAAAACTTTCTGTTTCCTGTTGATCGGCAATTGTCTACCATCTACAATCAATAAATCGGTGAGATAAACACAAAAATTCTAGGAGAACAACTAACCTCGCTCCCATACAACACTATCCACCGGATGACCCGCAAAGGGGCAATGGACGATGAGAGTACCCCCAGCCACAATCGCTTGCTTCTCCATGGACCTCACAAAGGGTAAACCATAAACATTTATCCTTGCTGAGTGATCCGCTGACCCGACTTTACTACTAGCGACACATCGGTACAACCCGCCATCATTCGTATGGATTGCAGTGATGTTTAAATGCGAAACAACATCACCATTCACCGTGACATACTGCCCGATTTGGTTTCTCTCGCTGTTGGACAACCTCCGTCCGTACAACTCCCACGTGATTTCCGGTGTCGGGTTTCCTGAAGCGATGCATTTCAAAAAAACTGAATTGCCAGGCTGGACTGTCTCTTCATTGAAGGCGTGTCTGATTTGCGGTGGCTCGAACCTTCCTCCTAACTTCAACTCGGCTGTCGCCTCGGCACTTTCCTGGTCATTGCGGATAAAACACTGGTACATGCCTTTGTCCTCCTTCCGGACTGATTCAATCCGTAAAACAGCTTCATTGTGATCAATCGGATGTCCGTCTTTTAACCAACTTATAGTCTTGATGGGATTTCCTGCCACAGAAATTAAATAAAATTATGATTGATTATGATTATAAGCAACGAACCTTCGAAATTGCAAGTGAAAGTGGCGGGTCTTCCGAAATCGATAGTCTGGACTTGCGGTTCGATCTTGGCTTTTAAGGGCGCTGTCACAGTTAGAACCGTTTCAACGCTTTCTCCTCCAACTGAGTTGTTTACAACGCAGAGGTATTTCCCCGAGTCTTCGACTTTGGCTTCGCGGATGATGAGAGTCCCAGCGACTTGCTTGACTCGGTCGTTGAGGGTCACAGCTTGTTTCCGCGTGGTTCCTTCGACGAATTTGTACCACCTGGAACAAGGGAGAACCACATTTAAGAACTACTCGATAATTGCAAAAATACGGGCTTGGAGTATTGTTTTACCTAAATAATGGAACGGGAAAAGATTGAGCGGGGCAGAAGGCCACAGCTGTTTCATTTAATTTTGATACCCTTATATCAATCGTACGGGAAATTACTTGAGGCCGAACAAATCCAGTCGGTTCTGAAAAATCACAAGTAAGAGAAGAAGTACCTTTTGACAGGTGTTGGGAATGACTGAGCGTCGCATAGAAGAGCAACGTGTTGGAAATTATGAGCGAGTTTTTTATTTAAACCGTCTCCGGAAATTTTAGGGGCTGTCAGACCAGTCGGTTCTAGACAAAACGGAATTGTAAGACTGTAAGTACCTGAATTTAGGGATAGGGTAAGCGGAAACTTCGCAAGTTATTACGATATCTTGACTGAGAGGTACTTCAATGACAATGCTACCATCGATTTTGCGACCGGACGATTTCGGGGGAACGTTGTTGGTCGGTTCTAAGACAAATTTTATGTAAGAATGTGACAAGGAAAGGGTGACACAGTACTACACTAGCAACATCAAACTTACTTAAATACCGGATAAGGAAAACCAACGACTGGACACATAATTACGCCATCGCTTTTTTCGGGAAAAGATGTTATCTTCCATGGAGTTTTTTCCCCCACGAGTTTTGGTGGTAAATTATTAGTAGGTTCTGAAAAGAACCAGCAATTAGGATTCTGGAGGTACTCAACAGGCGTGATAACAAGCTAACTGTGAGAGGAGAAAAAGCAAAACGAAACAATGCAGAATCCCTATGCTGGTTCATGCATGCACTTACCTGTTTTAGTTGATCAAGCAGCACTAGGAGTACTTTCCAAGAGGATTACTTACATGTATCGCGGGACCGGATATCCGGTAACCTGGCAAGTTAACCAAGCCGTGCTATTTTGTACCACTAGAAGTACTTTCCAGCCTTCGAACTTTTCACCATCTTTTTTTGGTGCTACGTTATTGGTTGGTTCTAGAAAGGAATTGAACCGAGAGATAACAATCGAAATAGTAACTCAAACGGGCCTTTCAAACTTTATTACTTACATATATCTAGGAACAGGGTAACCAGTAACCTGACAGGTTAACCAAGCAGTACCAAGTTTAGGGATTTTGACTAACTGATGACCTTCGAAACGCTCGAGGTCTTTTTTAGGAGGAACGTTATTTGTAGGTTCTGGAAGAAAATTCAAAGATGATGGAAGGTCCAAAGACGATTCTAACGAGCACTTTCAAAATGGTGGCCAAAATAATGCACTTACTTAAAACGTGGTACCGGAAACCCGCTCACTTGACAGGTCAGCCATGCAATAGTACCATTTGCAACATTTAAAACCCTCCAACCTCCAAATTCTGCTCCCACTTTTTTGGGAGAGACATTATTTGTGGGTTCTGTAACCATGCAAAA
The DNA here is from genome assembly GCF_015345945.1 of Tribolium madens. Taxonomy (NCBI): domain Eukaryota; kingdom Metazoa; phylum Arthropoda; class Insecta; order Coleoptera; family Tenebrionidae; genus Tribolium; species Tribolium madens. The sequence goes on from NW_025400983.1 coordinate 7,263,514, forward strand.
AAGTAAGTACTGGTAAGTACCTGAATAATGGGACAGGGAACGCCACGACTGGACACATGAGAAAAATCGTCTCATTTACGTTTTCCGATACCAAAGTGAAGCCAAATTTCTTGTCTAAAGCCTTTGGGGCTATATTATTGGTCGGTTCTGCAAAAATTTGCCCAATCAATTTACCTGTATAGAGGGACAGGGTAGCCAACCACGTCACAAGTAACAAAAGCTGTTTGGTTTCGAGGGTGAATCAAAATCACACCTCCGTCATACTTTCGACCAGGGACTTTAGGAGAAATTTTTCCCGTGGGTTCTGGAAGTTTTAGAAGGATCAGAAAAGTGGTGAAAAAAGGGTACCCATGCAACCAAAGAAATAAGTACCTAAAAAGGGGCACCGGAAACGCCACAACTGGACACATCAGAAAAACACTTTCTTTCACATTATTAGAAATAGCCGTAAATCCAATTTTCTTATCGACGGCTTTAGGCGCAATATTATTGGTCGGTTCTGTAAAAACAATTACCTGTATAGAGGTACGGGGTACCCCACTACATCACAAGTAAGAAAAGTGGTTCGATTTTGGGGCCTGATCAAAATTTTGCCACCTTCGTACTTTTGACCGGGAATTTTTGGGGAAATTTTGCCAGTAGGTTCTGGAAAAAAAATGTGGGGGATAGATGGTACCCTTGCAATTACCTGTAGATAGGTGCAGGAAAACCTTGAGCTGCGCACAAAAGTGGGACCGTTTTGTCCCTTGGTGAAAAACTTTTAAGACCAGAAATTGTCTTGTCTTTGGCAGTGGGGGCAACACTAGTTTGAGGTTCTATTTAAAAAATGGTATAGAAGTACCTGAACAAAGGGGCAGGGTATCCCTGTGCTTGACAAAGTAGGCCAAAACCCATACCAACTGTTCGAATGTAAGTCGAACTGACGGCATCGTTGGAAAATGCCGGTGCTTTCGACCCGATTGGTTCTAAAGTTCAATCAAAACAAAATTAGTAATTTTTAGACGTACCTGAATAGAGGGGAAGGTTGGGCTTGGGCCGGGCAAAGTAGAGCAAAACTTTGATTTTGGCGACGTTCAAAAGTGAAACTTTTTGAATCCGAGGAAAAAGAAGGTGCTTTAAGGCCCACAGGTTCTAAGTAGAAAAAAAACCTAATTAGAATCAAACTTACCTGAAAATCGGTATAGGATAGGCTTGAGCTTGACACAAAAGTCCAAAACTCTGATCAATCGTACGAGTGTATGAAATACTGGTCGCATCATTTTGAAAAGTAGGTGCTTTAAACCCGATTGGTTCTACCAAGAGAGCAACAATTACAATTTTGGAAATTGTAGTACCTGAACATTGGGACTGGAAGAGCTTGAGCTGGACAAAACAACACAAAACCGTGTCCTTGTTGTATTTCATAAGAAAAGGTTTTGGAAAGTGACGAAAAAGTTGGTGCCTTATATCCCACAGGTTCTAGACAAGAAAACCAAATAAAAAAATCTGAACTCAAGTACCTGAATGAAGGGGAAGGGAAACCTTGAGCCGGGCACAACAAAGCAACGTTTTGTTTTGAGTCTCTCTGATAACCCAGGACTTTTATATCGGTGGAAAAAGCCGGAGTTTTGGTCCCCACCGGTTCTAAACGAAAGATTTAGTAAAAAATCACCTGAATGAAGGGACGGGAAATCCTTGAGCTTGGCAAAAAACGGGTATTTCCAAACCTGCTTCTCTCTCCACGTATTTGAATTTAGAATCGGCTAATAATTTAGGAGCTCGCGTCCCGACCGGCTCTAAATTAATTATTATAACAATTAGAAAAGTAAAAATACCTGAATGTGGGTGTAGGGAAACCCTGTGCCTGGCATAAAAGCGTCAAACCAAAACAGGAAATTTTCTCAATTGTTATACTTCTGACATCGGAAATTAAATTGGGGGCTCGCAGACCAATCGGTTCTAAAGACCAGAAACAAGATTTTTTTTCAATTACCTAAATGTGGGTGATGGGTAACCCTGAGCTTGACAAAGCAAGGCAATATCAGTCTTTTCCCGATCCTCAAATGAAGTCAATTTGACGTTTGAGGTGAATTTGGGAGCTCGCGTACCAACAGGTTCTACAAAATACTAACCTAAATAATGGTACCGGGTACCCTTGGGCAGGGCAAAGGAGAGCCAAAGATGAATTCTCTTTGTAATTAATGACCTCGTACTTAGAGTGAGACGAGACTTTGGGCAAAGTACTACTGATGGGTTCTACAGACAAAAAAACTACCTTAGAGACGGGACTGGGTAAGCTTGCGCTGGGCACATAAGGGTCACACTGTTCCCTTCCAAACTCTCAAAAGCGTGACTTTTATCCATTGTTGGGAATTTGGGTTTGACAAAACCCACAGGTTCTAGAAAAAATAAAATAAGTACCTGTAATTTGGGACAGGAAACGACTGTGCTGGGCACAACAATGTCGAACTACCACCGAGAAAAGCATCCAAAGTCTGGATTTTGGAAGTACCGGCTGTGAGTCGTGGTGCCACACTTCCCACAGGTTCTAGTAATAAAAAAAGTACCCTAATTACCTGAATCTGGGGACAGGGAATGCTTGAAACGGGCACTGTAGAGTGACATTAGACACGAATTTATCCCTAACTGTTCGAGATTGGTCTCCGGAGGTTAATTTGGGAGGAACACTTCCGACAGGTTCTGCGAAAATTGTGCAAAATGGGTACCATTGCTTCATTACCTGTAAAGTGGTGGCGGAAAGGCTTGTCCCGGGCATAGGATCGCAAAAGTGGTACCCTTAGTGTACTTATCGACAGTTGGGAATTTAGGGATGTTTGGTCTGACACTCCCTACGGGTTCTAAAGGGGAGAAAAAAATTAGTTACCTGTATAGAGGGACAGGGAAGGCTTGCGCAGGGCATAGTAGCGTAACTGTGGAATTACTTTTCGACACAAAACCTCGCAAATTGTCAGTTGCTGGGAATTTGGGTAAAACAGTCCCGATGGGTTCTATTAAAAAGAAAGTTTTTGAGGAGGACGATAACGAAATTACCTGTATTTTGGGACAGGGAAGGCTTGGGCTGGACACAGAAGAGTCAAACTTTCCCTCAAATGGCCTTTGAAGGTTCTCGAAATGTCAGTGGTTGGGAATTTGGGTAAGACGCTCCCGATTGGTTCTAACACACCAATAAATAATAATTAAAATTCTCAAAGGGGTACCCAAATTTTTCCAAAAATATTTATATACCTTGTGAGTGGTACTGGGTAGCCTTGGGCCGGGCACAACAAATTAAGACTATCATTTTGCGAAAAAATGTACTCCTTCCTCGTTTCCAGTGGAAATTTCGGAAGAACGCTTCCGACAGGTTCTACAATAAACCCAACTTACCTTAAAAAAATCTAAAAGACGATCAGGGGCCAGGGTACCCAAAAATTACCGAAAAACTACAAACCTGTAAGAGCCACAAGAATTTTTTAAGGAATTTGGTGGTAGGAGTTTGGAAAAAAGGACAGGTACTTAATTTCCAAAATTTTGAAAGTGCCCGTTTGAGAAGCAAGGGTACCCTATCCCAACATTCAGGTAAATTTAACAAGAACTGTGGTCAAGCATACGAAATGCTTGACCAGAGTTGCGACTTTTGAAGGAAGATTTTCCTTCAAAAATTGGAAATTAGACATGTTTCACTGTCTGCTGCTTTTAGTGAATTAATTTCAATAATTTATGGTCGAAGGTGCGCCTTAATCCATTAAAAATTCAGGCGGGATTGAGACAGCAGAGAGTGATTGTGTCAAGAAACTCGATTCAATGGCCACTTGACGCGATTTTTGGCTTATCGTGCGACATCCTGTCGCAGAAGAATTACAAACAATTAAAATAATTAAACAATATAAACAATTTTAATTAGTACTATAAACACTTTCCGTATTAAGCTACTACATATTTACACGGCTGTTCAAACAGGAAATTCAGTTATGTCAGGAATTTACTACACCGAACATTTTCCAAGACAAACAGCGGGTCTTATCATAATTTTCTCTTTGAAGATAGACGAGATGCCTCACTTTTTATAATTAGAACGCGTATTAATATTTATCGTGCGGTTGTCCATATTTATATTTCGGAAGGTCGTTTATTTACATTTACAATAGGAAGACGGAACTTTGTTGCATCAGAAATTTGTAAACGCATATTGTATGAATTCAAGTGGCCATCGAAACACGATAAGAATAATAAAAAGTCAACATGTGAACGATCGTTAGAATGAATGATGGCCCAAGAATAATAAAATGAATTGCGTTGACTTTTTATCATTTTGTGAGGATGTCACCAATTTATTTACAACAAATTATCACTTGAATGACTAAATATAAATATGTATTACCTCATGAAAGAAATCGAATATTCGGATTCACGCATTCGGTCTGTGGGTGGCATGAATTTTTTAGGAATGTCACAAAAGCAATTTGAGAGCTTTTCATCAGAATGTCAATATTTGGGTGTGAATTTTACCAAAAGAGCATTTTCAAACAAAAATTATTTCTCTATTCAATTCTTATTAACTATGCAATGAGAATGATGAAATTGAATCAAATTTTGCTCTCCCAATCATTACAGAAGCTTTAACTCTGTTTTCAAGTTCAAACAATTCGTTAAAACAGAGTTGGTGGTTTATTAAAAATTAAACTCAAAACAATTTCCATTACAGATTTTTTTGACATATTTCGTCAAATTATAAATATTATTATAAATTTTTACACAAAAGTGAACAAAGTGAATGCATTATTTTTAAAAAATATTATGGAAGTAGATAATAATTTGACAAAAAAACATGAGAATGTCCCAAAGTAAATCAATTCCTTGAAATTTTTTAATAAAATATTTTATTTTTTACGAATCTTGTCAAAATCCTACACCAGAAAATAAAGGACGAATTTCCAAAATAAATTGGAACACTTTAATCAATTGGGTAATAAATAAATTAAGTTATTTATTTACGCTTTTGTGTTTTCCGCGAAATAAATTACCAACAAGCTCAAATGTAAATCTCGCTATTTGGAGCATAAAATTCTAAATTAATGACATCCTCACTTGAAAATTTTCACAATTAAAAATCACTTACCCGTGATGACCAGTCTACCCTTGGTTGCACTTAATCTTGTTTCTCCAGTAAGCCTATGTTTGGTACGACACTGATAAGATTTATAACCATCTTCAGGTCCAACATCTCTGATGTGTAATTCTCCAGATGGTAGAACAAGATATTTACTGTCTGTTAATTAGAAAAAAAAATCAGTCATTTGATATCGTCTGTTTCAAAGCTCTCAATTTTCAGCCTTGAACATGACTCAAATTCAAGAGTGAAGTTGGGAGAATTGAAACGTTAAATTTCTCATAGCGTGTAAAATTGATGCGAATTCAAGGTGTCAATCAATAAATGATAAAATAATTGAAGAGTTTGTTGGCAACGGTGCACGTTCTACGTTAAATAAACTAATTAATAAATTAATTAAGACGTTGACAACATGTTGTATCGATTGAAGTATTGAAGTTTCCTCGAATCCACATTTTAAAGACCAACTTTTAATTATTAATTCCACTTGGTATCTTTATTGAATAAAATTTGCCCAATTGTGTTAATTAAAAACTGGTCTCTTTATTAAATTGGGCAAAAGCGGGTAGAGTGGGAGGGTTGAGAGTGGAAGGATCATGGATAATCGGATGGGAATTCCAGTAGCCCAAAATTGAAAGAATCTCAAACGACCCTTGAAAAAATCAATAAACACCTCAAGAGAAGTCAATCAAAAGACTCAAAACGCACCGTAACGATCGTCCTTGTTGACAATTTCGTCATTGTCGTCCTGCAGCCAGGAAACAACCGAAACGTAGTCGCTGACAAAACTGGGAATGTGGCACTTGAAGATGGCCGTGTTTCCTTTAAGGACACTTTCGTCCATCACATTCGCGTTGTAAGATTGAGAAACAACTGGAAAAGAAATTCACCGTTTGAGGAAAATGTAAACAAGGCAGAAGTGTTGTGATTATTTAATGAGACACGCAATGCTGATGAAAATCAACAATGAAAAATTCATTTCCGGGACGATGGACACCTGTCTAAGTGGATCGAGGGAAATGTCTCTTTCGGAATGCATCGGTGGTTTCCCGTGCCATAAATACTGTTCGGTGCCTAAAGGAAAACAATTCGAGGTTTTAAAAAGTCCTCCTATAAATATAGATTACTTGATTGGGGTTAAAAAAGTGGAATAGAAAAAAACAAAAAAATTCTTGCGATATAAATAATACCTACTATTTTTTTTTAATTCTCTACGAGAGCTATATGAAGTTGATAACAATCGCCAAATTAAATTAAGAATGTAGCAGTGGAGAAGAAAGACATCAACTTTTTACTTAATAATGTGGATTTGCTTTATTTTATTTTTTTTTTACTTTATGTTCTTGTTAGTACTTCTCCCAAAAACCTATACTATACAATTTCAATTAAGTACATGCTTAAATTTTACATTCATTCGGAAGCAATTGTCACAAGTACTAATTTAATTACTCAATATTGTTTATTTCAAAAGCGTTTCTACTGGCCTCTTTTTCTGTAATTTTGAATTGCTGTACAAAAGTATAAAAACAAAATTTACGTCAAACGCTATATTTTGATATTTTTCTAGTATTCTCGTTCAAGTGAAAGATTCTATTCTTTTACTCGTTTTTTTCCTTAGTCTTCTATATTGTCATATTTAGTAAAGTCTTAATGAAAATGGAATATTGTAAAGATTCTCTGAGAGAAAGAAGCCTTTGTCGTGTATAACATTTGTGCAAAGCTAAGAGAAATAAAATACTTAGTAGGTATAAATAAAATCGTTTATTGTTTTTGATACTACGATGCAGAAACAACTCAATCACACTCTTGGTAGTCATTTTAATTCATACTAGCCTCTTAAAAAAATATTCCTGAATCAAATTAAAAAAAAAACATAAGCAGATTTTAAATACATAATTGAAAAAATTACTGCCAACCAAAGTGCAAAATTTTGAATTATCGTGAAATAATTAAACAAAAACTCCAATGAAACAAAAAGTTTTTCCGGCATTGAATAAAAAACAGGTATTAAAATACCATGTAAGGTAAAATACCAAAAACACGTAAAAAATGTTGAAAAATTCTATCTATAAAAATTTCGAGGTTATGAGAGTTTAAATTTTCACTTTGACTCTATTTATTTTTGCTACAGGCAATTAGAAGAGGTAACAAAGAAACTGTATTCTAAATTGTAACTTTGCTTAATGTTATTTAAGACTTTTGTTGGCAAAATTTTTGTACCTTTGCTAAATAATTATAAATAAACATAGTACAAGATCATCAGTATCATTAAAAATGTGAAATGTCAAAAAAAATGTTAAAATTTTTTGACATTTTTCCATGTTCGTGGTATCTTATCTTACTTAAAATTACTTGAAATTTTTATCTGGGGCGTGTGTTCTGACACCCTGTAGACATTTAAAAATATTTAAGAAATAAAAAAATTCAAAAGCACTTAATATTTTCAAATTGAAGGGTAAAGTTTTAGAAAATAGAATTTACTTTTCACTGATTATTTAATCGTTTTCAGTCAAAAAAATTCAACCGGAAATAAACTCTTTTTAATTCTCTGTTTATATTTTGTTCCCTGCTTTCGGATAACATTTATTGTCACTCTTTACAAGACTATATATAATTTTTTAAATCTTGAAAACCTGAAATTCAAAAACAAAAATGCACTACAGCTGTGCACGATAAGATCAAAAACGTCAAAAATATCCAACCGCCCATTTATTTTAACACAAATTCAGGTCGGCTGCACTTTATGTAACTCATTTATGTTTCATGCATTTCATTTGTAAACCCACATTGTTTGGAAAGCCAGAGCAAGATTTCTGAGGTCACTAGCCTGGTTATCATTTTCGCCATTTCTRTAAATACTGCTTATGTTATGAATGAATATTGATAAATTTATGGACAGGARTGTATCGCAAGATGAGCCTAAACCCCATCCATCCAACCAAAATAAATCCACCCCTCTGTTTAATCGAATCAGTTTTGGATATGGAGAGTGCATTGGACTGAGGATCAACAGGTGGATTCGCGTAAAAAGTAGTAGTGCTACCGTAATCGTCACCAGGAGGCAGAAATTTGTTGTTGGCGGTGTCTTGCCACGAGACGATCTCCACGTGATCGGACACAAACGACGGGATTTGGCACTTGAACACCGCGGTATTCCCCTTGATTACAAACACGTCGTAGACTTGCGCCTCGTAATACTGATTAACCACTGGAACAAGCACAGGACTCAGTTCGGGAAGAGAAACAGGAGCGAGGTTTTTCCCGGGTTTTTACCCTGCATTTTGGTCAAATTCGGATCGTAAGCGAACACAGTCCCATCGTCGGCCACCCAAGCCTCCACTTGGACGAAATCAGTGACGAAACTCGGAACCAAACACTTGAGAATGCCAGTGTTGCCGTTAAGGACAAACTCGTCGATGACGCGACTCTGATAGAATTGCTTCACGACTGGAAAACAATTCGACTTTGAGAAAAAAACACGGGATGTTGGGGTGAATAAGCAAGGACGGAAACGGGAGTGCCGGTGCCGTTACCGTAGTTGTCTCCCGGTAAATACATGTTGCCGTTGGAATCCTGCCAGTTTTCCACCTGGACGAAATCTGAAACGAACGAAGGGACTTCGCATTTCATCACGGCTGAGTTTCCGCGGATGACGTACTCGTTGTCGGCTTCCACTTCATAGGATTGGGCGACGACTGCACCAAAAAATTTGAATCAAAACAAGGGGAAAACGTCGCCCGGAGTTCACACATGTGGTGGACACGTTTCACAAATAGATTCACGGCGTGGAAGATTGTTATCGTTGAGAGTGATGAGATATTACGTTTTTTAAAAGTGTGAGATTCTTATTTCCAAGACTTGAGAAACGGATAGTTTTCGTCGACAGAAGCCGCAGTATAAAAGATTATTGTAGTGTTTTACCCGTCTCCCGTCTTGTTAAGATAAAAGCATAAAAGCTTTGCTATAAAAATCTCCACGAGTAAATATTTTTGTAGACAAGACAATTCGCTTATAAAAGTATGAAGTAATGTATCTGTTGTTTTAATAAACGTTGTTCCTAAAAGAAACTCTGTGTGTGAAGTTGAAAAATAACGGGAAATACAATAAATTCCAAACCAAACAAAAAAAAAAAACTTTTTCAAGCATAAAATTGTGCATCTTATGGATTAATCAGTGTCACAATAAATTACAAATTTTCTTTTTTCTTTTTTACAATATCCAAATCTTCAAATTGTATAAAACTTTTTTAAGAGAATATCCTTTTTTTTTCAGACTTCACATACTTATTTAAAACATTTCTGTTTATTTGCCAAAAAGAATTGTTACCAATTTAATGTATGCTCATAAAAAATATTTCCAATATAAAAAAGGTTTCAGAAAAATTAATTTACATTTAAGGACATAATTGTTCCTAAATCATATTTAAAAAAACAACTCTATTACTCTAAGCAGATTTTACATACATAATTGAAAAAATTACTGATGACCAAAGTGCAAAAGCTTGAATTATAATGAAATAATTAGAAAAAGCTCAAATGAAAACAACCGAAACAAAAGTTTTTCCGACAGTGAATAAAAAACATGTAATAGAAGAGAAGAAAATATAGAATATTTACCACCATTAATTTTTTCGGAGGTTTTAAGTCTTTTCGTTACATGCCGATATTTAAAAATAATTAAGAAATGTAAAAACCCGTAAGAATTTAAGATTTTCAAAATGTGGGGTAAAGTTTTAGAAAATAGCATTTACTTTTCACCGATTATTTAGTCATTTTCTGTCACAAAAATTCAATCGGAAATAAAATCAACTTAATTCTCTGTTTATATTTTGAAAATTTGAAAAATAACTGGAATACATCTTATGCATTAATCAGTGTCACGGTAAATTATATATTTTATTTTTTCTTTCTTACAATATCCAAATCATCAAATTGTATAAAACTTGTTTAAAAAAGTATTCTTTTTTCAGACTTTATATATTTTATTTGTCATACTGTTTCTTGTTATTTAAAAATTATCCAATTTATCCAAAATACAATAACAATTTTGTTTGTCTTTGTTGAGTTAGTAGTGTTTTCATCTTATTAATTAGCGCAAGTTTTATGTTTTCTATAAAGTTCAATATTTTAATTAAAAAAAAAAAAAAAACAGAAATAAAAAAACATAAAGCAGTGCTGAAATCAAACAAGTCTTGCCAATTTCATATTATCTGAACTTGTTTACATTTGCTAATTTTTATTGTTAAATACCAAACAAATCGTTATCTTACTTTGTAGTGTAGTATTTTTTAATTTAAGAAGTTTCCTTTTATTTTCGTTGTTTTCAATGTTTTTATATTACTAATCATTAAGATTATTAAAAAAATTTTTCCTTTCTTTCTTATTTAACCCAATTTGTTAAAATTTACAACAATGTAGGAAAGTGAAATCAGAAACTAACCAGAACATAAACGTGCATTATTTTTCAAAACATATTACAAACACAATTTCAAAGGTTTCACTCGTAACTTCAGAAAATCAATATCCCTAAGGCAATTTCCTCTCCCTAATAGCAAAATTTAATTTCTAAATTGTATTCAGGATCATCAATAACTCACAAATTTAAACAAAATATCACTTTGTAACTCTCTTCCGTAAAATAAAATACGAGTAATTTTAAGTAAGTGAGTAATCTTCAAAATAAAACAATTCTTTATTACAGATATCGTGGTAGCAAACTGCAAATTTCGACTATGTCCTAAAGAAAGTTTAAAAACTAGGTAAAAGTGTAGACGAAAATATTGATCTAAATTTTCTCAGTATAAAATTCGTAACGTAAACTGTCCAGCAAGCCAATATTTCAAATACTCCGTGAACTCATCTCCAGTTCAGATATTTTTAGAACCAGAATTTAGAAAGATAACGTAATCGAAGATGGACATGAAGACAACAAAACCAGGCAACTTGGACACTGTTCAAAAAGATAGCTTCTCCCCAATTCCCACTGCAGCCTGAGAGTTTCGGCTCCTGGCATATCCTGAATAAGGATAAAAACAATGGGAACGAAAAGGTCAAAGGATGTGCGTCCGACTCGCAAACTTTGAATACCGTAACTACTGTTGTCGTTGTACTTATGAACTTGGCCATCGTCTGCGATCCAGGCATCGATTTGCACAAAATCGGCAACAAAACTCGGAATCTTGCATTTCATAACGGCCGCATTGCCCCTAATGACGTACTCGTTTTCGGCCTCGGTCACATAGTACTGGGCGACAACTGTACCAAAAACACCCCTTATTAATTACCATAATCGCTCGACGCTTTCATAACACTTCCGCTATCATCAATCCAAGATTCTACGTAAACGAAATCGGCGACGAAAGACGGGATACTGCATTTCAGTACCGCCGTGTTCCCCCGAATCACATACTCGGTCAAAATTTCCGCTTTGTAAAACTGATTCACCACTGGAAAAGAGCAGAGGATGCGATTAAATGCTAGGAAATTGGTGCAACAGGTACGATAAAAATATCGGCCGATCGATTAATACCGTAATTGGCGCTGTGATTGTAAAGAGAGCCGTCGGAGCCGACCCAGGCCTCCACACGGACAAAATCGGCAACGAAAGAAGGGATGTTGCATTTGAGGACGGCCGTATTGCCGCGGATTACGTATTCGGAAACCACCTCGGCCTCGTAGTACTGATTGACCACTGGAAAAAAGGGCGGACTGAAAGGCCGGAAATGAATAAACCATCCGTGGAAAAGGAACAGGAAACTGAGAGCAGGGCACTGTGGAAAAGAGCAAAACCGGAAGTCCAAATACAAAAATACGAAATTTTGACACTTTGTGAGCCTTCACATTTGTTTCAAACCTTCCAAAAAAACACATAAAAGTTTTTTTCGAAATTCTACAAAATTATTGACGAATTTTTCGAAACCACAAAAATTAAGCCTTATTCCTTCAATATTAAATACTGTTACTGCTTCTTTCTTCTTTCTTACTCACTTTGTTTTACTCCAGTACACTAATCTAGTTTCAAAATTAAAAAATTAAAGTCACAGCTTTTTGAAACGGGCATTACCTAGATTACCTAAATTATTTTAATGTTAAACTAACAACAGCGTTAACCAAAAATAAAGCACAAAATTCATATTTTTATGATGGGTCATTTTTCAAAAAAAACTTCAAGTCGATTTAATTTTTATAAATGCTACATCTTAAGAGTATTGCAACATTTATGGCGTCATAGAATTTTGAGTAATAACATCATCATTATTTTTTTTTAATGGCAAGCAACTATTTTGTTGACTGTTTTTGGTAATAGGTACAATCTTCTATCTTTTTAAAAGAAAATATTACCAAAAATAGTGAACAAAAATGTTGGTTGCTATTTAAAAAAATACTGATAACGTCGTTATTTAAAATTATTAACGTTATAAAGAATAGTATAATGAAAATGTATCAAAATAAACATAAAACAAACAAAAATAAAATCAATTTGTTCAAGGAAAAAAAATGACATTTAGTAAACATTATTTAAAAAACAAAAACAACTTTAAAATAAATATTTATAAAAAAATGACAATTCAAATTACATTTCTTATTTTTTTACCAAACCGGAAACACATGACGATTCTTAGAAAACCAAACTAAAGAAGAAAAATAGCAAAAGTAATTCATTTTCGATATTAAATTAATTTATTTAAAAACGGAAGATCTGAAAGCATATCAAACAGAATTTTTTATTAGATGCCTATTGAGTGGATAAAATATGGATTCGCTATACAGGGTGTTCAGAATTCGCGCCCTCTGAAATATGCCAAATAGGATAAGATACCAGGAACGTGAAAAAAATGTTCAAAAAATTCAACAGAACTAAATAACGAAATAAATAGGGTCAAAGTGCAAAATGTAAACCCCTATAATTTCGAAATTTTCATAGACAAAATTTGTTTAACATTTTTTCCTGGTATCTTATTTTTCTGGAGCGCAAATTATGAAACATCCTATACATATAGATATTAATTTTCCTCTCCATAGCTATACTATACAATTTTTTAACTAAATATGAAAAATAAAAGTTCTCTTTATTGATGACATAGTGTTCACTATTTTTGTCTGTAAAACTCGAGGGTAGAAGAAAAGAACAATAACACCCTTTGAAAAAATAAAAAAGTAAGACCGACTGATAATTTCTTGTTATTATACGTAAATGCATTTTTTATTTCTCTTGTTTTTTTTTCTCTTTACTCGTATCTGTATAATATTAACATAATATTGTATTAAAATAGGAGTAGTTGTTAAGAATCAGAACAGCCCTTGAGACATAAAAAGGATAAGAATGTAGCAGTAAAATGTTGTAAATTCTAAAATTGCTAAAAGGCAAAAAAATGTTTGCCTTTTTCTCCTCATAATCTCGATACGAAAACATTTTCGAAACCTTTTTGACAACTTGTAGCAGTCTTTCCAAGTTTTTATTTTTTGTTACTGTTTATTGTTCAACCATATTTTCATTTTGAAACAAATGTGAAGAACCTGTGTGTCTGTTTAAATATTTCCGTTCATTTTCTTCTATGGTGTAAAATTTTTGGCTACGCCAAAGAGCATTGCTAAATTTGTATAAAGTTCGCGGTTGTAAACCCTTCCACAGTCCCCTTTTCGAGCACTTTAGCCCCCAACACCTAAAGTACCATAATTGGCCTGCTCGACCCCATAGCTGTGCCCTTCCGTATCGTGCCACGACACAACCGTGACAAAATCGGCGACAAATGACGGTATCGAGCATTTTAAAACGGCGGCATTTCCACGGATGACGTACTCGTTATTGACTTCGGTCTGGTAAAATTGCTGGACAACTGCAAGAGAGACACAAGGGAAGAAAGTGCGACTTTCGGTCGTCATTACCGTCAGGCGCGCCCGGATAAAAATTCTCATTCTGATCGGTATGCCAAGAAACAACACTGACAAAATCCGCCACGAACGAAGGTATTTGACACTTGAGGATGGCGGCATTCCCACGAATCGCATACTCCTTATTGACGTCGGTGTCGTAGAACTGAGCCACCACTGCGAAAATTACCTAAGTGAAATAAAATCGCGAAAATTGCATGATTAAAAAGTAATCATGGTGGCGGCGGCGATGCTGGAAGCCTACTCCCAAGGCTGCTCCTAATTTCAACCTAGTTAGAAATTAATGAGCGAAAATCGACCTGAAAATAAAGTATTCCGCAATGGTCAATAATGGATCAATGGTCTAGTTTTAAAATTGTATTCCATTAAAAAAATACAAATATGTGAAAAAAGTGAAAATTATTCGGGCACGGTTGGTAAATAATACATTTCAACATCTGTACATACAGTTATTATTTACTTGACTTTAATTTCAAATAACATTCACATTATAAATCACTCCTTTATTCATATCAGACATGCAACCATAAAAATGTTGGCGTCGGAAGTCTCTATTCTATGTAATGTATACGTTGTAATTTTGTAATAATTATTATTAAACGGTTCCATAAGAGAGGCTGCTGATCCGGAATTTATAACGTACTGAGTTAAAAAACTTCATGTGTGTGAAAATACATACAACTTATTCAAAATCATAAATATTTTATGTTACACTCAAACTGTTTTATTTATTATTTTGTTTATTTATACCACATTTATGGTGGTTAGTGATTAAAAGCAAAACATTTTCTAAAATTTAAAAGTAAAACTAGTGTCATAAAAATGCTTCCTTGTTTGTTATTCATATACGTATTTTTCAATCAGAGTACTATTGTTTAAACAGAAACAAAGTAATTTCATTATTATTTTTTTTAGTTTGTTGTGTTACTCGTATCTACTAATTTTTTTTTTAAAATTTGATGTTTTGTGAAAAATTCAACAATAGTAAATGTAGAAATAATTAAAACAATTTTATACGCAAATGTCACAAAAGTGATCCTTTTATGATTAAATGTCACAAGTAAAAGTTTTACCTTTCAGGCAGAGAGTAAAAATTCTGTTTTTTCACTTAAGCGAACATTTACCAATGTTGTGTTTTTCTTGTCTTTTTCGCTGCTTCAGGAATTTCTGGAGAGATACATTGTAGGTCATCAGTATTCGACATTTTGCACTACTAATTGCACTAATATTTTCAACTAATTTTGTGTTTCTTTATTTTCAGTAGGTCCGTTTAAGAAGCAGAGGCGAATTGCTAGAAAGGGTAGCAGAAGAAGATGCCATCTATATAAGGTTAGTGCATTTTAATTTTTTATTTTGTTGTTTATCGCAAAGTGAAGTGTGATTTTTAAATGTAACAGTAAGTATTTATTAATTGTAAATAGAAATTAATTGTGTTTTAGATAAAATGTATAATTTCTTAAATTCTCTTTCAAAATTTTTAGAAGTAAGGCTGCTACCAAACAGTTTAAAATGATTAAGATTCAAAAAGCAGCCTTTTTAAAAACTTGTAATAGTTATTGTTAGGAAATGTTCAATACTAACAAAATTCATTTTAATAACATCAAAAATAATAAGTTAATTAATAATAATTCATTAAGTATCGAGGTGGAAGATCTGTATAGTGACGCTAGATTTTTATAATTTTTAAAATCGTTACAATTATTTAATTTAATAATCAGTCAAAATCCTTATCTTTATTATGTATTTTATAATTTTGAAAACTTCAAATAAAATTGTTTTAGTTTTAGGATGTACCTGTACATCCTTTCACTAAATAGTTTCACACTACGACTTTGAAGCAATCGCTCCTTCATTACCTAAGACTTGTCAAAACCGACATTCACAATGCGAACCAGATGTTGTTCTTAGCTTCAATCTTACCTAATTTTAGTAAAACAGAATAAACAAAATTTAGTCTCACTTCCTGAAATTAAATTAGAGAAATATAAAAAAGTATTTTTCAAACCACTGCCAGTAGCATGTCCCCAAACTTTAATTTGTAGAAAACACTTTGTTTTAATTTGTAATTTTACAACTACTCAAAGTTTTTTCTGAATAAAAATAGGTATTGAAAGTAAGTTTTACAAACATGTCGCAGGAAATACGAAAATATTTATTGTTTTCCAAAATAACAAATGCAGTGTAGTTATATAAATATCTGTTGATAAATTTTGATCTGCATTTTTGAATCAAAACTTTTTTTTCTAAAATATCAATTCACTTTGTTATTCCAAAGTACAGAATGTAACAAAAGAAAGTAGCCACGAAGGCACTATAATTTCAAAATCACAGATAGAGAGATTGTGGTTTTTAATTTATAGTATAGC
This sequence comes from Tribolium madens, assembly GCF_015345945.1. Classification (NCBI taxonomy): domain Eukaryota; kingdom Metazoa; phylum Arthropoda; class Insecta; order Coleoptera; family Tenebrionidae; genus Tribolium; species Tribolium madens. Next base: position 7,279,860 of record NW_025400983.1, read on the forward strand.
TTTTTATGCATGAATTTTATATAAATACTTGCATTTTAAATAGTTACTTTTATTTGTTCCTACACGGATTGAAATATTGAAAAATTCGAAAAGAATTATTTACCATGAATAAGTAATTGATTTTTGTATTTTATACTTTTTTAATTGAATCATGTCTGAGACAAAATTGTTTGTCTTATCACTTTTAACTATTTTTTTCTTATTCGTTAAGTGAAATTCTACAGATAAAATTTTCCTTGTATTAGGAAATACAAACCGAAATTCACTATATATYATCCCTCTGTTTTCTTTTCTCGTCAAATAATGCATAAATATGTAGTTTCTGCTTTCGTGTCCGCAACCACAATTTCCATTATTGACCACCGCTTTTCCTCACACATTGCACCAACCTGCCCTCACGTTGACATCCCTCGAATGCACCGACCCCACGCTATTCTTCGCCAGACAGACATAGACCTGCGCGTGTACTTCCTGACGGTAATCCTCTGCTCTGAACGGCGGAAATACCAAATTTCCATTGGCGAGCACTTGTCTCAATCCGGGGACGTCGCCGACGGCGGTTCCATCCGACCTGACCCAGATGATATCCGGCGTGGGGTTGCCATGGGCGCTGCACTCGACCACCGCTCCGGTGGTGTTGGAGAAGTCGATGCGATTCGGAGACTCACGGACGAACACGGGACCGGAAGTGTCGTCCTCGGCAGACACTCCGAGGACGAACAAAGTCAAAATTATCACACGGAACATTGTCGACAGTCCRCACACTGTACTAGCGCAACGACGATGTGCCAATGATCTGGAAAAGATTGGAAAATTAGTCGACAATTAGGACAACCCACGCGATCACTTTATAACGAGTTAGTAAGAACTGAGAAGCAAGTTGGAGTCACCAACTTGTGATTGATTTTAGTTCAGGTGATCAATTATTTAAAGTTAAAAATGAGGGAAATGGGATCGAAGATGCATTTGTGCAAGGTTAAGTTAATAAATAAATTGCTGTTTTATAGTTTTATCGCCGATTTTACTGAATGTTAAAAGTTTATTTTGGTGCATTCACAATTGACTTTGAGAATAATTAATTTCTCCTGAATTTATAGGTTGTACAATTGCGGACATCAAATTTATGTCAGTTCAAAAAATGTCACTGTAAGCCAGCTTTATTGTCATAACGATTGACGTTTGAAACTAAAATTTGAAAGTTTTAGTTGAAATTTATTTTAGGCGTCGATTTTCTTAAACAAAAATGCCAGCAGAATGTGTTTTTATATAATTCAATAAATTATTTWGATTTGTTGTCATTTTTTCTTTAGCTGTCAGGATAAAAATTACAAACACCGAAAGTGAGGTTAGTTGCACATAAGGCCCGTTTTACATTTTTATATTAGTCGAATGACAAAGCGTCCAAAATTCCGTATCCGCAATTGTACTACTTCCTACAAAACGCTTTATCTATGCTAAATAAAGTGAAAAAATTCCAACTCTACAAAACCGTAAAGATGAGATGCGAGACAAACTGTTTTTAAAGTCAAATAAAATTTTCAACCTTTCTGTTTTAAAAAGAAAATTTACTTCTTTGGAGTAGTAGTTTTTTTTAATAAGTGGTTACATGTATACTGACATAACACGAAGTGATCCAGAAAGACTTTGCTTGACAAATACTTGACGAACAACCCTACAAGATTGTTGATTGTTGAATTGTTCTTGATCAAAAGCGTACTCCAATGGTAAGCTTTAAAAATAAGAGTCAGGATTGCCAACAGATTTAGTCATTGTGAATCACTTTGTAGTATATTACATACTGAATAAGGTAATACATATACATACTAATATACTTCCTTCGAGGTTTGCATACTATTTTATTCGCAATCATCCAATGTTAAAAATAACAATTTACTAAAAAATAATAAAATATAAAAATAAGAAATAACTATTATTGTGTTTGTCTTCCATATCACCGAATTTAGAAACATAATAATGTGTTTAATAATATTTCATTTTTCCAACTCCATAAACCGTAAAGATGAGATGGAAGACAAACAGCTTTTGAAGTAAAATTTTTTCAGAATTTGCGATAACATTTCTGGTTTTTATTTAAAAAACATACAATTTGAAATAGTTAACTTTAATTCAATTAAAAACATTCAAAAACAATTAAACAATTAAAAATTAAAAGAAAGAAACCAAAATAACCAACACTGAAATAAAATAATGCGATTATTAACATTTATCAATGTAGGATTTGTTTCAAATCTGTTAAGTTTTGATTGGGGTCGATACCACTTAAACTCATCATTATAAATGGAATGAAATGTCAATAGTCTCTGCAAAAGAATCTTTAGCATTACCAATTTTTCCGTTTTATGCAACTCATTGAATCCTTTATTAATCCTTTAAACTACTGAAGATTTAATCAAGCATCTCTAAGTCAGTCCTTGTATAAATTATACTTAATAATTTTCTTTTGAACTTCTCGAGTCTAAATTTTCTAAGTGGTAAAAATAAACCAGAGCAGCATAATTTGGAGAGCTTTTACTAGAACGAAATGTAAAAAATATGTTTTTAAACATAAGAAATAAATCAAACTACTAATTTGGTACTTTTAATTTTTCACAATTACAGCCAATTTTCTACCATAATACTTTTGAATTGAAACTCTTCCCTTATATCAGTGAAATAAAAAATTTACAATTTCATCCTTCATCCGATTTTCCATTTTCTCGCTATTTTCTGCCCATAGCGATCACACCTAACCCATATTTTAATCATCCATACATTTCATACAACAATACAAGCATCGGAATTAAAACAAAAGGTGTGTAGAATTTCCTTCGGGAATAAGAATAGTAACACGAGGGGAAGTAACTTGTGCACGCATGTGGGTCAACAAGTAATCAAACAACGTGAAAAACGTGCATTCACCCTATCATTTTGTTAGATTTTATTTGTCTAAAATTGGCTCCAAGTTGCGATCGATATTTTCAACTCAGACACACAATAAAAAAACGTCCAGGCGACCAACAATACCTAAGGGATGACTATGAAAATGCAAACTAACCGTGAAAAAAACTAATTGACCCTTTTATGACGGCCATTTTGTGATGATTTGCCAATTTATGAAGGAAAGTGAATGAGTGCATCGACCACAAGGAAAACGTAAAAGTATTTTTAGAAAATGGGCGGTTAGTGGAAACGGAATGTTAACAACAGAAGCTACAGATAATTAAAATTCAATTAATTAAATTAAACTGTAACGACATTTTTCATATACTTAAGGTAAGTGCAGTTTTACGGCCGGCAATATTTTACTACAAGGTAAATTTCATTAGCAAACAAAAAAATAATGGATTTTTGGTTAGTGCATTATAATATGAACGTTTTTTTCTACAATTGCATTAATTTAAACTTAATTAGTCAATTAATTGATTTGATTGTAAGTAAAAAAGTTGTTTCAACTTGCGCAGTGTTTATTGATAGATAATTTTTTTCTGATTGATCAAGAATAAAAAATTTTAGACATAAGATTCAGCCGCCATTTCGAGCTACACATGGTGTAACAAATATGAAGGAATATTTGGTTCACCCTGTATACTTCCAAATAACTATTATAATTTTACAATTTTCTCAATTTTTAATTACAAATCGATAACAGCTGTTTTAGATATAAAATTAGTTGTTCCAATTACGATTTAATGAATGAATAAACAAGATTAAAAATATCACAAATACACATCACTTTGATAAATAAACGAAAACAAAAATGATTTTTTCAAACTGGCGAAATTATTGTCGTCTTAAATGCTTGTTGATTAGTGACACTTTTATCTTTAGGAACAATCATTACTCATTAATTATTTATAGGAATCGATATAACATTACATTTAGCGCATAAAAGCACTTTTACACCTTACGATAATATACGTATTTACATACATGACTGATAACGAAAAAAAAAAACAAAGAAAACGTGCACAAAAATAGAAAAAACGTATTATTGAGATGCATTTAATTTCTTGATAAAATAAACATTTAAGTACATCATCGCAAACCAGTTTTGTGGTTTTAATTTGAAATGGTATTTAAAATTTCCTCCAGAGCAGGTAAACTGCTTTCTATAGATCTCTGACAGCTGTACCATGTGGGTAACCTTTCGAAGATTTTTTTCTAAAAGCAGGTGGTCAAAGCGACCAGCTGCTGTACCAATCGAAATTTTTGATTCGTCGTCGACAAGGATAACACATGCACGCATGGARTATCCTCTTTATTCACTTCCTGTTTGGAACAATCCGAGCTCCTTAATCTAATGGTAATTCGTACATTTCCTTGCATATATTAAATCCAGAGATATTAATAACCCCTCTGTCTTTGTCCCGAGATAATAATCTCAAGCGTCTCAAAAAATTCATTAATTTTTGCAAAACCGGTCATCCTTGATTAGTCATTAGTTTTAAGAATTTTGCGAATTTCGGTCTAGGAGCTTCGAGGGAGACAAACACCGGCGTGGGTGATTTTTTAAAGGGTGGGTGTTTTTTTTTACAAAAGGAAGACTTACGGACTTAATCCTAAGTTGGGGTAACCGGAAATTACACCGAATACACTTATTTTAAAACACTGATTATTAGAACTTTTTTGTTATTACACACAGAGATGACACATCCTCGCGCACTAGAACGAGCAATCAACAAAACTAACGCAACGCCTTCCGCGGACTTGCACGAAGGGGGGTTCACCAACCGATCGAAGCTCGACATGCTGTATTTGGGGTTGCCTAACTGTGAGGTAAACAAAGGCTTTTGCCGAGCTTTTTCCGCCAAATTAAAAAAATGATAACAGTTAAATACAGTTTTTTTTATGTGTGTTGTACTGCAAATTTACTAAGCAGAACTAAGTGCCCTAATAAACAAGAATTTTTATATACGCTGATGTTTTATATGTAGTAGGGCAGTGTTAATAATAACTAAACAAGTAACAACGCTACAAATTTTTGCTTTCTCTTTATGAATGTATTTAAATTTTTATTTGCTCGATTTGAAATTGATGCTTTACTGAACGAGTAAGCATACAAATGGTGGCGTCTCAGAATCCAGTAAAAAAATTTCATGCACCCCTTAATTTAACAATCCTGTGAAAAATAAAATGACTAGCGGAGTAGATCAATAAAAATGTATTTTCAAGCCGCAAAATTGTTAAATTAAAAATGTACAGTTGCGGAATTAAAATTTCGGGCAGTATTTTTCTGTAACTTTAAAAAGTTCACTGTGACAAACTATCTTTTACTGTCATCATGACTGATATTTAACAATTAAACTTATTTCTTTTGTTGTTAAAATTGTTAATTAAACAATTTGTCTGTCTTTACGAATTGTTATCAATATTAATTGAACTAAGTGTAATTAAATCATCGCTTTGATCTGCTGCCTACGCGTTATTATGCCACAAATCACTATTTTTTAAAGTAAATAAGTCAAAATGACATAAACATGACAAGAGTAAATAATGAAAAAGTTGTTTCCGCAACTGTACTATAACACATCCATTACAGGAACGGCTCATGAAAAAAAGTTTGGTGCATTTTTGCAGGTTTCAGGATTTATAAAAAAAGCAAACGAATAAAAAAATTGTTTTCATAGATTTTATTTATATTAAATACTTAAAATTATGTACAATGCAAACATTTTTTTATGTATTAATTCCGTATTTTGATTTCATCTTATCAATCTCTTCCTGTTTCTTCTCAATATCAGTCTTTTTGAACGCTTTACTCGCCTGATAATACAAAACCACTAAATACCGATTACAAACATTGAAACCAGATAAATGGTCACAAGCATTTTTAGCATCAAAAATGTCCTCATAAACGACAAAAGCTGTTCCTCTTGTTTCCGGTGTATTACCAACCCGGATTTGTCTGATAGCCCCATATTTACCAAAAATATCATACATTTCTTCCGCTGTTATTTTATACGGAAGATTACGGATATAAAGAATTCGGTTGATTTCTGGAGGCAACCTAACCTATAATAGAATTATTTGTTCAGAGCATCAAACTATAGATAAATGTACTTACGTTTGCTTTTCTTTGCATAGCCAAAGCCATTGTGGAGTTGTTTGGTGTTTATTAAATGGAATAAAAGTAAAAACACAAATGTTTTTATTAACGAAAGATCAGTACCATTTATGTCAAAAAAAAACAGTACAATTGCCAACCTAACAAGTTCCAACTTCAAAAACCTACATAACTAAATAGAGAGCGGAAAATTTAAACACAATTATTTTTCGTCATCTAGTTCAGGAATATTAACATCTTTTAGATATTCAATCAACGCATTATCACTGACGAAAGTAGGATAATTCTCATAACGCATCAACGGTGTTACCGTTTCGTTTTTTTCAAACAATTCATCTGCCCGTTTGATGATACTTAGATCCAAGCCGACTTCAGCTGCAATTTTCATAGCGAAACTCATCGAAATACCTTTAGTCACTTTATAAAGAAACAAAAGTGCCCCATTTTCCTCCGAATGTGTCATTTTTAAATATTCAACAATATCATCTTCTGGTAAAAAATCAGAAAGGCTTTGATGGTGTGTCGAAACAAGAATATGAGGGCAACTCTTGCCCTGCTTATAAAAATCTGTCAAAAAACCGCAAAGTAAAGCAAAACCTTCTTCCACTGTAGTTCCCCGCCCAAACTCATCCAATAATATTAGAGAATTATTTCGCGCGTTATGAATGGCTTGTGTGGCCTATTTAATTACTTATTGTTAATTAATTTACTCCCAGAATTTGTGATAAAAACCTGAATTGTGTCAATCATAAACGCAGAAAGTCGCACAGCAGCCGATTCCGTCGCGTGCATTCTGGAATGTATGCTATGCAACATCCCAATGTTGGCACTCCTGGCAGGCACGTATGAGCCAATGTGGGCAAAATAAATAACTAGCGCTACTTGTTTCAAATACACACTTTTGCCACTACCATTAGGCCCGGTGATTATTTTAATGTGACTGTGGTTGTTTCCTGAGCAAAAGTCGTTTGGTTCAAAATTTGAGACTAATTCCAGAAGAGGGTGACGGCAGTCTCGGATTTCGTGCTTGTTCCTATTATTTAAACTAGGTCGCACGTAATTATTTTGGGCCGAGACTTTCGCTATTGCTATCAACCTAAAAAATTTTTTTATAAATTCAGTAAATAAAATTACTTATGGGAAAAATACGCATCGATTAGTGATAAAATTCTGAGAGGCTCTCTGATATCCTTGTTGTATTTAAGGATAAATGACGAGAGGCGTCGTAAAATGCGATTTTCGTGGGCGATTATTTCAGCGTTAATGTCGCCAAGGCTTTCGTCCAACTCTAAATCAAGATTTTTAAAAAATAAATAAATAACAAAAAAAAACATACCTAAACACATTGGATTCTTGTAATGTATTGTTCCACGCAACGTAAACTAAAACGCTTCAATAAATACTAAATTGTGTTTTTATTTATTTTTTTATACCATGAACTGGAATCCTAAATCTTTCAACTCCTCGGGATTACAATTCAATTCCCACTCCTTAATAGCAATCAAATGTCCCATTTCTGGTAAATACACAATTGCACATTCGTGTAAATAATCTGGTAACTGTTCTGCTGCCACTTCGGCCGCTGCACGAACATGTTGAGCAATGTCTTGTCGACGCAATTTCTCTAAAGTATTTTTTTAATTACAAGAAAGCCAAAATTTACAATGAATTACTGGCATCTAAACTTTCATCAAGTCCAGTTTTAATTACAGGCCGTCCTAAATTTTTATTATCGCTAAAGTCTATCGCCTTGCTTATTGAGTCTTCCAAACCAAGTAATTCCATTGTGACCGAATTGTAAAACTCGGACAGAAGTTCGCACGCATCTTGATAAGGAGCTGTTAATTCTCTTAAAAAAACTGTGTGGTAGATTGACTGAAAATGTCGCAATAATTGTTTTTAATTAGATAATTAAACAATACCCTGTACCTCAAGTAATTAAATGACAAAATGACTATAAGAATTTAATCATTTAGAAAATGTAATTATTAACATGTTCTTTATTATTTTTTATGATATAAAAAAACTCACCTTGTATAATATGCGCCAGTCCCTGCAAGTTGCTCTTGAATTTTTAATTTTCAAGAAAATAATCTGATTTTCAAAATAAATTTGTGAGTTACAAAAAGAGTACGCAAACTTACGGAAACGTCTGATAAATTTCTGATATTATCTTGCAAACTTTCGACAAAATCTTGATTACTTGGGTGCAAAACGAACGTAACAAAATCCAATCGTTTCGTAATTTCGTGAATATTATTTAGCGGCTTTTGTAAAATATTTCTATAAAAAAGTGAGTGAGCACACACTAAAATATTACATGGTTTTCATGCAATACTTAAGACATATTTGACCAAGTTTCGACTTGCAACTAGACGAAAAAAGCCGATAAACGCTAAGACCTTCTCGATTACTCGCCTGTAAGCCCCTTTTAAAACTCGCGTCGTGTGAACATTGTTGAAAAATTTGTAGTGCGTTTAGTGTGGTCCAATCTATCAAGACATGCCCTCGACTACAAGGCCACTCTTAGTTGAAAATAATTAACATAACCTGAATTACAAACAGTGAAACTTGGGACACTTGTATGAACTGTAATTCATCCCTAGTGGACAAAAAGTGCGCCCAGTTTTTATCAAGATATTTAACCAAAGCCCCTGCTGCATGCACTGAACATCTATAATCGAAATTGAGCAAGGAATTTATGTGTATTTCTCTTTCCGCTTCAGACATTTCCGACGCGCCTATGAGACTTAAATCGCAAAGTAGAGATCTGCAAATTTCGGACGCTGAAATCATTTTTGTGAAAATTAAAAATGTTACACTAAATTTCGCCTACAGTATTCTTTGAGTCGTAGTAGAAACATGTTGGGGGGCAGAGTCCTAAGCGAATCAGTCGTGGTGGTCGCTTCGTTGACCGATGCCACAACATCTATCACATGTTTGACGTACTCATCGCTCATCTTACCGATTGTTATTACATATTTTGGGGCTACTTCACGATATATGGAACACGTCATGTAATACTGGGGGGCTAAATCCAACACTTCTTCATAGACGTGTAACTATGAAAGGGATTACTACAATTTGTGACAGGGATAAAAGACTTACAAGCTTCCCGTTGAAGTTGAAATAGGCGGCCCCAAGCTTGCCGGTTTTCCACACTAGAGACAAAATTTTCGTTTCCTCGTCGCTATTATCGTCATTTTGGACACTGTCGGAGTCGTCTGGGGTGACAATATTTGTCGCATTATTGCGAATTGTGAAAATTAAATCACTTTCGTCAGAAATAACCATTTTGTAATTGTTTTAACAAATTTCAAAAATCAAGTCTCCTGTTGAATTGTCAGGTCATTGTTGCCAATCCATAAAAATTAAATACAATTTCCTTTAGAACATTTTTTTTTATTTATATCAATATTATAAATAATAAAAACAAACTAAAAGAAAAAAATAAAACTTTCATACTTTTTTAGGCTGACAGTAGTTTAAATTTAGGCGGAAGTGATATCTCTACTTGTGGTCCCGGTTTCTGAAAACTTTTTAATGTTTACAACTTTAAAAATTTAATTTTCCGTAACTTCAAAAACCTTGGTGATTTTTTAATATGTTTCAAAAAACAAGGCCCCAAAATATTAAATATGTCCACATTTTTGTAAAATTAAAATTTCTCGTTTATTGATTTTATAATTAAAACTTAAAATGTAGTTTTTGAGCTTACAGACTAATAAAATACAATTTCTTTAACTTATTCAGTTTCATTGGGGTCATATTTGTGTAATTTAAGTCGCCATTGCTTAATCAAGCCATCCCAGCCGCGTCTCGAATACTTTATAAATTTATTTGGTGTTTGAGGATCGTCTGATTTTCGCTGATGCCTAAAAACGAATATTTAAGTAAAACAAACACGAAGAAATTGAGACAAATACCTCGGAACCTGCTTAATGTATTCATCATAACCTATCGTATTTTTCCCATAGTCAATTTGTTTTTGTCTCCTCTTTAAAACCTCAGGGTCAGTTTCAATTTCATTCCTTCTGAATTTTTTCCTAAAAACAACATTATACAAACTGGAGAGGCAAAACTGAACTTTTACTTTGGTGGACTTTTCTCAGATTGACCCAAATTCAAACTACTGACTCTGCTAGAGCAAGCTTCAAGACGTTCACGTGCTGATTTGTAGGGCGAATCACGTTTTTTAAGTAAAGTTATTTTAGCACTTTTAAAACTCTTTCGAGAATTGGAATCAGAATTCTCGAATGGCTCAGTCTTGATTGGTGAACTCAAGTCATCTAAAACTTCTTTTTTGATGTGAAAATTTTCAAAGGCTTCAGTCGTAACTGGAAAGTTCGTATCTTCGTCAAAAAATTGTTGTTTAATTTCGGTTTTAATCTTGACTTCTTCGGTTGTAACTTTGGTCGACTCTTTGTCTTGAAATGGGTTAAAAGCAAGCTCTTCGAGGTCTTCTTTGATATCCTCATCGATGATTAAATCATCCAAAGAGTCCTAATTAATAGAGTAATTGGTAAAAATCAAAAGGAAAAGGTTGTTGACTCACATCATCAAAAATACGAGCGTTTTTTAGCGATGTGTTCATTGAAAGTCGCGGTCTAGTCGTCATTGTGTTGATTGTTCTTAAAACTAGCACTTTTTGTTGCTACAAGTCAATTTGTACACTTCTTTGAACACAAAAAAAACGGAATACAGGAGGTAAATATTTTGCTCTTCTTAACCTACATTTGCGCGCGCTGTAATGACAGCCAATGCATCACCAAGAAAAACACAAAAAAACTAAAATCGAGCGGTTTATTCAAATATGTACAAAATAAATTACAAGTTAAGCTTTTTCTTCCTCAAAAAACATCTTTCTCTGAACTACGGGTACATGTTTATACCTAAATAAATAATTGTCGTTTCCTAGAACAGTATATGTCCTTTCTCCTTCTTTTCCTAGTATTTTTCTCAAGGCAATGTTTCTGGCCACAATTTTGTTATAAAATTCTTTCCCACCTTCAGCAAAAACCGGACATTTTTCTTTTAATTCCTTATCAATTTTAGTTTCATAGTAAACTTGACTAAAGTCTTTACAAAAAGCGTAACTCCCAAAAGAAAAAGCCCCAACAAGACAATACATAATAATTCTCACTGGTCTAGGTTTTGAATATAAATCCCACTTGTTGTTTAAAGTGTTAGCTATTCCATACATGCCGGACCAGGAAACCACAGCCACAACTGTGTCGAATAGCCCCTTTAAAGTGTCTCTGAATTTAATTTCTCTGGCCATGGCATAAATTTGGGCGTTTTCAGATAATACCAACGATTTCAACAACAACTTTCCTTCATCTGATTCCCAAACAACTGATTCATCCCTGATTCTAATGGAACTCTTGTCGACTGATGACTCGTCATCATAGAAAAAATGCGCTGGGATGCCCACTCTCACTCCAAATTTGCTGTAAGAAGTCCCAGCACTAAAAATATCGAAACCATAGGCAGCAAAAGGCTTAAATAAATGCCGGTCACAGGGTTCAATCTCAACCAAATCCAAAGCTTTCTCAAAACGTTTTTGTATCTTTTCCGTCAATGGAACCGAAAAGCCGTGCTTGTAAAGGTGGAAAATCTCTTCGTATTGGTTTAAGAAAATTGTCTGGGGTAAAGTATGGGCTAAGAGGATCACGGACGTGGTGGTACCGGCTGCATAATAGCAGGCTTTCTTGCCGACGTCGGTTAATAACCACTTGGATAAACGGTTCCATAGCGCCATGATGCGTGTGAGTGTCCTAAACTAAATAAAATTAAGTTTTCATAACAATTAAAACTGTTTCACGAGATAACCTCACTTTTTGGAGGAGCCTTTTTTTGACAGTGGCTCGTCACGTAACTTACTAATTCAGCAGATTTTTTGTTTAATTATTTATTATTTTTATTAAAATTCTGCAATGGTGGAAATTAAAAAAAATATATTAATAAAAGCAATAAATCCAAAATGATTAATAGCAAAAATTGGCCTCTTTACAGATTCCTGTAATATTTAGAAAAGATCTTTTGGTTTGCAAAACCAGTTCATAAAATTTGTTCACTTAGCACATCGAATTTAAAGGTCAAACTTGTAAATTTTATTATTGCATATAACTGTATAACAAATTGATATGTTTTTAACGAAAGTAGGTGTTACACCGTTTCCAACACATTATTCTTCCCCAATTTCTGAAAAATCCAAGGTTATGTGGCCTTTTTGAGCACAATCCCAGAAAACATTTAGCACAAAATGATAAATTTATCCATTCCTTGCTCGTTAGTCCAAGTGAGACTAGTAATATTTGATGCAAAAGCAGAATGAAAAGTACAATTGCTAAACCTAAGCTGTATAACGCTGAGACAAAAGAAAGTCCTAATCTGAAACAAAAAAAATTAGTACTTTGGAGAAAAATAGTAATAAAACTCACTCAAATTGCTCATACACATCTGAGCAGTCGTCTGGTAGTAAAATTGTTTTGTAGAATATAAAAGGATGGCACACTGATGTTAGTGTTAGATTAGAGCTGTACACTAATGAAGCAATTGCAAAAATAAGTGCTAAGATAAATAAACATTGATTATGTCGGCCTACACAACAATTAAACCTGAAATTTTTTATGACATGAGAGATTTTTAAATTAAAATTACTTACCATACGCAGTGATGGTCTTTATCAGGCACTACAACCTGACAAATGTAACATCTGGTCCCAGTCCCTACAAACCCACTTTCAGCCTCATTCTCTCCAATTTTCCCTAAAGCATTATTTCTCTGTTTCATCAAGTAGAAGCACAGAAGAAAAGTAGCGAATAAAACGCTCACTAGAACATTCTCCTCAAACAAAATTTCTAATAGCGGAATTACGACAAATTCGAAGATGATATATAAAATAATGATAGACATCGTGGTCCACACAATAAAAAATTTCGTTTGTGGAATAGTTTTAATAAAAAATCTAAAAACCGACGCTAGGATCACCAAAACAGCAGTAAACGAAAAAATCGTCCACCACAGACTAATTGAAGCTAGTAAAAACATTAAAGGCAAGATAAATACTGGCAGAATGGCATCAAAAGAGACTTGCTTGGCGCCCCCACGCCAGGGGATACGCAATCTGTCTTGGATTGTGGCCATTAGGCGACTTTTGTTGTGCTCGGGAAAACCATGACCTGTTATCAGGCTAAAAATGATACTAAAAAACTGTTGCAATTAATTACCTTCCCTCACCTTTCAACTCCTTCATCAAAGTCGACGCAACTACAACAACATGCCAAAATGTGGTTGCGCTCGTTGTTGTTATCGAAGTATTCGCAACAACACAAGGGGACTACATCGGTATCCATGCCATTTTGTGCTTTTTACGACAATAAACAAACAATTATCCGAGTGGTTAACTGATAAACAAACTTCTGTCAAACTGTAGTTTTTTTGTTTGTGGGTGTTGTAGTTCTAATCAATTTTCTGTTCAATCGACTTAATAAAAAATAATAATTAATTTAATTTTTAATTAATTTTTTTATATGTCTTCTAAGTGTGTTTGTATAATTATTATGTCAGTTTGGTAATTATACCAAACTTTTATTAAATTTGATTTACAAATTCTAAGAAGTAGCTCTATTGTTTTGGTACATCAGATCTACTAGTAGTTTTAAAGGGCAACAACAAATTGTTTATAAAAATAGTTGATTAGTGTGATCATATTGTTAAGTAATTATGTCGTTACAGGCAAAATTAGTTCTTGGAGGTGCGTGCGTTTTTTCATTGGGAATTATAGGATACGTCCATTATAAACAATATCTTGACAGGTAGGTCTCCTAACCTCATTGTTTCAAGTTCTTTAAATTTGTAATCAAGATTAATTAATTCTTTTTTCTTCTTAATTAACATTTGGTAGTGTTTCGTCCATTTCTAATGTTTTTGTAATTGAAATAAATTGGAAATTGAAATGTGTGTACAGTCGTTGCTCAAAAATAGTGGACAAGTGATCCAATTTCAGGCAACAGTTGCACCAAGGAGTGCTGACAGACATGGAAAGGCGCCAAAGACGCAAACAGGAAAATCTCTACATCCTCCAGAAACAAATCGATCTGGCCAAAGAAATTAGGAAAAGTGAAAACACGTCTGATATCACTTAATTTTTTATTGTAAATAATTTAGTAACAAAATAAAAACATAAAAAATCACGTGTAGTCTCCATTATCCGCCCAATGTACTCGTCGACCATCCAGATTACTAAATCCGATTCCGAAGTTTTTGTTTAACTGTTCTAGTGACTGGGTTAGGCTTTCATGCTCGTAATATTTTTTGTATCGCCGAACTAGGATGATACAACACGTTATGAAAATGATTTGAATCAAAACCCACGTTATTATGAGGCCAATGAAAAGGGAGTAGTCTAGGCAAACCTCGTTGGAAATAAAATCTGCAAGTAAATAACATAAAATTGTTAATTAAAATTTTTGTTTTACCATAACCGGCGACTAAAATTTTCCCATCGCCCAAAACCAATCGTTCGGAATTCACTCCAGGGTTCCGCACGATCATAATAAACTCGAGGGGCATTTTCATAACCGTTCTGTCTTTCTCAAATTCTGAGCGGTTCACATTTGTGACTTTTGTACCATCAATTGTGTGCACAGCTCTCGTCTGGACTTCTCGTTGTTTTCGGCCGAAAGATTGAACATTATTGCCACAATCAACCTACGAAAAAAATTACAAAAACTGACAAAAGTGCAAAAATATTACCGGTGGACAATTTTCGGGGCAGAACTGTACAATGACGCTGAACCTGACTATCGGAGAGGAGGAAAATTTAAAAGCTTGAAATTTCGCAACTAATTTAATCGAATCGTTTGTGGCGATTTTTGTCAACGCTGGGAAAATATTGATGTTAGTCGGACATCCTCGATCGTCTAACAATATAATTGATTCGTCATTATGTTCAGTCATTGCGACTAAATGGCCTGCCCAAATATCCAGCGAACCTAAATCGCTTTCAATGAGCTTTTTCTCAGGATAAATTGTTATATTTTTACCATCGGCTTGCTTAAACTCGATGATGAGTTCCAACTCTTGCCCTATTTGAGTACTGCTGACTTCCTTCTGGGTCTCCGCGTCCAGAACTAGCATTTCGATGACTGGAGACGCCGCTAACGCCGTTGAATTAATTAAAGGACTGACATGACTAGGAGCCCTATTATTTTATTAATTACTTTTTTCATTTTTCACTTACTCGTGTCTACTTACGTGGTAATTGTAATTCCTGTCCCCAACAACACCTTACTATCATTCCCATAAATACACCCAACTCGGATAATCCGGTCGCCTTGGGTCTGCACCAATGGGTTGAATTGCAGAATCATAGTCCCAGCAAGTAAAGTGCGATTATCGGGGGCTATAGCTTTGATAATTCCACACTGTTCGGAGATTATCGGTAATTTTAGGGCGACGGTTTCGGTGCCGTGTCCTTTTGCGAAACATTCGAGGTTTTCGGAGTAGCCCTCCATGTACATGCGCCCCAAGAAATTCATGTCAGGGGTGTATTCGACTGTCATGTAGGTTTCGGAACAGGTAATTGATACTAAAAGTATTTTGGGTTGGAATTAGGAAAACTACGATTTTCGTACTAGGGGAAGGTAGGCCAAATTGGACCAATTTTTGTAATGACTACGAAGAACTATAGTATACTAGGAGACGAAACGAAATACAAAAATGAGGGCGCTTAGAGCGTTTTACCGTCTCAGTTTCAAATCGTTTTAAATTAATTTAAATTCAACCAGTTTTCTAATTGCTTGGAAAAAATGCAAAAATTTACATTATTATTATTTACATTATATTATTAAAGATTTACATTCTTAATAATAAGCTGTCACAAACGAACGACTAAATTTTTAACGAGAAATATGAGCAAAAAAATATTTAAAATTTAAAATCTGTGCTCCGTTTCATGTTTTTCAAAATGGTGCGAATACGGTTAAAGATACAAGAAAAATGTAAGAAAGAAAGTTGTAGAGAATAAAATTTCCTAATAAAAAGTCTGCGAGACCATATCTTTAATGGTTTGGGCCTCAAAAACGTTCAAAGCCGATCAAGCGACGGATCCGTTTTATTTTTACTGGTGATTAAGTGCTGGGAGACCACAATTTAAACCTAAACCGTTGAAGATAGAAATATGGTGTCGGGGACTTTTTTGTAGCAACTTTTATTCTCTACAATTTTGTTTCTTATACTTTTTTTGTATCTTTAACCATATTTGCAGCGTTCTCAAAAATATTGGGCGAAACGCAAATTGATGAATGTTTATAATTTATTTTTAACACTTTTCGATATTTTTTGAAAACGCTGCGAATGCAGTTGAAGGTATAAAAAAAGTGTAGGGAACAAAGTTGTAGAAAATTAAATTTCCTGTAAAAAGTCCGCGAGCCCATATCTCTATCTTCAACCGTTTAGGTTTAAATTAATTTTCTGGCTCTGGACCACCGGTAAAAATGACACCTTTTCGTCGCTTGGTCGTCTTTAAATGTCTTTAGGGCCTAAACCGTTGAAGATAGAGGTATCATCTTGCAGACTTTTTTCTTGGAAATTTCATTTTCTACAACTTTCTTTCTTAAGTTTTTCTTGTATCTTTAACCTTATTCGCAGCATTTTGAAAGATTTGAGATGGGGCGTAAATTGGTAAATGTTTAATTTTTTTTAAATATAGTTTTCAATAAAATCTTTGCATTACCTTTATCTCTTCTTATTGAGAACTTAATGCTCTATCTGCCTATGCTTTTTTTTGTTTGCGTTTGGTTCACCGTTATGTAAATACAGCCATTTTTACTTTCCTTATCCTATAAGCAAAGTATTGTAATCGGCTGAAATTTGATGTACCCAGATTTTGACATTTCTGGACGAATTATAGATTCAAGACTCCAAAAAACTTGGTTTGAGCCATTGGGTCGTGTGTGTGTGTGTAGAATCATGAAATAGATATACCTTATTAAATAGTAAAATGTAATAAAATAATAATAATAATACCGAACTAAAAAAAAAACTGCATCCCAGACTCGAACCCGCGACAACTATGATCTATTTTGCGTGTAATCCGGCAGGTGGTACTAACGCAAAGGTTGCACTAAATTATTGTCGTCATTAGGATGTTTTCCAAATAAGTAGGATAAGGAAAGTCGTGTGATGTTCACACCAGATTTTTAACAGAACTATCGAGAACGGGGACGTTTCGTTTTACATCGTGTCGTATCCTAGTCTTTAGGTATATCCGTAGTAATGACACTACAAAGTAGAGTCGTGTATGGTTAAAATGTGATTCACTCGCTACGTTGGCTAAATTCAAATGTTGATTTTAGCTCGAGGGAATTACAGAAATGAAAGAAAAATATAAACTTACTGTTGAGACACGGAGCTTTCTCAAAATACCTTCCCTGGAAATTATTCTGCACAAGCCTCGGCCCGTGCACTTTACTATCCTCGCTGTGTAAATAACAATCAAAGGAACGTTTGCGCTCTACCACACTATAACCCCTACAATTAAAAATCTGCGTCTTCTCACACAAACTCTTGCAACTATCTTTAGTCTGATTTTGAAAAAATAGATCGCTGTGACCCAACGTGGCATTATCATACTCCTCATACGTGCAAAACTCGTCTTCGTCTTCATTCTCGGCCTTCGAGCACTGATTTTCGAAGTATTCATCGTCGTAAGTCGATGCTCTGTACGCCGCTGGCATGACATGCCTATCAATATTGCTCAAAATGCACGTTCCTTTGATGTCGTCACTGGGGCCGTAATTGGAATTAATTTTGAATTTGGCGGATTTGCAGTCGAATTGTCTCTCGTTAAGGCAGCTTTGTTGGCATTCGAGGCGAGTGAGAGATGGCAGTGCTTTGGTCTCGCTTCCGACTAGAGTGGCACCGGGAACCCGTTCAAAAATCCACAGTTTTTCACAGTTGGGTGCTTTGAGGCAGATTTTGATGAACCACGCTGTATCGGAGTCTAGTTCGAGCTCTTCGGTCCCGGTTATGGCATTTCTGAACCAATAGCAGATGCTTATGTTGAAGTAAATGACGAAACTTTGGCATTCTTTATTACTTTGGCATTTTTCGAGGCATTGGGTTGTTATGGGGGTGGTGGCGTTTGTGTCGGGTTTGTAGAGGAGGAGAGGGACGTTGCGGTCGGAGGGTTTCAAGCCGAGGACTTTTTCGAAGTGGATGTCGTTTTTTCCGCAGTTTTTTCGGGCATCTACAATTAATTAATTAATTCACGTGATTTAAAGGTCAAGCTCAAAATGGGAATCATGAATAATTCTGTGAAAATGAGAGACGCTTGATTGTGATTTAAGGACATGGTATGTTTAATAATGAGTTCATTACTTTGGACATTGTCTGGACAATAGTGTGGTTGTGAACGAAATTTCCCCTGATTTTGCTTTATGGTTTTAATTTGTTATTATTTTTATTGGTTAATAAAACTCTCTAAATTTTTGTGGTTTCTTATCAATGGATTATTTTAAGTGCGCATTCGTAAAAAAATTCATGGTCAAGAATATACTTTTCGTTGGCAATGACACAAAAATAATGAGTTCCAACATTTCAAAATTAGCAAAAATTTTAAGTCTTGATAAACAATTTATATAAAAAATGTATGACTTCATTTTTCTATATCTCTAATCTCTAAATATTAGCTCACCAAAATTGTTTGTTTCTATTATTATGTATGACAATAAATAGTATGACCGTATTTATGTTGCTGATAAGCGAGTTAAAAGTATTATTCACCATTTATATGACGTTCAATTTTACTGATACTTAATATTTTTCATTTCATAAAAACAAACTGTTGTTTACTCATTTGAAAATTTGATTAGTTATTGATTACACTGGATTTTCCGAAATTCAAAATAATTTTTAACCATTTTTTGAAACATGGTGATTTATTTGAAGGTATAGTATAAATCTTTATATTTTTTAATAATAAATTTCAGATTTAATAATAATGAATTCCTTATTTGTTGCCACAAAAGTGCAATTTTTTTATTTTTACTACTTTGTTTTCATTCTATGTAATCGTAATTATCTATTCTTCTTTTAAAAATGGAAATCGTGACATTTTTTCTTAACTATCGAAGGATTTAACATTAAAATAACTGAAATTACATTGTAAGTTGAGGTGTTACAGTTACTCATCTTCAAGGAAACTGTAAAATTAACATAAATCGATACGTAAAACTGATGACATCCAGTGGCGCATCCAGAGATAGAGTTTAGGGGCGGTTTACCTATGTAAAAAAATTCGCCATATTTTATTGCTAATTTGAATTAGAATTTGAATTAATGAAAAATTGCGGACTTGAGCGGGGTTGAACCTCGGACCTACCTGTCGAAAAGCGGGACCTTTGCCGCTACACCACCACGCCGCCAATAGTTTCATTGTTTTAATTCAATATATTCATACAGACTTACACAAAATTTCTCAAAAATTTTTTTCTTACATTTTTACAAAGTTTATCTAGGTACTTTTTTAAGTCTCTTGAACCCCCAAGAGAGCAAAAGGTACAATTTTGAAGTTTTTAATTTTCTCGATTTCTGTCTAAATTTTGAGTGATTTTCGGTACCCGGAGCGGCTAATAACTTTGGAATTATTGACGCTGGTCGTTTTTGTTTGGTAGCGTTGGAAAGCAAATTTAATAGAGAAAATTGCTGATAATGTCAAAAACATTCAAAATATTAATTCGACTATAACTTCTAAACGATTAAGTATTTTCCAGTTTTCTCGACGCCAATAGATTTCTCCATACATTTTACATACACATTTTATATGCACATTTTACATACAAATATAACGTTTGAGGTATAGTTTTTTCGCAATTTACAAAATAAAAAAAGTCAAAATTTTTGAATCTTCTGAAGTTATGACAACATCGAAAATAATTGTATACAAAATTTGAATGATTAGTTTAGTTTTATTACCACTAGAAAATAATTTTGCCTGATTTTGTTCGATGCGCCACTGGATGTATCATTATCGAAAAATTTTACAACAGACAAAAAGGTCATTCCATTATTATCAGATTGATTTTCTGTAGATAGGTGAAATAGGTCTTAACAAAATAATAGAAAATTCATTTTTTACAACTACAAGACACTTTTGTCATTTTTTTAAAGAGAACAGAATCAATCCTTTTTTAAGTATTTATTAAATTTGAAAACGTTAATTTTGCTTGTTATTATTAAATAAATGTTTTGACGACTGTCAAATATGTGCTCATATGTACAATGAACAAAGCAGAAAAGACTAAAAATAAGAAAACAAAATTTTCACTCTATTATTACTTGATATTTCTACTTTGTTTATTCCTTTGCAATTAAAAAAAAAATGACTAACACTGTATAATTTTGAGTAACCAAATTATGTGAACTCATTTTATAAAGTGGCGTTATTAAGAAGCCATCTACTGAATCTGAAAAGTAAGAATCTTACAGCCTAATAAAAAAAATAAAATTGACTTTGGAAGCTTTAAAAACAAAATTAAGGTAAACTACAAAGTAAATTAAATGAAGGTTTTTATATTATTTAAAACTATCAAAACGCTCGTTAGAGAAAATAAACTATTTTCTGCTTTGAAAAAACAGGACACGTACCTAATGAAAATGCATTATAAATGATTAAAACCAATATCTAATTATTTAATTAAGTACAATAATTAATCCTTTAATTTTCCACTCTTTAATATTCACCACCAGGTGCATTTGAACCATAAGAAAACGTACCTTGAAACTCACCGATAATCACATCAATTAAAATAAAAAACCAAATAATCCGTAACGTCATAACAAAAACTGAACTTTACACATAGGTAAATAAAGTACAAGAGGTGCAAGTAAACCGCACGTAATTACATGAACGATCACCCGAAACTGTCGAATGCAAATTGACCATCGTTTATCGTTGAGTACCTACTACCTAATACCTGCCGGGGTACTATCAAAAGTGATTCCCTACACATTCATATGTATGACTATTACGTAATTAACCTTGGACTATATTGTCATGCCCTATATGCAACTGCAGTTTATTACATTTTTGCAGATAATTCAATGCCATCCAAGTAATTAACAAAAGTTTTATTTTTCAATTTGTAAGTAACAATGCGGACAGCTTTCCTCTTCACTTACTCCCCTGTCATTACATCGATTTGGAAACAGTTTTTGCAACTAGTGACGTAAGAAAAGAAGACACCACTTTTTCTGAGGTCGAAAGTTATGTTTCTACATTGCTTCAGTGATAAGGTATCTACAACGTAAAATGCGAGGTCTTCCCAAGGCGAGTCGCACAAAAGAACATAATTTTTCATGTACGAGAAGATTTTTACGAAATTTCAAATTTGGGACAAGTTCTCATACAATTTCCCACTTAATTATATCCAAGTCAATTCGTATTACGCACTCATGCGCATCTAATTTGACCATTGTATAAACACTAAGTGCAATTGAGAGTTTAAAACATAATAGATGTTTGCGTATTTCTGCATAAAAATAAACGCGGAAGTTGATTTTCTGGAGATTAAAACTAATTTCCATGCGTGCATTCTGACACGCAACTTGCAGGTGTACCATCGAGATTTTTGTGTAACTGAAAGTTATTCCTGTGTTTCGAAAAATAATGAGGGACAATTCGAAGATAGGGTTTTTTGTTACGAAACAAAGCCGAATACTTGCTAGAAGCGGGTACCGAGATAGCGAGTCTTATGAAATAAAAATGTTGCGCGGTTAAATTGACACAATTTAAATAATATGTCTGCTGAAATTATATTGTTCAAGTATTACTTATGTGGGTAATGGGCTGTCTATACGTAATTTATTGCGACATTAATGCTTCAATCACTGTAAATAAAAAGATGTTACTTCAATTTTTTTTCACATTATCAGTAGTAAGTAAGTAATTTCGGGCTGAAAATTGGTAATTTTTGTTGTATGAGAACAATGTCAATATTTTCATGTTTTTATTTTCTTCTTTCTTGATTGTCTTTAGAAATTTGATACATCACCCTATATAAATGTGCTTATGGAGAAAAAAGATTGCCTTTTGAGCTGCAATTTCTAAATAGGCTTCTTCTGAACAATATTCAAACTTTTTTGTTACAATTTTTTGAGAACAATGTCAATATTTTCATGTTTTTATTTTCTTCTTTCTTGATTGTCTTTAGAAATTTGATACATCACCCTGTATAAATGTGCTTATGGAGAAAAAAGATTGCCTTTTGAGCTGCAATTTCTAAATAGGCTTCTTCTGAACAATATTCAAACTTTTTTGTTACAAAATTCTCATTAAAAAATTCTAACAGTGGAAAACGGAACCTGGTACGGATCTGTTGGGAATATAATTCTATTTCTGATTTTTCCATTAATCTAGTATTCCAACAAAATATCTAGGTTCAAGTTCTCAGAATTTTGATAAAGACTCAAAATTCGTTATAAAATCAAATTCTGATCTTTTAACTCAGATGAAGATTTACAACACTGGCATTTTCACTATTTGAGCAGGAATTCGATTCTGTAAAGGTTATCATTTTAAAAATAAATCATGGACTCAAAATTTTGATTGTAAAGTTCTAAATTGTTATATCTGCAATTTCTTAGGTAGATATTCAAACGTTTGACTTTTCCAATTTTTTTATATAAATGCAGAATGTACAAAATACAAAAATACGGAACCATGAAGCATTTTTTGCCTTTCTTAGAAATCTGCATAATTGATATAATATAAAAATCTTGATCATTTTTCAAGAATAAAATTTATGGATGTTATTGTCCTTTGGTTGTGCAACATTTATATACTTAGAAATTATTTTTTTTTTCGACAAAGATTAAGTTTATATATACTTAATGATAATGAAGAATACAGATTTTGTCAAAAAATTTATAGATTGTTCTTAAAACATTGTTGAACTCCAAAATTTTCAAAAATTTTTATTCTTCAATAACAAGCTCATGTTTTATAGCACTTTATTTGTGACTGTAAATATTTTTTTCTGCAATGTAGAAATAGTTTTATCAACAAACCCTAGGGTCTGTGCTTTTGTCCAGTCTGTATAATAAAATCGGGATTCAAAATTTATCACTTGAAATTTTGGGCTGAAAATAAAAAAAAATGTTTTTTCAAATGGGTCAACCAGGTATGTATAATGACGTCATAATCTTGACGATTATGCAGAAAGCTACACAAAACTGAGCTTTGTTGGTTGCATAAACCACCGACCAAATTATGAGTGAGGTGAACCACGCCTCAAAAAATAAGACCCGTCTTCAGTCCCAGACTCACTCACTGGTTACAGTTTATTAATTATATTGTTCACATGTTTATGCTAATTTATATCTTATAAAAATTTCATTTTGTGGAATAAATTTCCTAAAAACCTAATACAAATATTTATTCTTCACAGATAAGGGCCTGTAAATATTTACTTTGTCAATGATAAAAACTTAATCACCCAAATTTGTCCAAGTTATGTCATTCAAATTAATTTATCATAATTCAAGCGTTTATACCATCCCACACAATTACGATAATCGTAGCCCACGCCTGTGCTAAATTACACAAAAAGTAAAACATCAAACTTGTCTCTTTTTTATGTAAGTACAATTACCAAATATTCATCACAATGAATTTAAGAGCCGATTCAAAAAAAAATCTCAAGCGCACGTACGCCTTATGTATACTTAAAAAATAAGCAAGACATGCGTATTAACTTAACTTTTGATATATTATGAGTCACTCCCTCCTCTAATATAGCATACTTCCATACAAAACGGAAAAGATATCTTTAGCACTTTAGATTTTATTCTGTTGTCAGATTGTAACTGTGAACGGTGTAGCAAAGCTCGAGGCTATTATAATACGTTCAAGCCGGTAAAAGGACACGGTATTGCTACTTTCACCATACACCTTTTTGCCTTTTGTTTACAACAAATACATGTCAAGTGCAAGATCCGATCTGTTCGAAGCGATTTTGGGGTAAGTCGACAAATGTTTCCATCGCCAATCCAGGAACCAAATTTTTGAGTGAGGCCTTGATTTGCGTATTATGCATTATTAATTTAATTGCGATAATCACTTGCTTTGTTTGAAATGAGAAAGGCATTTTTCCGCGTATTATCTTATCAAATTTTTTTTATAATCTCTGAAACAGCGATGGGAAATTCAGGCTCAAATTCACTTTCATTAGCCTAAAAATATCGTGATTTATAGACCCAAACAGAATAGAAGAGCTCTCTAAATACACACCCAMTCAATGTCTTTGTTTATTATTCCTCGGTGATTAATATTTATGAATCGCGAACCGGCAAAACAATTATTTTATCGATTTGTGCAATAWTATTGCTGTAATTGACGTATCAAAATCTGTTATTTCCTTTCTTTGTTTCTCTAAAGCAATGTGGTATTAATGCATCCTTGTCTAACAGAGGTGTTAAAAATAACCCTTCATCCTATCCTGACACGTGTTAAGCAAACTCTTCGTCGTACTCACATTTTTACATGTAATCTGATATTTCAGAGTCAAATTTATTACCATGACGTGTAATWAAAGCCCGGGCATCCATGGGTCGCATATGTATGCAAATGATCAAAATTTTTGCGGTCGTATCAATATTTATATTTTTATTTCTTTCAGAAAAACCGTTACAATATGAATATAACAAACGGCAATCGATGTTCAAATAAGCTGACTAATGGTAATTCAAACATTCCGTTGCGGAGRACCTCCATGAATCGGTCGAATTCGACGACACCGCCGCCGTCGCCTTCCCGAATTCCGGTGAATAATCCGGAGGYTCAAAAATGGAAATTGAAATACGAAGAGACGGAGCAAAAACGTAAAAGTATCCTCAGCGAGAAGGAAAAAAGTAAGCGCATACCTTGACACAATCCTACTAATCCATATAAGGAATCAATTGAAAGCGCACCTGGCGATGGAAATTGCCAGAGTACCGTAATGATTTGAATTCGGCACTATTCAAATGCAATATTGATTTTAAACGGGTTTGAAGCGAATTCTCAGGTCGTTTGCTTCGGCTTAACTTAGTTAAATAAAACGGTAAAACACTTGAACAATTTCCGCACGAAATTAATTAGCGAGACGAATGGCACTATAAAAATTCCGGAAGAATAATAATTAACAAACTTAACACAACTGAAAAATAGTCAAGTATCGACACTACGAGTAATTTTTTCTCGTTTACTTCAATTTAATTTTCCTGAAAAATAATCAATAAGGTATATTTTTGTTTGCAGTTGCAAGACAGTACAATGAGTTGCAAAGAAAAAATCTGGACCTTCAACTGAAAAATGAACAGTTGGAAACCGAACTGTTTGAAAAAAACGAACACTACACAAAATTATCGGAAGTTTCGAAAAAAGTCTACACGGAGTACGAAAAGCTGAAAAATCGATATGAAACTGAAACAACAGCGATGTCGAGGTTTCTTGTTAATAATTTTTGTGTTTTTTGTGGTTTATTAAAAATTTCAGTGCACTTCAAGATGCGTCACATTGGTACAAGGAAAATAAAAAGTTGAAAAGACAGACAATGCATCTGTTGGATACAGACACTGTTGATGAAGGTGTGGATGCTGGTGAATCCACCGGAGATTCAGATATCGAAAATTTGAATAAAACTATCAAACAATTGAGTTCCGAAGTTGCGGAATTGCAAACCGAAGTCGATACTTTAAAACACATTGAGTTCACAACGTCCGAACAAAATGTAAAATTGTCCGAAGAATTAGAATTTGAGAAAGAAAAAAATAAGAAACTCGAGCACGATTTCCATGAGCTGAAAAAACAGTACGAGCAAATAATTCGAGTTTCGGAAATGATGAAAAACGAACTGACTCACTTGAAAGAGGTGGAAGAGAAGCAGAGAAATAGTGTTGTGATTTTAAGGTAAGTCTATCAAGGTTATTGGGGAAAGTCGTGCATTTGAAAGTGATTTTTTCACAGAAGAGAAGCTGATGATTATAAAAAAGAACGAAACGTTTTGGCACACCAAAGTACACTCCTGCTTGAAGGGCTCGGTAGTGAAAATCAGGACAATTTCATGGTTTTGCTCCAAGATGTGGAGCAGTTGAAACGGACTCTCGAGGAGGAGAGGAACCGCTACGAAGAGGAGTTAAATTCATTACAAGAGAAATTAGAAATGGCTGAGAAGAATTCGCAAGTTGAAGTGCTTGAAGAGCGGCTGCAACTCGCGGAATCCGAACTGCAGGAAGCCCTAGAAAGGGCGGAAAAGGCCGAAGAAGCGCTCAAAAGGCCCCCAGCGCCGCCGCCGCCACCACCCCCGGCTCTTTTCAGCGAACCTCCAACGGTCCCGTTAAGGGTGAAGCGGAGGTCAAGGGCCAATATTGCCGAACTCGCGGATGTGATTGGGGTCAAAGAACCGGCAGTCCCTGATTGCAAAAAAGTCACAACTGGGGTTAACGAAGACATTATTAATACGATAAAATCGGGGAAATTTACCTTAAAAAAAGTCAAAAATGATAACAAAAAAGAACGTGAGGGTAGTAAAGCCGTGTCCGAACTTTTGAATATTTTAGGAAGTTTGAGAAAAGCACCGAAAAGTCGGCAAAGCTTATGCAATGGGGACGTTGCATTGTAAGTATTTTTAGTCATGTATATTATAGCTGCCATATTTTTGTATTTTTTATATTGTTGAATAAAAGAATTTATACAAATTAATTTTTATTTGGAAATTAGGGACCTACAAGTTACTACTCTATGAATTATGACTTAATCTCTTGTAAAAATAAGCTGAATAGCTTCAAACCGTTTGTTGTTTCACTAATGGTAGGAAATCAAAACAATTATTATTAAAAAGTGACGATTTTATTTTTACAAGGATTTATTAAAACTAACAAAATTTGTACATCATCTTATAACAAATTACTTAAAGTTAAAATAAAAAAAATACAAAATCAATTATATAGTACAAAATTTTTGACAAAAGCTTCAACTCAAAGCTAGGAATTTTTTAATAAAATAAAGTCTGTTCTCTTTTGCTCTTAAAAAATTAAAAAAATCCTACCTACATTGACGATCGAGACTACAGATGATTAGTAAATTTCAATTGTCCAGACTGCATTGAAAAACGTGTTTTTTTAATACTATCTGAAAAAAACATAATACGCCAAAGAAATTAGCACAAATTGGATGAGAAAACTATCACATGATACATTAAGTGAGATTAAAAAGTGGCGAATAAAATAAGAGCAAAATAAAAAATCTGTGAACTGGTCCCACCAAGAGGAAATACAGACCTAAAAATTGAGTTTGGAGCAAAGGCACGTATGTAAACAAACACAAAAACGGTCCAAATGTGAATGTCAGGCATTCACATTTGGATCGATTAATTTTGCTCTTGCCATCAGTCCACATCTACTTCCAAATACTGTCTTGGCAAAATGACGAAATTTTACAAAATACACTTCGTGCGGTTTCCATCGCCATTCTCTCACTGCTGTATGAAATAGTGGACTTTTGCCTCTAAAGGGTCCGGTTGTAACCTATTTCAGCTCAAAATCGCAGTTGCGACGTTGCCAGTGTGACTGACAATGGAAATAGCACAAGGCGTACAAAGAAAATATAACAAAAATCCTTCTTTCAATTCATTGTTTCATAAAACATAAAACTAGTTGATTTTAATGAAAAAAATCTAAAGGGCAGTCTTCAAGTATAAAACAATGAATCAACTAATCTTAAGAAATACACGGGCAGGAAAGTTACAATTATTTACAATTATCACCAATCTTACACAGCTTCACTTTAACTTATGGAGATGTGTGACCAGATGGACACCGACATAATTTGTTTATACAAATACCAACTTAATTCTGAACTATGTACGTCCTCCGCCTCTTACTATTGACGGGCTTTTCGTACTCCATTAGTTCCTTCTGAGCGAGCGCCATTTCCACTCGCAACATCTCTTGATCCTCTTCTATGTCTTCGTACACCTCATCGGAGGCCTAAACCAAACAAAAAATTTAATAAAAAAAATCAAAACGAAGGTGAGTAATACACACCTCAACATCAAGATCACTACTAACTTCAATATCGAAATCGCTCCCATCCTCATTCTCCGCCTTGATCACAAACTCGAAATCCCTCTTCGGTCCTTCTTCATAATCCGATCCTTCTTCACTCTCTGCACTCCCACAGGAATCCCCGAATGTATCTCCTTCATCGTAACTGCACGAAAACTTCAACTCGCCCCTTTCCAATGGTTCCAAATTTTCAGGATTGATCATAGCCTTCCTTATAGCTGAAGGATCCTTCCTGGACCATTTCTGGACTTCTTCGTCCATTTTACTGATCTTAGCGGGGTTCATGGCCCACAGACAGCCTTTCCTTTGAGCTCCATTAATTGCAGGCTTTTCTATTTTTTCGAAACATTTATTCAACGACAGATTATGTCGGACTGAATTTTTCCAGCCGTTAGGTGCCGTTATAAAGTAAGGAAAATGTTTGCACATGAAATTGTAAATTTCTGAGACGGGTAAACTACCCGATCTGCTATTTTTCAACGCCATTGCGATCAGACAGCTGTAACTGTACGCCGGCTTTGGGTAAATCCTCTCGCCATCTTCACTGAATCGGTTATTGTTTAGTTTTCGATTAGTGGAAGTTACAGTTTTAACCGTAGTTACGTGACTAACTTGAGCTACCGTAATTGAAGAATTAACTTGTTTATTAATTGTATTTCTAAAAGTTAACAAAGTCGGCTTTGTTATAGTCCTAGCTGGAGGTCTCGAAATGATTGGAGTGACTTTACTTATTGTTTTCAATACAGGGGGTTTATCTTCCCTGTCTTCGTCACTCAATCGTTTTAATAGATCTTTTTTCACTTGATTTGCTTCTTGTTTCATTGTTGTTATTTTAATAGTGGATGGAGAGAATGTTAAATGACTTTCTTTTAACGTAGGTGATGGCGAACGTATATTTTGGGCTAAGGAAATAGCAGGCATTACGGCGTTCGGATTGACCATTGTAGTCCGTTCTTCGCCGTTAAAATCTAAATTTAAGCTGGAATTTGAATGGTTCGAGTTTGACGAAAACCATTTTATATCAGAAACGTCTTCCAATTCTAATGGAGGCAATTCTGAGAAATTCAAGCCGGAAAAGTCGTTATGACCGCCGACCAACGATTCTATTTCGGATTTAATGTCGATGTCCAAAAAGTCTTGAAATGACATTGAATCGGATGCGCTCAAATACATGTCCATGACGGCAGACATGACGATTAGCTTCTGCAAGCACAAAAAGCCCTTCTTAATTAGGTTTCGTGACGATTTTTAAGTTTCTACACTCAATAACACGGCTTCGAGGTCGAAGATTTATTTGTTGTGCAAATTTCGATAAACCACTTTGCTGCAGAAATAAATAAAAAAACTGCAACATTTTTGCATGTTGATAAGAAAAATTCGTTACGTACATTTCCAAAATTACGTTTGTTGTCAAAGATTTAAACTAAACTGAATGACCTATGAGATAAAAAATTATTTAAGCAATTGGTATCAGTCCGAAGAATCGTTAAATTAATTGTTACGTTTTTAAAAAAATTCGGACATTACGAAAACTATTTTTTAGAGGCTACCAACAAAGAAATATAAAACTCCTTCTTGCGCTATTTTTAAAACCAGATTTTTTTGGGCTTATTGTTCCTGTAACACAAATTTTGAGATATACAAATTTATACCCAATTTGTCGCTCAGGTTTGTAAAAAAAATCAATTATTCAATTAAAATTCTATTATAACGAAGTTTCGTTCTGATTCATAATTAAATACCAATTAATTACTAAAAATTTTTAATTATTCCTCTCAAGAAATTCGATTATAAATACCCTCTCAAATGGCTTTCATTTCAAATAATTCAAAAAGAATAAATCATTCAAAAAAATTAAGAATTTTAAAATAATAAATTTTTTACAGGAGTATTGCAATACAAAGAGAAGGAATCGTATGCGGCATAATTTTTATTAGTTTATGTTGGTAAGATGGTAAGTACGCAATTAATTACTTTAACAAGCAATAAATAATTGGAAAAAGAATTAAAACTGTTACGTCGTAATCGGATTTCAGATAAAATAAATAATGTACAAAAATATAGGTACAAGTCAGACAATCTCTTGCGTCAATATTTGATGACTTGGAACGTGGAAGAGAAAAATTAAATAAAATCAAGCGAAAAAATCAATACGAAAAAGGGGAAGATTAGTCATTAAATTCAAAATAGAATATCATCGTTTTTATTGGCAAAACTGTACTTAATTCAGACAGATGGCCATCATTCAAGAGGGGAGAAAAAGAGGAGGGTGAGAATCGCCTAATCACTCCTGAATTTTACTAATAATTATTTTGTAGAAATTTCTATTAAAAGAATCGAAAACAATTCCCACTTTTTTATTAAAAACTTATAGGTTCTTTTTCAAAACGTAAATGATGATTTGTGTTTGAAAATACCGGTTTTTAATAAATGTCTGTCTCACCCCAGACAAGTTACAAATTCTTTTCTTTACCTTATTACCCCATACGGTTATTCCTTACAATGGGGTGACTTAAATAATTGAAAAAATACAGGTAAAGTTGCTTTCAATAAAGAGAAACGACCTGTCATAAATCACCTGTTCTCCCTTAGGTAAAAATCTCATCCCCAGGCGTTAATAAAATTTTAAAAACCTAGAAAAAGCGATAAAGAATAAGTTAAAAATAAAATAATAGTTTCTTTTATTCACTCAGTACATTGCTTTCTCCTTTAGGCTATCAAAACTACCTTCCTCGACCTTGAAGTGTTAAGATCGTCTTCCCGCCTTGTTGATATAAAAATAAATGATATAATTTTAATACAGCAAAGTGGTTTATTTTCGCCAATTCTCCCGGAATTTAATCGTGAGATATCAGGAATTCATGTGAAATTCCCGTCGATAATTCTAGAACGTGTGGGTGTACCCTCTGCCGTGTTTACCCGCCAAATCGGGTACTTTTTCTACAGGTGTGGTGGTTTATTGTCAAATTACTAGTCGTATTGTCAATTATCAACAATGAATTAATTATTATTGTTTTGTATTAGATAACACACGTTTACACAAAAGAGCGGGATCCGAACGTTGGACGAGTCCATTACGCGCCTACCGTACGAAAAATCGTCTTTAATCACATTTTGTAACAGAAAACCACCGAAAAAATACATGTAAAATGTGAAAAATACTTACTGATGCGTTATTTGACGGCAGTTCGTTGTGTCTGGTTGTATTTTTGTTTAAATCATGGATAAAAAGATATTTTACACTGACAGCACTTTACACCCAACGAATGTATACAAAACTTGTCGTCATCCACAAAGAACGAAGAGGGAATTCAAATCGCGCGCTTAGGATTGGCCGGCGCAAGTCACGAGTGTTTCCCGCGCGATTCTGATTGGTCGCAGAGAATCGCCGGAACGCCGACTTTACAATCGAATAACGATACGCGTGCTATTGGGGTCTTGACATTTAATTTAACCTAAGTTTTTTCACTAGGGGGAAAGAAAAGCGGGAAATGGCGCACACCAAATTTTCGCCCGTTTTTCGTAGATTATTTTGATATGCGTCTCATGGGGGTTTGAACTGTAATTAACGAGATTTCGCGTGGTTTTTCATCGGACTAATTCAGCATTTTGCCGGGAATGCTGTTTAAAGGGACTGTCATGGCAGCCTGGGAATTTCAAAAAATTCCAGCAAAATTAAATACTGCGTAATTTTGCCGAGGACGACATAAAATTAGCAAAATTTTGATTTGATTCACCTAAATTAAATTTTTCAATTTTTGAAATTATCTAATAAACGTAATTAGATACCGGCATGAGAAAATCGATTACAAGCGGACGAGTCCAAGTCGCAGGGGAAGTCACGTTAAAATTAATAAATCAAACATTACAAGAATGAGGAATTTTTATAATCTCGCACATCAACATTTACCCTTCCCCACATATATATCCGCAAATTTTAATCAATTCAGGCACAAAATTAGCAAACTGACCCAATTTTTACACAAATCATGCACTAGTATGGAAGGTGTAGTTGAAAAAATCATGTATTTATTGCACCAGTAGATATTTTATTAAACTCTCAACTCAATAACATCAAAAACCCAACTTTTACCCTGATCGGTCCTCAACATTTGCAACAGAAATCAATATTTTGCAATAGATTTCTATACCTTTTAGGAAAGTGCTGACTCCTAAATACTCATCATGGTCATGTAATAACACTGGGGTGTTATTAATGGGAGAAAAGCCAACCGCTGGTATTCCAATACCTCTCACATAGCGACTATCGGTACCTCCTGGAAATATTTGAGTTTTCAGCTTTAGGCCTCTATAAAAAAAAGTAAATTCTTCCATTTAGCCACCCTAGTACGGCTTACAATTTGTCTGTTCCCTCTTTAAAAGCAATCCAAAACGGATTCGTAGAATCTAGTTTAGTTGGAGTAATTTGGGCCTGTTTTTGCTCATACTCAATCCAGATTCCAGGACCGGCTTCTTTGCACCATTGGTTGATGGTTTCCTCCCATTTTTTTATATCAACGGTTTCGGGGGGAATACGGCAGTCAATCGCGATGATGAACTCAGGGGGCACTACATTAGTTTGTATACCACCCTACAATATACATTTTTTTCTTGTTGCAACACTTTGAAAATTATTCACAATAATTAGAACCAAAATTTTACCTGAATTTACATCTGAGAGCGTCAAATTCAAATAAGATTAAGTTTTCTAACTCAAAAATTATTGTTTACTCACTTTCATTTGAGTTAAATTGACTGTCGTGACGTCACCTATGGTCCAACTGGGATTGTCCTTCAATTTCTTCTTTTCCTGTTTTCTAAACTCGTAAAATTTGTTTAAAAGATAGGTAACTTTTTCTCCCGCTGTGTTATCCAATAGTAAGGAGCCATGACCCGGTTGTCCAGGACAATGAATGTGTAAATCTACAATTTTGTTAAAAACCCTGTATTATATTCCACGTATGTGAAACTTACGCCAAATGCACCTCTCCCCGTTAAACACTGCAAACTCTTCATTGGGACTCGCCATCCCTTCGTCTAAAGCAAACCCAACATTCAAATCCTTGAATTCTTTCGTATGAACAAATTTCCTCATCCCATCAACACCCCCAGTTTCCTCATCTAAAGACCCACATGTTAAAGACCCACCAAATTTAGCAGAAACTCACCAGGGACGAAAGAAATATGGAGTGTTCTTTTCAGAGTCACCCCTTGCTGTTTTAGCCTTCTCACAGCTTCAAGATATTGGATTCCCACACATTTCATGTCCTGKGTGCCCCTTGCGTAGATGTTATTTTGCTCGTCTATGTCGGCACTGAAGGGTTTATGGGTCCACTTGTCTTCGAAAACGGGGACCACGTCCATGTGACTGTTGAGGAGGATCGACGGTAAGTTGGGTTGGGTCCCAGCCCATGTTAGCACCACGATGGGTTTCTTGGGAACTACGTGGTAGATTTTGACAGGAAGGCCCAAGCTTTTGGCTTGGTTTTCAAGGAATTTGACGCAGGCATCTGAAAGGAAATAATTCTAATTAAAATTAATTGGGAAGTGACTGACCCCTTTTGTTTATTGTTTGATTGGGGGCTCTTGAAAAATTCAAGTGTGAAAGATAATTGCTTATTTCCGTTTAAGTCTAAATCTAATATTTAATTTAATTTCAATGAGAAACAGAGTGTATATTGTATCAAATAATCCTTTTAATTATGCACAGTTAAAGGAATTATTTGTAATAATGGCAGAAATGTAATTTTATGCAGACTGTGCTAGCGAGTTGGTAAAGTCCATTACTGACCTTTTAATATGTTAAATTAAAAAAAACACATAAGAAATTGAGGATACTAATCTAGTGGATCGCCTAAAATTATTTTAAAGATACAGCGTGTTCCAAAAAAAAGTTACAATACAAACTTGTTTTTTTCTTTTAATAAAAAACCGTTTGTTTCTTGTCATTTCTGGATGTAACTTTTTATTACAATGTTTTTAAACTTTTATTGGTCGATTTTGCTTAGTTTTTGAAATAATAAGCAAAAAAAAAAAATTCTACAACTAGAAAGAAGGGTATGACAGTTATTTAATGCAGGTGTGTCAGAATTCGGGCCCCAGTGAAAAATTTCAAGTAAGATACAAGTATACAAGTACAAGTACAAGTAAGATGCCAGGAACATGGAAAAAATGTTTAAAAAATTCTAACTGTCAAAAAAATTTAACATTTATTTTTTGACATTTGACATGTTTTTATATCTATTTAATGGTACTGATGATGATGATGATGAGTGAAAGTGCAAAATTTAAACTCTGTCTCCTAACTTCGAAATTTTTATAGATCTTAATTCTTTTTTAACATTTTTTTCCATGTTCCTGGTACACTTGCTTGCAAAAAAATCGGAAAATGTCAAAGCAGAAAAATGTCAGATTTTTATATTTATCCATAGTTTGAACACGACTTAATTCAAGTTACAACTGACAGTTAATCTGTAGTACTCATCACTACTCATTGGGTTTTCAACTAATTGATTATCTTGATTTGCATTTAATGCTCTCGGCATTTAAGTGCAGCATTGCAGAAAAAATTATTTGAATGCGACAGATGTCAAATTGACAACTAAATTGACAAGGGCAAAACCTGTTTCAATCTAAAGAAAATTCTATTTTCCGTTTTTATTGCAACCAACTGTATCTAACCTTACGTTTTTCTCTGGGGCGCAAGTTCTGGCGAAGCCTGTATGTATTGTTAAAGTATTTAAAAAAAAAATGTAGAAGTTTGTTAAAAGTTAAATAATAACTTAAAAAGTTTAAATGAACACCCTATTTTTTGA
Organism: Tribolium madens; assembly: GCF_015345945.1. Lineage (NCBI taxonomy): Eukaryota > Metazoa > Arthropoda > Insecta > Coleoptera > Tenebrionidae > Tribolium > Tribolium madens. The sequence goes on from NW_025400983.1 coordinate 7,314,852, forward strand.
TATAATTCAGAGCTAATAATATTAATWGAAACACCCTGCAAGTAGGTAAGTACAATGTTGTGTTCAAAAATRAGCTTTTTGCTACAAAAACTACAAAAAGGGTGTCTATACAGGSTGATTCTTAAACAGACCGAYAAAATTTTATCCTTGGTAGTATCAAATAAGAACATGCTGGAAAAAATATTGAAAAAATTCTTTGTTTAACCGTTCTCCAAATAAAATTTATGAAAGTTATTTTTAAGGTAAAGCGTACGCCACTGATGTGTTCGTAAATACTATTAGAACAGGTAGTGGAAACCATGGTATTAATTTGATCAAAATGTACTTGATCATTGCAACAATTCATAAACGCCGTAAGTGGCACGTATCAAGGGGGTTTTGTCCCTAAAAGATATAAACGTAAAAAGGGTACAATTTGTTTTCATTTATCCTTGAGAAGCTGTAATAAAGTTTTGGCGGTTTATTTAAGAATCATCCTGTATACAGAAAAAACACTGAAGACTGGCTATAAATTTTGTGTACATAATTTATTGCAATAGGTCGAAGAAATTGTTCTTCGACATTAGTCTCAAAATTGTTACTTTTCCAACTTGTTCCTAAAAACTAATTTAATGTACGTTAATCTCAGTCTTGTTTATTTTGTGTTTTCGTGAATTTCTTGTGAAAAATTTGCAAATCTGCATTACACATTGAGTGTAAATTTTAACGGTGTTTTAACTGTTAGCGGTACCGAATTCATGCCCATTTTTGTGTTTTCGTCTCCAAATTTTCTTACAACGATACTTTTCTCATGTTTGTCAAATTAATTCAAAAACCCGAACTTCCAACTTCCTTTAAAATTACCTTGAATGAATTTGCTACTGGTGTCAACTGTTTGATATTTCCGTTAAATAAAGAAAACTTTATTTACAGAGTAGGTACAGGGTGTGTAATACAACATGTTAGAATCAAGGCCAATTATGAAATGAATAATTAATTCATTTTCAGTTTTAAATAAAAACAAAACATTTGCTTTGAATGTAATAACACAGAAGTGAAATAAGTACCTAGTATATAAAGGGAAAACACCAAAAAATAAAGTACTGCCCATAATGATAAATATTATTTTTAAACCTAAAATTATTGATAATTTTAAGTACTTAACTACACATTACCCCGTAGGTATAACTAAAAATAGTAAACCCAAAATTTACAATTCGTGTTCTTATCAGTAATATGATGTCAATGCAAAATCAAAATATATTTTAACAACCAATATTCCTCTTTGTGCATTAAGTGATAAAAATAAATTAAAACAAGACCCTGCTTGTTTTTTTCCTTCGGGCGTGTTTGATAATCACTTTGAAAACAATAAACTAGCCAAAAAACATTAAAATACGAAACACTTCGACATTCCACACCCAAAAACCGAAGCCAAGCCATGTAGCTTTCCATCATACTATGACCTGTTAAAATCCGTGGATTTTTCTCCAAACGTCCATTGAGAGGATTTTGATGAAAACATGCACCCACAAAACCCAAACCTTAAATAATCACTTACCGTAATTAATATCCGGATGCACAGAGGGTATTCGCAAATATTCACGAAAATTGTTGACAGCTTGTGTGTCCAACGCGTCTTTCTGAACAGCTGACAATGAAGACATCTTACGACTAAAATTCTAAAGTGAAATCGTCGCGACGTCGTCTTTAAATAAACCCAAACCGACTCGGTGCCTTTTTAAAACCAAGGCTGCTGGAAATGTTTAATCAGACATAATTTGTTTGGTTTTATTAATCTGGGAGATGATAAAATGCGGTGTACAATTGAGGTTGTTTACTGGAAGTTTTTGCGGCTTTGGTGATAAAATCGCCATTTGGATAGACAGGTGATCATGTCAGAATGATAACATTTTGCGTAAACAATAATTACGGTTTATTTTTCGCACTACATGATTTAAATTAGTGTTTCCCGCCTCGTTTTTAAAAAAATTAACAGCTGACTGTCAGACGTTTGCGTGGTAGTAACGGCCAATGCGGTTACTGCAATTTGACAATTGACATTTCTCTATAAATTGAAAGTTTCAAACAGTGTGAAATTATGGAAAAAGGTGGAAAATCGGTGAAATGCGCATGGAAATTTACTGAATWTCACACGGGCGTTTTTTAGGTATGTTGTTTACAAAATATCACCAAATTTTTTATATTGAATATTTTGGGGAAAATTCYTAGATTGTGCTTCAAGTAGGTAGAGTAAATATTAAAATGATAGTAAATTATGAAAACAAACGTATTTGGAAAAAATCCACATATTTCAAAAGTTTCTAAAATCAAAAGTGAAATTGATAAAAATAAAATGTGGATTATTTTTTACGATTATTTTCTTTTAATTTATTTGAAGTCTTTTTTGGCTATGGGCTATGAGCCCCTAAACTAGATTTTTTATATTGTTGTCCGTATTTTATTGTTCTAAGCCTCTGTGTTTGTAATTTATTAGTCATTTTTTAATAATGTAAGGGGATTTGGTGTAAGTATTATTAATAAAAAAAATGGTGAACATTTACAGACCTCAGCTGAATTATTTGCCTCACTACGTTCGCCAAAATAAACGTTCAGCTTCGTCACATAAACTATCACTTTTACTCCTAATATAACATTATAAGTACCTATTCTATATGAAATAGTAGAGTTTAGAGTACTTATCTATCATTTGTTTTTGACTACAGTTGACATTAATTTAGGTACGTGTCGTAAACCTTATTATCACTATGATAAGCTATAAAATGCACTTTTGTGTAATTAACAACTTTTTTATAGACCCCAGAATTCTAAATATAGGAGCAGCTTTATGTTTTCAGTCGCCTGTTTTGTCGTTTTAAAAGTAGTAATGAAACGTAGACATTGATTCTGCGTTGAGTAATAATTTTCAGGTGAAAAATAAAAACGGTACTGATTGAATTCTTTATTTAAGTAGTCAAAAACCAGCTATTAACACTTTATAATTCATTTGTGATTTACTTCTCCCGTTGCATCTTCAACATTTCCAATATTTTTCAAAATTTCGCAGTAAATTTCAATGCCTTTCAAGAAAATTTGAATTGGCAAATACTCATCATGTTTGTGCAAAGCCACTGACGTGTGATTGATTGGTGAGAAACCTATTCCTGGCAATCCAACCCTTCTTATGTGACTAGTGTCACTAACAGCTGGAGAAATTTGTGGTTTCAGTTTTAAACCCCTAAAGTTTTCCTAACTTTATTTGGTCGTCTATTTTTGGACCACTTACAGTTTGTCAGTTGCTTTTTTAAATGCGAGCCAATAAGGATTCGAATCGTCCAGTTTAGTTGGTGTTACATGTGACGCTTTATCTATGAATTCTATCCAAATGTCAGAACCTGCATCCTTACACCATTGATTGAGAGTTGCTTCGAATTTCTCTAAGTTAATACCTGGAGGGATTCGACAGTCGATTGTTATGATGAATTCGGGGGGTACCACGTTTGTTTGTACACCACCCTAGAATTTGGATCAAAATTAACAAAATTAATAATATTTAATTATTTTAAGTACTTTGATTTGGGTTAAATTCAATGCAGTGACATTACCAATGGTCCACGTTGGGTTATTTTCCAATTTTTGTTTCTCTCCTGTTCTGAATTCGTACAATTTTTTCAAAATGTATGAAACTTTTTCTCCTGCCGTGTCTYCCAGAAGGARTGATCCATGTCCGGGCTTGCCGGGACAATGGATGTAAAACTCTTCAAAAGTGATTTTTAACATTGACAAGAATTTTATTTTTTGTAACTTACGCCAAGGGCAACGCTCTGCATAAAATACAACAAACTCGTCAYTTTCACACGTAATTCCTTCATCTAGAGTCACTCCAACTTTCAAATTTTGAAATTCTTTACTATAAACGAATTTTTTCCACCCATCTCCACCCCCGATTTCCTCATCTAAAATTCTTAATTATTTCGAACCACTTTTCCAAACACCTACCAGGAGCGAACGATAGATGTAGCGTTCTTTTCAAAGTCACCCCTTGCTGTTTTAACCTTCTTACAGCTTCCAAATATTGGATTCCCACACATTTCATGTCTTGAGTGCCTCTGGCGTAAATGTTGTTTTGTTCGTCCACATGGGCACTGAAGGGTTTGTGAGTCCATTTATCCTCGAAAACTGGCACCACGTCCATGTGGCTGTTGAGCAAAATTGATGGTAAGCTGGGTTGGGTACCCACCCACGTGAGAACCACAATGGGCTTTTCGGGGACCATGAAGTAGGTTTTGATAGGGAGGTCCAGGCTTTTGGCCTGGTTCTCGAGAAATTTGACGCACGAATCTAGGAGTGTTTGGTGTTAGAATGATTTTTTACATCACAAAATACTGTAATTATAACTTACCATAATTTACATTTGGGTGTACGGAGGGTATTTGCAAATATTGGCGAAAATTCTCAACAGCTTGCGTATCCAATGAGTTCTTTTGATCAGTTGAAGGCATTTTGATCTAACTGAACTATTTGTATTGTGATTAAAAAGTTTTGATTCTGTTCTGTTTTTCCTACTTTATGTTTTCTTCTTATAATCACGTGACACTATGTGGTCTTATGTTTTCGTAATTTTTGGTAAAAATAAGATAGTTTATCAGCGATTCTAGCAAACAACTTCCTGTTTGTCATTTTTGGGATAAGGAAAAGGAAGAAAATTCGTAGGAAAATGCAAAGTATTTTATTTGTATTGTTTGTTACACTAAAAAGGCACAAATTTTATTTGGTTTCGTTTTCGATATTTCCGAGAGAAGTCATAATTTCTGAATAAATTTCTATCCCTTTTAAGAAAGTTTCGACACTTAAATACTCATCATTGCCATGAAGTAAAACTGTGGTATTATTCATTGGACAGAAACCTATTCCTGGTAGTCCAACACCTCGTACATATCGRGCGTCAGTAGCCCCTGGACATATTTCCACTTTGAGTTTAAGCCCCCTAAAAATATTTTTTAATTTAACATCTCTTACAAAAGAGTTTAGTACAATTTATCTGTCGCTTTCTTAAAAGCAACCCAATATGGGTTGGAATCGTCCAATTTTGTTGGAGGAATTTTTGATTGTTTAAGTTCAAATTCTATCGATACTCCAGGACCCGCTTCTTTACACCATTGACGAAGAGTCGCTTCAAATTGATCAAAATCCGCATATGGTGTGACACGACAGTCAAAAATTAGGATAAATTCTGGAGGTACCACATTGGTCTGAACGCCCCCCTAAAAACCATGGAAAAATATTGTATTTAACTCAAATCAATATTTTTACTTTGATTTGAGTCAAATTCACTGTAGTCACTTGTCCAAGCATCATGTTTGGATTATTTTTCATTTTTTCCATTTCACCTGTTCTAAATTCGAACAATTTGTTCAAAATGTATGAAACTTTTTCTCCGGCTGTGTTGTCCAAAAGTAGAGATCCGTGGCCCGGATTTCCAGTACAATGAATTTGGAATTCTAGCAAGGATTGTTTTTAACACTTTAATTTTCAAGTGGTTAAAACTTACGCCAAATGCACCTCTCGACATAAAACACGATACATTCCTCATTTGGATTTGCCACGCTTTCATCTAGAGTCACCCCAATGTTTAATTTTTGAAAATCTTTAGTGTGAACAAATTTCTTTAGCCCATCAATCCCTCCAGTCTCTTCATCTGGGACAAAAGAAATGTGGAGGGTCCGTTTCAAAGTTACTCCTTGGTGTTTTAACCTTCTTACAGCTTCCAAATATTGTATGCCTATAGATTTCATATCTTGGGCACCTCTGCCATAGATGCGATTTTGTTCGTCTATTTCGGCCCCAAATGGTTTGTGAGTCCACTTATCTTCAAAAACTGGGACTACGTCCATGTGACTGTTCAGCATAATTGACGGCCAGGAAGGTTCAGTTCCAACCCATGATATAATCACGATGGGTTTTTTGGGTACCACATGGTACACTTTGATGGGAAGCCCCAAACTTCGGGCTTGATTTTCAAGGAATTTGACGCAGGGCTCTGTAATTTTTTTGTTACTACACTCACCATGAATCGGAATTTAGGGTACCGTAATCTATGTTTGGGTGTACTGATGGTATTCGTAAATATTCGCGAAAGTTTTCAACAGCTTGTTGATCGAAAACTTTTTTCTGCACTGGGCTTACAGGTGCCATCTTGGAAATAAATAAAATTGGGGACGACTTTTCCTTATAAAAATCTAAACCTCCTATTGTTTTGTTGTTCAAGGTTGTAGGAAATGTTTAAATAAATAAATTTGTTTGAGTTTAGTAATCTTGTGGTTGGTGAGCTTTATTTTTAGGCGAAAATGCAAAATTTTAATGATAAGCAGTGGTGTTTATCAGTTTATCAAATGTTAACAATTATACATTGTAATTTTTTAAAAAACAACGTTACTTACTTACTTGTAAAATTTAATTTAATTCCATAATTAGCATTTTATTATGCTATTAGCATTATTACTTATTTGAAAAGATACAGGTAACTGTAATAAATTGGCGCCCTCTATGAGGAATAATCATTTGATATTGTGCCTTAAATTCCACAAATAGGCGTTTCCATGGTAACAGCACCACCTTTTTCTGTCAAACGTTATCGTAAAAAGTTTTTTAGTGGATTATTGTAGTGTTTTAATACAAAACTTTTATTAAAAATTAGAAACTTTAATAATTTGTGACATCCTTTACACATATCGCGCGCGCACGTATCGATTTTCAAATAGTGGATACAAAAATGAAGGTTATATTGCTCGTTGCAATTTTAACATTTTCCACTTGCCAAAGTGCAGTTTTATTGTGGAGTACCAATAAATTGGAAATTTCGCCTTTCAATGACTTCAATGACGAAAATTTGCAAGATTTGGTCCAAAAATTGGGATTTCCCGATGTCACAGTCTACAGGAGCAGTCACGAATTGTTGCCAAAATTCGAAACTTTAGTGAAGGAATACCGCAGAGCTTACAATCCTAATGGGGACATCACGACGGAAAATGCTACAGGTTTGGTGAAAGAAATATAAATTGTTTTTGTTTTGATTTTGTGGGTTTAGAAATTTCAACAGACGAAGACTTTGCACTTATTGAAGCCAAACAACGATTGGATTTGATGGCCGGAAATAACACTCTATCAGTGTTGTATCTTCCAAGTGAACGTTATAAAAGGTCTGTTCCCACTACCACTGAGAATCCCGATACTTCTAAAGAGCCGGTCCTCTACAAAGGCACCTTGAAGAAGAACATATTCACGCTTTTGTACTCTTCTCATCCCTTAGTATTGCACCAAGATGACGGAGCAGAAGAGCCTGTGAGTTTTACCCTTGGGGAGAGTCGGATGGTAACAGTCGACTCTCCTGGCAAAGACTCCTACACCAAGCTTTACGTCAAAGTCCCGGTCCAAGATAACAATTTCGTTATCTTGCAGTTTTTTTTCTATTGGTTTAAAACCTACTGGTCCTTGACTTCGGTTAAAGTGTCGACAACTAACGGAAATTTTTCGACCACTTTGAACATAACCGAGCCTTTCCTAGTTCCTGCCGGTTTTTCGTACCATTGTAATGGTTTAACAACTTTCAAAGATAACTCAAAGACAGAATTGCGAATCTACGATTTACAAGTGCAGATTGATTCGAAAAATGGCTTGTTTAGTGACGCTTATGACTGTATTGATTTCACAACGGTCCCAATTTGGTCAGGATTATTCGTCACAGGACTCCTAGGAATCGGGCTTATTATCGCCCTGACGGCGATAAACGACATCAAAACGATGGATAAATTTGATAATTACAAGACCAAACAACTCTCAATCACAGTTAATGAATAAAATCTTTAATAAATAATTTAACTATTTACATATGATTGTCGGACGGCACTTGAGACATATCTTTAGCTGTTTTTTAATGATTTATGTAATAAAAATACAGTCGCAGGTACGATTAACAATAAGACGGAATCATGAAATGCGACTGCGAGGTGTGTAGCGGTTGGCCATCTTTCGGACACACAGTCAAGCTACAAAAAAATATATAACACAAATCAAGTCAACGTTGTGAAGTACCTCTGTCTGATTTCCAGAGCGTCAATTGTTATTTTTTCGATATATATTTTTGGGACGGCCAAAAGTCGCCATGTCAGGGGATTGAGATAGCTACTTTGGTACCGCCATTCGACTTCAACAGCTTTGATTTTCTTGATTTCGGAGGTTGGTACCACAGCTGTGTAGATTTTACCGGGTTCGTGGTACCCACCTTTGTTTAGTGGTACCGTGTGCGATTTTGGACCTTTACCATCGGTTGTTTCATGCATTGTGAAGAATAGTTGGCCCACTTCACCGCCATGTTGGATACTTTCGCCAGAATTTGATATTTTTACTGTTATTCTGTAATGGCCACCTGTAATAAATGTGTAAATAAAAGTATTCCCTCAGAGTTGTGTTTAATTATCAAAGCAAACGAGGGATACAAATTTTACTTACGGCAGTACGGTTTTGTTTCCCCAGTTATCAAAAATTGAACCATATTTGACTCTGGTGCAATTAATCGTCGTTTTATCAATTCTTTATATTCTTTGTGGCTATGATAACCGAATTGTATACATTTTTGGTTCCTTCGGCCACAGTCGAAACATTTTCCCGTCAAAAAATCCTAAAATGAATTGGCAACATTGTTTTTAGCAAAGCTTGATTTACACCAAATAAATACCTCGTAATTATTGCACCCAACTGTCAGAAACGAACATCCCCTATTCGGGTTAATACTTTCAATGAAAAATTCGTAACTTCGCATATGGTTGCAGCCCATGTATTTCCTCACACCTGCAATATTTTTTTTTAATTGAGCACAACTAAATTTGGATAAATTACCCAAGAAGAAGCTCCCATTGGCCTCATTTATGTATTTGGCTATACTTTTGCCACAACCGGGCTGATTTGTGCCCCCATTTGGGTAGTAGTCGACATGACCGATCTTTTCGGTCATACCTAATCCTCCTCGAATAAATTGACTGGCGTCGGTGTGGACCACATCGACATATTTGGCCGCGGTTCGGTCTAACCGAACCGGCGGTTTGGCTTTGGCGAAGTGTGGTTCGGCCGGGTCGAGGCCGGTTATGCGCCCCAAAGTCAATTTGAAGTCCTACAAAATCCAAAATATTGTTTATAAGCTGACGTTTAATGTTTTTTTATTTCTTGACATACCCTTTGCAACGTATAGCCCACGTATCCGCACAAGTGGGCCCCCAGAGAGTGTCCGATGCAGTGCACGTGATCTAGATTCATGTCAGGGATGTGTTTCCACAAGTCGTGTAAAAGATGTGCGGTCATTGCCCCCACTAGCCGAATATTCGCCACTGCTTGCGTGTAGGGGGGACTGGAGCCCCCTTGCCAGTCCACGACGATGACAGAACAGTCGTGAATTTTTAACAATTCCTGGGCCATGTCTACAATCTATGTGAAATTTTGAGGAGGTTGGGGCATGTGCGCCGAAGTCGTACCCAATAGATTCCTCCACCCTCCATGTATCCGTGGGAGATGACGTAGACGGGATTCCGAGGGTTGATTCCTGTCGAGGCGATCACGTCGAACTCATTCAAGTCGATATAGGTGGGTTTCGAGGGGTTTTTCCGCGTGTAGAGGGGGTATCGTGGTTCAATCTTGAAAAATTTGTGGTCATTTGGGTAAATTTGAACGAGGTGGTACCTTATTGAGGTCTTCCGGGAAGAGGGACACGGGGCGATTTTCCGAAGTCCATGGAGGTGATAGTTGAAAGCAGCCGTATATTCCGTAACATTTGGACGCATTGTTGGCTGAAAAATCTGTATTGGTTTGGGGTTTGGTCTAGAGGGGTGTTTTACCAACTTTTCCCAATTTCTAAAAAGTAGTAGTTGTAGGAGGTGTCTTGTTGAAAGTTGCTTTGATTCATAACAAAGATAAGAGTTTGTAAAAAAACAGAAGTGTTATTTGCGACCATTGTAATTTTTTGGTAATGGCTTGGGCTCACTTCGTGAAAGAACTGATTATAACGGAACTGAGTTTATCACAAAGACAAAGTCCAGAGGTCATTTTAACCATTTTGTCTAGACTTCCCGTTCGTTTGACGCACGCAAATTGAGAAAAATATTTATCTCGAAATGGATTTATTGTTTGATAAAATTATATTTACAAACAATTTGACAAAAATTTTGGTTATTTCAGAGCCACTAACAAAAACTTTTAAGGAGGCAAAAAATATTCTTTTCCTTATTTTGTTCTAATGAGATCCAAAAATGCTACACTTGAAAATAATTTTCTGTCAAACTTATGAATGTGATCGGTCTTTAAATACTAAGTAAATATTTGTTTTATGCTGTTGTGCAAACTGAACTCAAGTCATTCAACGAAACTACACTGTTATTTCAATGATATTTGGTATAAATGTATTAGTAGTATAAAAGAACTTTAAAAGTCTTTTTTAATGAATTAGCGTCAGTGCAGAACTTCTTTTTGTTTAGGGTCTTTTCGAAAATCGGGAAAAAATACACTTATTTCGTAATGGATTTATTATTTAATAAAACTGTGTTTACAAAGGAATTTAACATCACAAAATGAGGAATGTAAAATTTTGGAAAGTTTGAGAGTCGCTGACAAAATAATCAATTCTATTATTAACAGTGAAACTTATTCGATAGGGGAAACACGTAGAGAGAAGAAGAACATTGAAAGACAAACAATAATTATCTAGAAGTTGATCAAAATCTAAATAGTGTCCACCTACAAGATTTCAACGAAGAAATTATTCGTTGTTGAAATTTAGTCGATGGAAATGAATTTGAGTTGGAATGGCCCATAATGTCTTGCAGACTGACCCGACATGATGGAATTAATGTTAGGGTTGAATGATTTTACTTACAAAATGCGATTACTGCTTAAAATTGATACTAAAAACTATCGTACTGAATATTCCATAGGAATTTCTAGCATTTATTCTACCAAGTGATGTCAGTCTTTGTCTTATTGGTACACGAAACACAAACGAAACATAATTTGAGCTGAAATAATGTTTGAGTAAAACGACTTGAAATTATCTACAAGTATACAAATTTGTTCCTTAAGTTCACTATATTAATAACAATTTTATTCTAGTAAAATAAGTAAATTTTTAGAATAAAATGACTTTATTTTAGTACTGCTAATAAAAGCGATTTTTCCAATTTTACGCAATAAATGTAGTAAAATGGCTTCTACCGAGCAAAGTCAAAAGTATTTTGAGTACATTTTTTGCTACACTATTTTTATTTATTTCTTTATATATTCGTTGCATAAATACGTTTATAAATCGATCACAATTGCAGTTCATATAGTGAACACTATAAAGCGTGAATAACAAATATTAATAACACGAACAATGTTGCTTTAGCACCCAGTCTAAAAATTTTAAAAGTGGATCCATCAAAGCATTCCAACGTGCAACTATTGAAATTAATGGGATCACAATTAAATATATGAAATGCTTTGATGGGGTGGCATATGGAGTATGCACTTTCTAACTCACTAACTCACAGCATTTTTAACCCTACTTCAAAATTCGGCATACTCTACGCCGGTTATAGCATCCTACGATACTACTTATACTGATATGCTATTGTGACATGTGTGATGTGTGAATACACCTAACTTTTCGTATTCAACAATGATGGATGGACCCGACTGCGTTGTATTTTATCACTAAATCAGGATGAAAAACGGTGCTTTTTGCATACACCAAACGATCAATATGGAACACAAAAGTGCCAGCAGTCGGCCCTTAACAAATTCGGGCCGAGCAAGTGAAAATGTGCGGTTATTTACAGGACAAAAACATGTAGAGTAGCTAATATTGTCCACAGAGATGGGCACTTAATCGGTTAACAGTCAACAAGGGTTACACGCAACGGAACTGCCTCTTCCCACTTGCCCGGCCATTAAAGCTTGGTCAGGTTAACAAGACTGATATTTACAAGGTTGCAAATATCGGAAAGTATCCGCGGATTCGATACATATGACTGATTTTTTTTACATTAGGTCACACTTATCTTTGGCGACGCGACTGTTTGCCTTGCCTCCTATTTGGAGACTCACATTGCGAGATTTCTCCAGGTTGAGGAGCTCTTGGAATAGCTGCTTCACATTGTGGTTGGTCTTCGCAGACGTTTCCATGAAACTCACACCCCATTCTTGCGCCTGGGCCTGGCCCTCGGAGGTACTCACCTGAAAGATTTTTTCGAAAAGTTGCACATTTTTGGTGTTTAAGTTACTATTTTGATTCTATAAGACACATTACTTTGAACTCGTCTACTATTTAGTTTTTTTATTTATTTAATGAAATTTTGTATTATCAAAACTACCGTGAAGCGAATGACTCATATGTCATTGTTTAAGCCCACAACCAAAAATACACTATTCCAAAAAATCAAGGGAACAAAACAATTTCCTAAATTTTTTGGTGATTTTTGAAAGTTTGTATTTCAGTGAAAAATCGTCGTATCGAAATTAAAAAAAAAACATTTTTATTTTGTACTCAATGTTAAAGAGTGCTTTTATCAACTAATTTCAGTAGATAAAGTAGTCTTTTATCGTCTAGTGGAATAAAGTAATTTTTATCTACTGTTTATATTTTATCAACTAATTTCAGTAGATAAAGTAGTCTTTTATCGTCTAGTGAAATAAAGAAATTTTTATCTACTGTTTATATACCACTTTGACCAAGAAATTCTGGTGGGCGAGTATCACAAAATAAAACGAAATATTAACGACGATAAAGATTGTTTATCTACTCGTGAAAAAAGTCCACTCGTGACTTCGTTACTCGCGAACTTAACTTTTTCACTCGTAGATAAACAATTTCTTTATCGTCTTGTATAATAAATAACTATGAAACTTCAAGTTTTGAGATCTTTGGACAAAAAAATTCTGAGCTACGGTTATCACGCAATCCTAAGAAATAGCACCATAAAAATGTATTTTTTGTTGTTGTGGAAATATTTTTAGTTAAAGTAATACAGGAGCCGGCTAGCTTGTTTATTTAGCTTTAATCTGCTTTTTTATATTCTTTTTACGTCAATTTGTCGTTGAGATATCTGACTTTTAAATGAAAAAGGATCATTTTGTTTTTGAGATATCTGACTTTTAATGAAAAAGGATCATTTTGTTTTTCATTATCGATATCTCAGCAACCAATGACCGCACAGAGAATGTAAGGGTAGTTTCAAAAATAAATTTCTTACAAATCTTATTACGATTTTTTGAAAAAAAAATTTTTTTTCACTCTCAACATTGATTTAAAGATAAGTGAAATTTGTTTCGTTGTCAGATATTTGAGCGACAAATTGACGTAAAGAGAATATAATAAAAGCAAATTTAAGCTGAATAAAAAAGCTAACCGGCCCATGGATTGTATCAAAAACAAAAAATTATAAAAAACTTTGCTTGCGCTCAGAAAAAAATTTTATCAAAAGATCTCAAAACTAGAAACTCAAAGTTTCAAAATGTTTTTTTCACTGATAGAGGAATTTTTTTGTTTACTTAATTTACTTTCAGTGTGTTTTAGGTAAAACCAGTGCACAATTTCCTTTGGTTTTATCTCATTTTAAAATTGAATGCAACAATAAGTGTGCATGTTTGCGTAATGCTGATTGCAAAATATATTATTTTTATACAAACTGATTTACAGACTCAAATATTTTGATAGCAGGACCATAGAAATCATCACATCCTTTTTAGATTTCATTATGAAATCTGCCCTAATGATATAAATACCCTGCAATTAGCTGATTTTAATTATTATTCCAAAAATTAATGTTCATTTGTGATACATCAAATATCGAAATCTTTGTTTTCATTTATAAATTAATATTTATTTTATTACTTAATTGGTATGTCATAAAAATCAAGATAATTGTTTTTTTACTATAATAAAAATTAAACTTCAATTAACGAGGAAAAACATTTGGAGAATTTAGTTTTTTAGACATGAACAGGTCAGTTTTATCGTATCACTAACCTGTTTCAAAGCATTGAAACATCCAATTTCGTCAAATTATTTTGCGCCCCATATACTTTTTACAGAATAACGAGTCTCAGTTTTTAAAATCAAACCCACCTCTCTGAGTTCTGCACTTTCGTCGCATTTATTCCCAACTAACATGATGGGAATTTGGCTAAGATCTGGTCCTTTTAGTTCCCGAATGACCTCCCAAATGGGCCGCAACTCCTCCAAACTCTGTCTACTACACACGGAATAGACCAAAATAAACGCATGACCTTTGCTTATCGACAATCTTTGCATCGCAGGGAATTGATGTGACCCCGTCGTATCCGTTATTTGAAGAGTACATATGTTTTTGTTGCAACTTATTACCTAAAAAAAATATTTTTGACTCCACAACTCTAAGAGAAACAGTCGAGCAAAACAACGACTTACCGAAAAAAACTAACAAACGCGCAAATTATTGTTAATACATCAAGCAACAAAAACTAAAAAAAAAAAAAAAACAATTTAATAATTCCTAGAGCTCACTTGGCGATAAGTGTCTTCGATGGTCGGGATGTAACTCTCCCGAAAGGTCCCTTTGACGAACCTCAAAACCAGGGAGCTTTTGCCCACACCCCCGGCCCCAAAAACCACCACACGGTAGTCATTGCTTTGTTCAGGCATTTTCAGCGGATTTGGAGGCTTGAAAAAAGAGGTTATATGAATTGATTACAGCTTGTTTTCAGTTGAAGTTGCTCCATTTCGTTGATTATTTGACTTGAAATGCGTTGTTTGATGATTTTTTCAAAAATGAACTTGTGTTTTCGGTATTTTTTGCAATAAATTTGGCTAAAATTATGACGTCATTCTTAAAACTAAAAATTTGTATTGATTGGCCACGATCTAGCCCTAGGACATCTAACACAAACTCCGGGAACTAGACTGCAGAGATCTGTGTTGCGCAACCGGAACAAAACCCGGAAAAAATGTGACGAGGCGAAAGCCGAGTTCGCTATTATGCAGTCTGTACTGTGAACGTAAAAACTGAATAAATTAGGGAGAAATAATTGAAAATAATTGAAATTCAGAGTAAAAAATTTATTCCAAGTTTCAAAATACATTTTCGCAAAAATCAGTATTATTTTTGATACATTTATTTTTATAAAAAAGAGAGAAAATATTAACACAACCATATTCGACAGTCAAGGATTAATAAAAAAGTTAAGCAGTAGGTAATCAATGATGGTAATTGCGAAATTTTAGTCCTTGATGGGCGACTTGCTTTCTGAGGCACTTTGGATTTTTTGGGGGCTCTCCTTTGGGCTTATTTTACCAGAACTTGAACTTTTATCATTTGAAACGTCTTCCACTAAGGCTCTATGTCCTACCTCTCTCCCCTGATTTCTAACTCGCCTCCGCCTCGCTCCAGCAATTTGTCTTGTGTTGGTGTCGTTTCCTCTTAATGTTGGTACCTCGTGTCTCACGGGTTGCCCCAATTCGATTGAAAATAAATGAAATAAACTTAATTTAAAATGAGGTTTAGTTATGAAGAGAAAAATTATGAAAATGAAAACGCATGATGTTATCAACATTATGGGGAAGAGAACTACATTGAGACCCCAGGGAAGTTTTGCTGTAATGATAATTATTTTATTTATTTTCATAAAATTTAGAAAAACGACTTACTGAACATGCCACGACCAAACTTTCCAAACGCTTCACCAATGTCGCCCCCGGGCTCGACGATAAGTGTCCGAAATTGTTTTGTGAGCACCTTAGAAGGGGCCACAAAGTATTTTAAATTTTGATACGTGATCTTATAGTACGCTTTGCACGGATTCTCCCAGAAAATTGATTCTGGAACAAATTTAATTCAAATTACGCGCCATAAATATGCAACCGTACGACATAAAAATCCTAAAAGCCAAAAAACGTCACTTTTGACATTCAAGATTAACCAAACTCTCCGTTTTGTTTACATTTCTCAAAAATGGACGAGAAGAAATTTCTGAAAAATGTGTCCGATAAAGAGGTCCCCGGGGGGCGTCTCCAGTCCCTTAAACTTCCCCGCGACTTGAGTTTAGGAATCGCCAAACCGAAGAAACAATACACACCTAACCTCAATGTTGTCAGAAATAAGGACAAAACGAAGGAATTTCTCAAGAAAATGGACCAAAAACGCAAGGATCGGACCGGGCATAAAGTGCGGCACGATAAGCAGGACCACAAGCCTAAATTTGTGCAGTCTACTGGGGTTTTTTCACAAGGAACGGGTGAAATTAAAAGGCTGACCCCCCATAATTCTGAGCCGAGGGTCAGTTTTAGGAATAGTAGTACGGTCTCGAATTTGGTTTTACCAACAATTAATAGGAATTCGTGGACTGTGAATAAAAAAGCCGAAGAGGCGGTTTTAGATGAGTTGGCAAACTGTGATATTGATAGTGATGAGGAGAAAATGTCTTTTAAGCCTTTGACATTGTCGCTGGATTCTGTCAGAAAGGTTAAAAAAGAGGTGAATGTAAAGAAAGAGGAGGATTTGGAGTTTGTACCTGAACCCTTTAACAGTGATTATAGTGAGGAAAGCCCAGCTTTAGCTTTAGTTAAATTGCCAGATTCTTTTGCTGGCAAAGGCCTAAGTGACGATCCTAATGTTAAAAAATTGTTCGATTATACCCTCAAAGACATGCTTGAAGGCCAAATTGGCAAACTAGTTATAAGAAAGTCAGGCAAAATGGAAGTACATATAGGTAGGATAAAGTATGAGTTGAGTCCTGAAAGCACATTTGAGTCTAAAGAAGAGTTAGCTACGATAACAGAAGGCCCCAATGGTGAAAATTGTATAGCAATATTAGGCAATGTTTTAAATAATTTTATCATGTTTCCTGACTTTGAATCACTATTGAGTAAAAAATAATTGTACTATTTTTTGTAAATAAATTACTTACGCAATTGTGTTTGGAAGTAATTACCCCATGACATGTTTTTAGGATCACATTCAGGCGGAACCGTCCCCATCTTTTTCAGTGCTACGAAATTATCAATTTCTTCTTCCTGCAAAAAAATCATTACTTTCGCCGTTGTGTTATAACTATAATAAACTCACGTGTAAAATACTTAAATATGTGACTGTAAAATCCATTATGTACATCAAAAAAACAAAATACTTCACTATAGACTTCCACGTAAATTGTGCCCTAAGCAACTTATAAATTATAAATAAAAAAATGCAGGTGGCGCCAAGGGCCCCCGAAGTTGGGTTAAAAATCAAATAATACAATTTCTCCTGTGTTGATAAAACAATCCCTTCATATCTATCATAGGTCGTTTTTTGTAATGCATTCTCAAAAATCGAACTTATTTCACTAATTGTGTTATCACCAATGTCACTACTTTGGGAAAAATTCATCAAAAATTGAAGCTCATGTGTCGTCAATTTAATATTCAAGTAACCCTCGTGGTAACCCACCAAATCGTCCAGATAGGCATTACTCAAAATTAAACGCACAATTCTTTTTAAATGTAAATCAGCTTCGCAGTGTGTTTTCCCAGAATTGTAACGTTTTCGGGTTTCGAGATCTAGACTTTCGGAGCGAGTTGGAATCTTATGTTTCGATTTAGTGTCCATACTATGGGGGTCAACCCATTCTGCTTTCGTGATGGATAAATAAACGATAAACGTTAAGAAAATGAATGATTTCATCTGAAAACGATCGTTTAGTAGTTATATAAATGTACATTAGTGCTATTAAACCTTAAATGTGCGATTATTTAATAAATAAATTGAGATTATTCAAAATTTGTTTGAGTCCTAAAGCTAACCTATAAACTGACACCTGTCATATATGATGTAATAACTGTCTGCGAGTTTATCAATGATTGTTGTTTTTGTTACAGCTTGTTATCTCGGCATGTTTTAAGGTGAGTAATTGATGAAAAGTATAAATTTTAATAATTATTATTATTCATGGGATCATCTTGCGTAATACCTAATATGGTCCAGTGTAATCAGTGGATAATTGGTTGCCTAACTTGTTAATTAGTGTAAAAATTTATCAAATTTAATAATTTGGTGTTTGTTAAAGGTATTATTTGGTTTAACAATTAATTGCCTATAAAGACGAGTTTATTTTGATAAAAATTAAACCATCGTGTATTTAAGTGTATCAAAATTTTGTTTTTTATTTCTCAATATTGAAAGTGACCAATTAAAACAAATAATTTTGTTTTCGTGTTATATAGATAAGCAACATATTTCCAAGGTCAGGGGGAGTGGCTTTGAGTAAATTGTTTCTTTGAAAACTCCTAAATTTCCAGACTGTTAACATTTGCTAATTGTTTGTGCAACTGTTGTGTTTCTCCAAATTTCGCGATTTCTGTACTTCCCTGCCATTTCTATTGACAAAATCAGCTGTTTCCGAGGTCAGCTGAGTCAATTTGACGTTTTATTTATGTTTTTATTTGTGCACCAAAATGGCAGACCTGAAATCTCTGGAGCATCCCACG
Organism: Tribolium madens; assembly: GCF_015345945.1. NCBI lineage: Eukaryota > Metazoa > Arthropoda > Insecta > Coleoptera > Tenebrionidae > Tribolium > Tribolium madens. The sequence goes on from NW_025400983.1 coordinate 7,333,351, forward strand.
TTGAAGGTAAACTAAACTCCAACATCATGCCTTTATTTCCTTTTTCTTTTCGGAAATCCAGCCCCGCTTTGGGGTCCCCACCCCCTCCGTTTTTGTGTCATTTTTTTTTCTCAAAATTTGCATTATCGCGTCGATAAGAGCGACATTTCGCAGTCAAGGTCTCAGGGCGTTGTTGGTATCGAATTTTAGGTGCCATACGAGATCCTCAATAAGAAATTTCGAACTGCGCAAAAGTCCCTCGACAGAGAAGCCTCCCACGTGCAGCAGGCCGCCCGCGAGCTTGAGACCACCATCTCTGGGGGTAATGTAAGAGCCCGCGACATCACCTCACTTCTTGGAGGCATGGTGGAGAAACTCCAAGTGCTGAAACGCAAGGCCGAGGAGAGCATCTCCGAGGAGTTGGCCGCTTCCAATGTGTGTAAGAGGAGGTTGGAGCACTTGAAGGAGCGCGAGACGCTCACATCGGCAGGGACGATCTCGCAGGGGGCTGTCAACCAGTGGAAGAGGAAGCGATTGGATAGGATGATGGTGGAGTATTTCCTCAGGAACGGGTATTACAATGCAGCGATAACTCTAGCAGAAAAGAGTGATATAAAGGATTTGACTAATATTGAGATTTTTTTAACGTCTCGCGAAGTTGAGAAAAGTCTTGCAAACCATGAGACGTCCAAGTGTTTGATTTGGTGCCATGACAATAAGTCGAAACTTCGTAAGCTTAAGTCAAATATGGAGTTTAATTTGAGGATCCAAGAGTTTGTTGAACTGATCAGGTCTGAGCGCAGAATGGACGCGATTAAGCACGCAAGGAAGCATTTTCCGAGTTTCGAAGACGAGCATTTAGACTCGATTCAAAGGGTTATGGCGCTTTTAGCGTTTCCGGTCGATACAGGTCAGTATTTCTCATTATGCATTGTTGATACAAAACTACAAAATATTACGTCTGAAACAAAAAGCTTTTTTTTATTTAAATGCTCGGTAATTTTTTTTCTTGTTAAATCATTGCCATAAAATATTTATAAAGTATAAAGGACCATAATGTACAAAAGTTGTAATTTGTCAAAAAGTAAAAAAACGTCTTATTAATAATTAATTTGATTTTTTGACACAAAAATTAATGTAAAGACGTGTAACAACTCAAGAATTGATAAGATATTCTTATGGCAAAAAGGGATTTTAATAAATTTAGTAACTTACAAAGTGATATTTTAAATAATATGTGTTAACTATTTATGCGGGATTTTTCACGAGTATAGCAAGTGTCGTAGTAGGTACTAGTTTTGAAGATACTGAAAAAATATAAATATAACAGTTTTTAACATAAATATTCAGAAATGGACAAAAAAGCTTTATTTTAACGAAAAAATGCGCTAAGAATAATCAATTAAATAATCCAGATCTTGTTTTCAAAATACATTTTTTTTATTTTGTGGTGGTTAATGGCGTGTCCTGTGAAACCAATTTCAGAAATAAAACCATACAAAGCCCTGTTTGACGAGACCAGGTGGGACACCCTCATCGAAGAGTTTAGACAAGAAAACTACCGACTGTTCCAATTAGCTTCACAGTCTGTTTTTACAGTGGCTCTTCAAGCTGGACTTTCAGCACTTAAAACACCATATCCTTTGATGCATTTTATCTTTTTATCATGTTTATTAGTTTATTACGCATATTTTTCCTTAATAATACATACTCAATGTTATTCCGATAATGGGGAAAATAGGAATCCCTCCTGTCCAGTTTGCCAACCTTGTCTCAATCAGTTAGCAGAGTCTTTGCCTTTCGCCCATTGCTCACAATCACGTCTTTATTGCCATATTAGCGGATTACCATTAAATGAAAATAATTTACCTATGATGTTGCCCAATGGATATATTTATGGAGAACAAGTAAGATGATTTTATAATTGCTTAGTTACTAATATACGACTTTTAGGCGCTAGAACAAATGGCGAAGGAAAATAATGGTCAAATAATTTGTCCCAAAACGAAAGAAATATTTCCATTTAAGAAAGTCGAAAAAGTTTACGTTATGTAAATGTGATATTTTTCTTTTTTTTATATAGTATTGATTATACCTCTCTATCGTTTTTTTTTTAGTTGATAAGTTGAGTTATGTTAAGTACTCATAGGGTTTCAGTTTTTTGTGAAATTACATTAAGTATGCTTCTCGAAATAAAAATATAATTTAATTCCTGATAGTTTTTATTATGTCAGTACCTATAATCCATTCCACTACACTAAAACTTACAGTTTAAAATGCCGTTTTATGATTATGATTTATGAATGTTCCAACTTTCTAAAGCGTTATGATTTGTAATTATCGTGCATCAAATTTGAACCAAATAGAAAGGAGTTTCTCTATTTGGTACTCGTCAGACTTTTGTACAAAATATTTATAAAAATATAATGAAACTGCTCAACAATTTGAAGTTTCCTAACTATTCTAATTAAATCAATGTTAACAAAGACATAACATTGGTCAGACAGACCCTGTATCTTATATTATCTAAGAGAGTCGAGGTGAAGAAGAGTGTAACAGTGTCAATATATCTTAAACTACTAGAAACAGAGTGGAAAAGTGACATTTTTAAACCAAATTTGTACTACGAAAATGTCACTTTTTTGCTCAAGGTATGTACAATGGACGACCTAATAGTGGTGCAATAAACGACAACCAAACCGTTTTGACACCATTGAATTACAATTTATCTAATTTTTGGCAGTTTTATTTTTCGTGGTACAACAGTCCGTTAATCGTTTTGCAACGCTCCTGTTTGTTTAATAGTGAGTCAACAGAAGCGCTACTGTGGTTAGATATGATTGGATTCTAAATGGACATCAGCTACGTCACTTGATAAGGCGATAATAAATAGTCCGAATAAATATTTATCTCTTATTTGTATTTAGATGATTATGATTGTATTAGATGTGTAAAGAACAAAAGCAAAAAAACACAAAATTAACTTTATTGAAAACACAAGTAGTAAACTAGAACTAATTGATTATAATTTACAGTCAGTCTTGCAACGTCTTATCAAAATGCAAATCTAGCGGTTTTCTCAGAAAACGTTTTTGGAAAGCCAATGGAAATAAAACTATTCTGTCAACTATTTACAAAACTGATACAAAAAACAATATTCTTCGTTACTTGGAAGAACTATGATTCGGGACCCATTGAAATAAAATTTGCTTCTCTATGGCATATGACAGAAACTACTATCTAAAATTGTATAGATAATTCCGTTTCCGTATCATATACCAAACACTTTTGCTAGTATTTAACATGCTTGATTATCCAAGGCCATAAAAATGTTGATAAAATTCCAGTAAAGATACCAGTTATCAAAGAAGCGGCAGCGAACATGCCCGCAGTTGAGGAATATCTCTCTTCAACGCACCTACACAGAGCAATTTTATCACCAAAATAAGAAAAAAAAATGACTCACCTTGGGGTGTACATCATTGCCAGAGAGCTAAAATACCCACTAGTCAACCCCATTGTAATAGCAACTATCCAATAAACCCAGTCACTTGTGATATACACCGGAATATGTCTCTCAATCCCGTTTATCTGGTAATTACAAAAGAAGAAAAACGGGATATACAACACTCGAAGAGTGACAAAAATCCATAAATATTTAGGGCCGGGCTAGAATAAGTTCATAAAATTTTTTTTTCTTTGTTTGATTTTATTTACCCAACACAGTAAATTAGTTAGATAACTGCCCACCATCGCGCAAACATTAAAAGTCAAAAAACACGTAATTCCTGTGTAATAATTATCTCCAATAAAAAAATTTTCGTCACCACGCCTAATGTCTGAAATGCAAAATTGGTCAAAACATTTTATGCAACTCGGGAGAAAAGTTACTTGTTTGTATTGCTGGAAAAATTGATAGGGTCACGAAAAATATGAAGAAAACGTTGTAAAGTTGAGGGAGGGATTTTTTGAGGATGTGCAAGTAGGGGATTCTTTGGGACCGCCCTTGGTTCATTTGTTTTCGCAGTTCCGCGTTTTTCTTTTCGCGGAGCTCATGGTGGCGGTAGAATCGCTGGAAATATAAAGATAAAAACGTTTCACTCTATTAAATTCTAAATCCAAATTTGGAAAAAAATCTCTTCGTCTAACAACAAGAGTTCTGAAACTAATTAAGTTTTTTTTTTCTTAATGAAATATTATTTTTTTTTGAAACAAATTAAATTAGAAAACTATGTTGTACGATCATTTTAACTTTCTTTTCATTTCAATGTATCGTATTATAAATCCTTTAATAAATTTCCCTTGATAAAAACTATTTTCAATATTTTTCTACTGAAAATCAAATATTGCATGCCTGTCCCACATAACGTATTTTCAAAACCAATTTTGGTTACGAATTTGTATGGTATTGTGTCAAAAAATTTTTTTCTTATTTTATATTTCATTTAGTAGAATTTGAAAAATAGGCAGGTCTAGTTAGAATTACAGATGACATATTAAATTTGTCAAAGCCAACATGGGATACAAATTTATGGTAATAAAATGAATTAAGAAACGTTTTATATACTACTGCAAAGAAGATTCAAAATATATTTCTTCCGCCTTCTACTTTTTTGAATTAGTATTGAAATGAGTGCTTTAATAGTCATAATTATTATCTCGAAACAATATAGAAACTTTTTTCTAGTTTTTCCTCTGATTAGCACTTACATTTAGCGGTAAGGCAAAGTAGGTGTCAAAGCAGACAAGCAGTACAAAAAGCGCCGTGATGAAGTAATAAATAGCGGCCATTTTTTTATTCGAGGCCATTATGGTCGATAACAGCGAGACTACAGCTGTAAAAGTCCCGCTAATATTAGAGCCTAAAACCACAGCTCCAGTGTATTTCCCCGGCAGTTTAGCGGCCATTCCGAAAACGGTGTTCTGATAAATGCCATTGGCCACTGCAACAAAAAAAATTGCGTATGCAACTCGGCTCTAGCCTAAAATTACTTACTATTCAAAATAACTACGCACACCATCGTTATCCAAAAAAATGGAACTGGCCAAGTGCTTGTATCTATCATTGCAAGTATAATAGTGACTATAAAAACGACTACTTCGATACTAATGCTCCAAACTATACGCGTGGTTAAATTACCACTAAAAATCTTGTGTCAAAAATGATTTGACGCACTTGGTGGTGACTTACCCGATTTGTATAAAAATATTAAGCCAATTGAAAAACACATTAGGAACTTGGGAAGCAAAAGTGAGATATTGCATAAAATTCGTCACGTATGGTGAAATTTCGCCAGTGTATTCCTCTGACAATTTGTGTTCTGAAAAATACTGCAAAACAACAATGAATTAGAGTTAATTATGACTGTGGCAGGGAACCTTATCGGCAGTGATGAACATGTTCCAAGGCGTTAAAACTCCAATTCCATGGATCAAAAAAGTCAAATACACTAAATTATATTTGTCGGGAGGTTGATTTAATGCCAAACTGGCATCATCCATGGTCTGATTCTTAAAATTCAGTTCGTCTTCGGGTAGATTATTCTCCTCCCAGGATGGTTGCAGTTTAACGGGTTGTTGGGTTTTCGCTCGTTCGCTACTCTCTTCCCCTACAAATAAATAAAACACTTCAAGTATAATTTAACATTTTGTATTAAGCTCACGCATAAACATGCTCACAAATAGAATTGTTTACTTCTCATGAAACATGTTTTGGGTTCGTACAACAGCAAAAATTTCATTTGTGGGTCATTTATTAAACGCTAGAGGCGATCAATCAAAATTTTCCTGTTTTATTCTAACAGAAAGGCTCGCGGCAAGGATCAGGTGACGCTCATCTTTTAAAGCATTTAGTTTATGGCCGAGGGGATGGCATAATTTATAATTTTGTTACGATGGTGGATTATAATCTGTGTAGGAAGGTGCAAATGGATGCACACATTCATTTTAATTTGCTGCAGAAAATTGGACTTTAAGAGAATTGCAATAATGAAGAATTTATTTATTTTTTATAAACAACAGTAACACAATATTCTTGCATTTCAGTCCAAGCATATCATAATTTAAACCCTACTAAATTCGTCTGATTTTTCTTTTTCAGAGCGAATAATGCTCTACTTTTTTCGATAAATAACACTACCCAACAAATTTTATTTTTTTTTAATGTGATTGATCTATTGACACGTGTATCAGGGTACATTAACATCCCTAATTACGAATTTGATAAGAAAAATTCTCCATTACGTACAGATTTTAAGTTACAGGAAAATTGTTTTCTCAAATTTTATCGTAAAAATTGTTCATTTCAAATAGAAATTAATTAAATAGACGACGAAAGAAATTAATTTATTCACTAAACAAGAACAATGTTGAAAGATGTATAAGATTCTAACATAAATCTGTTGTAGATGAGTTTTTTGCAAAAGCTGATTTTCTTTTGTAGGGTGTTTTAACTTCCCTTATGAGGAACCTGCAGTAATCCATCATAGCTGGATCCCATCTCCCTTGGTACCTCTTTTCCATCGTCAATATATCCTGGTGGAACCTTTCCCCTTGCTCGTCACTAACGGCACCCAAATTTGGGGGAATTTTTTTTTAATGAGAATGGAGAAAATGAATTTTAAGTGTTTCGTTTTTCGGCGATTTTGAATTTAGAACATAGAATTGAATAAAAAATAACTGTTTTCTTCTCAGTCACAAAATGCTTGTTGGCTAGTGTAATTAATTGTATTTAGAAATCAATTAAATATTTCATTCAAACCTGAGTACCTGAGTTTTGTTGACTCACATCCCGGAAGTTATTAGCGTTTATAAATACAAATACCATCTTTTTTGAGCTCAAATTAGAAATTGAAACGAATTTTACAGAGGAAAAGTTTGAATAAGCGGCAAATCTGTAAAATAGTTCAAGCCACGAAGTACAGCTACATAAAAAAAATGGGAAATTAAATTTTTTTCAAATCCTATCAAAACCTATCAAAAATATTTCTACCAATGTCGTTGATTTTATACCAACTTGTGTAATGCCGCATTTAATAAAACACGTTCACACCATGGAAAAGTTGAAAAAAAAAACTATTTTTTAATTATTTTTTTGACCCTTCCCGTTTTTTTTTTGAATTTAGCTGTATATGTTGTCAATAATTGTGCCCTAGCAAACTTGACTTACTTTTAATTTAATTTAGATGGCATTTGTTTTTAACTATTTCGTTTATTATACAGTGAGATCAAAAAGTCTGTCTATCAAGCAAGCGTAGAAATTTAAAACGTATATGTCTGTAGAAGTAAAATGTCACAATGACGAATGAGAAATGTCAAAATAATTTTTATGTAAAACAGGAAACCGTGGTGAACGATTTTTATGAATAAACACCAACAAAATCTCATTTTAGGATATTTCATAGAATAATTCAATTTAATTAGCTCAATGTTTTAATTTTTATAAAATAATTTTTTGACATCTAGATAACATACGAACTGCCATGCAACATACGTCCTCAACAAGGACACCTACTTGATAGAAAGACTTTTTGATCGCACTGTATCTAAATGGAATCATTAAATAATGAATTTTAATAGCTATTTATGTATCAAAACACTGAAGTCTTATTTTTCATTACGAAGGTGTGTTTAAGTAATGAAGGTAATGAAGTAAAAAAAGTAATGAACTTTAGTACCGAGGTGTATGTTAATTTTTTCCGAAATCGTAAATTGCATAACTACTTTTGGAGGTTGTTTTTTTTTTACCATGACAGTTCACAACCGGCAGTTTACTTGTTCATTTCTCATTTCAATAGTACCATCTCGACCAGAAACCGCAAAATAAGTAGCCACCATACAAAAACGCGAAACAGGAAAAAAATATTTGTAGAATAAAAAACCAACACTTATAAATGAATAAACGGATACACGTTAGCAATAGAATTATTATGTCTTTATGTTATGTTTAGATTAGGACAATGATTTGACAACACTGTTATGGCATGTTCGTAATCCACGATACACAAAATCGTAGTATAATGAACTATTTTAGTGCCGATTTAGTGACGATTTTATGTAACTTTAGTGACAATTTCGGAAAAAAGATATTTAGCTCTTGAGAGAAGTAAAATAATCATTATAAATCTTAGTAAAATACTTCTAATTAATTTTGATTTAATTAATATATCTTTCTTACACTAATGTTAACCATACACCAGGTGAACAGAAAATACGGAACCAAACGTTTTTTGCTTAAACTATTTATTATAAAAAACTAATTGATTGATAAAAGTACCATAAAAATGTGACGTTTCGCAAGAGTAACATTTTTTGAAAATTTTTTGTTCTGCAAAATTTTATTTTTTTTTCAAATGGCAATCCACTATAAAACCTTTTTTTAGAAATGCTATTATGATCTATGGATTACAGCTATCTATTTTTACTGCTATTTATATCTTATCAATTTTTGAAGAAAAAAAAAATTCATATAAACTCCCATTTTGAAAAAAGAAAAAATGCCGTAACTCAACAACAAAACAAAATCTCATTCTCAAGACAAGAACACTTTAATTTTTATTAATTGTTATTTTCTGAAGATGAATGCTTGGTTGTGTATATTCTGTTCACCTCGTATGTACATATTTTAAATTATGTATTTGCTGTTTTTATTATAGCGTAGTCCTGATGAAATTTCCAAATCAAAATAGGTACAATTCAATTTAATTTCCGAATCAACAGGAAACAATGCAGAATTGAAAAATTTAAATTTAATACTGCAAATAACGATTATCTTAGTTTTTTGCAAATTTTACAAAAATTTTACCGTGTTGCAAAGGCTGTACAACTCCATTTTTATCGCCGCCTCCGTAAGGATACTCTCCTCTTCTGAAACTCATTGTCCCTCCGTAATTTTAACAAGTCGTCCCACCTCTTATCAGTAAATCCTGAAAACAAACCAAAAAATCACGTAACTTTTAAAAGAAAAAACAAAACACTTACAAAAACGATTTAAACACGTGCTTTTAACCTAACCTTAAAAGTTCGTCTTCTGTGGAACATATACTCTGATTTCCTATCTTTAGAAAGCCATACAATGACGAAACCACGAGCAAGAGCAAAGCTCCGTTTAGAATAACTTTTACAAAGAAAAAAAAACGTCGTTTAATTATAGATGACGTTTTGCCTGTCGTCCAATTTCTAATTTAAGCTTAAAGTATTCGAACTAAAACTTTATCATTACGACTAATTAAAATTCAGTCGCTCCTAATATCGGATTTTTATTCTTAAACCGAAAGAATATAAATCCATTTTGGAACGGCGAGTGCATGCTTATGAGGAAAATCCGATGTAGCGCTAATTTCCGGTTGTGATGGGGGAAAAATGGGATTTTCACGGCGTTTGTGAGGAAGTCGCTGTTGCATACTGCTGATTCGAGTTTAGGGTTAGATTTAGGGGGTGATTAAGTCATTGAGGCGGTTGAGCATGGTCCCGGTATCAATTTTAATTAAAATTTCAACAGGTCTCTAATCCTATAAAGGGAAGCGCTTGGCGAAAAATTCCCCCACGAGAATTTTATTTTTCAAACGATCACCCAGATCTGTGTAAATAAGTTTACTTTTGCACTGTGTTTATAGAGAGAGTAAATATGCTGGAAGGTTTTTGGGCTAAATTTAGATCGATATTTGTACTCGAATTAGGCACATTTTTTTTTGGTGAATACTTGACAAAATCTGATCCAGGATTTCCGCATAAATTATTATACACTGTGTCAATTTTAAAACTTGCAGTTGGCAATTTCTCTCAACTGAAAACGTTATTAATAATCACTCAAAACCGTTTTGGTGGTTCCTAGGGGGAATTAAAATGACATGATAGGTGACACACCTCCACCCACCCTTGAATATAGTAAAAAAAATGAAAATTTAACGTCTTCGTTTTTGAATAATTGGAAAAATAACTTACCACCGAAACGGTTTTGAGTGATTCTTTATAACTTTTTTAGTTCTAGGGATATTGGCGATTGCAAGTTTTAAAATTGACACCCTGTATACTTAGAACGAGCGCCATAAAATAACCCCAGTTTTTTGTAAGTAATTAAAGCAAGAATTAACGATGTTTTTATGTAACACTTGTAAAATGTGTGATAAATGAAAATGATATTACTTATCATGGCGTAATATATTACGTAAAATAAAAAAAAGCAAAATATTGATACAGTGATGTTTGCAGAAAATACGGAAATATCTATAGGTACTACCACCTTAACGATTTTTATTGTTACTTACTTCAATTTAAATAATATTTGACGGGTCTTGATTATGACAATGAAAACACGTCAAAGATATGAAATATTATGCTTATCACTGTCAGTACTCATCTATTTAAGAGACCAACGACCGATGTTTCACTAAATTCACATGATTAAATCACTTGATTTAATACTCCATAAGAGTATGGATTTACTAATACACTTAAATTTTGACAAGTAGGTAAATTAAAATAAATGTCGATATTGTTACATTAAAAAAAAAGTATCTATTTCAAATTACTGTTTATACCAGTAAAAAGTCTCCAAAATGTTGTATGATTATCATAATGTTATAAAAAAATATATCGCACTTATGAATCAAACATCGTCAGGTCAGGTAATGTTACCGATGATCCTGTATGTTTTTTCATAATTATTCAGTAAAGGTACAAATACTTTGCCAATAAAAGCCACAATTAAATAAATATTGTTACAATTCAGGATACAGCTTCTTTGTTTCCTCTTCTAATAGCTTGCAGCAAAAAATATTATAAATTATTTTGCCAACATAAATAAATAGAGTCAAAATGGAAATTTTAAAACCCCAGAATTTCAAAATTTTTATAGATAGAATTTTTTTTCTGTTTCTGGTATTTTTCTCTGGGGCGCGAGTTCTGAAACAGCCGAATATTTTGTGGGACTTTCATATTCTAGTATAAAAAGCACATGTCGCAGTTTACTTAAACTTTATAAACTATAGGACACAAAGGCAAGGGATTCAGACTAATATTCCGCGTATTTTTTATGGTTCAAGAAGCTGACTCGGCAATTACATTGATGACGTTTTCATGTTACACTTACAACAAGACACAACAGCCAAGACCTCTTTTCGAAACATAGCTTTTGTTATGGAATATTAGATAGCGATGAACTAACCCATAATTCCGCGATATGTGCCAATAGTTTATGACAAATAACAAATAATATTTGTACGAATTATTGAAAAAGCAAAATGCTATTTGCATTTGTCACCAGAGCCAAAATTTTGTTTAACAAGTAGGTAGGTACACTTGGTTGCAAAAAAATCGGAAAATGTCAAAGCATAAAAATGTCAGATTTTTATAGTTATTCATAGTTTGAACATGGCTTAATTCTAAAAGGTTAAGTTAGAACTGTCAGTTAATCTATAGTACTCACTACTCATCGGGTTTTCATGTAAGTACTCAACTAATTGATTATCTTGATTTGCATTTAATGCTCTCGGCATTTTAGTGCGGCATTGCAGAAAAAAATTTTGAACGAGACAGATGACAAATTGACAAGGGAAAAACTTGTTTCAATCTAAAGAAAATTCTATTTTCCGTTTTTATTGCAACCAACTATACCACCTAGAAAAACAAAAACATTGGTGGGTTATAAAAATTCATAATAACAATAACTAAACTGAAAGTTAATAATAAATGACTCAAATGTAGTAAGGCCGGTTTCACACCTATGACAATTATGACAAGAATGATGTCCGATTTTTTTTATTGCAATAGTATTATTAAGTAATTAGCAATTAAAAAACATTGAGGCAGTGTCATCAAGTGCATTTCACAAATTATAACTACTTCAAACAGATTTTACTTAGGTAAATTTGTATAAAATTTAAGTTCTTTGTTTTTAGATAAAAGTAATAAAACCGACGGCGACGTTTTAAATTTTTGGGATAAATATCATAAAACAATGCAGTTGAAAAAAACACAGTCTGAAAAATTATGTAAAGAAACGACTTAAAAGTTTAAAAATACGTTATGGTGTGTACCATAGATGAGAAATTAAAATTTGAAATAACTAGCAATTAAGCAATTAATTAACTGTCTTTGCACTATTATTATTGTTATTGGTAGTTAAAAACCGTACTCTTTGGTAATCATCTATTACTATTTTTCTTATACTTGCACAATGATCATTGTTGGAGTTGCAAATGGGCTAAGATAATTTTATTATTGTCTGTTCACATCAGAAGCAAAAAAAGGATAATTTTTTATTGTAACGTTTTCTCAAGTTCAGGAAATTCCCTCAGCGAAAATCGAAAATTTGAACAAACTTATTGTCCCTGAGGTCACATGCAATATAGTTACGAGATAACTTCTCCCTGAAATAAGCTTGATTGCGATCACATGTGCTTGCCGTGAGCATTCCTCTTTATCACTGTTGCTGACAATCAATCACTGTGTTAGACGTCAAAACTTGTATTGCATTTCTGAGTGATAAAACTGTCCTAATATTAGCTTTCAACTTGTAATTAATAATGATGTTTTCCTTTTTTAATCTGATTTGGAAGCAGTTTTTTGTGTGTAATAACTGTACATGTACATGTCGCGACAAGTGTTAAAACTCACTGGGGTTTTGACCGATTAAAATTTGCATTATAAGAAATAATTCCTGTTCTTAAAATAAGACCTTCAAAGCTCTGCTGAAAGGTTATTTCTATTAATTTTGATTTGGGCACTAATTTAATTTTGCTTTCTATAGATTAGGTTCTTTGATGTTCAATTCTACCGCTTGCTTTAACTCATTAGTAAAGAGAGGATTTATGTGGGTCTTTATTTTCTGGAACACAGGAATGTTCTTCATTTAATATTAATTCAATAACAAAGTAAATAGTTTTTTCATTATTTTTTACAGACAGTTCGTTTAATTGTTTAAAGCATTTGATCTTTTATTTACGAGAGATAATAATTTAATTCCTGTTTAATATGTGTAACAATGTATGTGTAGGTAGGTAATAGACGCACCCAAAACAATTTGCAAATTGGCTTTCTACTCAAAATCATACTCGATTATTTTCGTCTGTCAATATTTCATTTTTTAATACCTACTCATTAATGGTTATTTACGTATCAAGGCATTTAAGTCTTATTTTCCATATGTGTTTAGCAAATAAAACACATGAATATCACGAATAGTTACACGAATTATTTAAAAATTAATTTATACCCATTAAAAAAAAGCCTCGAAAAAATTGAAATAACAAAATTATTACCTAATATTTAACTGGTGCCACTGTGGTATAAGACGAGTCGCCGATGTATTATTACTGGTAGCAAAAATCAGTAAAATCTGTTTACAAACAATAGATATTTATGGCTTTGACTTTTAGAAGGTTAAAACCGTGTTATAGCTTTTAAATTTTAACATATTTTTTTTCTGCATCAAATTGTTCTTTGACAAAAATCTTATAGAAAATTCCCTGGACATTATAGTTTTAGTCCAGTTAAATAAGAATTAAGCCATAAAAATGTATTATCTTTAGACAAAGTTTACTTGTTCTATGATTATGACCAACAAATATCGCTCCAATTGTTCCCAAAGTATACCATTTTGCTTTAATAACCATAAACTTTTTATATAAATTTCTAAAAGAAATAACTACTAATAACTACACTCCTTGTCAAAAAAGGCAACATCTTAGAATTTCCCAATTTCATCAAATTTACTATTCAAATAATTATATTTGATATAACAAAATTAGTGGTTATGTCTCTATTTAATTTGAAGTGTACCATCAGACTGTCAACAATCGATCATGGACCATTTAAAGAATTGCCAACTCAAACATGCCCAACATTTTTTATTACTTTGTATTAATTCAGTAGTTGTTTCTCAAATTGTTTCAAATTTGAATACAGTTTAAAATAGAGCAACCAAGATTTCATAAAACTTCATTAATTCGCAATGTGTACGTTTTTTTGAGTAGTTTATGTTGTTGAATTTTTGTGATAAATAAATCCATTTACGAGAGTGCTTTAGACTAACAAACAAGTAGGTAGAATCAATGAGAATCTAATTTATTGTTGTAACAATAAGTTAATATTAATAAAACTCTCATGACCCTTCGACCTGATTTGATAAAAGTTCAGTGTTCATACGTTCAATACCATTTAACCGTTATATATTTTTTTCTATTTAAATTATGTGACTTAATTTATATGAATGATGCCATAATTTCTGCAAGTTCTTTCTGTAAATGAGTGACATGATACCGGCAATTTTCACAAAGCTACCCACTTTACAATTGATGCCAACCTAATGACTTTGCCACTTAAGACCAACTAGAGGTCTAATTACCGTCATCGCATTTTAACTCAATCAAACCTCGGGTCCTATCACCGCCAATCGTTGATAAATAAAAGGGTCAATAATCTATACCCCAAATTTAATTTAATCGAATTTAGTTTTGGCGCGAAGTGATCAACCCCAACCCACCGTCTTGGATTGCCGTTGCCGTCACCCTAATCCATCCCGCCCACTTTTATTATTGACGGCAACCACCGACAAGGTTAGAATATTAATGCAACCAACTTACATTCTTCCAAACTGTGTTTCCGTCACTACAAGTCGCACTATCAAAATTCGAATTGGCATGCACGCATTTTAAACACGTGCTTTTCGCATTGATAAAATGGATATATACAGGCAACTGCAACGAACATACTACACAACCGTTAGACGGCCATTACCAGTACCATTTTCTTTTACCCCACCTCTGTCGCTGTCCTTTTTCCATTGTGGTTCCTTCTCGCTCCCGGGAGGTGCATGTTGTAAATGGGATGGCCGGGATAAAGGGGAGAAGGAAGGATAAAGCACCGGTGGTGGTCACGAGCACTTGAAAGCTTTGAGATGTTACGAAAAAAAGACGGGGTTGTGTTGTGGCCAAAATCTTTCAAATTTTCAGAGAATTTAATTAAATTTTTCCTTCTTTAGAGATTATCATTCTTTTAATTCTCGAGAGCATTGAACGGCTTGGCGGGTATTATGTTTTCTTATCGCATTTGCAATTAATGCAAAGAATTTGCAATAAATCTGCTTCAAAAAATAAACAACGAATTGTGGTCTGTTTTGTAAAAATTTCAAGCTACAAAGTACAAATAAATCAGTTTTCGATAAATACCTAATAATTTTTTTTATAAAACTTTGTTCCAAATATAAATGTTTTTGCCGGAAGCACAAAAAGTACTAACGAATAAAAAATCATTTCTTCTCCATATGATATTTACAGATTTATTTTTAATAATAAAAAAACTTGATTCGCTCAGTACTCTTTCATAGTTTTACGAAAGTAAAAAAATCGTCGGATATAAACTAATTCCGTGGACAAATTTTGATACAATTGGTAAATTCTAGGGGGTTATATACAAAATCGGTTAGAGCAAGGTCGCAAGGAGGTTAACCTTCTTGGGTTAGGGTCTTTATTAAACTACTCCACAAAGTTAAGCAAGTCGCATTATTTTTACAACAAAGAAATTTTATTCTTCTAAGCATTATGGAATCTAGCAAAAAAAAACGATATCTGCCTTTATCTCACTTTTAAATAATTACTAATTTATTTTTTAATAATTTACAACAGTTTATATGTGACTCACCCTCTGTAGTAATCATACCACGAATTCACGAATCCTTAGTTGCACTTCCTTAATGGCATACTAATAAATATACCTACCTACTTAAAAATATTTAGGAATATGTAGATAGGTTCTTGTATACAGGGTGAATATAAAGTATGGAACCAAGCGGTTTTATGTTTAATCATTTGCCTCCAGAAAATAATAATTAATATAGATTAAAGTAATATAAAAAATGTGATCGTATTTTGAGAACGAAATTTTGTTTTGTTTTTGAGTTATGCGATTTTTTTTGTCAAAATTGCAATTTATGTGAAAAAAATTTTTTGAAAAAATTAAATATAAAGCAGATAGTTGTAATCCTTAGAGTATAGCTTTTATGAGAAAAATGATTTTATAGTGGGTTGCCATTTAAAAAAAATATTTTTTTTGTAGAACTCAAAAACAAAAAAAAATTCGAAAAATTTTATTCTTGTTAAATCATCACATTTTTATAGTTCTTTATCACTCATCAATTAGTTTTTTCAAAAAATAAATAATTTAAGGAAAAAACGTTCGGTTCCATACTTTTTATTCACCTGGTATACAAAACCATCAGTATCATTAAATAGACATAAAAAAGTATCAAATGCCAAAAAATAAATGTCAAAATTTTTTGACAGATAGAATTTTTTAAACATTTTTTGCATGTTCCTGGTACCTTATCTTACTTGAAATTTTTCTCTGGGGCGTGAGTTCTGATACATCCTGTATAACACTTATCAACTGCATAAAATTTTGTAATTTTATCTAATCTAAAATATAAAAAAAAAACTCATTAAAAACTGCATCTCTTTCACCTATTATAGCTCTCTTACAAAGTATTTTTTGATACAAATTCATATGAAACTTTTATTTTAAATTTTTTTGAATGTATAGAATGTCCCAAAAATCTGCCAATACTGATTTTTTTTTAATGCAGCAGTTCTACAAACTGATTTATTTCCAAATGATTTAAAAATTTTAAAAATCCAAGTTCTAATTTACAAATTTAATTATCATTCAATTGACAGAAAGTGACAGTACTGTAGAAACTCGAATTTTATTTCTCAGACGATTTAGACCCCAAATTTATTTTATAAAAAAAGTTTAGTTTTAAAGCTAACTTAAATTATATTTTAATAGCAATACAACATACAAAAAAAAGAAAAAAAGATTAAGAATAAAAAGATTAAAAAAAATCAAAAACGTATTAAAAAACTATGAGCTATTTTTTTGATTTTCTTCTGTCTAGTCTAATCTCAGCAGTCTCCCCTCTTTTTTATCCGAGGTGTCGCTAATTTGTACAAAGTGCAAATTTTCTCCGGATCCAATTTGAAGCGTCGAAAACACCCGCCCTCCACCACTTAGCGCCGTTTGAAGTCTCGGGGGCTCTCTTTTCAGTTCCAGACTCGTACTAAGTAAGTTGTTTTAATATTTAATATTCACATGCATATTTATGACGAGTTTTTTACTTGACGCGTAGGTATAAAAGTGACACTACAAGAGCATGCTAATGACTTATAAGCGGCAAAAGCTCAAATGTGACGAGAGGGCGTTTTAAAGCAATTTCATCGACTAATCATTTTTGCTTTGATTAAGCTTTTGTACGGTATACATTATCATAAATCAGGCAAAACTGGACGAATATGGCTTTAGTAAACGAGGATAAAACTTGCACAACTTCGATGGTAAACATATTACAGACCACTTCCCGTTTTCATATTCAAATAACATAACTTTGGCATCGACTTTAAAAGGTTGAGAAAGGCAGAAAAGATAAATATAGAACGATTTGGCTTGGATTCACTGAGCAGCGGTATTGAAAGATAAAATTTTGATGCGGAAAGGGGGAGGGCTATACCCCAACAACCCCAAAATCTAAACACATTACATTTTAGATTATCCCATTTAAGAAAAAAAAACAGCAATTTGTCTGGGTTATTTATTGCTTGTTTACGCAACTGTGCTTAGAGCTTAGAGAGCTTTCGAGAGAAAAAAAGTCTTATTACTATGATTTTTATTAAAAATTAAATTAAAAATAAACAAATTTTTTCAATATTTTTACAGTGAANAAAATGTTTCCGAGCAAAATCGGAATATCGCAAAGCGTTCAAAAACAAAATTGTGGTATCAGGAGCACAGCAGTGCAAAGAGTGGCGTACGCTGATTAGACTGATTACCATTTCCGCACAGTTTCCAGACCTTGCTAAAATCATTCTTGCGCAGGGGCCCTTGCTAATACATATACCAACCTCCAATAATAATAAATATTCAGTAATATAAAAATAAGTACCAATAATAAATAACATTCTTGTGCAGGGGCCATACATTGTTATGTAACCAAGACTGAACATTCTTTAAATTTTATATTGTTTACTAATTTTGTTTAAAGTTACTGAGCGTTTTATTATTTTTACTGTGCAAATTGGATTTTTTTACTGTGTAAAAATTAATTAAATACTGATCATTTATCATTTTATACTGATCAAATTTGAATTATTTACTGACCGCTTTATTACTACCCCAATAAAATTTCCCTATAAGAACCGGACGGCCGAAGCTGCTGCCAGCTACTTCATTCTTAAAATTGCATATGCAACCAATTATACACAAATTTGTAGTTTGTTGTTTTTTAATACCACATCCGATTTTTTGTGCAATTTTTATAACTACGATCGATCTTCTATTACCATAAGCAATCTATAAATTCTTAAAACATCTAACCTAAGCTTCTATGACTTAATAATCATTTAACAAAGCCTGCAAGCGGTTTTTTTGTTTATTTTTTGTGCTTGCTGGCGATTTTTTCTAAATTTTATGTGACCATCATCAGCAATGTTTCATTGCTTGTTATTACTAGCAATGTTTAAAAAAATAAAAAATCCAACTAAAACTTGATACAAATTTTTAATAGACCAAAAGCGGTTTTTTGTTCAATTTTTGTAGTAACGATACAGGCAAGCGAAAAAAAGATGAACTGAACTTAAAAAAGAAGGTTTATTTAGATGTTTTACAAAATACATAAAAGAAAAAAAGTATTAAAAAATCAGACATAAGACATAATACAGGGTCAGTCACAGGAGAGTTACTTTGAAACTTAATTAGTTTGCAACCAAAAATACCTTTAGCGTATGTAACTGGATATAATATTTTATTTAAATTAATTCAGTAATCAATGTGAGCTGGATGAAAATGAGTGAAGTCGTCAAAATGACAAGTAATTGTCTACTGCTCCAAAGACTTGGGGACCAATCTTGTAGTAACTTGGCTTCCAGTTTTCGAAATGTTATTCGATTTGGATACCTCTCCAAGTTCAGAGCTGCTGCCACAGGAGCATTTTTCTTGCATTCTCTATGGATTAAGAGCATGCCCACTTTTTCGTTATTTGTGTAATAATACATTGTATTAACGAAAATTGACTGTTACTTTTTAAATGTCAAATTGAAAAATATGCAAAGTATTCTTGGATTCAATTTTATGATTTTTAAAAATGAGGAAGCTAGACGCCTATGTGAATTGTATAATGGGTTGCTGCCCAAATTATTTCAGAAGTAACTCTCCTGTGACTAACCCTGTATGTACAGGGTTATTCATGAGTGAGGTACTTCTGATTTTTTGCCGCAACCCATTATACATATTGCAACATTTACTTGATTCAAACTTCGACGGATAGAGTGCTAACTGGAGTCGCGTCCTCAAGGGTTTTATACTCCAGCTTGCTGGAAGCAAAGCCTTTCGTCATCTTTTATTCTTCAGAGACATTCTCATGGGAATCCTTAAATTACAATCAGTTATTATAATTAATTAATAAATGGTTGATTACAATCACCTAATATGGGTTGCATGCCTTAATATATTTCTTCTATTGGAACCGCTATTCCTCCGAGAAAAAGGTGACTGTGGTCGTGGCATCTCAAGTGCAGTACATAGGAGAAAATATGTCGAAAAGGGTAAAAACCAAAAGGTAGAAACATTTCCCAAGTTGAGTAAAAGAAGCCATCATGGGCAGAATTAAAAAATTAGGTGGGCCGCGGGTTGTCATCTTAAGGTGCACAGTCAATTATTTACAACATCCACTAGATGTCGAACCCACAAGAAACGGGAGTATGTAACAACAGATAAAATCTTTGAAAAGCTGTTTTAAAATTGCATACAGGTTTATTTGAAAATGTTATAAGACCAACAATTACCAAAGTCAAACAATAAAAATATTTGTTGAAATAAATTTTGACGATTATCCAGTATAATGACAATTAAATCACGATTTGTATTTCTTTTGCTTTCAAGGGGGGTACGTGTGGTGAGTTAAGGCAGGTCATTTGAAATCGATATCATCTGGCGTCGTCTTGGCAACGGGCGCGGTCCATATTCGCACGAGATGAGGCTCTCCTTTTAAACAATGTTTGTTTACGTGATTTTTGCATTAAATTGGCTAACAGTTCGAGGTGACCTATGGTCATCTAGTAACCCCACGGTTTTTAATATCGGGGGTGTGTTAAGTAGCAATGAAAGTGAATACTACTTCAAAGAGACAATTGCGGTAAGTCGTTGCCGAGTTAAGATCAAAAGATAAACAAATGAATTCTAGCATTTGAACTTCGACTCCCAGTATGTCCCAAAAGGAGTCACTTATTACGACACTGCGATTCTCATGGATCCAAATCCAATCAAAACCGCGCTTAATGTTTGCAAATATTTGATTACAAGTCGGGTATATGCTGTGGTGGTGTCACATCCTTTGACTGGAGACTTGTCACCAGCTGCGGTGTCGTACACTAGTGGTTTTTACCACATTCCGGTCATTGGTATCTCGAGTCGGGATTCAGCTTTTTCGGACAAAGTGAGTCAAATTCGGTCCGATAGTTTGACTTGACTTAAATATTCCAGAACATTCATGTGTCCTTCTTGAGGACTGTTCCTCCGTATTCCCACCAGGCGGATGTTTGGGTCGAAATGCTCAAACACTTCAACTACAAGAAAGTCATTTTTATCCACAGTTCGGACACTGACGGACGAGCTCTATTAGGAAGGTTCCAAACCACTTCTCAAAGTCTAGAAGACGATGTTGAGATTAAAGTTCAAGTTGAGTCGATAATAGAATTTGAGCCAGGTTTGGAAAACTTTAAAGAGCAACTGAGCGACATGAAAAACGCTCAATCTAGAGTCTACCTGATGTATGCTAGGTAGTAATCACTAGCAATTTTTTCCATAACTTTCATTTGAGTTTGTAGTAAAACTGATGCTCAAGTCATTTTCCGAGACGCTGCAGAGTTTAATATGACAGACGCTGGATATGCATGGATCGTCACAGAGCAAGCCCTTGTAGCCAATAACATCCCTGAAGGAATCTTAGGTCTACGTCTAGTCAATGCGACCAATGAAAAAGCTCACATTAAAGATAGCATGTGAGTGTTTCCCCTCACACTAATACCAAACTTTATTTTTTTTTTAAGTTATGTCCTAGCTTCGGCTTTACGTGACCTAAACCAAACAAAAGAAATCACCGAAGCGCCAAAAGATTGCGACGATTCGGGCCAAATCTGGGAAACCGGTCGTGACCTCTTCGACTTTATCAAAAAACAAGTGCTACTCAATGGTGAGACAGGAAAGGTGGCTTTTGACGACCAAGGTGACCGAATTAACGCCGAATATAACATTGTCAACATCCAGAGGAAACGTAAACAAGTGACTGTCGGCAAATTTTTCTTCAATAGGGTTGGTGCCTCCACTAATTGACCCAAAAATCTGATTATTTTCTTCTTACAGACAAGCAATAAAATGCGTTTGGTGGTTGATGAGAACAATATTTTGTGGCCGGGCCGTCAACACGTCAAACCTGAAGGTTTCATGATTCCGACACACCTTAAGGTTTTGACAATCGAAGAAAAACCGTTCGTTTACGTCCGTAAGTTGGTAGAACCTCAGGATGTGTGTACTGCTGATGAAATTCCTTGTCCTCACTTCAACGCGACACAAGACTGTAAGTTGTAACTCCTCCCACTGTTTCATAACTCCGCCTTCCAGTGACCGGGAGTTTCTGTTGCAAAGGCTATTGTATGGACCTCCTCAAGGAATTGTCAAAGAAAATTAACTTTACCTACAGTTTGGCTTTGTCCCCGGACGGCCAATTCGGCAATTACATCATTAGGAACAGTTCTGGGAGTGGCAAAAAGGAATGGACGGGTCTGATAGGCGAATTGGTGGGTGAAAGAGCTGATATGATAGTGGCCCCCTTGACCATCAACCCAGAACGGGCTGAATTCATTGAGTTTAGTAAACCGTTCAAATACCAAGGAATCACAATTTTAGAAAAGAAACCATCCCGATCATCCACACTTGTATCGTTCTTGCAACCTTTCAGTAACACTTTGTGGATCTTGGTGATGGTTTCCGTCCATGTTGTGGCTCTAGTGTTGTACCTCCTAGACCGGTTTTCGCCGTTTGGGAGGTTCAAACTGGCAAACACTGATGGAACCGAAGAAGACGCTCTTAATCTCTCAAGTGCGATTTGGTTTGCTTGGGGAGTCCTACTTAACAGTGGGATTGGTGAAGGGACACCTCGAAGTTTCTCTGCAAGAGTTTTAGGAATGGTTTGGGCAGGTTTCGCGATGATTATTGTAGCCTCGTATACTGCTAATCTAGCCGCGTTTCTTGTACTGGAAAGACCCAAAACAAAACTGACTGGAATTAATGATGCTAGGTTGAGGAACACTATGGAGAACCTGACGTGTGCTACTGTCAAAGGGTCTGCTGTTGATATGTACTTCCGCAGACAAGTTGAACTGTCAAATATGTACAGGACCATGGAAGCAAATAATTATAATACGGCCGAGAACGCTATAGAAGACGTTAAAGTTGGGTAAGAGTCTACAACTCKGTACAATCGAATGGTACACAATTTTTTTGTAGAAAACTGATGGCTTTCATATGGGACAGCTCGCGTCTAGAATTCGAAGCAGCTCAAGATTGTGAATTGGTAACTGCCGGAGAACTATTCGGGCGTTCCGGTTATGGCATAGGGTTACAAAAAGGGTCACCCTGGGCCGACGACATCACTCTCGCCATTCTGGATTTCCACGAAAGTGGTTTTATGGAAAGTCTGGACAACAAATGGATCCTCCAAGGCAACGTCCAACAATGCGAACAATTCGAAAAGACACCCAACACTCTTGGATTGAAGAACATGGCAGGCGTGTTCATCCTCGTGGCCGCAGGGATCGTCGGTGGTATTGGTCTAATTGTCATTGAAATGGCTTACAAGAAACACCAAATCAAGAAACAGAAACGAATGGAATTGGCCAGACATGCCGCCGATAAATGGCGTGGATGTGTCGAGGTGAGGGGTATTTTTCTCTGACTTTGAATTTTTGAAGGAGTCTACGTTTCAGAAGCGGAAGACTTTGAGGGCTTCTACAACCACTCAAAGAAGGATCAAATCGAATGGGGTCAATGACCCGGCTACAATTTCATTGGCTGTGGATAAGTATCAGCGGATTGGAGGGCCGGAAAGAGCGTGGCCTGGGGATTCGGATATAAGGCAGAGGAGAATTGAGGATAGTGGTGGAGTACAACCAGTTCCTAGATATTTACCAGCGTATACTAGTGATGTATCGCATCTTATTGTTTAATTCTTTAGAATAGTTCATTGTTGATTATAAAGCAATTTAATGTAGTTATTTATCACTTTATCAAATTCAAAAACACACCAGGAGATAATAAAACGATATCTGTACACGAGGATTTGAGAAAAAATACAAATAAATGATTAGATGTGTTTAGTTCTTGTCAGAATCTGCAACTACCACTGTCACTTTAGTTCGCTACGTAATTTGTTTATTTTAACGCTTCATTGAATCCGGCTGGGATAGCGGAGATAGCGCCAAATACTGTATTTTTTCTACGAAAAAAAATAGGAAACCACCATTGACCTTTGTTATCAAGTAAGTACAAGAAAATAGTTTGTGGCTATTTATAATGTGGAATAAATATATAAGACGACACGTTTAAATTGCAAAATATAGATATTTAAAAAAACCTGATTGTCAAAGTGTTTTTTGCCAATATGTAATATAATGAATAATTGAAATTCACTGTATTTGATAACTATATATCCTTAAATAAAAAAAAAATGCATTAATCATTAACGACCAAGTAACATATAAACAAACTAGTCATTATCATTACTGTTGAAACGATGAATTGGGGCGGCGAAATAAATATTAGTACTTAATTTTGCTGTAACAGCTTATTTCAAATCTTCTTATAACTAATAATAAAATTTAAGCAATGAATTGAAAAACATTCAATTATCAGTAGCTGGAGTGTCAACAACGGAAGTGTCTGAGTATATTTATATATTGCAGGACCATAATGAATCAGAACGGGAAAACATTAAGGTAAGGGTAAGCATTAAGCACCGTTAAATAATTTCTTTGTTTCTCACTTGTAAACAACAATTTATAAGTCACTGTATTCACCTTGAAAATTTCCCTTAACAGGCTAGCCAGTTCAATAACTGGCATCTATCTAAAGCTCATAATTTTTTTCAAATGTCAGAATTTCTAGAATTTTTAATATTTATAATAGTAATTTACAGTGATTAACAAATAAAATATTAAACAATACATGCAAGGTAACGGGTTGTACCGGCTCCAGAAAGTGACTGACTCGACTTCGACTCGCCAGTCATATCCTTCTGTCCGCCAGTAAAAACCCTTTTACCATGCTAGTAAATATTATTTCGAACTGATCCATTTTGTAGAACAAAAGGAAAAGAATTCACTATCAGAAATTCGCTCTTAACCGATTTATTCGAAAACAAACACATACGGACTGTTTATCATATGTTTATAGCAACTTTAATCGGTCTATTTGTTAACACAGCCGTTTACGATTATTTGAAAAAAGAAGAGTGAGTGTGACAACGAAAAAATACATTACAACTTCATCAAATTATTTATTTCAGAATAATTTTAGGTCTTAGATTAATTCAACAAGGTTTTGGAAAAATACACATAGTGTCCCTAATATGGCTTGGATATTTTTTATTTACTTGTTTGGTTTATCACTTTTACAAAATCTGGGCCAAGCAGAGAATTTTCTTCCCCAAATGTGAGATATTTTTTCCCGGAAAGTATAATTTTGGAAAATTCGGTTTCAGTGAGCCACTTGAAAATTTGGAACTGGGTTGGGGTGACGCTACTTGGGCTTTACTACGTTTCATCTTTCAAAATTGCGGGTTATGTTGTAACTTATTTTGCTTTACCACCGGCTTCTGCAAGTATCGTGTTAGCCGAACAAGTGAGTATGATAAATTTTCTAAACAGAATTACTAATTTGTCATTTCCAGACGCGTCTCTTGATGAAAATTCACTCTTTTATTCGAAACACTTGCCCAACAAAACCTCACACAGATGAAGTTGTAACTCTTCCAACTTTGAGTAATTTTGTGTACTTTCTGTTTGTCCCTACATTAGTTTATCGTGAGACTTACCCTCGTCGTGATAAAATCGATTGGACTTTTGTCTGTTTCCGAGCGTTAGAATGCGTGGGCGTCATCTTCTTCATGAGTTTCGTTATCGACAGATTTCTCAATCCCACGATTCAAGACTTCGGCTTGCGATCCTACACCGTGAAAGAAATAATTTTATGTATTTTCGAAAACACCATCACAGGGGCACTTATCCTGCTCCCCATGTTTTTCATAGTTTTACACTCTTGGCAAAATTTATTTGCCGAGTTGACACGGTTTGGAGATCGGTTGTTTTATCTAGATTGGTGGACTTGTACTGACTATTCGGGTTATTTCCGTAAATGGAACATAATCGTCCAGGATTGGTTGTATCTTTACATATACCGAGATTTTTCCGAATTTCTTTTCAAAACAAACCATCTATTTGCTAAATTTGCTGTTTTTTCGATTTCGGCCGTTGTACACGAATGGATCTTGACTTACATGTTTGGCTTCTTTTTTCCCTTGTTGTTTGTCGAATTTTTAGTGTTTGGATCAATCTTTAATTTTCTAGGGGTTCCAAAAACTCCACTTTTTAATATCTTGTTTTGGTATTCACTCTGTTTGGGTATGGCTACTCTGGTTACCATGTATGGTTTAGAATTTTATGCACGTGGCAATGCTCCTACGGAAAATCCAACGTTTCTCGAAAACTTAATTCCAAGATTTTTAACGTGTAATTGTATAGAATTCTGAAGGAAGTGTCGCAGGAAAAGAGGGTGCTTCGGAATTATATACTTGTTACTTGTGTATATTTTTTATTTATATTTTTTGTATGTAAAAAAGTAACGATAATTGTGTCACATGCGAATAAACGAATTTTTCTGACACGTAATTTCACTATTTTGATCACAAATCGGTAAAATAACAACGGCTAGGAAAAGTCAAATAAATTAATTATATACACACAGGTTGTTCTCCCGAGTGGAATGAACTGTTCCATATATACAACAAAAACAAAGCGACAGACTACACGTAACGCAAAAAAACTTAAACCTAGAAACAGAACACCCTGTATCAATTCGAAAAATAGAGGAACTAAAAATTACACGATTTTCGATTCGTTTCGATTCCGAATCGGGAATTTATTCTCTTTATATGCGAGTTTTAACGAATCTAATTTCTTTATATTTGACTGCGCCCCTTCACTATCGATCGAATCCCCTGATGACTTACCGGAATCGACATTGTTCTGTGCGGCGTTTTTCAGAAATTTCCCACATTGCAAATAGAGATCGTCGAATTTCACTTCGAGGAAGAGTTCGTGGAGCATCCGACGGGGCGACGAACGATACGCACATTCCGATATCATTTTGCATACTTCTGAGTAAATACAAGCATCTTGGAAGACGTGAGGACTGCCTTGCTTGTACTGCAAGAGCGACTGTTTCACTTGTTTGGCCCAAACGGGGTTAGAAAATAAGTCGACCAGATGCAAAACCTGACCCTTGAGAACATCTACAAGAAAATTATAAAACTCAATCGGGGAGATTGTATAGAACTTACTATCAGGGCTGTTTGGGTTGTATTTACAGTCCAAGGGATCTGTAAAAACACAATTAACTTAAAAATGACTATAATTAAATACCAACCGCTAGATGTCGTTACAAAAACCTCGTCTTTAGAACCTTTCCACGAACAAACAAAGCAAGTTTCAGTGTCGTGTCTCCAGAGAGTCTCCTCACGGACCTTAAAATCGTGCATGGCATAAACAATCTCGTCGTCGACTATAGGAAATCTATCCAAGGAGACATCACGTGCCTCATTTTCCCCATCCAAAAACAAATGATTAATGTGATGAGGTAAAGTAACACCCATGTAACATCTATCCTCGCTTTCGTTTCTATCATGAACACTAAATCGCTTAATACTCGACCCGGTGGTATTTAGAAGGTTGAAATCCTCAATTAACGAAATCGGGACATCCCAACTACTATCACTCCGAATATCATCCGAATCATCGTAGGCGGGCTCTTCTAAATATCGAGGAGACTTCCGTAACGACCTAAGTGTGGCGTAACCAACCAGATCTTGATGACTCAGTTTACTCGACCCGCCCCCACCTAGCGATTGGAGCGAGCGATCGGAGTTAGATCCGCCTAAAACCACGCCTATTAGCCAACGCTCACTTACACGAAAACGTGTTACTTTGCACAGAAACTCGCCGTGATGATTCTGAATGTCGCCGGAGTTTCGCCGACTGTTTTAAAGTACTCAAACTACAGGAACTTGGTATAGGAMTCAAAATTTGCGGCCGTTCGCTGAAATGGCTCAATTAAACAAATATTAAACATTGTCACTATCACTTACTAGATCACAGATTTACCTCCGCCGAAGGAATCGCACGAACTTACCCCGGAAGTCGTCGATTCCGTCGTGGAATTGTTCCGGACACGTCTTACGATTTCCGTGCCCAACCGGAAGCTGCCTTTTTTACTGTCTTGAGGCGCTCGGATAATCTCGAAGGTTTTCGACTCGGACAGCGACCTCTTGTGGTAGCCCGATGCTTGGTTTTGATTGGCCGGCAAAGTGAGACTTTTCTGAGGACCAGCCACTGTAGTATCGGGCAACATTGATTCGGAAGCATCGTCATCAGTGCTCCCCTCAGCGTCCTTAATTCCCGAATCAAAGTAATACAAGGTGGGCGTGATATCAGGGAAACTACTAGGGAGTCGCAAACTGTCCTCGTTGTCCTCCTCCCACGCCTCCTCTTCGATGATGGGCCAAGCCACGTGTCGGTTGTGACGTATACAAAACCAACCTAATTTGAATAATTCGTCTGCTCCTTGTCGGGTTGTCGCGATTAGACCGAGTGCGTAATACGAAGTTGCTCGAATCGATAAAACTAAGCACTCTTGTGCTAAAGTTATTAAAGCTGCCAAAGAATTGTGCAAGATGAGGTATCTTAGGCCTTCGCTGGTACTACCGAAATGACCCAAAGCCCAAATTGAAGCTTTCAGTTTCAAAATGTCGTCTTCGGTGTCACAAACGCCATTTGTGAGCAACTAAAATTTAAAATTATTTCTTGTCTAACTTTAAAAGTGTTTCACCTGTATCATAATTTCCAACGATCCGTGCTGTACTAGTATGAGAAATCCGTCAGTGTGTCGTGCCAACTGGCCGTAAAGATGCGGTGGTAGGAAAAAATCTTTGCGGTTTGTTGTCCTTATCGTACTTGTCCTCTTATCATATTTCCCATCTTCGTCTCTTTGATGTAAAGTCAAAGCATCGGAAGTTTCACCTTCGACTAGTTTTATATATCTATAAATAAAATATTCGTCCCATCTTTTAATTTCGTTTACAACGAAGTCGTTTTTGTTTAACAATTGAAAACCAGAAGTTATCGATAATAACCTGAGCGATAATAACGAACCTTTTTCACCCAAATGACTTAAATTTGGATTTAACTTAACTAAAGTTTCTAAACAACTTTCGACTTCACAAGCCTCATGTAATGTATTCAAGGCGGTGAGATACACCGACCTTGAGGAATCTTTCAATTGTTTGACTAGACATCTAACTCCCCATTCAGAAAAATTGTTAATTCCTGCTCTTAGCAGCACTAATAAAAATTGAGTCGCGTATAGTCTCGAACTTTCAACAGCACACTTCAAAACCTCACTCAACAAGTCCCTACAAGGTCCTGGATTACTATAATCCAAAGACGAAACGATCAACTTCACGTAGCAGTCATTGTTCGTGGTTGTTGCCAAATGTTCAAGTTGTTTGAAGATTTGTAAACTGTTCAACAGTTGCATGCCCACGTCGTTAGAAGACAGACGACCGAGGAAAAGAAAGTAACTTTGGCATTGAGTACTGTTCATGTGTTGGGGACTGAAGAGACAGTCGTGGACACTCCGGCCACTTGTTATGGCATTAATGTTACCCAAAATGTCTGTCAACAAATCAAGCAACATGCGAGTGCTTTCTTCATCTTCCAGTTCGAGGAGACAGTTTATCAAGTCGATTCCAGTCAATGTGTACGCAATACTGACTTTGGGAGTACTCAAGTCCATGTGGGAGTAGCGATTGCGCGAAGGAGTATAGAAATCGACAAGACGTTTCATGAAGTTGCGGTGGGAGGTTTCCGACAGGTCGATCTTCAAAGATTCACCCTATAACAAGAGAAGAATAGAACAAAAGGATAAAAAATTAAAAATCAATATACCTTCAATACAATTTTGATGAGGTTCCAGTTCCATGTGTATGGATCTTTATTCACCAAAACCCCGGTTTCTTTTATCACATCATCTCCGTCTTTTCCCACCAGCTGTCAAACAATTCAGTTGCTTTTATAAATAATTCAAAAAAATAATACCTACAGGTGTCCCAGCGAGTTAGTAAAGTCTATTACGGACATTGAAATCTAGAATTAATCTATACGCGTTTTCATATTAATGTGCATCAAAGTAGACGTTGAAAGGGATTACTTAAGGTGGCAACCATGCGAAAATTCAAACAATCATAAACTCAATCTTGCCTAAAAATTATTTTCCAAATAAATGTGTACCCCAGTTAGCAAAAAATAATTAAAATTAACAACGTAATTAACATAGGAACGCAAACATAAAAGATTTTTGTCAATATTGATGTGATTACATTTGATCTGAATGACATTAATGACACTTTTTGTATGAATCGGCCTTTAAATTATAGATTCACTTAGACTACTCCAACCTACTTGATGCATATTAATGTGAAAAAGAGTATATTGTCTAATTGAAATTATTTTTAAGTATTTTTAAGTGTCAGAAATGAGTTACAGCATAAATTTGTTGTTTTTTAACGAAGTGGCTTTTAATTTTGGTGTTTTTAAACTTTTTTTAGTTTTTAAAATAATTTGAGTTCTCTGAGGAAAATAAGAAAATACAGGGTGTTTCATACAACTTTACGAGGCTTGCGCCTAATGTACGCACCCAAATATACAAAAGTCACAAAACACTAGATACAAAAAATACACTTATAACTATTTAATTTTTGGAAACCCATGACAGTAGTTGGCAAACTAATCATTGTTTCATTAATAGTCATAAACTACAGTTTTTCAGAAACAATTATCATTTGTTCTATCAAGAGACGGCATGATTATGATTCTAGTTTATCTATCTTAATCACTAGCTAACTAAAAACGTAATTTTTGAAAGGGTGAACAAACTAGAGAAGGTTATCCAATTTTTCAAAATTTGTAATCGAGTTCGTATCGGAATATGTATTATTGATTGCATCTTACAGGCGCAGGCCTCGTAAAATTACGTGAAACACCCTGTATAGTCTATTAAAATATTCATTACACAAAAACTAAGTAAAAAAATAATTTCTTCACTATACTTGAGATAAGTTTTTTTTAGTTAAAAACATGAATAACTTAATAAAATAAAATGGAACATGAAAGAGATTATAAATTAGAATCTTTCTGAAAACACAAACACTTAAGAATCTACTATTGATTACTAACTAAACAAGAAAATCAACTATTGCTTGTGTATAATAAATCTATGTATAAAAAACAAGTTACTAAAAACCAATGAAAATCAACCACCAAATGTACAAAACATAGTATTTCATTTAAACATAATTCTACTGTAATATTTATGCAAACTTTACGAACTCTCTGGGACATGTAACTTAAAGAAGATCATCTCTTTGAAATAAAATTAAATAATAAAAAATATTTATACAATAAAGAAAACAAATCAAAAATACTTTTTTACCGGAATAAAAAAAATATCAACGGCGATTTAAATACTTTTAATAGTTTTAACATTGGCTAAAAGCGAAGAGAGAGCATTTTTCCTTACTTGTTGCAACTTAAACTTCAACGTCTTTAGTTTGTGTCGACTCTTCTTGCTGTTTTTACTCGAAAATTTAACATTGCCGCCACTTCTGAGTATAAAGTCTAGGTGAAGACTATAAGAAGCCGGCCTAGCCCTCAACAACCTAAAATTAACAAATCAAACTTGACCTTATGCCAACTTAAACTCACTTTTGTAATTGTTGAAGACCATTAACGGCCTTAACTGCTTGAGGTTTCCCACACGTTGCGTATTCCAATAGTGTTGGAAGTGCGGGAGAAATATTACAACATTCGGGAGGAAGAAGAATTTGAATTAAGCGTAAAAGTTCACCAAGAAGGACGGTTGCTCGAACGCTAATAAAAGTGTCACTAGTTGCAATCACTTCGACTATCGCACCTAACAGCCCACATTCGAGGAAACAGTAGAGAAGGAGGGATAAGTGCATGTCACTGATACTGGGAGTGGTTTTGGCTAAGTGAGGTAGAATAGAACGGCCCTCGGCGACGACAAAGCCTTCGTTGAGTCTCCAGGAAGATTGGGGCTCGCATGGATCGACAGCGCTCAAAGCCACCGACAGTTCGTCAGTCCATTCGGGTTGAGGCAAGCCCAGTAGCTCATACAATAAGTCCAAAACTGCTTTCTGATTCATTGGTTAATTGAAATTGATTCGTTTAATTGTTACTTACCCTGACTTCCAATTGGTTCAAATATAAAACCTCAACGACCGCCCTAAGCCCCGCCTTATTGGACGGCCCACAAAAGTGCAGAATTCCGGGCCAGCTACGAAGAATTGACAAAAGGGCAAGTCGACTGCAATTGAAACGTAATTCCCGCTCATCCCTACAAAAACTTTTAATATGGATCAATTCTGTTTTGCGTATACTAACACAAATTTGTCCTTGTCTTTCCAGCCGTGTCTGTAGTGAAAATCACAGTAAGGAGCTGCTATGGAGTGCAGGTCAATGGCCGCCTGATTCCTAGTCGATGGTTTATCCAACAACAGTAACAAAACTCCACACAAAGACTCCGCTATTTTCGGAGTCTGACATTCTAGCAAATTCCTGGTAATAGCAGCTACGCCTCCAGTTTCAATAAATAAACTCGTGTTAACTACCCCTAATAAAAGAAAAATAATCAAGTGACATCGCCAACGTAATTACACCTACCCAATTCGCACAATGTAGCGAGACAGATTCGCAACATTCTGTCTTTTTCTTCCACAACACCATTGGCTAAAGCCACTAAACTTCGGGCTAGAGCCACATGGAAGTTGGAAGGTGAGAGTAAAAGAATTTTTCGAATGAGTTTCATTGCTTCGATTCGTTCGACGTCGTTTTTTAACATCAAGTCCAACGATCTGGCTATTAAAAAAGGAATTAAGAGTTTGTTGAGCTGGGCTATGTCGTCCTCGTTGCGTAAGACGTGACGGATGGCCCTTAGACCCCCAGATCTGACTTGAGTCGACTCGTGGAGCAGAGCTATGCGCAAGCTGCAAGTGGTTTCGGACGTTATGCAACCATCAATACGGGTGCAGTTACTTTAATTGACACACACTGTACAATTTAAAATGCGAACAACTCAATTTACCATAACTAATTAACACGCTTTATAAATAAAAGCAATTCATAAATAACGGATTTAATCCAAAGAAATGACGTATTACAATTAAAAAAGTGAGTTATGCTTTGTAACTCCTATTCAGACTTACCAACATAAAACGTCCCCCATGCTAAATCCGATGCTTTCAAAGTTGCCCTCAATATGCAGGGTAACTTTAACAAAAGCATTTAAGTAATTTAAGCGTTTTCCATCTGATATATCCGACATTTGGCAAAGCGCTGATAGTATATTTGTGACATTTTGTCGAGAATCTACAACATGAAGCTTGCTTGAGTTGTGTCCACAAAAACGTAAAAATCAATTACCGCTTTTTACGTCGATATTAATGTCGTCTTCTTTGTTTGCGGATCGACCTGCAATCGCAAATAGTTGAGTAAAGACCAAACAGGACCGGAATAAACAAACTACCTCTTTGAAACCGACGTGTGTTTGGATATCGCATCCAGCTCGTTGCGGCCATGTTCTCTTATTCGTTGAAACTTTAGTTAAAACAACTAAGTCCTATACTTATAGTTATAAATTAAAATAAAAACACTGCATTTTCAAACTATTATATACACATCGAACCATAAAACTGCAAAACTGTCAAACTATATGGTTGTTAGGTTAGGCGTTTATGAGGAGATAAACTGTCAAGCAACGTTGCCACATCTACACAACTGAAATTTTTGACGAAAAAGCTGTAATTTTGTAGCAAATTTCACTAAACTTCCTGTTGAATTTATCACTTGTTAAGAAACGACAATTTTTTTTCGTTGGTTTATTATTTTTTTAAGAAAAGCAGGATGACCAACCGTAAACAGGTGAATTGATGTGACGCACTTTTTCTCATTTTTTTGCTTTTTCTACGATGATTAAGAAGAAATGACGCTACTTGACTATTTTTATAATTGAATCAGTCAACCGTTTAACATTTTTAAAGAACGCAAGTTTTTTATTTATTTTTATGCGACGCGGACCGAAGACTAAACGCAGATACTCAACCATTGGAAAAACAAACGATGACTCAACTTTGCTTTTTTTTGGAGAGATAAAGCGAAATAATTAAAACAAGAATTTTTATTTCACATTCATTAAATAACAAAATATAATACACTTATATAACTTCAAAACACGTAGCTCCTGTACATTTATCACAATTAAAAACTTACTACTAAATTAAATAATTAATATTGGCTTGCGAGAAAGTGAATATATACGTAGTGTGGAGAAAATAACAATACTTTTATAAGGCCACTTTGTTAGTTTCTAGGAATGTATTACTTACTGGTAGTTTGTCCTTGGATTGACATTAATCATTTCACTTGTGCTAAAAAAGTTGAAATTAAATCGAGCTTTAGTTTCACAGGTAAAACCCACCTTTTACCACACTTTATGTGAATAAAGAGTAATATAATTCCTAGTAATAAACAAACACAACCTACTACGATATAGGCGATTCCCAAAAACGGGTTCTTCCCTCCTAAAAGCGACGTTGTACTTAAAATCATGCGTTTTGTCCCATCAAACGGCATCACATTGTAAGCTAAAAAGCAAAATTAAATAACAATTAAGTAAATATTTGAAAACAATTACAATAGTCAACTCTCAACTGGTATTTGCCCTTAAGCAACCCGTCCTTGTATCCATCCTGAGTATGATCAATTTTTCGGTATAGTTTACGGAAAGTTGGCAAAGCTGCGGTTCTCATCCATACAATAAGATCCTCATTTTGAAACCCATTATTTTCCGGATCATTAGGATCCAATTCCCACACGTTCTTTTTCCAAGCTTTGGGTTTAGCGAAATCCTTGAAAGCTTCCTTCAAATCCCCGGGGGGGTTTCTAAATTTGATGTTCTTGTCCGAGTCCCACGCGATGCCTTTTTTGATCAACTCCACGTCTTTCCAACTGTTTTCTTCTAGCTTCTTCAAGGTTAAAACGTCGCTGAAAAGGGAATTCGCGATGGCCCCGCATGGGGCTATTGGTTTATCCTTGATCTTATCAAAGGGACTACAATCCGACGATGGTTCCGCGTCCAACCGTCCCAACAACTGGTTATCGTCGCGCGATTTGACGTATCGTCGGTGGTTTTGGTAGAAGTTGCTGAGGCCATAGTACATGTAGACTTTTCCCTTAAAGTCCGATTCGAGCGTGAAGGGGATGATGCAGGTGCATTCTGCGTTGGCGTCGTCGGAGATAACATCAGCACACCGTTTTCCCGTATCAGTAAAGTTTCCGTTAATGGAACTGCTCTCATTTGTTTGGTTGCAGTTTGTGTAGTCAATCACAAGCTCCTTCACCTCATCTGAGAAGTACAACAGGCCGATACCCACAGGAATGAACGCAATTCCGATCACGAAGAACGTTGGAAGGACTGTCCCCGCGGTCAGAATCGGCTGCCAGGCTGGCAAACGTTGCTGCTTAAATGCACTATCTGGAAAGAATTTTTTAGAAAAATACAGTCTGTCGGTAGTGTTGCTTACAAAGCAACCCCATCATCACGACTACATAATCTTTGTGTACTATTCGTCTCATTACGTGTAGTTTATGAATTATAAATCATTGCGACTATAATTACTTCATAAAAAGTTTCTCCACTTGAGAAAATTGCTATGTGGATGACCTTTAAAGTACCAACACATGGCAATTTCTCATCGAATGAGTTCATGGGGCTTTTATGTTGACATAAGATCGATAAATGGGGTGTGTTAAGGTCGAACCATCCCTTGGTGTGAGTTTATTTACCTGACGGTTTTTTCGTTTTGGTCGATTCACCGCTGTCCATTGCCATTCGTTCACAAACTGGTACTATAAAACAAATTTGATAATCGTTCCAACACAATTTGTTGGGATTTAAGCCCAAAAATGACCCCCCAAAATTGAGTGACACTTGAGATAACCAAATAAATGAAATGTCAAAACTCAGGCTAGCCAACACAAATCAGCGAAAACCAAATTCAGAAAATAATGTAATTTTTGGAAAATAATTTATGAATCGAGATTTCACTTATTAATCTCATAATTTTTATTTTTACACCTAACCACAGTACAATAGGTAAGTGATTAAAAGTATTAACTTGGACTATCCGACTGGGGGCACCTAAAAGAAACTGTTAAAGTCCTTAACCAGAATTTATAAATAATTAAGTAGTAAAAAAGTAAATGTGTGTTTACTGGTTCAGTATGCACCACTAGCCGTTATGCCTAACCAATGATTTATTTCCATGAATAACATACAACTTACAGTTTCTACATGCTAGTGCATTATATCTCTATTATATACATAAAAACTAGTAAAATCGTTACAAAGAGATTAAAATACATCTTAGTTTGCTACAATAGTTTGCAATTACTTAAAGAAATATTAAAACGTGTCACTGCAAAAACTTTTCCTCCATAGAAAATAATACAAAAATATATTGAAGAGTTGTACAGCTCGCAATTCCCGTCCGATCTTAACTATCAAATAAGAAACCTCGTAAAAATGTATGGGCCTGAATCACTTAATACAACTTAATACAAACTTCTTCATCGAGACAGGGCAAAAACAAAACGTATTTACAATCATATATGAATCGGCACATGATCCAACAGTTTGGCTCTATCGTCAAAAACAGCACTGCACATTTCACATTTGAACATGTTTTGCGCATGTTGCATCGATAATTCAGCTAATTCGTGCAACGGACTCGGGTCAACCTCTTGCTTGACCCTCATTTCCTCCTTTTCTGTGTTCTCAAGATCGGGAAGTATGTTCTCCGGCTCTGTCTTTTTATTCTTTGTTATAATCATCCCTCCTTTAACCAATCGCACGACTTTACTCCCCGGTCCTATAATAGTACGTCCCGGTCGCAAGCTCTGCAATCGCGGTGGTGTCGACGATACCTTTATTATGTTTGTTGGCACTGGACCGTTATCTGTCTCGACGATTTGTTCAGAAGCCACTTCCGGTGGCGTCTCGGCTTGTTCCATGTACACAATTCCATTACTCTGATCGAAATTCTGATCCTCTTTCAGTAAACTATTGACCGCTTGCTCTGTATCGTCCTCAGGGAACGTAGCTAATGGGAGTTTCTCCGAATTAAGAATGTGATAACTGACGTTTTTAGTTCGAGGCCTTATCCTCTCGCCAGTAGCTGACTTCAACTCAGTCGGTTGGGTCCGCGTCACTAGAGTTTTTGTTTTGTGTCGAATTTTTCCATCTTCACCTGTTTCGACAGGAACGCGGGTTTTTTGAGTATGGATCATTTTAGGTCTTGACGGAACCGGGGGCTCAGCCTTGAGTTTTCTTTTTGATTTCGAAGCTGATTTTGAATTTACTATAGAATTTATGTTCTCAATAGCAGAAGAACAACTGTTGTACAAATCTGTGTACGTTTCGTTCAAAGTCGGTTTAGGCGAACCTTTTTTATTCTTTTTGTTATTTTTCTTTCTTAATTCCCTTTCGTCTTCTGAGTCGGTGTAATGTTGTTCTTCTTCCTCCTCAACTTCTTCATCGGGTTTATTTGAAATCATTTCAAGTTCGTGTGGTTTTAATTTCCTTCTCCTTTTATACTTTCTCGGGCCGACTTGTGGTTGCCTTTTCATTGCTGTATTCAAATCGCAATGATGGATCAAATGCACAATAAGATCCTGAGAAGTGGCAAACATGTCTGAGCACACAGAACAACAATAAGGAGTCACACTGTGGGTGTATTTGGGATCGGGTCCAGAATGATGTGACCTAATGTGCTCCCTTAATACAACTCTTTGGTTGAAAGCTCTGGGACAGACGGCACAAGCATAAGGTTTCTCTCCCGTGTGAATTCTTTCGTGTTTTCTTAAAGTCCCCCCGTCAGCAAAAGCCTTCCAACAAAATCGACATCCATACGGACGCTCCCCGGTATGGATCCTTATATGGATCTGTTGCGAGCTCCGCGATCCGAACGTCTTTCCACACTCCAAACAAGGAAATTGTCGTCCAGACAGACTACTATGACTGTGTCTGTGATTCATTAAAGAGCGACCATCGGGGAATTCTTCTCCGCATACGTCACACGTTACGATTTTGTTCCTGTGTGACAACATGTGACGTTTTAGACGTGCTTTATTATGGAAAGTTTTAGCACACTTGGAGCAAGCAAAACTTTTTTCTTTCGAATGCTCCCATGAATGTTTCAGCAGCGTACGTCGATCCTTGCAAGTGCGTCCACACAACATACAAGTGTTTGGCGGGAGATTCTTTCCATGTTTTGCTTGAACGTGAACAGCAACAGCCTGATCGTCACTGCACACCTCTCCACAGATCATGCAACGGTGTTCTGATCCTCGAGCATGTACTTCTGCATGTGCCAATAAATCTAAAGCTTCCTGAAAGGACTCACCGCATACGTTACAAATATGGCCAAACTCGTGATCATTTATAAATTCCTCTTTAATATGCACTCTTTGATGTCTCTTCAAATTATCTTGTCGGTGAAAGGAAAGACCACATGTCGAGCAATAGAAAGTTCCATATTTAGTTTCTTCCTCTGAGTAGTCTTCATCTTCGTCATCGTCAAAATCTTCAATGTCTCCGTGTTTGCTGCGGAGATGTTCGCGCATTAAAGCCACGTCCCAAAACATCTCTCCGCACTTCTGGCACTCGAAAGGACTATCTCCGCCATGGATTCGTGCATGCGAAGCTAAGGCCTTCTCTCGAGCAAATCCGACACCACAATGCTGACAAACAAAAGGTTTTCGAGGGTCAGTAATGGGATATCTGACCTCCACTGGCTGATTCTCAGTCATATAATCGCTATAATCGGTATAATCTCCTTTGACATTGTTTTCCATAGCCTCCATAAGTCGCATGTCTTCATCGACGTAATTGTACGAACGTGAACTCGAAGCCACAGTATCATCACCTTCATCATCGTATTCTTCCTTAATTTTATTCTTCTTCCTTCTTGAGAAAGCCCTCCTTTTGGGCCTCTTTTCTCCATCAGAATCATCCAACTGTTGAACATCTTCTTCCTCCAATCCGTCCGTTTCAGGAATATACGCGTGAACTTTCAAGTGATTCATCAAATCACACTTTCTAATATATCTAACCCCGCAAAGATTACACCCATGGGGTCTATCAGTCTGATGTGCCACCATGTGGTTCATCAAATTCGCCTTCTTCCTAAATCGCCGACTACAAAAGTCGCAGGGATATGGCCTGGATGCCGTATATTCATCCTGATCGGTCGGCAACGGAATATCGAAATCTTCATTTGCTTGTTCATCATCGCCACCGACAGCTTCTTCTGATCCGACAACAATTTCTTCTGGACAACTTTCGTCCCATTGTTCAGTTACAACTTCTTCGCTGATTTCTTCAGCAACTTCTTCGGAAACGTCTTCATTGACTTCCATGAAATCATCTTCGAAGTTGACTGTTTGCGTTGGTTGCATAACAAGAACATTATCTTCCGTTATATAAACGATATTGCCTTCGGGTTCGGCGACTGTTTCTACCTCGGTGGCTTCCTCTTCCGTCTGTTGGATACCGGTAAATTCTTCCGTTTCGGCGGGAAGAATTTCATTTTCGATGCTGCAAATTACCTCCTCGCCTTGAACGACGGCCGTCGAATCGTCCCAAGCTAGAGCGAAATTATCTTCCATGGTGAACGCACGTCAACAGCATATTTTCAAAATCTGAAACAAAGCAAAAACTATTCAATTCAAATTCTTTATACAAGGTGGTTCCGTTTTAATCGGTAAAAATTTAGGAAGAGATAGAACACGTAAAAATAATGTAGGTTTGTCCTATGAACAATTGTTCAAAAAGGCTTTCTTATCAGAGATAAATGACGCCAAATTTGAAATTTGTTCCCATCTTTTTTTAATAATCCTAAACTCTTATCGGATGACATATTTTTTGGGGGGGTTACAGTTTTCCCAGATTTTTTGATTTGATTTTCTGATTTTTGAAGTTTTTTTTTTAACAAAACAATAGTCATCACGTCACTTATTTAGTGTGTTTGCAAAATTTAGAGCTAGTAATCTCTAGGAGATATTAAAAAAAGATGAGAACAAATTTCACATTACGGCGCCATTTATCTCTGACAAGTGATGATTTTATAGGGCAAACCCACATTATTTCACGTGTTCTAACTATTCCTGATTTCGCTTATTAAAACGGCAGCAAAATCTACATTGGTAATTAAAAATAAGACTTAAATAAGTGGTTTTATACATAAATAACTATTTTTTATAATACAAAGACCCAGAACCAAGCAATTCGGGTTTCATGTGGAAAAAATGAAAAAAAAAATACTTTTATTGTAACATATTAGAATGATATTTTTTGTAGTTGTATTTTTTTCTTTTCTCTGGATAAAACTTACGCTCATTGATTATTATTACTATTTGAAGATATCACTATCTTTCTTTTTTTAATTCAAGAATAATGCAACATCCTATTCTTGTCATTGCCAAATATTTATCAATAAATTAATAAATTCTTTAAATTTTATATTATTACATAATAACTTTTAAATTCTGAAAGGACGACTGCGAATTTAAAAATGCTTTGTATTAATTTAGTTTGAAAAAATTGTATTTAATTATAGAATATTGTACAGTGAAGGATATTTTTCTTTATTTTCAAAGCATAATTTATTATTAGTACCTTCGGTATCTTCAATAGGTAAATTGGATTTAGACTTTGAGAAATTTTGTTTCCTCGATAGAACCACCAGCCCATGTTGAAATGGATCAATTTTATAACTTTCTTTTACTTCTACAGTAAACTATAATAAACCACCTGCTATTTCACAATCCATTTAACAAAAAAAACCTCATTACTAAATTGACAAAAATATAAAGTTTTTATTCATACCAATACCAATTCAATAAAAATTGAAAAATTGGCCCTTATTCTCTTAGTTTTTACATAAAACATAGTGAAATTCAAGAAGTTTCATTGTTAGTTTTCAGCGATGTAAATTAAAAAAGATGAAAAAACCTTACAAGAAAATTACCTAATTTTTCAAAAATGTTTGTAGCTTTATGCTAATGTATGTAAAAGTTTATGCATTAGCATAAAGCTACAAAGATTTTCTTTGAAAATTTTCTGAATAAATTTCTGTTGTTCAAAGATTTACTAAAACAAAAAAAGACGAATTTCTAACATAATAAAAACTACTACACGAAATAAAATTTTTTTCCTTCTAAAATGACTTTTATTGACGCAAGCAAAGTTATTAGCTATAAAATATAATGTTTAAAACGTGTTTATTAGTAATGATTTTAATTATTTTGTTTTTAAATTTTATGTATACTGGATGACCGGAAAAAACGTTGAAAGAATGGTTCCGAAAAAGTTCCCATAGACCTATGTCAAAAAATGCTTCTTAAGAGAGTTAGAGCCCCCCCGGAAGATGGCGGGCAAAAGGTCTTTTCTCAGTAACCGGTTGACAAAAGTTTGCATCTGAAGTAATTTTTTAGCTAATTAGGGGACGAAGGCACTGTGGTCAATCTATTCTAGACAAAAAATATTGCTCTGGAAAAAGTTTTTTAAATTTTTTTTGTCAAATTCAGATTTATGGGCTAATTGTCGTCAAAAATATCTATAGCGTTATTTTTGTACGACGCACTGTTTTCGAAAAAAACTAGGTTTTGACTTAGGGAACGACTGCCCGAAATCTTTCAACGTTGTTCCGGACATCCGGAAGATAATTAGTTAGTTCTCAACTTATTTTTATTTAAAGTCCTTCATATTATTTTCTACAATACAATGGGTGGACTGCAAAGAAAATTATTTATTGGTTGTAAACCTCCAAAAACTAATGAACTATCTTGAAAGTTAGGAAGCATAATTACAATATGTCGTACCTCGAAAAAAGCCACAACTAATAAATAAGAAGATAAAAATTTAATAAAGTTGAATAACCGATCCTTTCTTAGATCTGAAGGTTTTCATAGGAGTAGAAAACGGTCGTCGAAGACAGGAATATAAATAACCATATTTCATAATCGCAAAGCAAATATTAGCCGACATCTCGCGCATTACATTCACGTTTCGATTTAATTACGTTATGTCACGGCTATTATAAATCAATTACTATCATCAACCTCACATAATATTAACTGGATCATCTCCAAAAGCAACGACCTATCGAATTCCGCGAGCCCCCCCAAACCGCGAAATCGCTCATCCCGATTGTCGGCCGTCGCATCCTCATCCTCCAAGCGCGGTCTCATGGCGGCGTCTCTAAACTAAAAAACCTATCGAAAGGCGCCCACCTTGGAGGTTAAATAAATTTGACAAGTGAGGTTATGCTTAATTGAGGTTAGCAAAGTTTACAATTTGAAAAAACGTAAACAAAGCCTTTTTTCCATCAAAACGAATCGGTTTCCACCCATTTCCACTCGTCCTGGAGCCAAACCCGTCGAAATCCCACCGAATTGTCCCAACTGCGCGCTATAAACGTCCATTGCATACCAATCTCGGTGTAAAGAAAGGAAAACGACAATTACATCACGGCACGACAGCGGCTTCTAACACAAAACTACAATCGATCCCGGATCACTGATGCCCAAATACGTCTCTACAGCCCCCAAAAGTGGTACTTACATGGGTTTTAACAGCGGAAAACGACAACCTAACCAAGCTTTACGGACTCAGCGTCGACCTTCACTTTACAATGAGCAATGGCTGCTTGACTTGTCGTTTCGTGTTGTGGTCGAACAGCAGCAAAGGCCCCGTGTTCGAAAGGGGCGCAATTGGCGAACGGATTTTCGACAATTTGCCGCTGTTTGGAACACTGAACCGGAAATTTGCCGCAGAAAACACAAGAAACAAGCCCGGAACGAAATTAGGTTAACGACAAAATAACCTACACAACAACCGCCAAAACAACGACGCGCTTCCTGTCAAAGCCGCGCGGGAAATTCAAAATGAGCACTTTCGGCGGCAGGATCGTTGAAATTCCCGGGATAAGCATCGACCGGTATTTTTTTTTTTTTATTATTAATTATTTAATCTAATTTATGTTTTTGGAAGATTCGATGGGGACAACTTAGATTCAGAAGCCTTCTTCTTGTCCCACTGTCACACCGACCACATGAGA
Organism: Tribolium madens; assembly: GCF_015345945.1. Classification (NCBI taxonomy): domain Eukaryota; kingdom Metazoa; phylum Arthropoda; class Insecta; order Coleoptera; family Tenebrionidae; genus Tribolium; species Tribolium madens. The sequence goes on from NW_025400983.1 coordinate 7,375,955, forward strand.
GGCCTGGAAGCGCCCGAATTTCACGAAAAACTTATCCAAAATCGGCGTTTTTTATACCTTTCGCACGTTTCCGCGGAAATCGTTAAAAATATGTTTCCACAGATAGGCGAAAATTTGATTGAATTAGATTTGCGCTTCCCCACTAGTGTTTTCTTGAAAAGTGGGGCCATATCAGTSACCCCTATTCCGGCAGGACACTGTCCCGGCTCAATAATGTTTCTTTTTGAAGCCCAAGTCAATGTTTTATATACCGGTGATTACAGAATTAACCCGCAAGATATCCCAAAATTTAAAGCTTTGTATGATTCTTTGAACGTAAAAAAACGGATAGAATCGGTTTATTTGGACACTACTTTTTTTCTAAAGTCGTACGCGAAATTTCCTCCAAGAGCCGAAAGCTTGGAAGAGATTTGCTCCATAATTGGGGATTGGATTTCGCGGAGCGACAAACACGTTGTGGGGCTTGACACCTCGGCAAAGTACGGCTATGAGTACCTTTTTATCGAAATTTACAAACAAATGAAAATGCCGATTCATGTCAATGACGAAATATACGAATTTTACAGCCGAGTCCCGGAAATGGACTGCGCTGTGACGAGATGTAAAGATAAAACTAGAATACACAGTGCCTGCGGTACTACATACAAAACTGTGTGTCCCAACACAGTACATTACAGAGTTAAAATTATCAAAGTCTCGGCTTTTAGATGGAAAAGTGAAAGTTTACAAAAGGGAATTTCGGAAAAAACATACAATACACATTTTGTTTGCTACTCGACTCACGCCTCGTACGAAGAGGGAGTGGAGTTGCTAAAATTTCTCAAACCGAATAAAGTCGAAGCCAACGTTTTGCATAGAGAAGCAGCGGTGAATGAAGAGATTTTGAAGAATATAAAAGAAAATTTGGAGGATGARGGGCCGAMGAGGAAAAAAGTTAAATTGTTTGAATCTGAAGARGAGGTTCAGCCAATTCGTGAGATTACCGAGAGTGGATTAGGAGAGCTGAGTTCTATACTAGATTCGCCTCCCAGGAATTATACAAGGTGATAATGTTATTAACAAAATTCGATACCTTTCCATTGGTAAATTCATTAAAATTACCCGAAATACATACAAAGGAGAGGCAGTTTATGGTCATCAGTGTGAATAACACTAGTTTACACTATTTTTATTCATCATATGAGAACACTTTTTTTAACTAATATTGTGATGCTGATTTTGGATCTGACCTCCGAATTTTCCATCACGTCTGCATGATATGCGTGGTAGAGCTTGTTCCAAATCTGATGGCTCTAAAATGAAATTTATTCCGACGACTAAAACCCTCTATTTCTCAGAAACTACTGAACTGTTTTTGCATCTTTTCTTTTATATTATCACCGGTTAAAATTTTTCCACAACTATCAAATTCACTCTGTCTACAATGTTTTTCAAAACTCGCGTCTCAGAGAAAAATGCTAAGCAAGACAAGATATCAGAAACACAGAAAAAATGCTAAAAAATCTTGCACTTTGACGCCAATTTTTTCTATTTGAAAAATAATTTTCCATGTTTTTTGCCGTAGGCTATTAGAAGAGGAGACAAGAAAGCTGTATCCTGAATTGTAATTATGTTTAACATTATTTATGGCTTTTACTGGCAAAATTTTTGTACCTTTACTAAATAATTATAAAAAAATATACTTATATTTACTTATATAATATATTTATATTTGCGCTCCAAATGATTTACTTAAATTAAACCGACAACTGTTGCAGAAGACATTTGGAACCCAGTACTTAACTTGATTACCGGTGGGAAAGCTAAAATAATGCAGATTTGCAAACTTTAATAATGGTTATTTTGCATCCATGCAGCTATGTAGCATCCACAAACATAAAAATGCTTATCTGAACGTATTTTGCAACTGTTTGAAGCCAAACAGAATAGAGTGTGAAATACAAAAGGTAGCGTTCAAAAAACATGAACGGTGACCTTTTTTGCAACAAACTCCTGTACCGACTTTTTGAATCCCATCGCTACACTTGAGACCAAATACAGGGTGTTTCACACAACTTTACGAGGCTTGCACCTAATGTACACACCCAATTATGCAAAAGTCACAGAACACTGGATACAAAAAATACACTTCTAACTATTTAATTTTTGGAGACCCATGACAGTAGTTGTCAAACCAATCACTGTTTCATTAATAGTCATAAACTGCAGTTTTTCAGAAACAATTATCATTTGTTCTATCAAGAGACGGCATGAATATGATTCTAGTTTATTTATCTTAATCACTAACTAACTAAAAACGTAATTTTTTAAAGGGTGAACAAACTACAGAAGATTTATTCAATTTTTCAAAATTTGTAATCAAGTTTGTATCGGAATACGTATTATTGATTGAATCTTACAGGCGCAGGCTTCGTAAAATTACGTGAAACACCCTGTATATTAGTATAGGTTTTAAGGAAAAAATATAGTTTTCCCACTACATATTGAACCAACCTTCAAGCGACACAAAACTTGACGGATTGCCCCTTTTTCCTAGGAAGCACCAATAACAACGGCGACGTGATGGCAGACTATGGTTTTCAGATCTCGTTTCTGCGTATAAATGAAATTGGTTAAAAAAAGTTTAGTTTCATTTAGTGAGCAGAAAAATTTTCAATATGTAAAATAGTATCTCTTGTGTTTGGTTTTGCTAATTTTGATGCAACTTTCCAGCTTAAAGATGGTATTTTTGTATATTTTGTACTTTTTTAAATAAAGTAAGTGTAATACAAATAATTTATTTTTATGACAGAAGATAGGTACAAGTGCTTTTATGGAATGAACCTCAGATCTTAACTCCATTTTGAGATCAACTACCCTTACATTAAGAGAATTTCAATTTTATTTTTATACAATTGTAACAGTAAATTCACACAAGGAATGAAATTAATAGTAGAAAATATAAATTGTAAGTTGGGATATACTTATAAGTTGCATTTCCTACCAAGATATATGGCTCTCACATCTAATATATACATAAGCTATATATCACAACACTACATTTTACCATGCTTGTTTATGTGACATAGTATTATTTACAATACAATAAATTAAGAAAATACTTGATAAAAAAACTTACGACTATAATTACAGTGAAATTATAAAAATGTAAATATGCTTGTGGCCAAAATGATCTGGCAGTATATTGTTTAAAGCAAAATAACGTTGGTCCAGTATTATTAAATTACCCTAACTTTAATACAAATATAAATAACGTTGTTACGCACGTAAAGTTACATTTTATCGATATGCTTTTTTAAAGTACCCTAAGTCACACAACTGATTGAACCCAACGATAACTACGTATTGGTCAATATAAGCGCAGCTGCACGATAATTTCGTTTTATAAATACTATAAAAATAAAATAATGCCCAAACGAAAAATTTGATAAAAAATAATTAGCTGCCATCGAGTATAATAATATCTACAACTACAATATTGACATCACTACGAACTGTTTTTCCATGTGCAATGGAACGGACAACGGAAAATCATGTACATGAAAACAGTTCATTAAGTTGGTTCAAGTCTTTATTTCGTATTTATTAAACATACACCTAGCCTGCCCGGGTTGTCTCTCAGTCGCTCTAAACACACATCCTGCACGAATTCCTCTGATCCATCAAGCCGATCATTTCATTCACAAAATCAACTCGACCGACCTGACCGATCAAAGTCAATTAGCGCCTTAAAATGGTAACAACTACAAAACTGGCTGACTGGTGATATAACCAGGCAAGCAAATCAAACAACTAAATAGTAACTCGACCGATCAGTTTGACAGCGCGTCCAAAATGTGAATCCTCAACGAAATCAAAATGAATTTTTGCATCAAACCGATCAGCTAACACGTCCAGAATCAGGCAAGCGACCATTCACACGAATCTCTCGTTCACAGCACATTCTCTGAGAGAGGCACGCCTCTTATGATCAGAGAACAACATCGGGCAGACTATGTGGCCACTAGGCTCTCGAATCGTTATCGTGCACGATTTTTCGCTCTTTATAGTAAATCTCCTCGCTTTCTTTGTCACACATTAAAAGAACGACGCCGCCGAACAGGAAAATGGCGGCGCCCCAGCCCACTCCATACGCCCAACCGAACTCCCATATCGTCCTGTTGCCCCGATTCAGTTCCGCGGCGAAAAATACCGGGTAGACTATCAGGGCTACAAGTATCGAAACCACTGAAATTTTCAAATATTTAGGTTTGTTTCGCAATGAACATTTCAAACTTACGGGAAAGACCCATGATTATCACAGCGTATCGGTAGTACTTGTATTTGGAGTGATGGTCTTTTGTTTTTAGACCCATTCCGGTGAGGAAGGTTGCCGCGGCGTCCGTCACCAACGTGATGACGCACAGTGCGGCGGCGGCGTGGATGTATGCTGGAAAAAATATTCAAATTACCACCTAATTGGCACGTTCTGTGATTCATAAATGCTAGTGGAAATGAAGGTCTTAGTAATGGTGTGTGACCACAGAATACACAATCATAAGCATTCTTTTCCTTATTTTGAATAATCAATTTATTCACAAAAATTGAATAAATACACACTCAAATAATTAAATGCATTTGTAACATTCTTACAACTCGCTTTACTTTTTTTTACTTCTTACGAAAATTTTTGAAACTTTTAAACACAAAGAAAAAACAATCATCAAAAATAGACGTACAACTAATTTAAAAAGTCCTATCTTTCTTTGGACTTTAAACGTCAAAAGTAAACCTGGAAACCAGAAAAATGTCTTCAAAAATGTTCCCTCAATGGTCAAAACAAACCTATTCTCTCCACAAAGACGTAAAAAGCCTTTCTCTTCGACGAGAAAAACTTCGTCTTATTGATAAATGACAAAGGTAAAAGAAAGTTAATTTGGTAATAAGGGTTTTGCTCAAAGCTCAAACCAAAGACTCGAAGGAAGAAAATAATTGTAGCAAAGTAAATTAACTACATTAAGTGACTTTTCCTTTTAACATCTGCTAGTACGTTATAAAATAAACAACGAAATTTATTTAAAAAATTAAGTTAGGTTGAATTAAATATAGCAAGTGCTAAATTGGAATCAAATGCCACTTTTTATTAAATAACAACGCAAATAATGTAAACTTAATTCTTTCGGAAATAAAAAAATTAACAATCTTTAACATCTTAATAAGAAATAAATTATAAAACATGTTTTCCAAGACATACCATACAAATGATTCACAAATTTGGAAAAAAAAACAACTATTTAACATAAAGGTTATTAAATTAACACAATTTTGAAACTTCGGAACTACCCTTTTCCTTTTTTTAACAGTTCTTCTCTGAGTAGACACTACAGTAGTCCATTAAAATACGTTTAAAAAAAGACAAAGTAAATTTTTGTGTTTTTACAATGATACGAAATCCATAATAATGATATGAATAAAAAATTATTCGTGATTTTAATTTTCAGTTTTTAAGAATTTAAAAAAGTTTAACCCAGCGCTATAACAAGTACTTAATAGAAAAATACCTACATAAAATAGTTGCATACATACTGAACTGAAATAAATATTCTTCAATTGTGAAACAGAATATGTAACGATAAGCGTAAAAATCTCTCTCTTTAGTCAAAACAACTAGTTTTGGAACGAAAAAGAGATAAAATGTTCTTGGATCGAGTTTCAAAAAACATATTTTTCTACAACATGAAAAACCTTAACTTCTCACATTGAAATAAATACGCGAAATTGATGATTTGTTGTCAAGCGCACAGGTCAATATTTCTTTTAAGATAAAAAATTAAGTGCCGAAAATCGATCAAAATTTTACCAAGGATCGAAAAAATTGAAAACGGCAAGTAGGTCTGTGGTTCGAACCTCGATAAAGTCAATTTTTCTCTAATTCTCAAATTCAAATACAATTCGAATAATTGTCAAAAGATGGCGGGCGCATTAGAGTAAATAAGAGAGAGAGAGAGAGAGCAGAAATAAGAGAACACAAATAAGAGAACAAATCATAAGAAAGAGAAAGAGTATAAGAACAAAAAAGATTTTTTTATTGCCACCTTAAATTTTTTGATTCTTCTAAGAAAGATGTCGCCTAAGTGCTTTAAAACATATGCACGTATTCTAAGGCCCGGTTTTTCAATTGTTGATTAATTTTTTATTAAGGTTTAATTTGTAATTAACACAATGTTACCGTTTTTCAACCTGTGATTAACAAAAAAGTTTATGTTTATTCTTGATTAACTTAATCATAGGATGTTCTATGAATTAATCGTCATTTGATGATTAACGTGAAAAGTGACTTCGTAATGCGTATAATTTTAACTGAATTTTTATTTTTTACCTTCACTCAAGCTTTTGCCGTTTTCTACTTGTAGTGCTACTAAATTTCCCAACAATTCCCAGAGAAAAACAATTGTTATCACACGACAAAGATGGTTAAATTAATGTTTTACACATGTGTGAGAGCGCTCAAGCTAGGATGTTTTAGTAAGGTATAATTTAATTTTCTAAATTAGTGCTATTGCACTAACTATTTTTTTAGTCCTCCGTCCTGAAACGTTGATTTTGCATTAGTTAAAATGGTGACCGGATATATGCGCACAGGAAATAAGCGAACCGGAAATAAGCGCCCAAAAAAAAGCGCACAAGGAATAAAGCGTATTCCATACTTTTTGTTTATCATTTGAAAATTACTAAATTGAAAAAGGAAACATTTAGTAGAGAAAAATTTTACCGCAATCTTATTTTATAAGATTGCATTTTATTTTTGATATCGTGATATCACATGATTGTGATAAATAATTCTTTGAACTTTACATCTAATAATTAATTCGTTTAGTTATCTTCTCAAATCTATGTCAACTGTCACATCATTTAATAACGCACGTCTCTAGCGTTAAACTTCCCTTGCGACCCTTCAAACACAGTCATCTCACCCCTCGCTGAATTATTAATTGTAGTCGCAACAACCTGCCAATAAAACGCGATATTTGCATTCCGACGTAAGCTAAAGACGGAAGATTGATCGACTAGTCGAAAACAGCTTTAGGTTTTGAACTTGTTGAATACCTGCATCCCTGGATTGGTAACATCCGGGAGGCTCTTGCATGTCGAAGGGCAACGGTTGGGGGGCGTTTTCTTCGATGCAATGGATGAAGAGACCCTGCCTCCAACCATCGGACATCAGCCAGTCGGTGGACGCGAGTCCCATTATCATCAAGATGATCACTATCAGCCCGCATATGAATGCAATCACCTAGAAATWGASWAAATTTAAGACAAAGTTAGAGGGAAAAACATAAAAGATGCGCACTAAGCGGTATCGGCTGTGTTCAGCTGCCAATTTAACTACCGTTTTTTCACCCATTATTCACCTGTCTCGCACGGAAACTGACTAAGGCATGGGCAAGGAATGTGATAGGTATGTCAGTGATAACAAATAGAGGCGGAGCCAATTTGGACTATTTTAATAACCGGAATAGTGTTTTTAACGGGCGACTTGTAAGGAGGRAAAAATGGTAATGAATAATGAAAATTTCCTGTTGATAAAACATGATCCGTTGCACTCGATTTCAATTAGTATTAATTTCAAGTAGTGGGAGCCATATTGATAAAACATGAACTTGACTGGAAGGACAAATTGAAACGTACTGAAATAAMAATACATTGAACAAATACGAMTGCAATTTGGTAATCGAGTGTGCACCATGTCAGTAATCAATATTTACACAACGCGTAAATAAATCGGAATAAAATCAACCCCGAGCGGTTTAGTGTTGACCAGGTCGGGGTTTTTGTTACGTAAGTTTCGATTCTATTATTTATTTAAGTTATTTTAAATGAAACTATTCTGTTTGCACCATACAATACGATCAATTGAATTTCTGATCAAAATGGCCTGTGACTTTGAAACTAAGTTGACAACATTGAATAATGTAAAGATAGAAGGTAGATATGAGACTTGTCATTTTTTTTTGTTTCAATTTTGTGGCCAAATGATAATCTGCATTATTCAATATTGCCAAATTAATTTTAAAGTCACAGGCAGTTTTGATCAGAAATTTAAGTTAGCACAGAGTTCCAAGGAAAACCAAAGTAAGTTTGCAGTTCAATTGAGATGTTTACTTATCGCTAAATGTCATTTAACTTGTCTCAAAGTTTCGAAAATCGATTTCTTGCATTCATTCCGGAAGTTCTTTGTTGTGCCAGGACATGTGATGCCACTTAACCAGTCTCTCAATAAAGTACCAGAAGCAACTCTTAAAACTTCCACAAGTTGCTTTCGTTTGTTTCAGTGTAGTATTTTTTATGAAAAAACTTCCCGACTCGATACAACTCTTGAACTTTTTCTAATTATCTCCCGTCAAAAATTAATTTGGCTTCCTTCCAAAAACTTCCATTTCCTTCACTTCGTCAATTAACAATTATTTTAATCAGTGAGTGTGTATTCTGACCGAACATTTCGTCGAATGATAAATATTGGTTGTAGGGTATGTTGACGTTGCGAATGATCGCAATTAGCAAAATGCGCCCCAATTGCGGTTACGCTCGAAATAATTTCAGATATCTGAAAGTAATTAAAATCTATGATTTGTCCGCGTCACGAAATTAAAATTCCGGTAGAGTGACTTAAGTAGAAATTTTCAGCTGTTTGATTTTTGAATCCCGTCTGAAAATTACCTTGTAACCATAGTAACTCACACTTGACGGTTTCTTCCAGACGAAAAAAATCGATAAGGGGCGGTACCTCGACGCGCCATAATCAACCCCCCTGTAGCACACAGATCGGGGGGTCGACCGGTATTAACCCCTAAATACGCAAATGTTACAAAAACCGGAATTCAAGTAACGCTCCGCTTAATACTAAAAAAAGAGGGCAATTTTTCTCCGATTCCGGCTTCGCCCGGATTAATAATGCAAACGTTGCGATTCTTTCCGGGGCCGGTCTATGTAAAACAAGGGATGTTGCCTTGTAAAATGGAAATTTCCCTACGATACTTCGACCCCGTTTCTTTACCGTGGAAAACCTCGGTATGTAAACAGGACCGTGTCGATTAAACTTGTTAAGTGGATAGAGGGAGCTATTCACACTACAGGTGCATAATCACGATCCGGGTTAAACGAAAATATGATTTCGGACACTTTTTCATGAATTATTTCGACGAGATTTCCCGTCARACTCGCTTTGTTAAGGCCATAAAATGAGCTTAATGSACACTTTATTGCGTTTYTTTGCCGGCAGTGGYGAATATGTAAACAAATAAAACGAGATCAAGCGAATAAAAGATACGCTGTAAAATTTTGCTTCTGTCAAGAGAATGCTGGCAGAAATTGCCTCTTCAGATAATAARCAACATAGCACCCTCATATTAAGTCAAAACAATCCCTTATTTGTTGACCATGMTGTACTACACTGAGATAAATCAAACTACCACTCTTTTAGCTTTTAGGAAGAGATTAGTTCTTTGAGTTTTGATCTATTTGTCGAATTCTGAGTGTACAGTTCGATTTTGTTGTAATTATTCCCAGTGGTGTCTTCACGAACATCCCATTTATCAAAAGTCGACACAAAAACACGCTAATAACAGTACGGCAAAGTTTTATCGTCCATAAAATCAAACTTTGGGTAATTAAAACAACCCTCTGAATGCGTATATCGACGAGGCGCCTCTGTCGCCATCAATTACAACCCATAAAATAAAATAAAGCAACAAAACACACACAATACATTGTACAAAAGACGCTCATAATCCTCCCCCGGAGCACATTAATTCATATTAAACCCTAATAACGGCCCTGTTAGCAGCAGCTGCGGTCCGATACTCATCCTCGGTCTTCTTTTTTTCTTTTCGTTTTTACCTGAGCGATCTGATTTTCCGCCATTAAAGCCGAAAACTATTAACAGTAACTCCGAGTCTGTTCTTTGACTGTGATTTCATAAAGTTCTAGTGTCTTTCTTGACTTTCGGCCGTTCACCCCGCATCACTCACAGTCTAACACGCCACAAACAAAACACTGAAATAATCGACTTTACCACACGTGCTTGGCGCAATTGTTGTTACGAAATGGGGCGCTAAATTCGAACTGTGCATTCGAACCGGCCAAAATGAGTGTGTATGTGTGCGTGTTGTGTCCCGCTGCCGCCCCCGGAATCGATTATTGGGACGGTGGCAGCGCGCCGCCGCCAACCTACACTCCGGCCTACTCGCGATTTTTTAAGCACCGGATTCGCAAAATACACTTTTCCAAAAATCGATTTTTTGTATGAAATTACTTTTTCTAAAATATCCTGTGTTGACTTCTAACGCAGCACAAGTCCATAAACTGGACCATAAACACGCCTAAATTTGCGATCTATCAATGTAACGATTCATAAATTTCACAAAAACTCGCTTAAAATCGGCTTTCAGAGAGTGCAAAAAGCCTTTTTCGAAAGGTTAATCAGAAATATGAAATATTTATTCGTCTGGGAAAAGTTTTGCCTTAAAACCCTAGAGAACAGGATTCTAAAAAAACATCCTTCAATTATGAAACAGTGTTGTATTTATTGTTACCGATGATCTTGTAAATCATCGGGTTACTGCAAAAACTAGATAAATCCATTGTCTACTGATTTGAGATAAGCACATAAACGAGTTCCCTTTCTGATTACGAATGTTGTACTCATAAGAATAGGAGGTTGTACTATAACCGGAAAGTTGACAAAAATGTTTATCTTAAAGCATATTACTGAATGTGACCAAGTAATACGACTGCAGATTTAATGAGGGATTACTGCAAACAACGCATATTGACTGACTTATCTTGTTTTTGCAGTTTCTTCTTAATTATTTAGTAAAGTTACAGTAAAGTTGTTTCCTCTTCTAATAGCCTGCAGCACAAAAATATGTAGAATTATCTTCCCAACAGAAATAAAATAAGACAAAATGCAAAATTGAAATTGCCATGTTTTCGAAATTTTTATATACGTAGATAGAATTTTTTAACATTTGTACCATGTTGCTAGTATCTTAACTTACTTGGTATTTTTCCCTGGCACGCGAGTTCTGAACCACGAGTAATAATGAGCCTGAAAAATTCTTCTGAAGCAATAAACACAATAGATTTTGGTCAATATAATCTTTTTTCTCCACAAAAAAAAATCTGGTGTGAACATCACACGACTTTCCTTATCCTTTTCCTTATTTGGAAAACATCCTAACGACAATAATTTAGTGTTGGAAACAGTGGCGTAACTAGAAATTTTGGGCCCCCCCGCAAAAGACGTCTGTTGGGCCCCAAGAAACTAAAAAATGCAATCCTTGTAGAACAATACTTCTCAAAGAGAAGTAAAGTAAAAGTAAAGTAAAGTAAAACAAGTAAAACAATTTAACAAAACAAATAACGATAAAAACTTTTTAAAGGCAATAATAGCAAAATAACAAAATTTCAGCTCACGTTTACTTAGGTAATTTGTTTTTTCCTTGCTTTTAAATTTGCAAAATTTTGGATAACATTGTCCATGTTTAGTTTTCTAGCGACATCGTATTCTATTGACAAAATGAACAAATTTGTAAGCCTTTCCTGGTTCATCTAGAGTTCCGTAAATAATTTTTTATTAATTTTAATTTGGAAAAGGATCTTTTCGCTGATGCGACGGTGACAGGCAGAGTTAAATAGAGTAAAAGAGCAGTTATGACATTAGGAAAACTGGATGACAACTCATTTTCCAGTATTAAAAATTCTGCAAATTCTTTTACCGATTTTGTTGTCTTTAATTTCTCTTTTATGAACGAATTTTTACCAAGTGATGCCAATGACACARGAAAAGGCGATTTTGACTATGTCGTTTTTATAAAAATTGCAAAATCAGTTGGATATGCTTCTTTAAATATTTCCTCAACTTCAATGGCCTGTTCCTGATTTTGATGATGGTSAATGGAAGCAGACGATGTGGAAGCAACAGATAACTGATCAGTGACTTGTTGTTCAACTTTAATATGAGAGAGAACGAGAGAATATTGTGCAGTTTTTTGTTTTTTATTGCATTGGCCTATAATAATTTTTGTACACTCTTTAAAAATTTGTAAACTATTACTATTATTATTATTATTATTTTTAATTTGGAAAGGGCCCTTTATCCCAAGGGCCCCCCGCGGCCGCGGGCTCAGGCGGGTAGGTAGTTACGCCACTGGTTGGAAACCTAACTTGCGTTAGTGCCACCTGCCGGATTACACACACGCGATATATCGGGTGTTTCAAAAATGTGTGGCATAATTTTAACCACGAATACCCCTCTACAAATGAGAATAGAGAGCACAATATTTACTGACCTAGCTCAAAAAATAGAAAAATTACAGCTTTCCAAAAATCGGTATGGAAAATGATTTTTTGGAAATATTTTTGTTATCGTTTATCCGATTATTATGAAACTTTGCATGTCAAGGGACAAAAAGATACTCTTTGATATGGTGTAAACGGAAGTCTTGTAAAAGCTATAGATTTCCTGTGACAATAGGACCCTTCCAGTTTTTGGGTCATAACTCTTTTTTTCAGCCTATTAACAGATATTTTTGATACCAAAAATCAAAAGCCCGATCATTTTTTCATAAAAAAGTACTCTTGTTAATATCTCTAAAATGTACCGTTCTCGAGTTATTTCGGTTTAAACAAAACTCTACACCGCGCTGCAAAATCAAAAAGTATGAATTTTGAGCGTATCATTACCTTGGAAACAATCCACTATGAATGACATAGCTGTCACTGCTGTGACATTTAATGTCAATTTTATTTAATCCAAAGTAAAATTTGATTATTTCTTGATGATCATAGTAAAACACACGATTATGTGCTGGAAGAAACAATGCATTAACCATCCCGGCCATCACAACATGATCTGAGAATACACCACTGAAATTTTCACACCGTAAAACGATATTCCCTCCAAATTGTTGTTTTTTCTTCGTATTTCATTAATTGCATTATTAAACTATAAACCAAATGCAAAATTAAAACGAACAAACCAAGAACATACCCTCAACTTTAAAATACTGAAACTGTAATAATTACAAAAAAAAAACCTTATCAACCATTTGAAGTAGCACATGATAATTTGTTGTTGTTAAAACTTGTAAATAATAAGGCACGTATAATGTTTATCTACATTTTTTTTTAAGTACAAGAACGTCAAGAACCAATAGCACAATTGGAACAAATGCCGTTAGACGGCGCTTGTGCTGTTTCGTAAAGCGCAAAAAAACAAAGATTTGAATAATAAAGTTACAATGTTTAAAAAATATTAATCATACTTATTTCTGCCGACTTGTTTTCAATGATTAAATGAGATACCAGTTATGATTCAAATATTATACTCTTTAGTTTTAGAAAAGAAATTGATTGTTGGTAATTACAAAATATTAAATCGTGTTCATACTCGTGAATGGTGAAACCTTTTTTGTGTTGAAATTTTTGATAGCCCTAAAAAGGGCATTTGGAAGAAACAAACAACAAATCTACTCAATCCA
>NW_025400983.1:7394734-7509471 GCF_015345945.1 Tribolium madens
CTATAGGTTTTACAAGACTTCCGTTTACACCATATCAAAGAGTGTCTTTTTGTCCCTTGACATGCAAAGTTTCATAATAATCGGGTAAACGATAACAAAAATATTTCCAAAAAATCATTTTCCATACCGATTTTTGGAAAGCTGTAATTTTTCTATTTTTTGAGTTAAGTCAATAAATTCTGTGCTCTCTATTCTCATTTGTAGAGGGGTATTCGTGGTTAAAATTATGCCACACATTTTTGAAACACGCGATAGATCGTAGTTGTCGCGTTTTTTTTTTTACTTTGGTACCCTTTATTATTATTATTGTTTTATCACATTTTACTGTTTAATAAGGTATATTTGATGATACTAAATAATTTGTATCCCCATGAATTTATTGTATCTTTAACCGTATAATTTTGCGCCCGCTTTACGGCCAYTTGTGGTCTTTGCGGCCGAACGGTGCATCCGATTTTTACCAATTGTTTCGTGCTACGTCCCCTTGCTAGAAGTAACTTTCATACCAAATTTCAAGTTTCTAGCTCTTATCGTTTTTGAGATATGCTGTTTACACACAAACACACACACACGACCCAATGGCTCAAACCAACTTTTTTGGTGTCTTGAAGCTATAATTCGTCCAGAAATGTAAAATTCTGGGTAGGTCAAATTTCAGCCGATTACAATACTTTCCTTATAGAATAAGGAAAGTAATAATAACATACGTTAGAAGTATGTTGTGTTTGTACTTATAAGCTCTTATGATAAACTGGACTTAGGGTCTTTTTGGACGTATTCCTGTTTAAAACAGGAATGAAACGTCGAGCGGCACACTATCTTTCTATTAAATCTGTAGCAAAATCTTGCCACACTGTAGCAGTTACACTGCATTATTAAAAACAGAGCTCAACTAACGTATGAGTAATGGTACTTTCGGTACCATCCCTGGGTAACCCCTCAGCCTCAGAAGTCGATTTAACCGACTATACCCGGGTATATTGTATTGTACTATTCGCCGCATTTTTCTCCTTGTGCAAACTATCGGTTTTATTGACCCAATTCGAGTTCGTTTCGATGCTAATGCGTTCCCGACTTATCGAAGCAAGCTCGTAATAATCCAATGCTGGCATAGATGGGTGAACTTTGATGCATCCGGACACGGGTCAGCCCGTTTGCACTTGGGAATACAAGGTTTACAGTCTAAAGTTAACTTAGTTACTGAGATAAAGTAGAGAACAACAGAGTCAGTGCGTTATTTGTCGTCAATTTACAAGCAGCCGCTTTGTGTAGTGGCTTAATTAAAGCATTAACAATAGTATATGTTTTATTTGGGACGTAAATTCCTTTAAAGACACACCAGTGGAAGATTAATGTGGTCGCAAAACGCCCCATATCGGGCCTACTCTTCCATCTAATGACTGATCTGTCGGCGTCTTTGATAAGGGTCTGATGAATGGTATGAAAAATCAATTTCGCGAAAAACAACTCGTGATAATTGGAGGATTTAGTCGGCAATTTTTGCACATGCGAAGAGTTCTTTATTGAGTTTGGAAAACAGCCACCGATTCTTTTCGGTAACTTTTTAATTAAAATACAGAATTGCCAACGATACGAGTAAATTTTCTTCAAGCACGATGTAAATCTTGTATTCAATGTTCCAACACGATCACTAATTAATCTTTCACGTCCCCTTTGTCAGACCTACGAATCAATTTAGCACATCGAACGAATCTCTTCGTTTCGGCTTACTTTCCGCAATCAATATACTAATTACCTACCAGTTTAAATTACAAAAGTGACTAAACGTGTTTTCTTCCTTTGTCACAGAACACTTTACTTGCCGCAATCGGTAGCAACTCTAAAATGGGTCACGTGCGGGGAATATTTAATTGACACAGATGGAGGATACCCTCTGGTGATTAATATCGGCAAAGGGTGTATCCCAGAGCAAATTTCCATTTCATCTCTCGGCGAGGCTAAATTTTATTATTGCCG
Organism: Tribolium madens; assembly: GCF_015345945.1. NCBI lineage: Eukaryota > Metazoa > Arthropoda > Insecta > Coleoptera > Tenebrionidae > Tribolium > Tribolium madens. Next base: position 7,396,712 of record NW_025400983.1, read on the forward strand.
TATAAAACGTCGACCTCCTCGTCTCATTTTCGCGCTCGCCAGACCAAAACAGGGTGGGCACGCCCTATAATTGAAACGGGTAGGAAAATTGTCCCATTGTCACAAGTCTTCCTCCAAAATCTGATATTTTCCATTGGAACGTTTATCTCAGTGGGAAAGCGCGTCGTAAAATTGGATTCATTTCTCATGGTCCCACATAAAAGCGATCGATTCAAGAAAACTGCTGCTACGAAGAAAACATTCTTGTTTTAACAAATCGTTACAGCCTTTGTTAAGCAAACTTCCACCAACATTGGAAGAAAAATATTCAATGAAATATTCTCCGGGGTGAATAATGAAGTTAGACGGACTGGAACTGTTTTGTCTCGTACAACAGCGAGACAAATCGCGTCTCCGCGCAAAAATAGCTTTTCATCAATAATAACATCACTCCATTTAATTTGTATGGACAGTGTCAAGAATAAACTACAATTAAAAAAAGTTTAAACGGTTATTTTTTAATGTTATATAATTTTTTCCTTTGAAATATTCGTCTAAATAAACCTTTCAAAATATTTTTTTATCTATTGTTAATATAGTCTTTTCACTTCATTTTTTGTTAACTTTGATTATGAGTTTGATTTCATTACGGGAAAAATCCCTTGAATTTGCAATTAAAGCCAGATGCGATGTACACGACCTCATCAAATAAATTCGTGGGGCATTTTATTTTATTGCCTCGCCGAAAAGAAAACTTTTATCCTTCTTTTAGATTTAGTAGGTTGTAAAAACTTTTCGTCTACACAAACAGAAATATGCTTCCGTTCCCTAGATTGACTTATCTTTTCGCGCTAACACTTGAGTTATTCGCTCAATTAGTGCATAGTTCGACGAACGCCCCTGAGGAGTGATCGGATTTGGCTCGAAGCCAGTCAATCGATTCGGCAATCACGTGTACGAGAGAAATTTTCGATAAGTGAATAAATTAAGTTTTTTCGACAATAAAAAAAAATAGTTTGTGATGTTTTCATAAACATAATGTAAAACTTTAGGACAATTTTTCATTTTTAATTTAATCGAAGTAGTCGTGAGTTCAAAGTTGGCAACTTGATGTAAAATTGTCAAGTCTTATATCTTCAGTTTTGCCAACTTAAATTCAAAGTCACCGGCTACTTTGATTCATGATGCTATTTGCAAACTTCTTGATTGTCCTTCCTTCTGGAAATTATAAATTCGGTTGACAAGCCCTCGCTCCACATATCCGCTTGGATAAATTACCCTGAAAACAAGTGACAGAAGCACGAGTCCTCGACCCGGATTTCGATCAGATGTGTTTATTCGCAATTTCCTATAGGCGAATGGGTTGATTTCCCGGAATCACGACTCTCACCCCCTCGAGATACAAGTAATCATACAGAACGCAACGAGGGACAACGGCCAATAAAACTGGGGCTGATTGTCGTGACACCTTAGGGCAAGAGATTAAGATTGTGCTCGATTGTTATGCTTCCTGCTGTTCCACGACTGGCGTTTGTTTTATTCCGTGGTGGGTTGTAGCCCACTTCCTGGGGTCACAGTGCGAAAGCRGCGAAACAGCTCGAGATATGACCCGAAAGTGCTGGATTAGTTCACAGCATTTGCGATTGTTTTCAAGACGTTTCGCTACTTTCAGTGCTAAACAAAAGATTTACCTTCAGCGGTCGGGTGATAGTAACTGTCTCGATAGTAGTCGTCGGGGCCATCGCACTGGAATGAAACAAATATTTATTATTTATTTGATTTGGATCGTGACGARTTTAACAGTCTATTTGTCACTGATGTCTATTATTTGCCCGGTAAAAGAGCTGAACACCAAGGGTTAGTCCCGGAGTCGACCGCTTTTAACTACATAATCAATTTTCTCGGGATTCGTTACGTCTGATTTGCGAAAAAGTAGCACTCTGACCTCTTTAGAAAGCAGTCACACGGACTGACAATGTAAATTACTGAATCATAGTTTCGTAAGGAATTTGTCGACGGCACGTAATTGGCAGAATTTCACTAAACAGACGTGATTATTTAACTTTAATTAAATTAGCGTAATTGGACGTTTTGGAGAATTCACTCTGGAAAGTTGGAATTAAATTTTCAACTGGTGCTAATTAATAGAAGAGTCCAGCGCGGCGACGAAAGAATTTCAATATAGCAATGCGGGTATTAGACGCCCAAATCGACACAAGTTGGGAAACTTTTAAGACATCCGACTCAGCAAGTCAATTCGTAATAACGGATTCGAGCTTTGACTAAATCTAGAAAATTTTCTATACGAAATGTAATTTCAGAAGAAAAATTTGTTCGACATATGTGGATGCTTTGCAAATGATAGTTTAGAGACTTTGGCACTTGTGGCTTTCTTGGTTTTATAACGGAACTAAATAGAAGTAAAGCTGACAGAAACAGAGAGCACTTTGCGTGATGATATTTGTGTGGCTTCTTTGTAACTTTTTAGAGAAATTACGCTTGGACAAAATAAAAAACAAGTAAAATCAGGCCTTCTTTGCAAACACTTTTATTTCSAAGGTATTTTTAATAGACAGTAGTTAAGCGGATCAATATGCATCAGCATTGAAGCCAGATAATATAACGTCACTTGTTACTGTTCATAAAATATGAAAAATATTTTAAAAATTGTAATACTAAACCTGTCACGTCAATTCATATTCAAAATGAAACGTCTAACTGAAAAATATTGGCAAATATAATAAATATGTACTCTCAAGTTCAAGGAGTATAACAAGATAAAATTTTCTCAATAATTAAAAAACAAATATCAACAATCATCTCAAGTTCAAGACGTCCACTCCCTGGTAGCACTTGGGCGATAATTTACCACTGTCAGTTGTCAGTCTTTTTTTAAACGAGCGAAATTGCTTAAGAGCGACATACACTGCCCGATTACGTCTAAATTACACCAGAAAGTGGACGTATTGAAACTAAGATGACTGTAGTACTTTTTCTCTTTTATTTTCTTTCAGCGATAATACACAGGGTGAGTTTGTTAAAAGTATATTTTAACTTCATATTAAAACTGATAGCCAGGCTCGCCTTGCACATAGAAAATTTTATTTAAAAAAGTCATATCTTAAGTTACTAATTCTAATTAAAGTGGAATTTCAATTTCATTACCCAAATATGTTTATTTACGTACTAACCGGAATTATCCGGTTTTCTGATCGCCAACAGAGTTTTCGAAATATTTTAATATAAAGGGTGAGTCATATATAATAAAGACCCTAATCGATTTTCAGACGCAACCCAAAATACATTCTCACAGATAGCTTGACTTTTGTTGCGCTTGCAAAATTTACATTATTAATTTTAAATCAAAGTGATTGTTGATATATCATGCATTAAATTTGACAGTCATCAATTCCACAGTTTTTCCCCTTGAATTCGAAATGTACTCAAAAGACTGCTGTGGCTAAATCTGTACCGTAGGACCAAAGTTATAAAAACTGTCAAAGCTATAGCAGATATCTATGTTTATAACTTAAAAAAATTTGAAACAGTACATCAAGTAACGCATAGTGGTATCTGAGAATTTATTTTGGGTTGCGTCTGAAAATCGGTCAGGGTCTTTATTATACATGAAAGGCTGTCCCAGCGAGTTGAAAAAGTCCATTAGTAGTGACCTTCAAATGGTAAAATTTAAAAAAAATATATAGAACATTGATAGATGCTAATCTAGTCCATCGCCTAAAGTTATTTTCAACTATATCTCTCAGAAATAAGTTACAATACAAACTTGTGTTTTTCAAATGAAACGTCATGTTTCTTACGACAATGTTTTTATGCTAAACTTTTATTGGTCGATTTTGCTTAGTTTTAAAAATAAGACGGTTATTTAGACGAAAACATGCACTTTTTAAAAATTCATTACACAAAAACTAAGACATCTAGAAATATTTTTTTTACTACCGCAAAGAAAAAGGTACAAGCTATAAGGTTGTAACATTTTTTTAGTGTGTCGCATTTCCAAAGATAAAAAAATGAAGGGCGTTTGTTAAAAGTTCAATAACTTAAAAAATTTAAATGAAACACCCTATTTATTGTTTTTGCATTTAAAAGATTATTAAATTGTCTTTCTAAAATTATTTACTTTTAGGTGTTTATAATCAATAACTACAAAGATATTTAACGTTAAACATTAAAAAAAAGTAATTACTATTGTTTCAGTAGCCAAAAAGTGCACAGTTGCACAAGAGATGGAAGAAATATCACTTAATAATCACATTTGTGTTAAAACTGAATCCATTATTCTTTATTTTTACAATAAAATAATTCGAATTTCAGTATTTATAACGACTTTTACTATCTCTGGATAAATCAACGGATAAGTGATCCGTGGTGGAATTAGTATGGTTGTCATAGTATCAACAATGCTTATATATTGATAGGCATTGTTGCTACAATTAATATTTAATGTTAGATATCTTTTCATTTATCAATACTAGGCATAAAAAGTTTATTTTTTTAGATAGACAATTTATCAATCTATAGATGAAAAAATAAAAGATAGGTTGTTCCATTTAATTTTTTTAAGTTATTTAACTTTTAACAAACTTCTTCATTTTTTAATCTTTACAAATACAAAACACTAAAAAATTGCTACAGTCTTAAATTCTATACTTTCTTCTTTGCAGAAGTAAAAAAAAATTGTTGGAACTGTCTTAGTTTTTGTATAATAAATTTTTAAAAAGTGCATGTTTTCGTTGAAAAAAACCTCTTATTTTTAAAACTAAGCGAAATCGACTAAAATTTTAGAGTAAAAATATTGTTTTAAAAGACTACATCCAAAAGTGTCAAGAAACACGGTGATTCATTAAAAAAAAACAAGTTTGTATCGTAACTTATTTTTGAGACATGCTGTATAGTTGAAAATAATTTTAGGTGATGCACTAGATAAGTATCTATCAATGCCTTATACATTTTTTTTTTAAATTTTACTATTTAAAGGTCACTAATGGACTTTTTCAACTTGCTGGCACACCCTGTATGTGACAGCCTCTATAGTACAAAAYATTTCCATTTTGGTTGTTATAATTGGCAAAACATCAAAAAATTCAAAAACTTAAAAGAATATTTTCGGTCAGGTCAGGTCAGGTAAGGTTATGAAACCGTTTATGAACATTCTTTTTCATGTAAAATTTTGTGTTAAAACTTAAACCAACAAAGCAATTTCTCTGAACAAAATGAATTAATCACAATTCCAAGCCCATAGGAACTCATGAATTTTATTTGAATCAGGTCACCTCGGTTCACACATGTTTCTCTTTTGTTCTTGGACGTTATCGATGTTTACAAATCTCTCTGTCACAAAAAACAAGCGACAATCTAATCAGTCCCAGGCGCCCCCGAACTTTTGAAACCTCCTCGCGCAGCCCCCAAAWTAAACCCTGCGCCTATTGCGGTTTTCAATCGTCCTGAACAACAAAGCTATTAACCCATTACGCCCCTTTACACTGTTATAATTTTATAAGCCATTTGATGTGATCATAAATCGCGAATGGCGACCACCTGTGCACCCCCGCAATTACACCCCGTCGGACATAACCTCGAAAATGGGGTGAACCTGTCTGGAATTATTTATGATGGTAATCCGTCATGAATTTCACGGCTTGGTGTTATCGAAAAAAATCGCGGTCTTTTGTTCAAAGCGGGAAGGGTTAATTTTGTCGCTGAATGTAAATGGGGCATTATTATAAACGGGTGTTATTTGCATGTCAAAGGCTCTTTAAATTGTTAATAATGGCCCGCTTTAAAACGACGTCATTGCTTACGTCAGGTTCACTCACCTTATCGTTATCAAATATCAATATAAACACCAGCACCGATAAGGTATCGGGTGTTGCACTTAAAAGGGGTGCACATGCACTACTTTCACGTCCATCTTTGTTTTGGAAACATGGCGGAGGATGCTAAATTCTGGACCGAAAAATGTGTCATAAACTGAAAAGGGGCAAYAGTGGAGGTGGAAGCACTGCTGSGTTCTAATAACAAGCTATGCAGCCAGTAATACAACAGCGCACTTAGGCAACACATTTTACAACGTTATCAACCAAAAGCAACATTTTTCGCTACAATCTTGAATTTATATGTATTAAGGAACGGACAAGTTTGTTTTTTTTCCTCTGGCAGATTTTTTTTGTAATGTAGTTCTTCCGTGCTAATCTGTAAGCAATGTAGGTAGATGTTCAATGGCTAGCATTAAATTTCGGTAGATTCCCTGTGTAATTTTGTTTATTGTCAACYAACCTTCTTCCTAAAATGAATATAAATGTCAAAACATCACGCCAAAAACTGACTAACAAATATTTTATTGTGTCGCCAGTCTGTAACTTCAATAAAGTGAAAATAATTACCATTCTGGAGAAAGGTTTTTTGAAGTTGAGTTAGCTGATCAGTTGKGGCTCGTAAGAAGTTCCGTCAATTTCAAGATAGCTAGGTATTTGACATCCACACAAGAGAGCATGTTAGGCAATGACATTGACTACCAAAATTTAATGTTTGCCATTGTACTTCTACTTCTAAAAAAAGTTGTAATCACAAAAGTGTTTCTAAAAAGTTTCTTTTAAATTCGTATTTTGTAAAATTTGATCTCCATGTTATAAAAATTGTGTGTTTTGCTCTATTTTTTTATACAGATAAGTAAAATCTCTTTCTGTGTCATTACTCACAGTAGATTCGTTGAAGAAGTACCTAACTCTTTTACAAATAACTAACAAAATATAAAATAATGTAATGAACTAATGACTCACGGACGATGTATAGAATTAGTCAGTAAAAAGAAAATAAATATTTCCGGTGAAACATAGTTACAAAAATAACTAATGAATTAATAAGCAACACTAAATAATTTCACTCAATATTCTTAATAGGTACTATTAACTATTAATACATAAATATTTCATTTTYCGTTATAGTTATTAACATCATAATCATAAGGTCGATATCTACCAAATAATAACAGATGAGGTTGAATCAACCGAATCTGTTATGTTTATCGGACGTGTGTCGTTGAAGACTAACGGGTCTAATGAGAGAAAAATGTTTTTTTTTCTTTTGTTAATCTTTATGTGTAGTGTTGGGAATTTGTTTCATGATGTTAAAAACAACAAATATTCAAACTAAGTACATTTTTACCTACAAATTCAAAGTCAGGACTACATCGAACCTTTTTTTTCGCAATACGATCCAGAGGAGGATTCAATAATAATCCTACCACCGCCTAATTTGAATGGGCTTACAAAAGGCTTTTGTTGCACGCAGTTTATTATAATATCATTATCAAACGGTATTTTTGTTTATATAATGAATTAATTATAATACTACCTTACAATCAAAGTAATTCATGATTGTACGTGATGTAAACAAATTGAATTATTGTAGATATTTTTCCCATTGTATTTCATACAAGTTCCAATGCATTCTGCCACTATTGCGAATTGGTGGTTGCATGACCATGTTGACAACAGCTTTTATACGCGTAAGTATTGGCAAAGCGTAGTCCATTAGGATTAGGATGGCAATGGGAGCAAAGCTTTGAATTTCCATGATTTCATAAAATAAATCGCAACATCATGAAGGCCATGGTTCTTAATCACGACCGTTATAATCCTTAACGAACGGAGGCTGTTATAAAAAATMATTTTTCATTTGTCATTTCACTTGCGTTAAATTCAAATAACACTATGGGATTACGAAAAATAAAATATCATGTTATAATATACAATATGTCCCCGAATTGAGTTTACAAGAGGAAAAAAAAATTATCCTTGATTTTACGCCAAAACTGCAAAGGAAAAACATTTTTTGCTTTACCTGAAACGAGCAAATCTGTAGTAATTAAAACTTCATTATTCTAACTCATTAGAAATAAAAGTCCATTTTTATTTTGATTTTGGAAATAAAACCGTCAATATGATAGGACTTGAAAAGCAGAGTCCAAAATCAAGAGAAAAATTAGCTTTTCTTTTCTTTTCTTTCTCTAAAATGAAAGATAAAAAAAATTTCCTCTTTTAAACCCAATCCGGAGACATACTGCATATGAATTAAATATGTTATTTCTTTAAAATTAGAAATCAAAATAAGAAAAAATAAAAGCACAAAACCCTAGAAAAAGATTATTAGCTTCAGGTTGGCCGCTTTCTGCGTCTACAGAAAAATACGAAGATGTAATGAATAATAAAATGTGGTAATACTTCCAAAACTATATAAAATTGTAGATATATTCGGGTTACAAAATTTAATCAGTTATTTGGGCAATTGTGAATTTTATTTTGTAAAAAAAATCCCATTACGTCAGACGAGTAGACACTTATTGATTACAAACATAATTATTATTAACACAAATGACTAACCATTTTTTTAAAACAAGTCAATTACTCTGCTTGGAATTGTAAATTTATACAAATATTTAGTCTATAAAAATATTTACTTTTTAATTACCACACTTCAATTTTCAAGTTAAGTATTAAAAACACACTTTAAGTGTAAAATAATTGATTAATTTTTCTCAGGCGCCACTTTGTGGAGTGCTACAGTCATCTTAGTTTCAATACGTCCGCTCAGTCAGTGTAAATAAATAAGCAAGACTGGTGATCGCAGAATTTTGTATTTATTTTCAATAAATGCTCTATAACACAGTGAACAGTAATAAATTCATTATAATTAAACATGCAACTATATGTAACAGGGCACATTAAAAACCTTAAGTGGTGAAGACGTCTTAAAAAAACTTTACAACAAATAAATTAAAAATAATCGAGATTTTTTACACAATTACAAAAATACCGCCATTTTGGATAATTAGTTAGGCCGAACCTGATCACAATTTCAGTTCCCATATGACAATATGAGCATCATTCCTATTCGACTCCCTGATCGAAAACGAATTCTTCGACTTATCGGCCGGACAACACGGTTGTCTGAAATTCACGTACCCCCGGCCCCCCATTAAAGTTATAACTGTCCTCCTCGCGTTATCCACAGCCACGCCGCCTTTACTCAACGTTTTACTCGCCACTGCCGGCTTTTCCTTCTCTTCCTCGTTCTCACTAACCCCGTTCAACTGTCTACTGGCATTCGAGTTGTTGCGCGAAACGCTCCGGCCCGCCCCGTGCCGCATCGCCATACTCTCCTCGCTTCCCGACGACGTGCACAGACTCGACGACCGCGAATCCACCGACCAGTTGGACAAATCGAGCGACCGAGGCCTACTCACTTTCATTTTCAGCCTCCTGTCAAGAGTGCTAACTTTGTTAGGTATGGCCAACTCGGGATCACTGCGACGCAACGATTCGTAAATCGGGTCAGTGAGAATATGCTCCTCGCCTTCGTAGTCTTTGATGTACATCAACTCGCCGTAGAGGCCGTACACGTCGCACGTGTCGCCCGACACTTGCGACGAAGTACTGCTGGTCGAGAAGATGGAGCCACCGTTACCGAAACCTCTCGGTAATGTTTTAGACAGACGGGAAATGTCGCAGTCTTTAGATTTACGACGACGGACGACCACTGGACTACTCGTAAAGTAGCGAAGTTTCGATGACATGGAAGTATCAGAGAGCTGCTTTTCCATCTTAGGACGGTCTTCTTGAGGCGTCTCGTCTTGAGGTGGGTCTTTCTTGGGTACGGCCCCAGACTTTGGTTGCAAGGCTAGAAGGAAGGAGATTGGTCCAAAGTGAGCGTGGTACGATATATTGACACGCCCACTTATAATCGGTACGCCTTCTAGYCTTGGCAGAGGGATAGTAAGTGTGATACCTACGTTGGTACCAACCCAGAGTAGTCCCTTACACGCTAGAAGGGCCGTAACGTTGACTTGTGACCGATTGTTGTTAACACAGTCCCGGCCGCTGGAGGGCGTCGTAACCCTCATGACATTCGAAGCAATATTAATGTCTTGCAAATGCTTGAAAGTCTCAGTATGGTATAAACAAATGGTACTCGAATGTTTTAAAGAGATCCAAAGACCGATCCCGCTATGTGCCATAAGGTTGACATTCCCGACGTGCTCGTGTTGAATACTGAAATTCTTTTGTACTTCCCCGGTGAGTCCACTAATGACCCAAACTTTCTTCCCACAAGCGGCGTAAAGACACGAGTTGATGGGAAGTAGACTTGAGACCGGATCAGAGCCTAAATTAATAATCTGAGGCTCTTGCAACAACCAACTACCGTCGACCATGTTCCGTCTATATACATTTAAAGTTCCGTTTGCTAAGGCGACGAAAACGCTATCACAGTGACATTTTATTTGGGTTATGACATCCGAAACGGCCGCGCTTCCGATTTCCTCTTGTTTTTCCGGCTCGTCGGCGGCGTACAACAGGAGGCGGTGACTGTCGGTACCCATCCAAACCGAATCTGAGGCGAGACTCGGGCACGGATGTGGGGCCCCTTTTACGAATTCCATAGCCGTGACTTGTGTCTCTACAAGACTGAATGACGTCACGTCTTTAAGAACACTCGCTTGTTGGTGGTGTTGGGCCAAAATCGCAATATGACTGCTGGCACCATCTGTCGTGCATATCCAGAGGTAGTTTTGAGTGCGGTGTCTTCGGCGTGTCGTTTTTACAGAATTGACAGTGTAGTAGCATCCRCAGCGCACCTGAAACCAATTTGCGTTATTGGTGCAGTCRGTAGGGGGCGAACTTTTGAATATATTGACGGATAATCAAGAGTGTGTTTTTGTGTTATTTCTGAGTTATTTTTAGAGTTCGTTTTCTGTGTAGTTAGATGAGAACTTTTTTGTTAGAATTTGTTACTTGAAATTTAAATTGACACTTTTATAGGTACTCAATAAAGCGAGTATAAAACTTTATTTTTATGAAGTTAATAATAATTGGACGTTTTATATTTATAAGAATGTGATTAAATTTAAAGGCAAGATGTAAGTTCTTGAACGGTTGCAATTTGCAAGAACATTAAAATAAAAAAGAGAAGTGAATAATATATGATATACAAATACAGGAAACCCCAATGTTTGAAAACAATCAAAAAATGAGAGTTTTTTTTTTCTAATTTGACGGCCTCAAGATGAAACTAATTTGCGATTGCATAACTTTGTTTAGCATTAATAACAATCTCGATTTGATCCTTAAGTTGTTTGCAGATTATTGAAGTAAAAATATACCGAGAATTGATAACATCATGTTAAATTTATTTCACAATATTAACGTCTATATCACGTTTTATTGACTCAACTGATTTCAAGTATTGTTATGTAATTTCTATGTTAACAACTTTAATTTGAAGTAGACGGTATTTAAAACAGGCATCTATAGTGCGTTTGTTGCGTTTTAATTGGTGTAAAGTTACCAGACTACCGGTTAGTTTCGAAACCTGGAGGGTCCACTTACTTCGGTTTGATGCTGCGATTTGTACACACACTGGGATTTGACAAACAAGGGCATTTTCGTCGATGGACGCTGTTCCTGTTCGGGGACTTCCCATGCGGGAGAATTGTTCGGGTCCAAAGCCAACTGTGCCAGTCTCAATTCCGTTATCCACTCTTTCTTAATGGAGGGATTGTCAGTTTTGAATGTAAAGATTTCTTCCTTTCCTTTGGTTTTAACGACTAATTGGAGACAACACGAGTCGACCCACGCCATTTCCTCGTCTTTCTGTTGAATCGACGTCTGGATTTGGTGTAGAATCTTTCGGGTGTTTTCGAGAGTGATGTCTTTGTAGTTGCCTTTCAGAGAGCCAACTAGATCCGAAATGCGACTCATGATCTCGTAATCGTGCATTAGATTGCTCATTTCGGTGCACAAATTGTTAGCATCTTGGGGTTGTTGGCCGTCAAACGAACTGTTCGATTTAACGCTCCCGCCTTTGCTTAAACCGGCGGTTAGAACCCGGCTTAGAGTGGGGGACGGGCTGTTGTCTTGGATTTCGACGTCGGCAACCGGATAGGTCCATTTTAAATTCAGTCTTTCGCTCGTTCCGAAATCATCGGAAGGTTTCGGTGCGACCGAGACGCACACTACTAAATCGTTCAAGAGTAAAAGTCGGCGGTTTTTGGCTTTTGTTATCATGCCGCCTTGGTTGTACTCCTTTAAGATAGGCAATTAACACTTCATAAATCACTTGACGAGTACTTACCAATTGCATAACGTTATCTTCACGTAGCAAATATCGGTTACAGTCCGACAAAGGCCGTACCGAGAATTTGCCGCTGATGTGGCGCAACATCTCTTTGAAAGCTTGGTACTGTTCGGCCTCTCTTTTGCGCTCGTTCAGCATCTCAGCAAGAGACTCGAGTTGAGTCAGCGCTAACTGGAGAGACATGCGGTCGTGGTGGCCTTGCGGGGTGTGTTTCAGCAAATCCTTCAAAAAATAACCCATAAATAAATAAAATTTAAGTATTTTCAGTCCTAACCTGTAGAAATAAAATAAATTGGGGAAATCGCTGAACCGGCTTGACCATTAACCCGAAAAATGATAACCGATCGTGTGAACTGATCTGCTTCACCTGCAACAAACAACCAACTTAGAAAGAAGTTGATTTGAGTCATCTGGAATATTACTTTTAAAAAGTCCGCCAACGCTGACTTTCGTTTAGCCTCCATTTTGGCCAAATCCATCGCGACTGAAAAATTGTTGATAAAACCGCTATAAATATCGAGTACTATAGCTTTTGAGAACGAGGCGACGAAAACGTCTCCGATTTTCTCATCTCGGTCCCAGTTTCGAACACTTTCGGCTAAAGCAATTCTAAACAAGGTATGGCACTGGAGAATTTCCGGCAGTCTATGAAACAAAGTGTGTATTTTAGAAGTGCTGAGAATCGCCGGACTGCTCTCCTCCAGCGGCTTCTTGTAATCCTGCACAAAAGCGTGAGATTTAATCCCATTTATTGTACTCGGCACTCACATTGACCAGCCTTTGCAGCGTCGCGACGTACGAATTCTCGCTGTGAACAATCGCCGCGACGATCATCCTCCTTTTCAGCTGCTGAGGGGTCAAATTCGGGGGCGGTGGCGGCAACGCGGGCGGCACTTGTCTCCTCTGCTGCACCGAACAGTTGAACGCGTTCTCCTCGTCGACTTCTGGTAGAAGCGGCATTTTATTCCCTGGACTCGCTTTTCCGTCCACATTTTCGATGTCGTACTGGTGGGTACTTCCCCGCCGGATTGAGAACCACCGCGACAGCTTCCCTTGGTTCGCTTGATTGGCCTGATCCGGTAAAGTCCCATCGAGTGAGAGCCGATGGTTGGAACCGATGCCGCCACTCGCCCTGAACTTATCGCACAACGTCTTCGCCTTATTCAACGTGTTGCGGAATTGGGTGTTGTTGACCCTAMGTGACCTCGTTAATTCGATTGTTTCGATTGTCGCTTTGCACTGACCTGGAATTGGAGGTGGCGCTGCGGTCACTTTCGCCGTCCGACGACAGCTCGGGGTCCGAACCGGAGCACCAGCTGTCTTCGGAGCTCCGCTGTGAGACTGTGTGCTGCAGGGTGCGGCTGGGGACACGATGCTCGCAAGACGCCTCCTCCCATGTGCCCGAACGGATGCGGGGCTCGTCTAGAAGAGAAAATGCGATTTTGAAACGTTGCAAATGTCACATCAGGAGGTGGTACCCAAGAACAGTTTAAATATGTTAAATGTCACATCGATAAAGCAGGCACGTTATAAATTAGATTTGATTTGATTTTATTTCGGTTTTGCAATACGAAGCTATAAATCCGAAATTTAATCTAATATTTTATAAATAAATCGGTAATCCCCCAAATAAAAGGTGTGTCAGAACAGAGAAAAAATGTTTAAAAAATTCTATCTATAAAAATTTCGAAATTATGTAAGTTTTTAATTTTGCATTTTGACCCTCTTTATTTCTGTTGGAAAAATAATTTTCATTTTTTTTTTGCTACAGGCTATTAGAAGAGGAAACAGGAAAGTTGTTATCCTAAATTGTAACTCTGTTTAATGTTAGTTTTGGCTTTTATTAGCAAAATTTTTGTACCTTCACTAAATAATTATAAAAACCGTATACAAGATCATCAGTATCCAGACATAACAAAATGTCAAATGTCAAAAAATAAATGCCAAATTTATTGATAGAATTTTTTTTTTAATTTTTACAATGTTCCTGGTATCTTATCTTACTCTACTTACTTTTCTYTGGGACGCGATTTCTGACACACCGTGTATAAAATGAACAAAAATGGCAATATTGCAGCTGAATTTTAAAGATCACGCTTTTTTAAGGCTTTTATCGCCTAAATTACACTAGAGAATAGACATATTGGAACTGTACATTCTTTTGAGGAATTTAGAGCCAAGAAACTCCACTATTTCTTATATGTAAGATGCTTCACCCAGTATAAGTTACTGTACTGTACAGAGTGAACCAAAAATGACTGACTTTACAATATAACATTTAATTTTTAAATTGTAATAATATTCGTGTGACTTTTCAAAGCCTTTTATTACGTTGTCAACTCAAACAAGTTTTAAAAATTGATTTTTTTTTAACATAAACTTAAAAATAAGTCTAATACTGACGGAATACACCATGGAAATGACCTAGAAGTAAACACATCAGAGGCCGTCATATCAACTTTAGAAAAATAAATATTTATAAGCTACAACATTGTTTTGTTTAAACGTCAAACCGGTGAAATACCGACACGGGCCGTCTTGAGAAAAACTATTGAATAGAACATTATTTTTCAAATGAGGAAATGTACAAACTCCAAAGAGAGGTGACAGGATAAAAGTGCCATTTTCGAGTAGTTTTTTTCAAATGTCATGCTATATATGTGGACTGTGACATAAAAACAGTCGAGGCCGCCCATCGACTACTTGATATTCCGCAAACGGTTGCACAACGACGTTGGCCATGAAACCCATAATTATGACAAGCGGCGTCCCCATGGGGGGGTAACAGAACAATTTGTGTGCAACATTTTAATCAGGAAGTTGATGGCGTTTTATTTATTGTCACAATCGTTTTTTTCTGAAGGATCGACTTCAAAGAAGAGTCCTTCGAACCGGATGAACTTTGTGCGCCAAAGACTACTAATTAGTTCAGAAAAGTGTATTTATTTGTTCACAGCAACGACTTAAATTGCTTTAATTGCGTCAGCTTGTAAACTGGCACGGCCTTGGACGTTAATCCCAATTTTCGAAGAGTGCTCATCATCGACAAGAGCGCATCAACTTTAAAAGTTTGTAAAAGTAAATAATTATTTTTTTAAGCACTAGATTTAACAACACTTTACAAACTTGGTTCGTATAACTCAATTAAAAAAAAAAAAAAAAAAAAAAAAAACGTTCAAACATTTTGCAACAATACTCACTGGCGCAGGGTTCAAGTTTTCTTGCTAGGAAAGTATGCATAAGAACCGTTTTATTTTCACGCACTCGCAAATTCGCATTTTGCGCCGAGACAACTACTCTCTACGCTTTTCCCGTTTCAACTGGAGTCGCGTTGGAGTCACAGAATCGACTCTCGTGTTTCACCCGCGCAATTCTCCGACACTCGGCGCCTATCTTACCTACATATTTTGCAAGGTGACTGTCTCATTAAATCGTTAAAAAACACATATGGTCATACACATTTAATAACTCCTTCCTTACATAAAAACGAACAACATATGGTCACACACTACATTAAACTGGGCCAAACATTTAAATTCCCGCGCCTGATATGTGACATAATCAGGGGCGTGGCCGTGAGTGACAGCTCGGTCGGGTTTTTATTGGCTGCTTCCGGAGCTCCATCCGCAACAAATATGTTATTTACATTTGTTTATTTGTCGTTGAACCCTGACGCTACATAATCAAGTTGGCGAATTTTGAGCGGTTTTTAGAGTTGAAACGGGGTATACACGATGTCACGGCACGTGTTTAGGAATTAATTAGGAAACTTAATGGTGGTTTTTGAGTAGCACACGATGAATAAATTGACCAATGAAACTTCTTGACAAACTAAATATTGAAAATCTGATAAATTTGAATTTTTAAAGTTGTAATACCTTGCGATCAAAATTTTTATTTATTATTTATTATTATTTATTTTGGAGTTGGAACTATGTTTTGGAAGTAGTTGATACAGGACGTCAATAATTAGCTTCTGGTTGTCCCACAAGCCCGTCTGTGGGAAATTCTAATTAAACGAGATGAATTCGAGATGGAACAAGCTAAGCTTCCGCAGGTTCGGCCGGAAACAGTTCCGCTCGCATTGGATTATGCTTTAATAAAGCCCTGGAGTTTTTTCCTATTCGAGTAAATAAAATTGATTCAATGGGTTAGTGGGGGTCATTCGAGTTAATTTTGAAGGGATTGGAGAGCGGATGTGGGTAATTATTGTATACATTGTGCTCCGTTATCAAAAGGTCACAGCGCCTATCCATTACCAACCCACAGAATTAAAAATATGCCTCCGATTATTGACAATACAAGACCATGGACCAGAGATAAGACAGTTCAAGGCCACATCCGTCAATTTTGACAACCTCCAAAATAGTTGTTCAACAACCTTGTGATCTTGTATTCTACACTTTTTTTATTACATCCGAGTTACGCAAGTGTTATTGTCCCGTGTTAAAACTTGAATTATTCAAGGGGGCCGTTGCATGAATCATTCTCGTTGCGTGCCCCCGTATCCCATAAAGATCGCAATCGGTGTCTTTTCCGCGGTGTCCTCGCTGGTCTTTTGCACCTGCTTTCCTGCTCTTTCTATTTATCCAGCTGCATTCTATGAAAAGACACAACAAAAACACGGCAGACCCACGCTGCGCCCGCCCGCATCTTGTGTTTTATTGCCAACATTAAACTTAATCAAGGAAACTAAGTACTTGGAGGAAAATTCTTTCGGTTTATTGAACTCGATTTTCGTTACACCTTGATTGTTTCAAGAATACAACAACAACAGACAAAACGTGAATCATGCGTGCAATCGAATTTTTTTTATTGGACGGATGTTGGCAGCACTTTCATCAATGACAGTGATGTAATCAAATATCCCGTAAAAACAACACAACTGTTATCGTGTAATTCGATCTTAGGGTACGTTCGAATTGTCGAAAAATGGAACAATAAATACGATATTTATAGAGGCTTGCTTCTAGTTCATTTACCTTTCTTATCGGGCTTTAAGATGGTGGAATTGTTGTTTTAGTGCTGAGGGAATAATTGCGATTTTCGAGATGTTTCACTAGCGATTTAGTGGACGACTTGGGGGGAATTCCGTTCTAAAATGCGCTAATGTGAACTCTAAATATAATGTCGGTTTGCACAGATGTTCCAACACTCTCTTGTAATATGTTGTGTAAGTTCATGCCGCATTTGCGCTGGAAAAAAGAAAACTCGGAGCTTTTTGTCGAACGATAAACTCAAACAACGAAAGCTTTCGCAACCGACACCCAGGAAAATGAGAATTTTCAGAAACAAATAGCGAGCTTTACTTCCTTACTAATTGGAAAATGACTTACATTTATTTCTCATGGCACGCCGAGATCGAAGAATCTCGACAATTCAAGACTGAAATAAATCACAATACGTCTTTCAGGGCTTAAAATATCTCATTAAAGATCACAAACAATGAAGGGAATTGCATTTTATTAGAAAGTGGAGAAAATTCCAATGTATTCTCATTTATCAAAAATAGCAAGGATTTTACAGCTTCAAGAAGTGTCCATTTCAGGAGTCACATTTATAGAGAAACGTCACGAATGCCGATTATGCTAATTTGTGTCAACAATACCACGCCGTGATGACTATGTTTACGATGCAGATGAGTCAATCCAGCACAAAATCAAATTATTTTCATTCATTTTTACATTGAATTAAATCAAAACTCTACTATCAAAAATTAATGCGGGTAAACTTTAAATGATCGCACGTTAGATTAAAAGAAAAAACTTTTCAAGCACCAAAAATCGCGAATAATGGCGTCGGATTCATTAAAATTAATTGGTGGAATTACGCCCGGAAAAAGCAGCAACTTTCCGGACTCTAAACCGGATCTCGAATTACCCATTAAAGCACTCGGTTCAAGTACACTTTTATTTATAGTAAACGAAGGCGATAAATTAAACCACATTGTTGACCCAAATACCCCCGAATAGTCCGTGAGAACTGAACGCACCCCGTGTCCTTGAGGAGATTTGATTGCGTGAAACCAGTCGCTTTTGATTAGGTTGGCAACAGGTGGTTGAGACACCCCTAAAGTTGGGGTTTGTACGCCGCGTGTTCTAACTTCCGACGGATTTAGAACAGCGTGCGGCGTCAGAGGTCCTGAATTAGCTCAAATATAAATAGTGAGGGCCGCTGGTTAATCATTTTGATGAAAAAAAAAAAAAGAAAAACATTTTGCACCGACATGAAGTTGCACCCAGCCACCATTGGTACCAACTTACATTTGATTAGAACAACGCCGTTGGGGACATCCTCCATTTCAGTGTCACAATCACACACTCATCACGAGGTCAAAGTTCACTGAAAAAGGGTGAGAAGATCGTGCACGAAGAAACATGGCGGCTGTAGCGAGTGAACAACGCCGACTGGGTGGAATCACGGTGGCCGAGTGCGTCAGTAGGTGAACACACGAACACGAATCCGAGCGAGTCTTCAACGAGCAGACAATGCCACGTTTTTTACCTCTTGTTTTTTTTTTTTTTGGCTATTTTCCGGATGGGTCAAATTGCGGGATGGAGTCACGTCGTGTCTTTGCAAGAATGGGCGATTGGAAGGTCTTATTGCCCATCGTGGGTGTTAAGCAGGTGTTGCAATGTTTGTAATGCGCACTTCCCACGCGATTACTCAACGTAATCGCTCTGTTTGCAAATAAATGAGCGAAAACGGAGCTTTAGCTCGCTTGAGTGGGCTTTGGGAATGGATTATTTTCAAAAATTAACCACGCAATAAGCTATTAACGTTGCGGAAAAAAACGGCACTGATTTATCGAGGTGTTTCGGAAAATCGCTGTTGGGGCATCGAAAGGAGCTCTCACTACTCGAACAAATAAACAAAAGAATATATTGCGCTTTTTGTTGATGAATGAAAACGAAATTTTGGCGCAGCTTCAACTGTGGGCTATAAAACCGCATGTTTCACTCAAATGATACATACAAGTTTTTAAGAATCCCGTGTTTGTTTCCTTATCCTGGATGCAACGAATGTTATCTAAAACGGAAATTGTAGATACTTTTTTCGGTGGTGGTGGGAACATAATAAAATAAACAAGAAAATTTTAAATATTAAGTTAATAATTTGTAATTGGTGCAAACGCCTGTTATTAGTAAAATGAAGTTGAAAGGTTTATCTTTCTTACTTTTATTTCATACTATTCGGTAAATTAAGCTTGCCGGCTTCATTTTAAGTTCGGAAAGTGAGTTATTATTACCGTATCAATTACCGGATGTTATTTGTGGCAGAATAGAACGTCAAAAATTTTTTGGCAAATCTTCTGGAATGATATACATTACGATATGCCTCTTATTACAGTACTCATTTCGATATTCAGGAATCGGCTTCCTCATCGCCTTAAACGCGTCGTTGGTTTGGTAATTCTTGACTTACCGGTCTTATAATGTGTACCATTTTCTATTTTGCTATTTTTTATGAAATACAAAGTTCACAGTACCAAAAACAATTTCTAAATATACGTCATATTCTTACAAATTTATACTGCATGTGGAATAAAAATAAAGCGTATAGTGTATGGTGGTAAATGAAAACATACCTACGTCCACAGTTCAAAAGCATCTTTGATCTAAATAATTAATGATGGCACGATATTTACAATAGTCGACATAAAAAGCGGAAAATGTATATTTCCACAACGCGAATCGAGTTTTAATTTATTTGTCAATTAGTTGGCATTGATAACTGTTTATAAATAAAGTAACAAAGTCGACAACTCTATAATGTTTTGATCAGAAAAATATTGGTGAATCAAATCAAAAAAAAAAATATGGAATTTTTTGGAGGATAAGAGTAAATATAACACAAAATGTGTATGTATTTCTATTTTCAGAAAGATAATTATGCTGTAATTAACTGATGCAGAACAGATGTTCAAAAAATTGGAATTATCAAACTGGCATTTTTGAGAGATTTTTTAATCAAGAATTTAAAATTAATTAATTACGATTACGTTGGCAGATTTGTCAGTCAAAATTAATTAGCAGTGATAACTTGCTGACAAATAACTAAAACTACATTTATACTGAAAAACCATTATAAGTTTGTTTACAAGAGCAATCAATGCCATTTTTATCGATGAAACTTGAAATTTTAAAATTTCCATAAAAAATTCCATAGTAAAATTTACGTTTCGACAATTTATTTCGTCTTCTTCAGGCGAAGAATTTTACTTTATAGATTTATGTGGCAGAGGCATAGTCACACGCAAATAGTAATGTCCAAATTGTCAACTGATGAAGACCATTTCACAAAGAAGCATTTCCGTAGTGGAAATTAATTTACAGAAATATGAAACAGAAATGACAAATTTCACATTCTGAAAGTCATTTTTACATGGAATTTGATGACACTGTTATCAATCGACCACAATAAATAACACGATGAAAATTTTCTTAGAGAATGAAGAAATTTTAGTTCCAAGACTTTACAGATTCGTAAGAGTGCTTTTCGAAGTACATAGTTTTTAATAATATCCAATTTAATTACACTTTGGTACACTTTTTTTTTTCTCATATCGTATTAAAAAGAAAACAAATGAATCTAGTTTTTACGGCTGACGCGTGTTTTCCGTTTTTAATCACTACAGATGTAAAATACATTCAAAAATTAATCCAATTCTCACGCCCAAAGGCTTGTTAGCTGTGAACAACCCTCGCATCACCTGCGCTCTGGCTCTCAGGCCGCTCACAATGGTCAAATCCCAATCTGTATCCAAACCTCACCTTTGCCCATTCTTCGACTTTCATTAGCGCACTATCGAGATCAAAGCCTCCCGTCGCCAATCCCAGACAAGCTCACCAGCTGGCGCATTCCGACACATGTTGCTGGTACAGCCGCCGCCTTTTTCCGCCGGCGAGGCGCCCAAACTAAATTATTCCCATCCACGTTCACCCTCGTCACGCCGGAAAGCCGCTACCTGGGGCCCACCCTCTTAACCTTCGAGTGAATTTTCCGGCACCCACTTCCCCTACCCACAATTTATTTATGCACGATTTTCGTTAGGAATAGTTCCTGAACGCCTGTTTATGAGTTATCAATTTGTTCTGTTCTGTGTCAGCTTGCGCAATCTGAGACCATCAATCAAGTTCTTACCGTCAGAGAGCTGCTCCATCAAGAGTATGCACACAACATTTCGAGACTGAGCAACCTTCTGGACCGGCTTTGCCCACATGCGACCCACGGGGGGCCACCGAAACCGCAAACAAGAAATATGGAACGACATGAGACAGGTTGCAGAAATGGCACACGAGCCAATGAAAAAATTCAAGGACATGACATCCGCAAATGTTTTCCTGCATGCACTTTACCATTCGATAAAGCAAGCCTTCACATAACTTCATTTATCTGACTGGTGTTTATTTACATGCAATTTAGTAAATATTATTCCTATTAATGTAAACTCTGATTTCTATCAATTTTGGCATCTCGAATCATAAAACTCATTCTAATCATAACACCACAATAATATTTGTGCAAATGTCGGACGTAAAAGTAATACTTCTAATTAAAAAACCTCAAATTAGACAACAAATTACGAAAACCATGCCATTTTAATTAGTAGCTTTTCTGAAAACATCGTCATAATAATTAAGAAGGCAGGTTTCAAGAACTTCCAATGAACAAGATTGGCCGAACGCCAGTTCTATCAATACCGCCACTTTAATTTTACCCAACAACAAAACGGATCTTCTCGACCAAAAAAGAACCCTTTTCTTTTCCCACGATGCCACCAAATTTAAGGTGTGTTTTATGAATCATGTATGACTTATCTGACACGTAAATGTTGTAAAAATAAAGAATGAATGAACTAACCGCAACAGATGAATAAATTAGATAAGAAAACTGAAACATTTTTCAAGTTGGGGTAGACAACCAACTTTGCGTGCACGCATACGTATCGTCTATGTAATTTCATGGCGTGTGCGTAAGTTGTCACAAATTGACCTTGCCTGATAATTTGTTGCTGGAATCTACGATTATCACCTGAAAAAATCGCGTGCCGCGGATGTGATGTGCAGAAAATTATGCATACGGCAAATTGAATAAAACGATTGTGGAATTGAAATTAATTAATTTAAATTTCAAGGTTGGGGTAATTACGCGCTGGCCAGTTGAAACGATCTAATCGAGTAATTTTTATTGCACCTCGTGAATAATTATGGGTATTTAAAAATGCCAGGTGATTATAAACTAGTGTGATTTTTGTCGATAGGTTGGCAAGTAACCAATCAATTACTAATTCAGTGTTGCCAACAGATTTGTTTGAAAATATTTCGAATGTTGAACCATCATACTGCTCTGTCCCAAAAAAGTTATCTCTCATCTTATGCCCGACAATAATCATGTTGTCAAATACTTCCAGTGACAAACTTTTAACAACTGACAAGAATTGACTGGTTTACGTCACGTATCTGCTTTACGACGTTCTGTTTTAAATATGAACCTGACCAAGAGAAACAAAAAAAAAGCCGTCCTAAAATAAACAGATCGTTACGGACTGAAATGTCATTTAAATGTTTAATTGACATTCGTCGGACCTGTCAAACGAGTAGTTTCATTATTCATCATCTCTCACATGCCAAAAGCTACATTCACCAGCACTCTATTTCAAACAAGACGAAAATGAAATAAAATATTCATAAAAACCTAGACGGCGATTTTCATAAACAAACAGAGAGTGCCTTACACATCTTTTATCACACTGTTACATCTCTCCACGCTAGCGCACAAAATTTATGAAATTTCCACCAGACAAACGGTAATATGAGGCATGGTCGAGCTATTAAGCCTCGCCCATAAACAACTCGGTATTTTATAATATTTTAAAACGTGTGAGCGATGAAATCAGACATGAGTGATCCGAAAAATGCGCTTTGTTGGCAAGACTGCTTCATTTCGGGTGGTATCCACGACCGGAATTCTGCAATAAATCTATTGTCACCTGAAATAATGTGGCCACCAACGTGTTTCGCGTCGAATAAATTTTAATAACGCTTTATTAATTTCGCTGTAAATCAATTGAAAATAGCCGCTATGACACGATGTCATCGTGTTTTTTGACCTCGTGCCAGCAGCTACCGAGAACTCGAAGATTATACTTGTCGGAATGTCATAAATGTGAAAATACAAGTCTGCCAACTGACGTTTTAACGCTAGAAACGATTTATGTCGAGTGACAGGTCGAGGCGTTGGTGGTTAGATCGATTTTAGGGCTTTATACGGTTCATTTGCATTTTATCGGTTAAATCGGTTTCGGTAATGTGGATTTATTGTAAAATGTGACATTATCAAAGGATCGTTAGGAGTTTCTAGCAAAGTTGCCTTTTTTGCATTATTTAGAGATTTTATGCGTGTGGTTGAAGCCATGACCAACTTCCATAAGAAAATTGTAAAAAATTAATGAAAACACATACAGGCTTGGAACAAGCGTCTCATTATAGGCCGAAAGATAAAAAACATCTCAGGTTGTCTTATTATTACAAATTCAAGAGATGTCTCATGTGTTTACTGACTTCTAGAAAGCTTAGAATTAGATTCTGGCCAAAACATAGTCAACTGTCGATTGGTGCCGCCATTTTAGATCATATATTCTGTCATAGGGTCTCTAAGTCACTACTGACTTCACTCAAGGAAAGTATCAATTTTGTATTGATGTTACGAATACGTAACGAAATCCAGAGTTTCGAATCAAAAACAAACAAAATGCAAGATCAGATAAAAGTTAAACAAAGTTTTGTTCGCTCTTAGTAGAAAATTAAATTTTCATTATGAATACAAAGTGGAAAGTTGGCAGAAATTTACATAAAGTCGGAATTTTTTAAGGAAATGACAAAGTCGTAAAATATTAACGGGAGTAACAAAATTATTGATTTAAAATACATGAATCAGGTTTTTTTGTTAGTCACCATTCCGCCACTAGTAAAACTCTATATGACGATTGAAATACATAGCTAAAAAATTTCAAAAATAAGAGAACGCATTCTTTACAAATTCATTTCTTAGAAATAGTTTAAAATTGGTAGTAAAAAAATCTGATCAGAGTGACAATGATTCTGAAATTAAGTTGGCAACAATGGATAGTGCACATACAGAAGAACGAGTGTGTCTCTAGTGTCTCATTCAATATTGCCACTTTGACCGGAAATTTATAATTGAAGTTGTGGTACGATTCAATTCAGTCTGTTTTCCACTTGCACAAACTTTGCGTCTTTTCTCAGAAGCGCCTGCAGCGTCTTGCGAAACCCTAATTTCCTCTGAAAAAACAATGTCGGGCGGGTAAATAAAACTTTTGCCTCTTCTCCTCATAACTCGTCTAAATTCGTGTTATTTATCTGGTCGGTAATCGCAGGCTTTATAAAAGACCCGTACCGTACGTCCCGCCCACATGGAATGATTTTATTGCCCATTAGAGCCATTAATTCCTTGTCTCGTCTGGCGTACGACAAATTAGTAAGTCATTCCGTTTACATTTCCACGGTCTCTTCTGGGTGGTATCGGTGAAAAGTGCACGGCAATGGGAGTTTCACACATACTTTTCGTCCCATCAATCATCCGGTCGTGCCGAAAAAACCCACGAATTTACATAATTGCCCCACATAATCGAATCAAAATTGATTATCAGTCGTAAATCATCCTTTGGCTCGTTTTTGTCGCAGACTTGAAGATCGCAACGTCAGTTATGCCATCGATAGATGGCGCGCTATCACGCCCCCGATTTAATTGTTTCAGGACAGACGGTTCCCACATACCGTAAATTCCTACATTAAGGAGGCATTGTTCTCAAAAAACACGATTTGCATTTGTAAACAAGAGAGTTACGAAACAAAAGTGTGTAACAGTGTTGCCATCCCCTTGAAAAATTAATCTCGACCCCGGGACCTGCATTTGTTCTGTCCGGGAGAACAAAGCGATGCCATTACTTTTAAGGATTTTAATCCCATTTAAAAACCGTGTGGGTGAGCGAACACACTGCAAATTGCATTGTGTAACGGGTTGGAACCGTCATTCCAATTTCAATTTTTCATTCCAGGCAATTACGATTTTTCCACGAGGTCAAGTGAACGACTATTCGCATAATAACAACCATTCATCGATTTTGCATACTGTTTATTGTTTGTAAATAGAATATTCTCAGAAGACTCAAGTTGGTAAAAGTGTAAATCCTTCACTAACCTTTTTGTTTATTAAGACTGATGTTGCTAGGAAATCCGGTAAGTTTCCTCCAAGCCTTCTTTCCCCAGAACCCTTTTTGGGCTTCTGTCGGTGTGGAAGTTCTCGGACCTGCAGAAATGGCCGATTTCGGCCTTTCAGGTCCACGTCTTAAACTCCCCCCTGCACTCCGATAACTAGCACCACTTGAACTACCACTGAATCCACTATCCATGTCCACCAAAGTCACTGGAGATAGCAAATCGTCAGTGGGTCCAACAGTTAGCAGATCTGCCAACTGGTCACCTTCTTCCTTATCGGTGTCATCACTGCCCTCCCGCGACGATGATGGCATCAGCATCGCCTCGATGGACAGGTTGAGTTCCCCTAGGACCCTCCTGTGTCCAGTCTGGACCCTCCTCAACTCCTCTTCCACCAGACTCTGGTTGATGCTCATAATGCTCTGATGTTGTTGAGGTCTCCGTCGGGCTCTCGCCACTTCACTTATCTCCTCGTAGATATTCTCTTCAGTGCCGTAGCGCGTCAAGTACGTGTGACGAGTCCTATAGGAGCCCTCCCTATATCCCGGGTATCTGCTAGGGACGTTCGTATGGCGTGTCGGGGGCCCCGGCACGTAGTAAGCGTATGAATAGTCATTAGGCAGATCCCAAGCATTCTGACTTGATGGTCCTGGAGCACTCATCAAGTGCTCTTCGGACATGGCAGAAGTAGATGGCGGAGGGTAATTAGGAGGGGGTGGAAATTGCAAGTGCGCTCGTCGGACATGAGGGGAGTTTTGCGGGATGATCCCGAAGAGCCCTGCAGATCTTTCGGGGAGGGGATTCAGCTGTTCCATTTCGCATTGTTGCCGAGCGGAGCGCGAGCTGCGCCACATCTACCTGAAACCAAAAAAAGATAATGTAAAGAAGAGGGTCCGCGATTCATCCTTGCGGCGCTCCACACTTGTTTATAAGAGAACACTTGGCCGACCTCTTGCAACGAATGTCAATTGTTTCCGACCCCAATGTTGGTTCACAACCAATTAAGCCGCAAAGGAATTGTAATAAAATAATTTATTAGGAGATGCAATATGGCGCCGTTCAATAAATCCACTATTACATGCCCAAGTATCGAATAAAAAGTGAAACTTTTAATATTATTAGACACACGTGTTTAGCATATGTCACAGTGTTGGGATGTGAAATGGACTCAGACATAACACGAGTAGTGTAGCGAAATGTGTGACTCGAGACAGTAACAAATCTCAGACACGTTTCAGATTAAAACCAAAAAAATGTTTAAAAATTTTATATGAATCATATTTTGAGCATTTGCCAGAAGAAATAAATTCAATTTCGCATACACTCCCAAAAGACTTAATTGACAATTCCAGATGAATATACTGGATACTTGATATTCGAGCCCTAAATCCCTTTGACACAAATCTGTTTATAAAGGGATTATTCGTCCTTTCCGAATCAATAAACCCACAATCATGCCTTGACAAGCGACAAGAAACACAATTAACGGCTTAAAAACAAACAGATTTCGACCAAAATTTGGTACATGTGAGAGAAAAGAGATGCATTTTGAGGTCTAATGAAGCGGATGCGTTCTCTTAATAACCGAAGTGAGATAACCATCAAAATATTTAAAACTCGTTGTACACATTTAAATTTGAGATTCGGAATCAACAGACTCGTTATTCATCTCGTTCAGTGAACTTGGCGTTTCGCTCGGTTGATAGGCAGCGATATGTTGTTGCGTTAATTGGACATCTTTAAAAGGGGTGCCAACGATGACCAGAAAAATCTATGCGGAAGCTGTAAATTCCCTATTCGTGGGTGTTCGCAAATCTGTCGTTAATAATTTTATAGCACGTCTCGCCGTTTTACAGTTGTAATTAATTATTGATGTTTGCCCTATGCGTGTTTCTATTTAGAAGCCGCAAGATAATTAATAGATGATAGCCAGCAGTTAATGGAACGTTAATTTTTTGATTTTTATGAATTTCGACATCTTGGATTACGYCCACTTTTTTCAGTTTACCACGGTCTTTGTTTTCTGTCATAAAATTCAATTAACGGAAGTAACGGAGCAGAACAACAAGGTTTTTAAGAGCTCCGGATCGTATTATTTTAAGAATCTTTTGGGTTTGTCCAGTGAATTAAAATGGGCTGAGTGAAAACTTCATGTGTAAATTTTTAACTTACTTAAAATGCACTCAGATAAGATAAAAGTCGATTCCCTAGTGCAAAATATACAAACACGATTACATCACAACAGGTGTGGCAAAAAAATAAGCCAATATTCCGGGAAAGTGATATTTATAATTTAACCGTGACCCTATAACTAAAAACCGAAAGAGAATTTCTATCTATTTGCTTGCATAAACACAGAAATTCAATTTAATAATTGTTAAAACTGAAACGAATCTTAAATATACTATTATTTCCACACTTGATTTTCCTGTCGAGTGTGTGAATTTTTAATTATTTTTAATACAGAGATGCAGTAAATAAAAAATAATTTAGTAAATTATGATGCAAAAATTTGAGAAAGAACTACCAAACATCCCTTAGTAAAATTATTCCTATATACTACATATCATAAAGCTTCTTGATTTTTAACCATAAAAATCAAAGAGTAAACAAAAGACATTGCTTTAGTCATGGCATCGTACACGAAATGTAAAGAAAATATCTCCACGAATTGATAAATATTAGCGGACTATTCCGCTAGATACTCTACCAATCGAACTGTTGACTGGTTATTAGATAATAAAAATAATTTTAGATATTTCCACTCACCACCAGTCTTAAAACAATAAAGCCGCAAAATTTTAATTTAAAAATGAACGTTATAGAGACGCATGAAAAATTTTGTACTCACTATGTCCAGAACAGTGATATTTTTAAGTTACTAGGACTCGTTCTGTATATATTTCCCTATTTGTCCAGTAAAAGCTCATTTTCCGGATTAGTTACGTAGATAAATCTCGAAATGTGCCCTCATTTCAAGCCCCGTTTAAATAATTCATACACAATTGAATATAAATAGAATAATGGCACTATTTATTTAATCGATATTTGAAACGTTACCCTTCATGAAACTTTCAACGATAAAATATCGAAACTATAATCGATTCCTATCCAAACAAGCAACTTCACATTTAAGTATGTTTATTTTTTATTAGCAGGAAACACAAATCGTATTGTAGACTCAATAGATAAATAAAAATAGAGATAAATTGCCCAATAGGTACAAATATCGATACCCTCATGTAAAAGCCCAAAATTTAAAATTTTGAAGGAAACATGAAAAATAAGTAAAAAAAATCTTAGTTTTTCATATCTCCTGTGAAATTATAAATTTTGTAGTTACGTGGTTTTGCACATGAGGCTTTCGAAATATGCATTGCTTTTCATCCAAAAACGTAAATAAAACACGAGCTTTAGAACACGCTTTCATCCCCTCGAAAAGTTACTTCATTCGGGGTTAACGACAGCTTGAAAAGCTTGAAATACATTATTGCTCAGACCTGCATTTATACGCGCACAATGAGCCTCTAGGTATAAAGCACCCCTATTGTAGCAAAGATGCGCTTCAACCTAATACCAGGAAGTAGCAAAATCACTGTCTATATTTAGCCGTCGCTGACTTCCTTTTCTAATTTTAGTAAGTTTTGGACTTACGCAACATCTTGAGGACACCACCACTCAACACTGTAACGTTTGTGACACTGTCAAGTCCACGCGGACGGCATATTTGCGCGCTTGCGTCTCCAAAATCTTCCACATGTTTTTGTACAGCTGTTTTCCGACAAGCTCCAAGAGTCGCAGCGGAAAGATACATAATATTTCTTTATATAAGGATTTTCATAATGACTTGCGACTCTTATCAACTCTATATTACCCTAAACCTTCAAGGTGAGAATAATAGTCCACAGCAACATGTCGAAACAATTAGACATTACAAGTGAGTATAAAAAAACCGCAAAGCGGTTTTCTACGACAGAGTATCTTCTGTTGGGTGCTGGACCCGTAAATATTTCCGAAAGAGTTGTTAAAGCTTTGTCGAGACAATGTTTGAACCCTATGGGGGCAGACATGTTTCAGGTGAGTTTTACAAGTCATAAACTGGGTTAAAACTCCCTTTGTGTCAGATTCAAGACGAAATAAAAGGCATGTTGAGGTATCTTTTCCAAACAAAAAATAATCTCACTCTTGTGAGTCAAACATCAGGAAATGGCGGAAATGAAGCCATTATGGTTAATCTTTTAGACCCCGGGGATAGAGTAGTTATAGCAATAGGAGGTACTTGGGGCGAGAAAACAGTCGATATGGGACAAAGATACAGTAAGCAAAATTTTGCAATTTTCTATAATTTCCTCAGATTTCGATATTCTCCCACTCAAGAATAATGCCGGCGAAATTTTCACTCTACAAGAACTTGAAGATGCAGTAGTACGACACAGCCAAAATGTTATTTGTGACTCATGGAGAATCCACAGGGGGAACTCTCCAACCTCTTGAAGGTCTTGGTGCTATGTGTCACAAACATGACTGCTTGCTTGCAGTCGATGCTATCGTTTCTATTGCAGTAGAACCACTTTTTGTTGATCGCTGGGAGATTGATGCTGTCAGTGCTGGTAGTCAGAAAGCTATAGGTGCTCCTCCTGGTACTTGTATGCTTAGTTTCAGTCCCAGGGCTGAGTAAGTTACCAAAAATTTTCCTCAAACTTCTCTCAAAACATTCTTCCAGGAAACGTATGAGTGAGATAAAGGTACCCCCTCCGTACTACTTGGATATGAGTAGATTGGCAGTTTATTGGAAGTGCACCCCTGGGCCACGACAGTACCATTATACATTTTCCTCAAACTTACTAACTTCAGTACGAGAAGCTTTAGCTGAAATTTGTGAAGAGGGTCTTGTCGAAGTTTGGGAGAGACATGCATCCACCACTAGACTTTTCTGGAAAAAACTTGAAGAAATTGGTCTTAAACCATTCGTAAAAAATGTCAAGAATCGGTTCGTAGGAGTCACTCCCGTGATGCTACCTCCAGAAATTGATCAAATGGAGTTTCTCAACTTTATGCGGCAAAAGTACTGGTGCAGTTAAAGTACCAAATGATAAAATTTCTTGTTTCAGGTACCAGATAGATATCACTCCCGGCTATGGCCCCACTTTGGGTATAGCCATCCGCATCGGCTTCTTAGGCCAGAATAGTAGACCCGAAATGGTCGAATACATGGCAGAAGCGTTAAAAGCCGGTCTCAAGCACTTTAAGAAGTGATAAATAAAATATAAATTCATCTAAGTACCACTGCTTTTTAAGGCCTTCCGACAAGGGATTTTCTCGTGATTTAAACCTAAAGTATGCTATCTATCTATCTGTTCGTGCGTAAGAACATATATATGCATTTGCGTTTCTTGCATTCTTTACATGTTGGTCCAGCTGTTTTTACTGGCAAACAAGTCTTACCAGAAAGATACATAACATTTCTTTCTAGTTTTTTTAATATTAATTGCGACCGCCGTAAAGTGTTATCGAGGCTAGGATATTTTTAAATATTTGTCCTCTAATTCACAAATGATTAGGTAGATAATATTCACACATTCATTGGTAAACATTGACAATCCTGCATAATTAAAAAAGATAATAAAATGTCACAATTAGATAAATTACCCGTCAAAGACGCACCGATCGAAAGTACATACAATGTTATCTACTCAGCGAAAAAAATACCTACTATTTCTATACCAAGATTTTCATGACTTGCGACTTTTTATCAATTCTATTTAAATCCAGACTATTGAGATAAAAATAATAGTCCACTACACCATGTCAAAACACCTAGACATTAAATGTGAATATAAAAAAACGGCAAAATGGTTTTCTACACCAGAATACCTTATGTTAACTGCTGGACCGGTAAATATTTCCGAAAGAGTTGCTAAAGCGTTATCGAGACAACCTTTGAATCCTTTGGGAGCAGACATTATCCAGGTGAGTTCTACAAATCTTAAACCGGTTTAAAGTATCCTTTGTACCAGATTCAAGATGAAATCAAAGTCATGTTAAGGTACCTTTTTCAAACAAAAAATAATCTCACTCTTGTAAGTCAAACGTCGGGAAATGGAGGCAATGAAGCCATTATGGTAAACCTTCTAGATCCCGGAGATCGGATAGTTATAGCAATTGGGGGTACTTGGGGCGAGAAAATGGTCGATATGGGGCAAAGATATAGTAAGCAAAATTTTGCTGCTTTCTATAACTTTCTCAGATTTCGATATCCTCTCACTCAGGAAAAATCCCGGCGAAATTTTCACTCTGGAGGAACTTAAAGATGCAGTAGTGCGCCACAAAGCCAGAATGTTGTTTGTAACTCATGGAGAATCCACAGGAGGAACTCTCCAACCTCTTGAAGGTCTTGGTGCTATGTGTCACGAACATGACTGCTTGCTTGCAGTCGATGCTATCGTTTCTATTGCAGTAGAACCACTCTTTGTTGATCGCTGGGAGATTGATGCTGTCAGTGCTGGTAGTCAGAAAGCTATAGGTGCTCCTCCTGGTACTTGTATGCTTAGTTTCAGTCCCAGAGCTGAGTAAGTTACCAAAAATTTCTCTCGAACCGCTTTCAAAAAATTCTTCCAGGAAACGTATGAGTGAGAAAAAAGTACCACCTCCGTACTACTTGGACGTGACTAGATTGGCAGTTTATTGGAAGTGCACCCCTGGGCCACGACAGTACCATTATACTTTTTCCTCAAACTTACTGGCTTCAGTACGAGAAGCTTTAGCTGAAATTTGTGAAGAAGGTCTTGTCGAAGTTTGGGAGAGACATGCATCCACCACTAAACTTTTCTGGAAAAAACTAGAAGAAATTGGTCTTGAACCATACGTAAAGAATGTCCAGAATCGGTTCATGGGGGTCACTCCTGTCATACTACCTCCAGGAATTGACCACGTGGAGTTTCTCAACTTTATCCGACAAAAGTAATGGTTCGATTAAAGAACCAAATAGCAAAACTTCCTTCGTTGTTTCAGATTCCAGATCGATATCACCGCCGGCCACGGACCCACTTCAGGAAAAGCCATTCGTGTCGGCTTCTTAGGCCAGAATAGTAGACCCGAAATGGTCGAATACATGACAGAAGCTTTAAAAGCCGCTCTCGAACACTTTAAAAAGTGATTTTTAATCCAATAAATCCATCTAAATACCACTGTTTTTATGACCTTCCGTCAAGGGCTCTCCTCGCGATTTAAACACAAAGTATGCTTTACCGGGAGAAATCATGGCCTTTGGTGACCCCAACGATGTTCAAGCGAGGTTAAGCGAGGTCAAATCTTCACGACTAGAAAACTACTTGGCTGAAAATGCCGCTCGTTATCACCAAAATAATAATCACATGGTAATTATGGGCACGCATATGCCAAAGATGTATAGTAAAACTATCGGTTAAAAATAATTCCCGAAAATTTAAAGATATTTAAAAGTGTTCATTTGCAAGAACTGACTTGTTAGGTAAAGTAGTCGGCTGTTTTTGGTACCGAATTTCAACTATAAAATAGTGGAATTAAAGCAATTAAGTGAATCAACTAATGGGTTTAATGTGTTAGCTTAGAACCTTTTTAGGTTTCTATTTTTAGTGCCTGTTGTTTACTAATGATTCCAACTAGATAATTATTACATGTGAAAAAGCACTTATAATATTACCAATTGGTGCCTGAAATCAAGGCAAATAAGTGTAAATCCTTGTCTATATCGTGACTATAATCGCCTTGGTGGAAATTCGGCCGAGTTTAGTCAAGACGCAAAAAGTATTGGTCCTAAAGTGACCTCTTGCGTGTCTCCACTTCACTCCCTATAGGATAACGCCATTAATCGTATAAATCTGTATAAACGTCACGTAATTTTGCCCAAGTTCGTGATAAATCCATTTTAAATAAAGTTTATGTAATAAAGCCGTTTTTTTCGCGATAAGCGTTACGAAATTAATACGATTCTAAAAAAAAGGGGCGATTTATTGCTAGACGCAGTAGGTGGGGCCGTAAATTATCGGAAATGGGTTGTTTATAATTGTGTGGATAGGGGAAAGAGTTTGTTTATTATCGGTGTCGTTTAATTACACGCATGGGTGGACCTCTCCGTAACAGGAAAGGAATGTCCTAACGTCCCATTCGGCCTCAAGTTTTAACCAAGACCAGTATAAATATAGATAGACATCATTCCGGTGCATGGCCATGATAATAAGTCTAAATTTCGAAATAATTATGATCGGTTTGTGTCGTCGTACTGCTAATGGTTGGACACAATGAGAAATGTAGACAGTATTGTTAAATAAACCGGAGTCCATAACGATATTATCTGTCTATCATCAACAAGGATCATTAGAGCGGCTCTTGAAGCGCGAGTGTAAACCCTAATTGACCCTCGAGAATGATTTGAAAGTGGCGGGCTAATTATGTGATCACGTGATTGGTGGTTGGCAGCATCGAAATCCTCAAATTGCGTGTTCGGGGATAATCCAAACCGAAATGTTTACCCGGAGCAAATGCATTTCGTTATCGGTGTTGACACAACTTAACCGGAAACGACTTTTCGCAGTAACCGCGCAATTTACGAGCACTCAATCCGCAACGAAAAGCTTGCAAGGAATGCCCATAATGGCGTTTTAGAATCGTACCGGAAAACTATGATAAAGTTTCATAGTTAAAAAATCCGTTACGACCACCTGTCAGTCGCGCGTTTAAAACAGACAAATTGTTAAAGCGGTAGCCGGCGTTAGCTTGGTCCTCTAGTCCCTCAAGTTGTCCCACCTGCCTATTATCGGATCGGTTCCAGATGGGATTCGTTCCGAACACTTGACAGAACAGATCTAGTAGATATACCAGGATTGTAATTACGTTGGTAATAACAAAAACACCAAACAATGCCGAACATAATTTGTCATAAACATACTGTAAATAAATCACGGGCAAAAACATGGCTCCGCGTTTTCAAGGTCAACCAGATCGGCTAAACACTTCACAAAAAACCGACACACCGTAAATAGGAAATTCAGACTGACCCTGCCACCTTGTCATCGTCAAATCGTTAATTGGACAAGCATCGGCGTGGGAAATCCGATTTTATAGCGAATTTTTCAAATTTGACGCTGATTAGCGTGCCACCCAAGTTGGTCGTTGCGACGCCGACAGGGGGCGCTTCGCTAATTGCGAAGAAAGGATATTAGTGCTTGAAAATGTACAAAAAGAGCGCGAGAATGCAGCCGGCACTTGACTGCTTGCTTGTGGCTAGCACAGGTGACGCGTGGTCACAAGACCAGACAGACCTCTGCGTGTCTACTTGTTAGGGATAATGACTGTGGGGCAGGTAGACGAACGGACGTGCCACCACTGCCATTACTACTATTTATACAGAATACGGACCGGCTCGAATTTATGATTTATTGTTGGGTGTGAAGCGGGCTTTGTAAGCAAATAAAACCAGATTTCAGCGAGAAAATTGCTCGCAGAGGTGATAACGCAAATTCTGGGAAAGAAGCGAATTAGGAAATCTTTAACATGAGATAGGATATCGAACACGGAAATTGGGGCGACAGGAAAAATAGCAGTTATCAGACGCGAAAATTCAGACTAACATTGAGGCATGAAATAATGATGGCAAAAAATATAATCAAAGATAAATGAGGTGGAGCAAAAACGCTCCCTGTTGTAGCTGTACATAATTGATGTTGGTATTACCTACTGACAGGCAAGGGCAAAACAAATGTTTAAATATTGCTAATAACTGAAAACTTTGTGAGCTTGCCTTATTTTACAGGACAAAATGGTAAATTTGTTGAAATAATAAGTAAAAGAAAACAGCCGCACAATAAAGACTTTCACTAAAATCTTACAACAATGAACAAATCATAGTATTTACGCTTTGCGGTCAGAGTGACACTGGTTGTATTCATTCTCCAAATAAAAACTGTTTGGTGATTACCAAAGTATTGATAATAAATTGAAAAAAAAAAACATTTGTTTGGTTTGCAAAAAGCATGTAAATAAAAACATCACTTAACGTTAGTAATATTGCTCAGTAAATTAATGACCGCTGTGGGATTTCTTTAAAAAAATACCTATTAAATTTATTCAAATTGTCGATTAAAAAATATGTATTAATGAATATTATTATACAAACAAGAGGGCAAACATCACAGGCAAAATCAATTTAGCAAGGGCAATGTTTGATAACGATAAACATTTTGGTAAACCCACGTTAGAGTAAACACACATAAATAGCAAAATGTATGTATTAATCTCGATAATAATTTTTAATTGATTATATGGCGTATGTTTTAAATCCGCCATCTGTACCAACTTTTAATTACAGTAAAGTCTCGTTAATCCGGAGTAAACGGACCGAGCTCAAATAACAACTAGGGCTGTTATAGATAATAAAAAGATCTCATGTCGGCAGTTATTTGTCGTTTTGTTTACTCCTTGTACTGAGACCAAAAACATCATAATTATGATTAAAAAAAAACAATTTTTATAGTTTCACCCACCTAAAACTCGTTTTACAGACATTTTTAAGCTTATTCCTTTTAATACGGACATTCACTAATCGGACTGGGTCCGGTCCCATCGTGTCTGGATTTGCGAAACTCTACTGTATATAAAACTTGCTATTCTGTCTAAACAAACTACATTTTAAAAAGGTACCTTACACCTATGTATGTAGGTATATTAAGATTTAATGTACATTTCTCCCTATTTATGTAACATATACTAAGAATGACTGAAAAAGAAGGTAGACTTTTACCTCGCAAATCTCTTGGACTTCCTTCCCTGTTCTAAATACATACTCGTATGTATAAAAAAAGCTTAAGTCATAAGTGGTTTAACAGATATTATCCGAGCTAAATAAGAGTATATTGTTTAATAAACATCTTTTCATTAAGGTGACCAATTTCAGAAAATTCAAAATCAGGACAATAATAAAAATAATTATAATAAATATATTCCAGAACACAAAAAAGGTGTTACTAAGGTTTCTGTGCAAAAACTTAAATATAATAAGACTGCATTGTAGGATGCAAAATATTGATAAAAAACAAAAAAACAGGTTTTGGGCCCTAATCTAATTAACATACTATTTTATTGTTTTGTGTTAATTTCATTTTTTTTACCTATGAATTGCTTCGACAACTCTTTCATAAGCGATTTTTAAGTACATATTTCTACTTTCAGTTCAGTTTTTTTTTACATTGACCAAATTTGAAATGGCAACAAAAAGAAAACTTTGTTTTCGCTGCAAATGGAAATCTCAAAAAATTGCACACTTAGGTGTGTTGGCCCTTAAATCGGGACAAATCAGTACATATACAGAGTATTTCACGAGTGATAATGAGCCTGACCACATTTGAACTGCAGCCAGCAATACATTTGCATAGGCTTCATGGATTTTGATTATGAATTTTAAAATTAATAAAACATAGTTATCGCGTGACTGACACAAAGAAATTGACAAGACAGGAAACACAATTTTTAAGGTTATTGTCTATCTACCATTGGAAAACACTTTCAAGCCTTTTTGGAGCTTTTCTATACAGGAAACATTGTCTTTACAAAAGAAGCATTTTTCCCAAATTCGCCATAAATGAGAATTAGATCTGTTTTCTCATCGTTCGAATGCATTTTGAAATTTTGCTAATGTCCGTTGTGACAAATAAAATTATCGAAGCAAAGCTATCGTGGATTCATAATTCGGTTTTTCAAACAATGCGATATCTAAAATATCCACGTTAACTTTGCAAATGTATTGTGGGTTGTATTTTCAATTCCGTCAGGCTCATTATCACTCGTGAAATACCCTGTATAAATGTAAAACAGGACACGACAATAAAAACTGAAACATGTTCTGGCTAAATCAGAACGGTTGGTCACCTTACTTTTTATTTTGTGTTAATTTAAAATACAAAGATTACTAGTAACATTTCATTTGGAAAACCCTGTATATTGAAGATTCGGTTTAATGAGGTTAGACTGTATTTTCTACAAATGACATCACTGTTTAACAAACCTTGGAAAATGTGCACTAAAATGACCGATATTTAACTAATTTATCTAGAATGTATCTAAAATAATCATTATGAAACTATAACATTTAACTAGGAAAGATTTGTCAACACCAATAATAATATTAGATACTGAAAGTTCAAACTAAAAGTTCAAGTATTGTGTTGCAATATTCAATAATTAT
This sequence comes from Tribolium madens, assembly GCF_015345945.1. Classification (NCBI taxonomy): domain Eukaryota; kingdom Metazoa; phylum Arthropoda; class Insecta; order Coleoptera; family Tenebrionidae; genus Tribolium; species Tribolium madens. The sequence goes on from NW_025400983.1 coordinate 7,434,299, forward strand.
TAATAACAACGCTGATAATAATAAAAGTGACACCATCAACACTGTATTACAAAAATTTAAAAAATGGGCGTCAATAATAAATAATTTACTCCCATAATTTAGTTTTCAATTAATTGGTAGTTTCGTAAGAAAGTTTATAATTCTTTGAGAGTTTAACTGGTATTATATTAATGTTATTATCCGACGGCTCATCTCCATAACGTCAAACTTTCATTTCGGTAAAATACCAACAATTAACTTGAATAAACTTGTTTGACTACGTTCATCTGGAAAGATAATGGTTTCGGGTTACAACAGAAGTAAATATTATTCTTTGTGTAACAAGAAAAAAGTAATTAATTAGACAAAACAAAAAGTGAAATCCGAACCGAGTGATTCATTACAAAGTACTCGGTGTGTTACTCAATCTCAATGGACGAAGTTTCTAATCCATTTAGTTCAATAGCTCCGTGCTTAGCATTCCTATTCTTCGGAAGTCCAGCAGAAATTGTCGGAAGCCCAAGCCATCACTCTTGCCTCCGTTAATTAAAACAAATTACCATAAAATAAAGTGTCTGTTTAACAAGTCCCGTTACGATGCCTTAAATTCGAGTCTTTTAAAATTTGAGGCCCGCGTGTGTTGCGTGGCCGAAACTATTTCCCAGCTGCTTTCCACGTAATCAGCTTAATTTAAAACCAAACAAATTAAGTGAATTTAAATTTCAGGTTGTCGGACGAGTCTTTATTACACGTTTTAATTTGAAATTATAACTTACACTTTTATTTGTTCGCATGTTCGGTTTGGGTGGTCGCGTTTTTGTAACGGCTGTACTCAAAACTCGGCCACGCTCGGAAAGTTGGCTTCTCGAAGCCCTTCAACCCTTAATTAGGGCTGTAATCGACTCCGCGATTTACATTTGCGTGGATATTGGGCCCTCGACCGACACCTGCCCCGGCTGGCCATAAATCCTTCCTCAGCTGGCGATACCATCGCGCAGATATTAATTGATTTCATTACGCGAAAAATCGGCCTGGGGGCCACTCTGACCCCGCAAGATTACATTTTACGTCTCCATTATTATAGCGACAAATTACTCGGGTATTACCCGAATCACCTGCTTCCGGTACTTAACACAAACATAACCTCAAACCACCCTTGGTGTTTTTTTTTTTTTTTAAATTGGTACTCAATTTGAAAATAAACAAAATCGCAACTCACTTATTGTCAAATTTAACTCCAGGCCGGCTTCTTCACTTCACAAATTGCACATGACACCACAATTTCTTCCATTTAAAAGCTCTTCTTCGTGCTTGAAGACCAGTTCGGAACGCATACCGAACAAACCGATGTCTGCAAACAACTGACTGGCGAACCAGCCGACTAGATACGAAAGCGGCACGAACTCAACAGGTGGCCATATTGTTGTCTGGAAGGGAGGTATACATTTTTTTTTCTTCCTTCCAAAGTTATAAAATAAAATCTGTTGCGGCGGCCTCTTCTCAACTCAGGAAATTAATTGAATTTGGCCGACACGCCGCATCAAGGCGGCCGAGTGTGCGCTGCCAACTACAACACCCAATGTCCCTCAAGTGATAAACGAGCGATTGTTTATGAGCAAGAATATGATACTAATAAAAATTTGTTTATCTGATCGGATGGCTGAACGCGTACAAGGAATCTCTTCATTATACAAGTGCTGATGAATGGCAATTAGTCACGTGACTGAACTGTTACTTCCAAAGTAATCTTCATCATGTCTCGGATAATCGATGCAAATGACATTTTTATCCAAGTAATAGTTGGCCAAGAATGGGCGTGTTTTGTTCCCCTTGCATACCAATCGAATTAATTCGATTAATTGTATTAACTTAAGTTAATGTTACTTTTGGACCACGATATTTGTCATCTTAAAAAACAAAGCAGAACCCTAAAAATTAACTGTTTTCCCAAAAGTAAACAACTGAAAAGACCTACAATATAATCTGTATGCACCCAAAAAGTACCCAAATAATCTGTAGACCACCAAAAATTGGCGTTTGGCGCATAAAAAAAATAAAAAACATCAACACCAAATGAAAGAGGAATGACGTCAAGATATCTGGCGCCTTGCAAAACAATGGAAAATCCTAAAAATTTAGAGGTTTTCCAAAAGTAAACAACAAAAAAAGACATAAAATACTACAAAAATCATAAATTTTTATGCACCCCAAAAATACTCAAAAATCTATAGACCACCAGAAATTGGGCATATGAGAAAACCGTTGACAATCATCCAAAATCAAACATAATTAGTAATTATTTTATTAGTAAAAAAAAGCCATTTAGAGTGTTTAAAAACAAGATATTTTGTAAATTTTTTAGGTTGTTCTTGATATAATTTTGCAAGATTTTAGATGATTTTTAACAATTTTTTCATGAGTCCAATTTTTAGTGGTCTGCGTAGATATTGGGTACTTTTAGGGTGTATAAAAATTAGTGCTTTTTTAAGGATTTTAGTTGTTTACTTTTAAGAAAACAGTTAATTTTTAGGGTTCTGCCTTATTTTTTAAGACGCCAAATATACTGGTCCAGAAGGAACATTTTACATCCTACTGAATTAGCACCGGATTCAAAATTGGACTATTACCTGACATCCGCCATAGTAATAATATGTCAATATGTTTATGTAATTAGAGCTACTTTATGGAACTTTTGAACGCTCCCATGTGGTACATTCAAAACCAAATATTTAGGGAGTGAAATAGTAAAAGGGTTTTCTATCAAAATAAACAAAGGTTTTGTTACCGGAAAAAAATAAACTTGAACCGCCTCCGAGAAATGCTAACATTAATTACCATGTCCTATAACTCACGCTACATCGCGACACAATTATTTGTTTAATATTTCAAAGAGGCGGAATTATCTCAATATTGTGTAAAGTCGAAGGGTCCTATCAAAGACCTATCTTAATGTATTCTGACTACTTATCAGTTTCATTTGTGCCCATTCATTGAAAATGACCATGCATGTATAATTTTTCCACAGTTCGTCATCAAATTCTAGGTATACTCTTAAACTATTTGAATGTTAAAAGGTTAAACCTTGATAAAGTCATTATTTTGATAAGCAAGTAAATAAAGAGAGAGCTCATTTGCATGTATGATATTCCAAGTATTTATTTCATTGAATCAACATGGACGTAGCACCACCTCAAGAATTAGACCAACCTTTGCGAGTACCATCCAAGACCCTCATGGGTCCTGGACCCTCAAATTGCTCCCCACGAGTCATGGAGGCCCTCTCGAGACCCATTTTGGGGCACATGCATCCTGAAATATTCAAGGTAAAACCATTACAATTATCAAAAATGGTGCATCCTTTAAGTGTTTTAACTTAACATCTTTTATCATTCGACTACTAAGCATTCACTTAAATTTCTGACCTAATAAGTTGTCCTTGACTTTAAATTTAAGTTGGCAACAACAGTGAATAAATAATAATATATAGAGAAGGTACTGATTTTTATCGTCAAGTAGACCACAAATGTGACATCTTAGTTTGGCAACATTGACTATCAAATTCAAATGTCACTTTTTTATAGTTGTCATTCAATTTCGAAGGGCGGTCGTGAGCAGAACCGTCGCCAGTGTACCATCAGTGTTTCATTTCAATCAGTAAATTTTTCGTCACAATTATTCAATAATATATATCTTCTGTTTTTAGATTATATTCAATGTTGCCAACTTTAATTCAAAGTCATAGGCTACTTTAATAAAAAAATATATTGTAAATTAATAAAAATTATTATAGATAATGGACGATATCAAAGCTGGCATCCGTTATGTGTTCCAAACCACCAACCCTCTTACTCTCGTCGTCAGTGCCTCCGGTCATGGGGGCATGGAGGCCGTCCTCTGTAACCTCCTCGAGCCCGGGGACACGGCATTGATTGCCATCAACGGTATTTGGGGCACACGCGCCGCTTCCATGGCCGCCCGTTACGGGGCTAAAGTGGTCACCCTCGAAACCGAAATTGGCAACAATTTTACTCTCTCTCAGATTGAAAATGCCGTCAATAGGCACCGGCCGCACGTGTTTTTTGTCACTCAAGGCGAGAGCTCCTCCGGTGTATATCAGAATATCGAAGGAATTGGAGATATTTGCCATAGATATGGGTGCTTGCTCGCAGTGGACACCGTGGCATCTTTGGGAGGAGTGCCGTTTCTTGCTGACAGGTGGGGCGTGGACGCTGTCTACACGGGGACACAGAAGGTTCTAGGCGCTCCGGCGGGGCTGGCCCCCATCTCGTTCAGTCCAAGAGCACAGTGAGTAGATTGAGTTTTGTTCAATCAAGCGGTAGGGCCAAGGAAGAATAAGTATTCCGTCAATGTAGCAAGTTACAAAATAATAACAAAGATTAATAATTATTTTTAAATTAGAAACAAATTATATTATCATTATGCCAAAAAATAATAAACCAAATTAAGATTAGGAGCTGAAAATCCTTGGACAACCTAAGAAAACAAGCAAAATATTTTTTTAGAGCAGACAGAAGTTAATGTAAAGTTTTTATGAATAATAAACAATTTTTTTTGAAGAAAGGAATTTGTTAAATTAATATACGACGCCTTCGTGAACTCCGATTTTCTTTATAGAGTTAAGTTTCTGTGAATAATAAATAAATTTTAGGAGGAAAATTTTCGAGCGTAAGAGTCCTGTGAAGGTGCTGTATTGGGACATGACCGTATTGGGAGATTACTGGGACTGCTTTGGCCGTTCTCGAGTGTACCATCACACCATTGCGTCGCAACTTTTATATGGCTTGAGGGAAGGTTTAGCTCAAATTACTGAGGAAGGGTTGGAGAATGTTATCAGGAGGCATCAAGAGTGCGCTCAAAGGTTTTACCGAGGCTTGGAGAGGTTAAGCCTGCAACCTTTCGTTGATGATGTGTATAAGAGGTTGCCTACAGTCACCTCCATCAAAGTCCCTGATGGTGTCGATTGGCGGGAAGTGGTCGCGTATGCAATGAAAAAGTGAGTTTAGGTTAGGTTGGTAGACGTGTTAGTAATCGGGGTTTTTTCCAGTTACTCTGTGGAACTTAGTGGTGGTTTGGGTCCATCTGCGAATAAAGTGTTTAGAATTGGTTTAATGGGTTATAATGCGACGCCTGAAAAAGTTGATTTGGTTTTGGAGGTTTTGGAAAAGGCGTTGAAGGCAGCAGGTTGGAATCGGAGTAAATTGTAAACAAAAATGGCGTATGTTGGTGAAGCGTTTATTTCTAGCTAGCAGGTACACTTATATGTATAGCTTAGATTGTTACATGTTGCATTATTACCACTTCCATATCCTATTTAAAGTCAACACAAGAAATAAAAATTACCAAATGCAATCTTGAGGCCCTCTTTATCACTATATTACAATCTTACTGAATACAAAAGTTAGTTGGATAATAATAGAAGTATTATGTCTTAACTAGAAAAAAAAACTAATATACAAAGCGTATGGTTTTTTATATAATCATACAGCAAAAAAACTATGTACAATAAATTTATTTAACTGATATATAACTTAACACGTCCATAAAATCACATTCACACAAAAACTGATATAACCTAAAAAATAATTTAGCAAAATACTGTATTATTGCAAGGGAGATTCCGATTACATTTAAATGCTCTTAACGAGTGTAGTTTGTTTTAAGTACCTAAAAGAATTTTTGGGGGATGGCACCAAATGATATGTCCTACAAGGGTATTGATACAATTTACAAGAGGGAATATGTACAAGAACCAAAAAAATAAAACTTGAAAAATATCGAGTATAAATATTATACATAAGAGGTCGGTTCCTGTCCAAATCCTGCGTCCCTATCAGCCTTCATCTCTAGTGAGTATTAGGTTCCAGTCAGGAACCCCTGATACAACTATGGAATAACTTATACAATGTCAAATAAATAGTAATGATGCGACCCAGTCAAGTAATTAAGTAATATCCCGCCGAAAACTACATATAAAAAATAAATAAATAATCTGTCAAAAAAACCCGAATTAGTTGACTGCGCCATGTTCAAAACTTAACCTAAAAACTGACGTAAGCTAACTCGAATAAATACGACAGCTCCATCCATCCTACTGTCTCAGTCTTCTTTGGTAAACGGTAACTGGACTTGAAGTCCTTAAAGTTCCAATGCATGTACAACGGTCAGTCTAGTTTAACTAGTGACATAACTGAGCCACCGATTCAACTCTTTTGTAGCCGGTGGCCTTTCTTGTGTCGATACTTCCTGCACATTCGCAATGTACAACACTGACTGTTGTTCCACCTCATGCCAGCTTCCGTGCGTTGCTTCTTCTTCATACGGAACAGTTTCTCGCAAGTGGCTTTGTCACACTCCCTCCAACACGTCGGTTTACCATTCTGTAACACAAAAAAGAAACATGTAACAATGTCAAAACTATATACATGGTGACCTACCTCACATTTACAAGTAACACACTTGTACTCTCCTAAGGAGACAATGGAGGGGTGGTATTCACTGCCATTCACGTAAGGCTTCCTTGCATCGTACAGATTCGGACAGCCTCCCTCTGCCAAGATCTGCTCGGCACTCTTGGCGGGAATTTCCTTCCTAGGCACCACACCGTGAAGAAGCATCGGGACTTCGTCATCAGCCGAGTAAGTACCGTTCATGCTGTAGTCAACGCGTGCACAGTTCTTGCAACATTGCTTCTCATTGTAAATCCTCTTGCATTTGATCTCGAGGTACTTAGCGTCGCACGTACATACAGTACAGGAGTCAAATCCAGTTGGGATAAGGAACGGATGGAACTTACTCCCAGGGGAGTACGCCTGGCCGTTGAAGATACACTTTTGGGGCACATTCCGATTACTTTCCACTAAACTAGTAGAATTAACACAAATCGCACAACACTCCCCTGGTACTTTTTCAAGCTTCATATCGTCAGGACACTTGACTTCCGGACATTCCATTGTAAAACATTTGTTATTCCCATTTTCGCAAAAACACGTAGTACATGGGTTATCACTGGAAGTCCACTGGGCTTCCTGTTGGTAGAACTTGTTCTCGTAGAAACAATCTCCACTGGGACCAACGTCAGAATCGTCAACTATACTATGGACGTCGTTGTCGGGATTCTGCGGTTGGCAAGTCGAAGGAGCCATCACGTGGCGTACTGTCGCCACTAGAAGAGTGATCTTCGTATCCTTTTCCTTAATTTTGAGGAACCCAACTCCGTTATCCAACCGCTTGATTTCCTCACGATTCAAGGAATTGACGGGACTTCCTTCCACTTGGTTTCCTTGGAATTCGTCCAAGTAACGAGTGATCACTGGGGCACCCGGTGCCAGCATTGGGAGAAGCTCCAAGTACAGTTCAAGTTTTCTATCGGAACCCAAACCGGAAATGGACACATCATAATGGATGCAACAATCATTATCGACGTAGAGCCAGGCAATGCCTACGGCGGATGCAGGAAGTGTGTAATTCTCACGTTTTAGCAGGAACGGAGCTGGAGCATCACGAGCGTCAGCGACGGGTTTAGCGACTAGACGGCCGCGGACGAGACTAGTGTCGTTGGGGGTGGCAACATTGACGGCTAAATTACCCGAATAGAGAGGCTCTAGAACTTTCGGACTAAGCTTAGCTAAGGTACCATTAGCCCAACCGTTGATGAAGTCGAATGTTGGGGTGAGGTCTTCGAGTTCGGTGCGGCGTTTAGTGCTGACGTCCACCAGTGTTATAAACGTGGTGTTATCGGGTGTTGTTTTAAGATTATCAATTTGGACATTGTAAACGAGAGAGCCTTCGTTGTTCAAATAGAGCCAAGCAAGACCGGAAGTTCCGAACCGATTCGTGTCAGAAGAACTTGAAAGAGTCGTTTGGAATAGTTCACAAGTCACTTTAGTCACAACGCTGCCACTGAGACGAAGAGCCTCTGGTTTAGAGACAGAAGAGACGGTTAGAACGAGGCGACCACGGGTCAGTAGACGAAGATCGGCAGGAGTCACTGGGGATCGGACCTCGACCATGTTTAACTCATAGTGGGGTTTTTTCACACGAACCACCTAAAACAATTCCATTAGTATTTTTATTTTGGAGCAAGAAAGAACCAAGTACCTCTTGGAGAATATACTTTTTCTCATCAAGTGACAAAGTGACGTTGATCGGGACATCCGCAATGTCTTCTTCTGTGAAAAGCCCATTAAAAACAATTGCTAGATAGATAGAGGTTGAGACTGACGTCGAAATCGACACTATAGCGGTACCACCGGCTCCGGTCATAGTCCCAACAGCCGGTTCTAGCAAAGAACTAAAATTTTCAGTAGCGAGAGCGGTGTATTTCATGACTTGACCACTGAGAGTGAACTCAGCTTGATCTTTGACACCCCAAACGAGTGCCACATAAATTTTTTCTTGTCGGAAACGTTTGCGGTACTCGTGAGGAATTCGTTTCCATACACCACATACTTTCCTAGTCGCGTTCTGATACAAACTGTTGACCAAACCCCCGGATCTTGACAATACAAACTCTTCAAGAATATTGCCTTCATTGTCGACAAACTGAAGAGAGCGAGGTCTTGCCGCTTTATCCGAAATATAGAACGAGTAGTAGAGATTTTTCTTGTGGAAAGTGAACCTTCCAGTAGCGACCACATTATTCTTATTTAGATTGTTGGACATGAGCCTGAAGTCATTACGCAGGACTAGGGAGGACCTTTCGGTGAGAAGAGCAGCGTAATCTGTGAACTGTAACGTTAGATACGTTTGTTAAATTGCGAACGAGCAACATACGTTTGGTGCTGCTTTTCTCTTCTTCGTCGAGTACATTTTGGGGGACAATGTCTTGGATGATGTCAGAATCTGTAATCGAGATGCAAATGAGCGGATTCCGGTTGTTTGAAAATTATGAATGGAAGTGCCGGACGAGGGCGTAACTGCATCGATCGGAACAAATAGAAAGTTGGAAGAAAACAAACGAGGATCGTTCATATATGGCTATAACGACCATATGCGACAAAATCGTGTTAAATCGGGCCAACTTAGGGTTGCTACGTACTGTGACCGGGCTAGTGTCGTTCATTCTTGACGAAAATATGACAGTTCGTTTAAGGCCGATCTAGATGTTATATGACATGTCGCAGACGCGAGAACATTATCTCAGGTCGCGGGCGCCAGTCTGGCGTTAAAAGATCGCATTCATCACCGACAACCTGTCCATAAACCTCATTGATTATTCCATACGTTCGGTGGAAAACAGTGAGGACTAGCCCCTATACCTACCAAATGGAAAATACCATTGCTGCTATTTTTAGCAATCAAGAATGAAATAATAGCCGTGCGAGAGTCGCAAGGCACGCGTCTCGTAATAATAGACGTAACTAAATATTTACACTGGCGCCATGATATTATATGCAAACGTCATGAAACCGTGTCAGTACTGAAGAATAAACATCACGACACATCTCGATTGTATTGCTTTTTATTTCTATTGAAGTGTGCGAGGCTACAGTTTCTCCAGTTGATTGGACACATTAACATCACAAAAGCAAACCTAAATAAATCTCAATCCTCAAGAAAGAAGTAGAATTATTTTTGGTGATGTTAACAAGGAAGTTCATACTAACAGAATTATTCGATTCATTTTTTTATTACTTTCTCAATTTTGTCCAGTCTATCCCTGGCAGAGTGATCCGGGTCTTCGAACGGCACGAATCGGTTCCAATTAGCAATTGTGGGAGTATTATTTAATAACAGACGCGGTGTAGACGGAGGAGGCTCGCCGTGGCGCCATCTGCATTTCAGTGGGTGTCTTTCGACTCACCCACGACAGGAGTGTAATCGTGACGTTGCTCTCTTTGCACCGGTGGCCTTATCATGCCCTTTGAACCCGGTTCAAGAAGTCAACACTGTTTTGCAACAAAACAGGCGCCAATTAACCGATGTTCCTCGATGCGATCTTATTTCGGAGTCAGTGGCGGCGCTCACCCGAGATGTTTATGTAGGTCGTCGGGCGCCGTTCACATCTAGATGGCCTTGCGCGCCGTACTCTCAAAGTCAATATACCGCGAAAATGCCAATTTATGCAGAAAATGTTAATGAAACGCGCCGAGTATGCGGTTTTCTTATTACCTATTGCGTCAGAGCCGGCATAACGAAAAGGCCCACTTGGGGGGCGCGACGCACTTACCGTACATATCTCCAGGACACGTTTTACAGCAGCGCCCCGGCCGATGCACCGGCTCGTCGCAGGTGGGCTCCGGGCACTCGTTCTTGATGCTCCGGCACTGGACTCGCGCGACGATTCGTCGTTTCTTCTGAAGCTGGCGAAAAAAAACGAACAAAATCAAAACGGGAGGATACAGTTACCGGCGAAGGCGTCGAGATGCGAAAGGTGTCGGTAGATCACAGATGGAACGGTTGCCGGTCACCGACCCGCCTGACCTCTACCTTAGACGCCCCCATCTCGCAGTCTTCGCCGACGAGAAATCGGTGACACACTCTCCAAAGAGCGTGAAACTATCCCGTGAATTATTCATCAATGGATTATTGGTTTCGGCGACGCTTTGAATGAAATGTCACTCACCGGAACGCACTCGCATTTCATGCAGTACAGGACTCCGATGGGCACTCCGAGGTCGGGGATCCACTGCGAGCCCAGCTCGCGGACCTGCTTCCCGAACACACATTCTGCAACCAAAAACAACACATAAAAATCATATTCATTCAACAGAAAGAATTCTACCAACAGGTGTGCTAAAAGAAATCTACCACATAAGTCAAATACTCAAAACACAAACTTTGAAAAACTATCCCGACTGACGGATTCTTGTTGTGTCCGATAGAAAATATTTCAATTTTACCTTGGATTATCCTCAGGAAGAAAATGTGATCATTTCTAAGTTTTTAGTGTATTTTAGTAAAATAATTATAGCTGGGAAGCAAAATACAAGAAACACACTGAAATTAAAAAATATAAATAAGTTTTTGAATTGAAAATGAAAATGATTGCAAATATTATAGTGGTAAATCGTGCATCTTGTGTCCTTTTTGCGGTTTGGTTGTTGGCCCTTGTGTGAGCAACCTCTCGAGGAGGCTGCCAAGTCGTGGTCCCGACAATGCGGCCATGCCCGCCCGCACATCGATTTAGATTTGACCTTTCCCAACTATTGCAGCAGACAACGTGTCTGTAGATTTAATTGCGCGCCCCCCCGATGGAACCCCCGGCCGTTACGCAACGGGACTCGAACCGCATGCGCTTTTTTTATTATTATTCGGTGATCTAAGCGACACTGGCCTCAAAAATATGTTTACTACGCCGAGTCGTCGTATTTTTGACGATTATCATCGTTGTTTTTTGTTTTTTGTCTGGTCGCTTTATAATTAAAGCGCGCGACTATTTCCAACTGTTTAGAATCGCTCGGATTGCTACATTGCATCGTACTTCGCAAATGTCAACTCGGAGGTGTGATCTTTGCTCGTAACATGCATTTCCACTTAGTGTACGGTTTACTTTTACCGGCCATGTTGAACACCCCGCCATTTTGGACACACACGTGATCGCGGGTGAAATAATTAAGTCAGCGTAATTAATAAGCGATATTATTAAATAACAAAAAACGAGTAATTGCGGCTTAATGATAGACATTAGAAGCGCATTTGCATACAGGCATTTAATGCATTTTAATAAATTAAATGGATAGGTTGCTACTTGGGCTGATAATGGCTGACGTGGAGCAAACCGGAACAAAAAGTGCAACCCAGTGGCGTACATGTCATGTGTTTTTACGTAATTTCCATTACGCTGAGATTGAAAATTAAAAGTCGACGCTGCTTAAAACATTAAAAAGTACTCTAGTGAAAGTTGTCTTAACAATTTTAACAGCAATTGACGTATTCATGATATATATCTAGAAATCATAATACTTATCTTAAGAAAGCAAAACGTTATATTGCCACTAATGAGTAACATCAGGACGATTCAATAACTTTAGTTTTTATTTCGGAATTCAGTGGCGCGCCGGTAAAAATGTGTTTTTCATTAAAATAACAGACGCGGTTTGCGAAATCCAAGTGTTTTATCATCCACTTTTAGATTTCAGGCGTTGAGCTGACGCGTCACTTTGACGACCTTTAGATTATTATTTTAAAAGTCCTTATTTTATATATAATACAAGTTTCGTATCGGTGAGGTCAGTTTAGGCGTCTGGGAATAGAAACTAACGCTATGGACTTGGTTCAAGTAAATATTAAATGACATTGCATTTATGTTTTAATCGAAATCACATGTTAACACATCAGCAGTAAATTCTTTAATGTTACGAGTAAAAAACATGAACTAGATTGCATGCATTTACCTGTAATTATGTAAAAATCATCTATTTTGTAATAACTAAACTGAAAATTTAAATTTTGCACACAATTAATCGCGCAAATTGCTACCTTATCTAATTAGTGCAAAAAAGATCGTAATTATTCGAGAATGATAAGAAAATGACAGTCTAATTATCGCGAAACTTGTCCAAATTAATGAAAGTGGAGAAAAATCCCATGGAATTAAAAAATAATTGGTCGAGTTGTTGTAAACTGTCGGCTTGGTGTGTTTTGAATGAATTAGAAATGCGTATTTTGAATACAATACCAAAGTTTGGGTAGCGCGTCAAGGTCGCGCGTCTATTCTACCGGATGACGTCACATTGTTCGCGGGTGGTTTTGTCGCAACACCGGTGGTAGAACCCGGTCTTGCCGTAATGATACCTTTATTAAACAAGTTGATGGCGAATGTCTTATTTACGTTAAGCAGAACAATTTCGTCGTGTTTTTGTTGTACAAGTTGAAGTTTTTCGCTTCACGGTGGGCTGAGACAGCTACAATTCTCTCTCTTGAGAACTGGTTTGATTTTTTCCGGTATGTAAGTAAGTATAACTAGCGCATATTTTGCGATAATATGGCGTCGTATGGAGTGCGTGCCATCAATTCGGGCTGGTTTTCAGGCTGCGAAAGTGAGAGTGATCAGCGCACGCCATGTGGAAGACGCGGCGCGGCCATGGCGCGCTAGACGCCGCTCAAATGCCAGGAGTTCAATCCAGATGGGCCTCAGGATATATTAGTCATGTTATATCGAGCTTGGCGCGAATTCAATGCCGCAGACGGACGACACACCTCTAGACGAGGCGCATCGGCCAAGAGGCGAGCTGCAAAGGTGCACTCGACCGCTTCCTGGTCCGCTGACGTCAACATTGGACCGCTAAGCCGATAAATAACGCCGTTCGTGGACTAATAGCACGATAATTACGTCTGCTTAATCTTAATTTAATTCGATTTCGCGGCCGGCGCCACAACCAACCGCTCTGCTCTCTCTATATGTCAGTATTACAGCCGCATTCAAAGTCAACGATCTGGTAATGTGGTTGCAAATACGCGCCCGGTACCCGCTCCTCTTTTATCCAACTATATTTAGACCTTTGATTCCCGAAACGAGTCGAATAACTACTTCCGCCAACACCATAATTAACACCCGAATCGCACACACGCAACTCTCTCCTATCAGACCGCTACATCCATTCCAGGCAATCTAGGCTACAGCCCAGGCACCAACATATTTACTCGAATATGGTACAAGTTAATCGACTTTACAAGAAATATAAGAATAGATACACCGAAAATAACAAAAACAAATATTCCTCGTCATCTTAAGATTTGTCAATTTTATCAAATTTAATGTACAAGGTGATCAAAAATATCTAATTGAGTTGGTAACCGATTTAAGAGCATTTTCTCAATCAGCTGTTTTATAGTTTTGTTGCATGTGCTCCTATTTAATTCGAGCTGTCAAATGATGCTGTCAGTGTCAAAATGTCAACAACAACTGGAAATGGTACTATTGAAGACAAAATACTTTGGTCGTCAAATCACTTGAGTGATATAAAGCAACCACTAAGATGGTTAACCTTATTTTTTACTACTCTTAACTATTGTCAAAATTTAAAATTGTTAAACGTTCTTTGCCACTTGTTGACAACATAACAAATAACAGTAGTTTTTGCAGTACCCAGTTTTTCTACAATTTGGTGGACAATCCCTCAGAAGAAAGGAAGACGATTCAAATTGCAATTTTTTTTTGGACAGGAGAAAAGTCAATAATTTGAAATTGTCAGCAATATTATTGACTTGACGTTAATGCATGATTTATGATTTTTTTTGAAGTGACAGAAAAATGTTGTCACAATAGTACAGTGCCGGACAATAAATTTGGTCTACCACAAATGTCCAAATGACATTCGCTTCGACAGCAGGCTATACAGGATGCGCCAGAACTCGCGCCCCAGAGAAAAATGCCATATATAAGGTGAGATACCAGGAACATAGAAAAAATGTTAAAAAAATTTTATCTAAAAAAATTTCTAAGTTATGAGGGTTTAATTTATGAGGCAGAAGTTTGTCTACGTGACATCCCCCCTAGAGAACGGATAATTATTCGAACTTTATTAAAGTATGAAAGCATATTGGTGACAGTTTGATGTCTGACAGTGGTGACAGTATTATGACAATAAAAAAAAATCTGCACCTCAATTATATTGACAATAATTCATGGTTTATATCTAATTTTTTCGAAGGAACAGAACATTGGTGGACCAAATTTATTGTCCGGCACTGCACTGATTAAAAAAAAATAGAATTGACAATTGAATTATTGGTACTTAATATGTACTAGGTTGTTGTAGGTGATAGTAATACCAGAGGGTGCTCTTCAGAAATTAATGACAATTGAATATACGAGTAAAATTATGGTTTTTAAAAACGGTTAATGTTGCCAACTTAATCAGACACAGGCTGCTATGCTCTAATATATTTATTAATTAACAATAGTGTTTGAGTTGGCAACAGATGGCTGATAGCAACCAAAGCCAGGCGAGACTGTCAAGCTGTCAGCAACCATAAGTACTTGTGCTATTTAAAAATAAAATCCAGTATTGCCAACTCAAATAGTCCATTCTTGATTACTCGCTACTATAAATGGCCGAGTCGGACTAGGAAAACTTGGAACCAGCTGTGATGCCCCATATATGTGTTATTTTGATATTCAGCGTGATTTATACTCGTAGTGAAAAATTATAATTGAGTTTCAAAAGCCTGTGTTTTTAACACCTAGGTACATCAATAACTTGTGCAAGATAAAAAATACACTTTTCTCAGATACTTTTTTATTTTTAAATTTTTTAAATGCTAAATTGATTATTATAAAAGAAAAAAAAAGAAACTTAACTTCGTAACTAGTTGCGACGGTTTAGAGTAAGTATTCGGTGACTAATTGTAAAAACATAATAAATGTATTTGTTATTATTTCAGAGATTATTTTGACATTTTTAACATTTTATTGTATTTGTTGTGTTTATCTGTTCTTCTTAGAGCTTATGGTCGGAGTGTACTACCACCGCCAGTG
This sequence comes from Tribolium madens, assembly GCF_015345945.1. NCBI lineage: Eukaryota > Metazoa > Arthropoda > Insecta > Coleoptera > Tenebrionidae > Tribolium > Tribolium madens. The sequence continues at coordinate 7,449,720 of NW_025400983.1, forward strand.
TCCACTACTGTTCGCCAAAACGTTTAGCCCGTGTGGGAGCATCGAAAAAACCACATCCACCTTTTATTGAATGCTAATGCAGAGGTGTTCCGCATGGAGTGTGGCCGGCCGCACGTAGGTGCCCTCTAGTTCAAGAACGAACGGCGAAAAATGGACGGCCATTGTGTTGCCGTCAAAAAACGCGAATATTTGTACAAGTCGTGTGTCATACTTATTTAAAACACCTGTGATTCGCGCGCTAAGGTGTGTGTTTATTGTTCATCTGGCACGCCATAAATTATGTGGGTGGATGCGAGGGGCGAGGGACACTGCTATTAGCCCGGACTGGAACGCGCCTACTTTACATTTGCCCACTTTTACAAAAACACCAATTCAAAAAATACACACTCCGCTAATGGAAAACCCATAATTAAGTCATTCTCAGAAACGGCTTTACGTTGCAAAAATCATACCATCTCATTACTCACGGAAGATTTCACTTACTTGCAGTTTTATTAATTACTAACTCACTAAAAAAGGAGGAAACTCTGAAAATATCTTCTTAGTTAAAAAATCCTGTGTTTCACAAAAGCACACTCATTAGGGACAATTAATTAAATAACTTTTTTTTCTCTGAAATTAATTAGAGAAAAAAATAGTCACATTTCTTGGAATAACGACAATGAAGATTCGTTCTCGACTCTAAAAGATTATTTTATTTTTGAACTGATAAAGTGTTTTGAATACAATCGAAATTTGTGTGGATATAAACCAAAATTGAAGCAATCGTCAGAAACGACCAAATCGTTTGGCACAAACCGATATTACATAAATCTATTTTTACCTAAGTTTTTCGCGAAATTGAAAATTTCGAGCTGTTGGCATGAGTAAATTTACGCCCTGCCGATCAGACGTTGATTTTGGAGGTCGTCCAAACCTCGTGCCCTTTTCCCGGTTTGCCTTCGGTCGGTGTCTGAAACGCCGCTAAAGACCTGTCTGCAAGTCGTGCGCAATGTTTTCTGCACGAGTTAACAAATTCGCAGCAAATTACAAGGTGGGACACGCGATTGGGGGGGCTATCATCGCAGCTTGGGCATTATGGCGCCCAAATAAAATAAACGGGCGCTCATCGCGCGTCGAACAATAAACACACACACACACGAGAAATAAACCGATTTAAAGGCGTTGAAAAGCGATCGTCGGCCAAAATTCCTCTGCACTTTCGAAAATCGAAATGTCGTTAACCTCGATGGTCGAGATAAATACTGCGCGGTTTTACGCCAATTTCACAACGATCCTTATGTAAATACGATGATGCCAAATAGAACATTAATTTTCAAGGTAAATGTGTTAATAAATTACCAGGACTCGCGGAGAGAGAGCAGTAATTAAGTAGTAAATTAATTTTTAGTAACATGTAATGTTGACATTTGCAAAAAATTCGCCCGGTGAGGCTATTTTTAAGAACTACTTATTATGCAAATATTGCTTATTACAACTCGGTTATTTTTTGACGGGAAATGTCACGGAGCCCCCCGAACGCGGCCCCCGGAACTGAAAATTTTGTTTATGTTTACCGCTGATTTTATCGCGTTTTTGGTAGACGTGTTCATTAAATATCGATGATTTTGCATTAATCATTTTTAATCGAAAGCGACGTGAACGCGCAAGGTTAGCTGTAAAGGCGGCAAGTGGACAAGACACAACACAAATGGCTGTCCGGACAAGAAGTAGAGTGACCATAAACTCCACCCAACACACTTAAGATTTTGTTTAACAAACGTTTCTTGTAGCGATTAAATTACAGCGATTTCACGTGTTGTAAACCTGGAACCGGTTTGTGTTTCAGGCTGCCAGGTTTTACCGAATCTATGTACTAGGTTGCGACAGGTAATGAATGAATGAAGCGCGTCCTTGCGTCCCAAAAAAGGAAGCAAAGATGCAGCAGCAATCGCAAAACCCGCGATTCGTGTTTATTTATTATCCATCTCTTTACGATTTGTTGTCGTGACTAAAAATAGCCGGCGCCAACGATTGTTAAAATTCGAATTGGATTTGTTTATCGTTACTCAATCCGGAGTCTTTTTGCCCCCGTGCTCTTTTTACGCAGTTGCGTCTGATTTACGCGCAATATTTCAAACGCATTCCTCGCAAGTGGGATCATGCTGCACCAACACATATCAAAAACAATTATAGTCGCGGTTACGACGTCCACGTCGCGACGCCGAGTTATTTGAGGCTGGACTCGATTCAGGTCGTCCACTCCGAGACGGACGTCCGAAGACGACCTTCGATTTTTCGGACTTTTTTATGTGAAACTTAACACTCGGCCTTATCGAAAATGGGGATCGGAGACGTGGAGGTATGTGACGAGTCGACAATGTCCCGTGTGATACGAGCGGGACTAAAAATGGAAATGAGAAGACGGTTATGTGCATGCCGACGTGACACAGGTGGCTGGAAAAAAGAGAAATGCGCACATTTTGCGCGCTGGAAGACACCAAAGTGCCAAAATCAAAACTCACAAAATCAAGAAAAAACACAAGAGACTGCACCTAATTATTTTTTACAGCCTGAAAATATAACAATTTAAAATAATTAACCATTTGGTAATTTTGTTGTTTTTTGTCTCGGAATGAATTTAAAAGAATGGCAAAAATGACTGCAAAAAGTTAATTTGATCACGAATACACCTCAATAAAGAATAAAGACGCTTTGAAATAATTTTTTTTTTCTAATGTTGGGGCAGCAGATTCAATTTTGTTTCAGGAATATAAAAATAAATTAAATTACATTTGACTGAAAGAAAATTCTCGAGGAAAATAATTTCGTTACTGTTGTGTTTTAGCATGGACTAGGTTTTATAGCAAATCAATTTGTTGAAAGATTTTTTTTTTAATGTAAATAATGCCTAAAATACAAAACACAACCAACTGATTAATAAGAATTAAAAAATAGGCGGAAAACAGCAAAGTTCTGTTTCTCTGTTTCATTATGACAAATTTATTCTATTATTGGATATATTATATTTTTCATGCATTTTTGGGTTTTTAAAAGATTTTTAGATTTCTCCGTTATAAAAGATTCCAAAACGAACTTTCAAAATTATTTTGTTTTTGGAGAATAAAAATGAAGATTCACATCGAAAGTTTTAGGGGGCCAAAAACATCTTATAACACAAATTTTTCGATTTTTCACAAAATATCTGAAATCAGTAAGTAGCAGGAGTTTCATAATTTAACTTGTAAAAAACATTTTTCAACAGAAAAAAATATACTTAATTTCGAATTACATACTCATATTTAAATAATTTAACTATTGCATTTCAGTAAACCGGCCCTAAAAGAGTCAAGGAATATAAATATCACATCGCCGTAAACATTTTACAATTTAACAAACAAGAAATACAATTTTACCACCTGTAATTATTAATAATATTTAAAGTCAAAACCGATTTTTGTTTAATGTTATAATCTTGCTTACACATTGCTAATATTAAATTAAGGTTGTGGCAGATTAGGCTTAAGTAATTTTCGGAGATAAGGCAAGTAAGTTATTGCTACATTTCCTTAAACGATATTTTAGATGGAAAATTGCTCCCCCTCAAAAATTTAACAAATGACCAGTCAGAGTGAAGATATGATAAAAAGTAAATTTAAGTGACTTTGATAATATTTTCGAAAATGAAAATGTCAAAATGGACAATAAATGATTTTTTTAATCGTCCTCTAATTATAGAAGACCTTCATCCTGTTCGATTATGTCAAACACGGCCAAAACAAATAGATCTATTTTTTCCTATTTATCACCGAGATTAATTGAAGTAGCTGCTGAAGTAATATTAATTATCGCCAATATCTCGTGATAAGGCATCTTAAAAGTTGTATATTTTCCATTCGTGCGATAAAAAAGGTCTTATTTTCGCGTCCTGGAAAGTGAATGTTGCACCGGCAGTGTTATCACTGCCGGTGACCTTGAGATTACCCCTAACACTCCTCATCAAAAAATAAAAAATAAATAAACAAACATCAGGTGATGTCAAAGTTCAAAATTATTAAAACGGCGCCGGGTTGCGTAATACCTGCAGCCTTGTTCCTGGTCCTGGTGCCGTCGTCGAGGAGCGGCGCCTTGTTCCTGGCGGCGGCGAGCGTCAACAGCACGCAAAAGAAACCCCACGTGAGCATCATCGCACTTATTTACCAAAAAAACACACACAACACTTCACTTCGTGGCAGTTTTATCTCGAATACATCTTCACAGATACGACTTATTTATGTAATAATAAGGTGACACTGTGACGTAGACGTACGAACGCGTCGCCAGCCTAGTGGAAACTGATTGCTAAGAAAGCACGACGTACGACTATGTACTATTCCCCTACTCCCAGCTCCTTCTATTTATCCTGTAGGATGGAGCGGCTGAGCTTTAGGATAAAGCCACGCTCGGCCAATCCAAGATGAGAGAAGAGGCTTTAGCCCCCCACCAGACCTACCCCCGACTCGGTGGATTCGAGGATTGCGCTTTTTTGCAATCGTGATCGATGGGAATGAGCGAGAAGTGAAAGTTTGTTGCGTCAGATGGAGCTGAATTTAAGCGGTTTCTTGGTTTTCCGGGCCGACGAAGAAGTTACTGGATGTGGAGGCGGAAGAGAGGCGATCGACTGATGTGGCCTCATTTTACACAAAAACTGCCCGGTTTGGACACATCTCTAACCGCCAATCACGAAACTATTTACAGAAACACAAAATTTCCGAATTTGTAAAACCGGAGAGGCAAGTCGGCGAAGATCACACGTTTCTAACGAAAGTTAGACGATGTGCGATGAACACTTGTGGAGAAAGTCGAGAATGACAACAAATAAAACGATACAAATTTGTTGATATTTTCATAATACCTCTAATATACTACTCACTATCAAAATGATAACTCTGATTCTTAGTAAAAATCTGAATATAAAGGACGAGGATCAACCTACAATTCTGGCAATTTTTCGCTCAATTGCGATTCAAAAAATTAAATGTCCTTACAAGTACTTCAAATCAACTTCGCACCGACAAACACAAAAATTCTGCAAAACATGTTACATTAAAAAATTATAGAAATATGATGACAAATCAGGTGATTGCAAGAAATTGTCTGTCACGTACTTTTAGGATTGTTTTTTTTTTTTCGTTTCTTTTTTAAATAAAACGATTTTTGACAACATTTTAACTAACTTAAAGTGTAAGACCTTTTATCCCTTGATGTAAAAAAGTAAACCTGAAAGAGAAATTAGCAAGTCATATTACAATAACACAAAGCTGTTAATTGAACCAATACGTTTATAGTTTTTTTTTTAATTTCTTCTAGTTAATTGCGATCACGTAGCAGTTTCAAAGTTTGTTTTGTTTAAAAAGCTTGTAAACTATACTTAAGAACATATTGTAAAACTTTTGCAATTTTTTTGCACATTTAATCGCGATGAGTGATTATCATTGCTCCCAAATTTTTAATCCAAATTTCAAAATCTAGTAAAAAAATTAATTACTTTGTCACCAAATGAATTTGTGTTACACTTATAATGGCGTATGTAAATAAAATTTGTATTGTTTTATATCCAATTCGTAATTTTTAAGTATGATTTTGACAATTTTTAAAATAGTTTAGTTTTATCACTTTGGTGACAGATCTATTATTCTAAGGGAAAACCCTTTTATTTGACTAAAACTGCACATATTTATCACTTTTGTAGCAAATCAGATTTTAATATGTGAATAGAATTCCGTCGTACGAATGCTTTTTTATAAATAAGCCGATGTGATATACTTTTGGACACAAACACTTAGAAATTTTAAAATATTTTTTATTTCTTTAGCAATTTCAAAGTTAGCTTTATTTAAACAGCTTTGCTTAAACACTTAAACGACATTTAACATTCTTAGACTAGATTTTGCAAATTTCATTGGTGGGTTAATAATGCTTCCGAAATTTTATTTTATTTTTTTTAATTTAAATCTAATAAATAATTTAAATTATTTTATCTCGGACAAATTGTAAGAATACAAATTGGTTTTTCTTATATTGTTTATAACTATGCACTATAGCTCCAAAGTTTATTTTATTTAATGTAGCTTTGCTGTTATATAATTCTTGTATTCGTATTTTAATTTCTGAATGAAATTATATTACATTTTTCAAAATGTTAGTTACTTAAAATTATGTGTGTAAATATTAAATAAACAGAATTCAGAATATTCTCGGCGTACAAGTCAAAAATAAAACTCAATGTAAGGTCACAGAGAACTAAATAGGATAAATCGCAGATATGAAAAAATAAAAGATAATTAATTCATTATTTATAAGATTTCTAAAATTTTCTTTGAAATTATTTCCAGTACACAATTTGTAATTTACAATATTATGACAGATTGCAAGATTGCACAAAACTCGATAGAGCTTTTGCAATTTCGAAACAACCTTGATGAGGTCAGGTTTATTAATTGTTTTTCGCGTATTATCAGTTACTTAAATCTGATGTCACATTTCCTGCAATTTCGAATGTAACCGATCATTTTCGCCTTCAAGTCCTCAGATCAAAATTCAGCACGCGTCCTCCATTTTTATCCTGCAGCTTCCAGTTTGTGAAGTCGTCCTCGAGACAAGGCGTTTTTGCCAACATGCTCGCAATTTGTACGATTTCCTATCAACAGTAATCAGTCGAGACGCACTTTGGAGGAAATGGACCAAGGTCTGTTCGAGACGCGGCCGTATATAAGGCTTTCTTCGACAGAACTTACCTTTTATAGCCAGCACCGAGATCTTTCCATACTTGTACTGCCGACAAGAACAACCGAATCAAACACAGAGGCGCCACGTTGCAAAATTACATCAAATCAAATTTCCATTATCTCTTGCCTAAGAATTATTTATAATTTTATCAGAAAATAAAGTTAATATTGTGAAATTTTCTGAATTTGTTTTCCCAGTTTCAAAATCTATTGACTTTTTAGCAAATTTTACTCAAAAGTTTGACTTCGTATCTTATTCAATAAAGGTTCAAAGGCGCGTTATCGGCTTTATTACTATTACAATCTCTTGCAATTAGCTTTCTAGTGGCAAGCCTTCGAGGAACCCCCAGGAGTTCGGTATTCCCTACCTAATCCAGAAGTCAAGAAGCTAATAATGGGAGGTAGATTAGCCCCAAATTGTTGGGAATTCCCATCCCTTTAACAGGTAGCGTAATGCAAATCAGCTTGATAAAATGGCGTAAAAGCCGCAATTAAAATAGTAATTTGTGTCCCATTACACACTCGCAGCCGACATCAATCAATGCCGCATTCTTAACAGTTGACTTAAGAAATATTTTTAACTCTGCAGAAATAAATCGAGTTATGATAATAAAGAGGGAAATAATAGACCTATCGAGTACATTTGCATGACATCATCTATTGTTACAATTGCTCCGGTATACGAGGCGGGAACGAAAAGAAAACAAACGATTTTTGATGTTAAATAAACAAAATATTTTCGTGGGTGGTATTTTGCATTTGCCAGAGTTGTGTCAATAATTTAGTGTGTAGTTATCGGATGAATATAGCGCGTCGCGGCGGCGTGCCAAACTTGGACATAATTCAAAACATCTGGAAGAGATCAAGGGGTGGAAAATGCAAATTCAAAAGATGAACCGTTCGCAGAAGAATGGTTTTTCACAGAAGAGGCGATTCAAACAATTCAAATAACAATTTCATTATTTATTTACTTCTTTGTTATTATATTCAACAGAAGGAAGCCAGAATTGTGATTTATTGTGTAAATATTGCTCTGGTTGCACCAAATTTTGTAGGTGGAAACGCCATCAAAATGAATATACTGACAATAGTGACAAATAAAATAAAGTTTGAGAAAAAGTGTTTCCTTTTAGACTCTAAGGACGTCTAAAAAAAGATCATTGTCTCTCTAATCAGATTATGATAAATTGCCCAATATTGTAAACAGTTTAATCAAAAAAGGAAGTTAAAAATGTGTATCACAGTGACTGGGTTTGGTAAAACTGACAAATAAAATTACGAATATTTTAATAAATATGCAGAAGAAAAAAAACACCTTGAACTTTAAATAAAAATATTGTAATATTAATAACAATAATATTTATTTAATGCAACATCACAAGTTACTTTACTACATATAACTACAGTAATAAATATAATTTAAGCATCAAAAATACCATTTATCATAATAGAAAAAATGTTGTGTAGGTACTCACAATATGACATTTACATAATATTCTAACACTTTGCACATTTGTATAAAAAAAGTATTAAAGTAAATGTTACCGCTCGTTTTTCAACCGTTCGTCAAAAAATTGTCAAATTGTCAACAAAATACATATTTACTCATCGTCGGGAGCAACTTATTTACTTAATGCGTAATTTTATCTGAACTATCTTAAATCCTAATTTTTAATACAAAACTAGTATATTTTTCAACACTCTTAACTTGAGTGGCAAACACGATAATGCCTTCATTTTTTTAACACATTTTCTTCAACCAATTGACCCCTATTGCTAGTTTCAGATGCATTTTTGAAAGTTGTAATAAGTGGTTCTAAATTTGAAAACACTTTTCTAGGTAATATATTTAAGTAAGGAAAAAAAATAATTTTTGAGTACCTACATATTTTTGGATAAGCTTTAAGCTTTATGTCTGTCTTCAAATTTAAACATAATAATTTAACATATTATTGTTCATATTTGCTAATTTCTGCTCTAAATCGACCAAAAAAAACGCATTTTATATTGGATTTTGTAATTTTGTAATGCCTTATTTTGACAAAATCTCTTAAAATCACTGAGTCTCTTGATAAAAAAAAACGCTTTAAATCGAGTGGAATAGACAAAAATTCAAAAATAACACAATTTAGAACTAATTTTTGACCTTCTGGCCGTTGAAGCAACCTCGAAGGAAATAAACCTTTACAATTGAGGAGTTGGGGTTTCTTTATTGCTAAAGGCCCAAAAAGTTAATTGACTCTATTACACCATAAAATTCAACCAAATACATATAGACAGACTTTAATAAATCGATCAAAACTGGCAAAAATAACGCATTTTCTGTAGACTTTTGATTCCTTGTTTTGAAACATTTCTTCGAAATTAGTAAATTGTTTGGTCAAGTATCCAAAAATTCAAGAATTTGGCGAATTCTTTGTGAAAAATAGTCTAAATCGATCGAAACGTATGAAAATAACCCACTTTAGAACAAATTTTATGAGTTTTTGCGTTGTTTTGATCTCTTAAAATTTTTCACAAACCTAAATAGAAAAATCAAAAATTTGGTACAATACCTCATCCAATTTTTAACAGCGAAAATAAAAAAAATATTTGATTTTTACAAAATGAAGCAGTTTTTTGTTCTTTGCAGTTTATTTTTAAACCTTTTTACGTGTTATTTGCCAAATTAACTTTAGAAAATTTGAAATTAATTTTTTGAAAGTCTGCTATCGTAAATCACGTTGGTTGTTGAATTATAATATTTGTTTTAACTTATTGGAAGGTATCACATTCCTGGGTTTATTTACACAGACATTTTTCTCATCTAAAATATTTCAGCTCAAAAACGATAAAATCATCAATCTTGACCCCATGTAAACTTTTTCCATCCAAACAGATATCCAATCACAATATTTGCAGACAAACTCATAGTATTTGTCGTTTATATCGCAGAATAATTCCCGTATCATTTAATGCACTCCTTATCAGTGCATTCGCAACGTATATTGACCGTAGTTAAAAAATTTCCCCGACCTCTCATCGGCGCACCGTCCAATCCAAATTTTTTCTCGAGTGTGCAAAATGATAAGGCCGATATTAGCATAACAATCGCTTTATGTGTCTGAATGACGGGCGCCACTGCGATGTCTATCAGCGGTCCCGAAAATGTTAATTGGACCAGGCAATGGCGCCGTTGATGACGCGCTGATTTATTAAAGAGCACCATCTCGGACTGACCCGTGACATTTTCGATTTGTTGGGCACATTTTACGAGCCCGATATGGTAATAGAGTAATTAAATATGGACCATAAATACATTAAAAAGCCGTAAAGTGTACCGAGCACCTCGACGGAGGCGCTAAATTCGTTTAACCGAGAACGTTAATTAATTACGACGGTTTTATAAGGTTGAGGACGCGATTACGTCTGAGAAAATTGATGACGATTATCTGATTTCAGCAAATCTCTCTGACTTTTTACAGACAAAATCATATAGTAGGTAATACATGTAGTGGGGATTTGACGATAGTTTTGATTGGCACGTGTCAGACAATATGGAAAATATTCAAAAATTCCAAAGTACTAAACCGCTATCTTCGAAAGTAAATAATTGCGATTTTTCTTGATCAGTTCCCCTTGTAGAAAAGTATTTGTTTCAAAATTAATAACACAAACAAGTTGTTATTGTTTTCATCAACTATTACGTCGATTTTTTCAAACGGTTGGAGCGACTCGTTTTAACGTTTTGCTCTAAGCAAAACTTATTTTAAGGTAAAATGACATCACCTGAATTTAAATAATTACAACAAAAAACAATGTTCAATCACATTTGCAAATAGAATGCCAAAAATATTAATTTGAACTCAAATACATAAAATATTTTACAAAAATCTCATTTTCTTGAAAATATTATACAGAGAAAATTAATTGTGCAAAATGTTCTACTCAAGGATGTAGGATTCAAAGAGTCAAATTTCTATATTATTATAACTCTTAAAATGGAAATGTTTTGCATCTATATCTAAATATTATTCTACATTTATTTATTTACATGTATTAAATTATTCCATAACTACTAATCTGCTGAAAATGTTAAAGGTTGTTAAAAGTTCTAAAAAATGAACCAAGGCAAAGAACAAAATTCATGGAAAATGTCAAAAAATGATTATAGGATTATTAAAATATCTAAAAAAGATTTTAAAATGTCTACCAGCCAACGGATTTTAATAGTTATTATAAGTTAGTATAAGTTACATTTTAAGCGGTAGGTAAAATTTTAGAGAGTAGGTAAGATTTTAATATTGAAGTACAAAGTAAAATAACTGAACGCTGTAAAAAACCTAACTCACAAATAATGTTCAATTTTTTTTGTCAGAGGACAGTTTTTCAATTAATTTATACAGGGTGATTCAAAAGTGGGACCAACTCTCGAATGGTGAAAGAAGACTTTTCATCTTTCTACTAAGCATAAAACTGAATTCAGATTTTTTGAGAACTTTTTTTTTTGAGAAAAAAACAGAACTGGCAATTTCCATATTGTAGGCATTTTAGCTCTTTTATTTCCGATATTTTAGGATTTAATTTATTGTTGAATCTGCTAGTTTGTCATTAAATGTTTTGTCCACCATAGGAGATAAATTTGTGTGTTTGTTTATGGATTATGGTGGTATAATTTTTAAAATGAAAAACAATATAATAATGTCTTAAAACTTATTTCATTTGATTGAAAAATTAAAATTCTACAGTGTTTCATTTAAGATTTCTTCGGTTATGTCTATTAATTATTAAATGCATCAAAATACTTTAAGCTTTAACTACAGGAAGTAGTTAATTAAACACAAAATGTTATAATAATCTTTATATTTTTCCAACAAGAGGTTTATATCCTAATAAATACTGAATACAGTTATGTATGCATATTACATATCTGCTTCTAAAAAAAAATTAAATTTAAAATTAGCTTTCTCTCCCATTGAAAATTGATATTGTAGTGAAAAAAATTGTTAGTTTATTTAAAAAATCTTGAAAAATGAATTTTTCAAAAACGGCGATTTTCTTCTAGCAAAGATAGAGTTTCTCACATTCTTATAAGAAGAAAGGTTTAAACACCTGCCAGAAAAAAGTTTGTAGACAGTCGTTTCATGAATGATATTTTTACGAGTTATTTTTATTTTAGGGAAGGAAAATTTTAGACATTTTAATTTGAAGCATTTGCTATACTTAATACCCACTTATTTTTTTATTTATGAGAAGATTTCTTAAATGTAGTTTTTTTGCTCATTTCTGCAATCTGAAGCCGTTTGAAGATACCATCCTATCTTAAAAATAAATATTAACTAGTTAAATATGTATTATATTTTTGATCCTTAGAAGACCATTTTTAAAAAGTTTAAAAGCGTTTTTAGATAAGTTCTTTGTTCACTGCTTGTATCTATTATTTGCACATTTAGACGACTTCGCGTTGGCTTAAGCTTAAAATATTTATTTAAAATTTAAAGTGAATTTAAGTTTGTGTTTGTGTAAAATAAAAAAAATATCTTATATTTTGCCTGGCTTTTTTGGTGGAAAATGTTCTAAATCGAATAGAACGGGCTAAATTAGTAAGACCTTTCGACTTGATTTTACGATTTTCAGATGCCTTGTTTTGACAAAATCCTAGAATAGTTTCTTAGTCAAAAAAAAATTTCTGTTCTAGGTAATTTTGCAATTTTATGCTTTTCCCAACATAAAACTAATTTATTTTTATGTTTTTACGCAAAGCACTCGTACTTAATTCATTTTTTTAGTAATTAAAGTTTAAATATCGCTAAGGGATTGTTAAAATCGCCGAAAGTGGCTCATACATTACAAAATCTCTCACAGCGCTTGTTTATTAGATATGCTTTTTAAAAATTATCCGCCCGCATGCGGTAAATACCTGCATGGCTTTTTCTCGTTGTAATCTTTATGACTTGAGTGTCTTTTACGAGGTTGTAAACCCGTTTTCCGCTTTTCGCGAATAATGTCGGTCCTGGAGCGTCGCCCTGTGGCACACCTCGGCAAATATTCGCTAGTGGTGTAAAAATAGCCCCGCTTGAACCAACCTTGACTTTGAAAAAAAGTGTACTAAGATTAGAAAGATGCGTTTGGTTGAGAAGGCGGGAGAAATTGGGGTGGTGGAGTAAAGAATTGACATAGTTAACTCGATAATATATTAAATTGTTCCATTTACATACAGTAGTAAATTAGCATAATAGCATTTACGTACAGCATATGACGAATTTAATAACAACAAATAGTCGTCATCAATCACGCCAGGCCATTGYTGTGCACTTTTTGTGGAATTCTTCCTGTCGTGCATAATTTACGTCGGATTTATGACAAAGGTCCGAGACTCTCCCTCGGGCCGAATTATGTTTTAGCAGTATTTAGGGGGCTCTTAGTGAATTTATATGTCACTTATAAACAATCAATTATATCTTTTTATTACACAAACGCCATAAATGTCAAAACGAATGTGGTCCAGACGTGTTATTAAAAAAAACATCGCATGTTCATTAAGATACAAACACATTCAGGCGTTATAATTACGAAATATGTTAATCCGAGTCGGATTTAACACCGCATCGACCTCGTCTTGGTTTTCGGCGCGCCACAGGACGCTACTCCGGGGCCGCTTCTCTCCGGAAAAGGCCGGCGGCGCGTGGAAATCGTGGGCCATTGTTTGACCGACTTTTCCAGCTAGACGAGCTGTCGCCTGGGTCCGGTATTTCCCATGTCCAGCTGTGTGGTCCAGTTGTTTCAGGTGAGAACATCTGTTATCGGGTACATGTTTATTGCACCTTCTTCGGATGCGAACCTGTCCCGACAAGCACGCCAGGTATTATGCCTTTTAAATTTTTCAACGTGATAGATAATGTGGCCACAAATTCGGGTTCCTGCAGTCACACCATTAAGCCCTCACGAGGAGTTATTTATGGCCGCAATTGTGAGATCGGTCAAGCGAAAATTCGCTGATGGGGGCTATTATGGGGCACGTACCGTTATCTTGAGCCAAGTGTCAAGGGGCACAGATTTCGGAATGGGATTTTTCCAAATTGGATCCATTTTGATTTTGCAGCTACTTTGATATTCTCGGCCGCAAATTGTGACGTAAGTTGCCTTTATCTGGAGTGGCGTCTACACTTATTTCAAAATAGAACCACTCAAAAGCTAAATAGATGAAAAAATTTTGTAACACGCTTCAAAGAAGAAAAATATTTGAACAGTGCCGAGTTATTGACTGATAATATTTGATTATCAAAAAATATTTAGTAAAATCTTAAAGAAATAAAAAAATGCCTTAGAATATCGTCAACAATTATTCGCGAATCAAGCTAAGACTTTTGCGCCTCCGGAGTTAAATTATGAAATTAGAAAATGAAATTAAAATTTTCATAATTAGAATCCAAGGTTGAAACGATTTAAATAGACAAATTCCCAGAGGATTTTAAATAAGATAGCGATTTATCATGAGATTTAAAAACAAACATAATCAACAAAACAAAATCGACCTGTCCCACCAAAAAAAAAAAAAAAAACAGTTTTTTAGCTAACGCTGTATATGGACTTTTGAGATAAAAATTTTTCAGAAATTATAGCAGATATACCTATCCGCCAGGAGTAGTAGTTTTGATACATTTGGAATATTAAAATATGTATTTATTTCACTGCAGGAAAATTTGATTTTCATTTTTAATTTTACTTCTGTAGAATCACTGTATAAAGGAAAGTTAGTAAATCACTCAAAATCTTAGGAATTATTTTAGAAAAATGAAAACTAACTTAAAAATCGTAACCTACTTCAGTCTTAGTCTTGTTAATGATTAGCTTAAATTTGTACAGTAATAAAAACGCAATAAAATGGATGATGTTGTCAATAAACTTTCATCTTTTCATTGAGAATTATTTATTATTTACTATTATTCATTGATAATTATTTGGTTGGGTATAAGAACACTTATTAATAAATATTAGATGAATGTCGACCTAATTGAAAAGTTAAAAGTTTGTATTTTTATTTTTTACATTAACACGTTTTTGATTTTATTTTTTATATTAAAAAAAACAAATTTTTGATCAATGTGATAGCCTTTATTGAAACCTATACAGGTGGTCCAATGAAAACGAGCCAGCCCGAATATCTCAGAAACTAAAAAGACTATGCAAAAACGCCGAAACAGGTCAATTTTGTTTTCTTGGGGACATTTTTTGACGTAATTTTGAAAGCACTCCCCCTTAACCTTCACACACCCCAAATTTAAAAAATTTAATTGCAAAAAACCCAAAACAGGTTAATTTTGTTTGTAAAAGGGACATTTTTGACGCAATTTTCGAAGCACCCCCATTAACCCTATAATTTCCCCCACCTCAATTCCGTAATCTCAAATGACACCGACTCACTTCAAATGTTCTTTGAATCTTTTTTACTAAAGTTGAATGGGATTAATTATTCATAAAATATCCGCAAAAGGTAATGTTTCTAATTAGTAATTACTTCTAATTAAATCTATTAAAATAAATTACAAGAAACAACAATAGTTCTTAAGTTCCTTTGTTCAAACTGACTGCTGAAAGATTTTTTTCCGATATTTTATGAATGAATAGAAATCATTTCATTTTGGCACAAAGCCTTTAAAAAGCATTTTAAAAGTGTTTTCATTTTATGTTGTTGGTGCTATTTGACATTTTAGAGTTAAGTGGCATAGAAGCTAAAGGGTTTGTGGGAGTGCTTTTAAAAATGGGTCAAAAAGTGAAGAAATTTGGGTGGTTTGTTTTTATTAGAATACCCTGCATCTCATGAATGGATGGTCTGATTCAATTTTGGTAAAAAGATTGTTTAAATAGCTTTCATTTGATTTTTCATTTGATTTGATTTGCCACAAGTGGGGTAGTGCCATTTAAATTTTTAAAGTTGGGGTGCGTGGGAGTTACTGGAGGTGCTTTAAAAATTACGGCAAAGAATGTCCCCCTCGGAAACAAAATTGACCTGTTTTGGCGTTTTTGCAATCTTTTTAGTTACTGAGATATTCGGAGTAGCTTGCTTTCATTGGGCCACCCTTTATAACAAAAGAGCATAAAAATCATAGAGCAACGTATTTTACTTAAAATACTGTAACAAAGAATGATTTTTATTTCTATACTTATTTCCATGACATTTTTCACAGATTGCGTAATTTTCTCTCAATTTTTTCGTGAATTCTGTAATTAAATAAACAAACATTGTGAAAGTACAGTTAAGCCGGGCCCCCATAACCCCACACATCCTCTATTTTAGGAACAAGACACATGCAACACGACATAAAATTCAAATTTAACATCTCAGGTAAAACCGCGCGACAAATTCGTTATTCTGGTTTCAATCCGCCCATAAACCGACGACTTTACGACCGCCCCTCGAATCGGAAAAAGTATCACCCGACCCAAAAAAACTTTTCTCTTTCGATCTCCATAAATAAGAAAAATTCCAAGCTCCCTAAATTTCCTTCACCGCGGCTACATGCCCGCCCAAACACGCACTAATCTCCCTAATTATCCCGCCGCGATCTGTCATGTAGTCAAAACGGTGTATTTCTCGTGATTTAGTTTTTTTTTGGGTCTGCTCGGTCCACCTTCCACGTGCTTGACGTTTAGGACTCGGGCCATAAAAATCGAATTATAGCACGAGCTCTGCCGGTCCCGAACAGATTTATTCGGCTTAAACAAGGCGGTCCCGGCTTTGTAAACAGTAATTGCTGGTTTATTGTGGGCTGTAAAGCGTTCGAAGAGCTGAATAGGTCGACAAAAAGCACGAAACTCGACGAGCAATAATGGACTAACACCTCGAGATGACGGGGGCTTGTTCAGTGACGATTTGTCTGATGGAATGTGGCCTTTGAAAAGGGTGAATGGGACAGGAAATGAGGTCGGAGTTGGAGTGATCGGGAACTCGCGCCGGAAATTACCATCCTTTGGGATCGACGCAGGATGGGGGATGAGAAGGAGGAAGCATTGCGGCGAAGGGGTGGTGAGGTGCATAAAAGGTTTTGTGGATTTGATGGTAAGGCATCTCACAAAATCCATCAACGAATTTGGTAATTAATTTAAAAAATATGAACAGGTGTTTCTAAATGAATCTGTCCATTGTTCAGTTGTAACTACTTTCAGTTTGTATTTAAAAGTGACCTACAATTAAAAAACTGTTTTGTTAATAATATTACTATTTTAAAGAAGTTTTCCCGCATCTGCACTGCAGTCGTAAAATAAAACATTTTTTTTTTAAATATGTATGGACAAAAATAAGTCGAAAAAATCAAGCAATTATTTTTCTGTCACCTTCAGTTGTTTGAATTTTGCTTTATAACTACGATATTTGTCATACTGATTTGTCGAATTGAAGTTAAAAAATTGCTCGGTAATTGCCAGAGCGGAAGAAAGGAATGTCGGTCAGAAAGATTGCTCAGCGCTATAATATTAACAAAATTTTATTAGAAAAATAATAGTTTTAAAATCACTTTATTAAATTCTTATCTAAATTGAATTATTTTGTTTTATATTGGAAAATTATTTACTTGTATTTAAATTAGAACACTTCTGGGAAGTGGGGGTGTCGCAGCCAAGTTTACCTACACTAGAAAGAAAAGTACTGTAAGTAAAATATATATACCTACCCAATTTTTTTTCAAATATCTATCTACTTACATTATTATTATTGCTTATTATTGATAGCACTAGCACTGAAATTTTATTTGAATGCTGGACAATACCATGTTTTTAACTATACGTAATAAAAACCATGACAATAAAAAAGCCAAGGAATATATTATGGCCCCAAAGTGAAAATCTAGCCCATTTCTAGAAATTAATTTTTAATGTGTAAAAATAGTCTTGTGTACTGGAGTAATTATCGTTTGATTTATGATCTTTATGAGAACATCAATAATGACGAGTGTTACTTTTGGAAGATATTTGAACTTTAACCGAAATTTGTGGCTTTCTTAATTAACTTAAGCGATAAAGATTGATTAGCTTTCCAAAACGCATCTCTTGATATAAATCCACTTTCTCTTCTAAAACAAAATTTGAGTAGGTAAGAGAAGAATGTAGAAATTTGAAAACTATTTTAGATGAAATGGAAAGATAAGAAACGATTTTTAATTCTTGTTTGTAAAATTTTTGCATGTTGTTTTCCCCGTTAGTGTATGAGAGAGGTGAGTATAGTATACTGTGGATATTATGGCATAAGTATTACGACTTTGTGTAGAATCAAAAATACAAACACAGGTAGACTTCGCGCAAATCAAGTTCAGCATGTTGAGTCATCGTCAGTGGCGTAGGGGTCGTTGTAATTTGACAAACTTGTTTTTAATTTTAAACTTGTTTAAAAAATTCTTAAATTAAATAAGGGATTCTGAAAGAGTTTTAACAAAAATAAAAATTATTTATAATGAGATTTTAAACGTAAAAACAAAATAATTGTTTTCATTTAACAAATAAATAAAAATCAGTCTTCACACAGTTGGAGACAAAATACTTTGGTCGTCAATGTCACTTAAGTGATATTAAATTGTAAAGCATGCTTTAGGACTGTTAACCTTATTTTTGCTACTGTCAATCATAGTTGACAAGTTGTACATATTTTTGATAGAAAAATATAATAGATGTCATTAATTTGAAATTGACATTCATTTTAACGTTAAAGCTTGAATTACATTAAAGTCTTGAAAAGTGACGACTGAAGTATTTTGTCTCCAACTGTACCTCACTGCTTCAGTGCTGACAAATTGTCTTCGATTTTTTCTTCATCATCAGAGCTCACTTCATTCTCAAAATCTGAATCCCTGGTGCTCACTACAAATTCCATTTCGACTAGTGCTGTACAGGGTGTTTCACACAACTTTACGAGGCTTGCGCCTAATGTACGCACCCAAATATACAAAAGTCACAAAACACTAGATACAAAAAATACACATTTAATTATTTAAATGTGGGAAACCCATGACAGCAGTTGTCAATCACTGTTCCTTTAATAGTCATAACTGCAGTTTTTGAGAAACAATTATCATTTATTATCAAGAGACGGCATGAATATGATTCTAGTTTATCTATCTTAATCACTAACTAACTAAAAACTTTGTAAATCTTTGAAGGGGTGAACAAACTAGAGAAGATTACCCAATTTTTCAAATATTCTAATCGAGTTCGTATATCAGAATATGTATTATTGATTGCATCTTACAGGCGCAGGCCTCGTAAAATTATGTAAAACACCCTGTATAAAGCAAATGCTCTTTCTACATGTAGTCGTTTACAACTTTATCCACATGCTCACAGATTTTTTTTCCACTTATCAGTTGTGACCATATTAAATTTGTCGTTAGCCAAGTTAAGTACATCATTTAATTTAAGTGTGACATTTCTTGCAGCAACCCAGTTGCTCAAACTCGAACAAAGTGAAATAATGTTGAGTGCGATTTTTAGTATTTTGCCAAATACCATGTTAAATCCCTATGTTTGCAATTGAGACTGGACACCCAGTATGTAATTAGATAGTATTTTGTTGTATTTGTCGATTGTTATACGGATAAGCTACGCCACTGAGACTAAACCATCCCCTAAATTTCAAAGTGAATTCGGCTGAACGCAAATTTCTCTTCAGCGCAACTTTATATGATGATCTTGCTTTGCGACCACTCATTTACTATTTATTATTTTCTAGAAGAATTATCTAATTTATACTTTATATTTGATTTTATGTTTTTTAAGTTTATTTTTGAGATCTAGAAAACTTAAGATACACAAAAGATTATGGTCCTTTAATACAAATTTAAAAGTGCAAAATTCAATACTAACGGTATTCAAATAAATATATAATTTTTAAAAATTATACAGATTTATTAACAAAAATTTAAGAAGAGTTTTTCTATCCCTTGCTTATATGCACAGCACTCGCTCGCAAAGCCAGTTTGTGTCATTAATTCTGAAGTATATTATACATAACACATCCTTGCTAAATATTTCGTTTAATCGAAAAAAAAAACTTTATCAAGGTTGCATCAACTAGATGAGGAAAAAATCAATTAGCCCCATTTGATAAAAATTTGCTTATGGAAATTTTCAATTTTAATCAAAGAATCGGCGTCAGCAGTCATTTAGTTATCGACTTTACCCCAGTTCGATTACTGAAGAATCGTATGAATGGAAGAGGCGCCTAGTTGACCTACTACTGTTTTTTTACGCTTATTATTGTTGTTGTTTTGGATATTTATCGTATAAATGATATACAGCTTATCTTGGTCGTAATTTAATAGATTGCTTTTGTTACACAAATTAAATTTATTGTAGACGTCGTGAAAATTAAAAGTGGTCTCTGAACAAACAAATGGATGTGTTAATGATCAATTTGCAAGCCGGGGGCAGCTCAGTGACCCAATGTGTTTGATTTGTTTGTTATTTAGGGTGTTTATCTGTCGATAATTGAAACCTTGAACGAGATAACCTTTTTGGCACCTTCCATTTGTACGGATTTGTAAAAAGCGACGTCAATGGATGGATATGTCACTCATTGATGGTGTTCCGATTTAGTTTTTGGCGCGTTGTCAGCTCACCTCCGTTCGAAATTCCTCCGGAGGGTTGTAGTACCTGAATTTTACTATATTTCTCTCGAATGCAGCAACAAAAGACAGGATGTCTCCTCCGCAGAGAAAAACTTGAATGAATCGCTGGCGCCGCACTGTCCGGTCCATTGTGCACGCCGACACCTCCGAAGTGGGATTCTTTATTTGTCACCTTGCATTCCTCGCTTTGTGCCTTCCGTGATTGACAGTCAATCGCGATGCTGGTGGCCGAATATTTTTCATATAAGAAAATTCGATCGCGATGCCAGAACCCAACCGATAACAGTGTTTGCGTTGCATTCCACCCGTATCAGTTCTCACCAAGATTCAATAAAACGGCCAACTTTGACCTTCTTGGCGCTTTTTTTGCGACACGCGCACGAGGCATTTTCGATTTTGTTGACAATTTATTAAGATGGTTTCCGGGTTGCGCCATTCGCAGATAAACGGTGACGCCAGGAAAATCACGCTGATATACATCATTTTTTCACTGGTATTAGATTTTGCGTATTTTTAGATAAGTAGGACTCGAAAATTTATCGATTCGCTATTTGCTGTACATCAACAGAATCCATTGCCAATTTGCGAGATCAGAACTGGCCCTGAAGAAGATCTCTGCGGTTGTATAATTCGCGTGAATGGCACCGGCGATAACCAGTAATTTTTCGCCGTGGCGTAATTTATGTTTGGATATAAAACCCATTGACAAACGCCACAGTTCGACTATTAAAAGTTGCGGTCGAGCGGCTGGAATTACCGCATGATATATGCATTTATCCCATAAAGATCAGCCATTATACCTGGCTGTCCGACCGCAAAAATGCGAATGTGAACGTCCACGCAATGCGAAAACGGCAGCTTTACAATGTTTCTCACTACCGGTGGCGCCGATTAAAGGCGCCACCACACCGAAACCGCAACTGCACCAGTTTTCAAGATGGCGGCGATTCGCACCATATTGCTGTAGAGAAAATCGGAATGTAAGAAGCAAATCATATACGGCGCCAATTAATTGCCATCTGAATATTCATTCATGTTTAAAAAAGATACATGCTATTTCAGGAATCGATTAAATTCACCACTTGATCATGTATACAGTTGGGCAGAAAGCATTTTTTGATGTAAAGGCGTCGTAAACGATGTGACGGGAAAAACATGTAGACACTTTACATAGCAAATGAGAGATTGTTGATTTCCTATGGCCGTCGGCGGCGTTTTGATGCTTTCTGATTGCGTAATGTGGACCGTTATGTTTACGGATACGTCGCGTTTTGCACGTATTCAGATAATTGGTCAGCTATTGTTTGGCAAATTCAACACGAAGACATTTTTCAAAACTGATGCATGACATAGATCCCAGTTGGGCTGAAAACCTCCATCCAAATTACCTTTTAACATCTTACTTTTGGCAATTTAGTTTTGCCTGCATATTTTTGTAGATCATCTCATCTTTTTTTAGTGGTCTTAGGTGTTTTACAGATTTTGGAACATCCTAAAAGTAGCTACATATTGGTACTTTATAATTTATTTTTATTTTAATTCAGAGTCTGTCTACTTTTTAAGGTTGAACAGCCATCTTGCTATTTTTAATCTGTTAACCATGCATATGGGCAACTCGTTTTACACCACAGTGACACCGGTTAAATATAGGGTAATAAGTTTGTTATTAATCTTTTTTCTAGCCTTTTTTGTAATAGAAATAATTTAATTATTTAACAATCTAATAATAAATAAATTGTGGTTTCACTGTGTGAAATGCTTTAAATGACCTGATTAATATTTTTCTAGACTAATGACTAGAAGTATTTTGACTCCAGTTACAAAAAAGCCAGTTCACCGTTTTTATAGAGATACAGATCGCTTGAAAATCAAAAGTTGTTGGTTGTTTTTCAGAACTCCTGAAAATTGTCATATTTCGTGTCTTCTGTCTCTATCTAAATTATTCAATATTGCCAACTTAATTTTAGAAACAGAACTTATAGAACTACACATTTGTTCGAAATAGATGATTTTTGACTTATACCGCACAAATTTGCGGGTCCATGAAGGACAATGTGTCATTTTTATGTTCAAACTCTACGAAGCGTAGGTTTCCCAATGCACATTATACAGGGTGATTCTTAAATAGACTGATAAAATTTTATCCGTGGTAGTATCAAATGAGAACATGCTGAAAACAATATTTAAAAAATTTTTTGTTTAAACGTTCTCCAAATAAAATTTATTACAGTTACTTTCGAGGTAAAGCGTACGCCATTGATGTGTTCGTAAATAGTATTAGCATAGGTAGTGGAAACCATGATATTAACGTACTTGATCATTGCAACAATTCATAAACGCCGTAAGTGGCACGGATCAAGGGGATCTTGCCCCTAAAAGATGTAAAACGTAAAAAGGGTACAGTTTGTTTCCATTTATCCTTGGGAAGCTGTAATAACATTTTGTCGGTCTATTTAAGAATCATCGTGTATACTATACTAGTATTATAACTTGTCAGAATTTAGAAGTAGGTACATACAGGATAATAGGTATAAAAGTAGGTAGGTACTTTTTTAATTCTTAGCTTAAAAAGCTGAAGTTAATAGAACACAGCCAAAAGCTTGACTTAGGAATCTTTTGGGATTAGAGGAAAAAACCTCTACTATACTATACGAATCAGTGAGGAAACATTTTCTTTCAGCCGGTGTATGCCTTGTGTCAGCTGGATTTTGATCGCGTCTGGACAAAGAGCGGTGGTTTGTAAGATATATGGTTGAAAAAGGATCTCTAGATGTAGTTTTTTTGCAAAATGAAGGTGTGCCGTCTGCAGGGTGGTGTGCAAATGTCCGCGGCCGAAGTTGGCAATTCTTCAATTAAACACTGACCCAGGCATGGAGGCGCGATGATGAGCGAGATGAGGACGGCTGGAAACAACGACATAAATAACGGCGAGAAACCTGAATGAAAATCTGGTTTCGGTACACCCACGAATCCACCTCTTTTAGCGAGTGAGGCGTCACGCGCGAAGCTGTTGCACGACGGCGCCACACTTTATATTACAAGCCACAACAGATGTCCATCCAAGAACAAAACCCGACCAGAGATAAAAGACAAAGGATGGCCCGAGGTGAACAAGAAGAATAAAGGCACGGACACGATTAATTTGGGGAGCGTTAGAAGGAATCTCAATCGCCTTGAAAAATTCCACGGTGGTTACAGAGACGTAGAAGGAAATTGCAAGTTTCTTCTTCATAAAATATTTACGGAGGTTGAACGGATGTTTTTGCGCGCTTTGCAATAACATCCAAGGCAAAAGGACGACGGGGAGGGTGTATGCGATATGGAAATAACCGAGCGGAGGACAAATATCCCGCCATATGGCGCATTTCGGAGATTGTTCACCTGGTAGCATCGGCTCGGCTTTGATACGTGCATAAATCCATACTTAATCGAGTCGAGAAGACGTTTACAGAAGGCACCGCGATCCGGTACAGTACCGAGTCTAAGTGCAGCCATTTTGAAAAGGGCGTGGCTTCGCTGCGGCGCCAAATTTGAATAGGAAACGTCAATTTGCGATCGAAACTGATCGAAAGCCTTATTTCCCGTGCATCTGCAGTACGCCGGCGGCGCCAACGCGAGTTGAGTGATGAAAGCCATCCTCGAGGCGCCCACAACTCGGACTGTTGACCCCGCTGAGCTCTGCGACTTGCATTTTTGCCATCGTTTCGAATTGGTATCGCGCAAAAAAGCCGTTAACGGCCTTCTGCTTAATGAAACGGCTCCACTGTTTACGTCTGTTTGCAACTTTGTGACTCGATCGGCCGTTAGATTGTATATTTGACGCGTTTTGCATAAAGAGACGCCAGTGAGGCGTGTGAAACAAACAACTATTCAAACTTGGCGCTGAAATTCGACTCCGCCCACAAAATGGCACCGACGTGAGATATGTTTTTCCTCAAAGCGGCCGATTTGGGCCAAGTTTGAGTGATAGGTGAATAAAGGCAGACTTTGAGAGATCTCATTGATGATTATTACAGCGTGATGATGAGATAAGTCGAAGAATTCTTTTGTAGTTTCGGCAGCCATCTTGGGACCCATTACAACCTTTATCTGTAGTCGAGCCGAAAAAACTTGATTTATGTGAACGATCACGTGTTCTTTTATTAAACTTGATTGAATTAGTGACATCATTTCGTAATTTTGATCAATTAGGGCGACGTCGGGACGTTTAACGAACCATAAAAACGGTTGGCTAATATCGATCCTGATTTACTTAATCGTAATTTTAAACTGTTTTACGACTCCCTTTATGGGCTTTTAATACAATATGTGCGAGCTTCATAAACAGAATAATTACGGACTAGACTGTCACTTGCGTTTTGCTTTGTTTATTCATAATCTAACTAATAAATAGAGCTGATAAACTTGTTTGCTTGCTTGCTGGGGAAGTATGAGGGATCCAATAAATGTGATTTTCGGAAAATAGGACTGTAGGAAATTCGATTTGGATGTGAGAGGTCGGTCGGTAAACAGTTTTATCGTTGATTTGATTTTATCGCTTCGAAACGACGTAAATCAATCGGTAAGCTCCTTCAAACGGTAGTACTCGTATTAGGCACCTACGAAATTGAGTTACAAATCTCTATTTTTTTTCTCTTGAGCAATAAAATTAGATTATATTAGATGGTCACGTTCTGTGTACCTACATATAAATGTCGTAAGAATACGACATTTAGGATTAAAAGATAATCTAAGGAAAAATTTTACAAATAAGTGTATTGATAAACAAGATTATACCTAGTACACAGATGATTGTAAAAAATATACATAGGTAGGTACCTCAACATACAACGTAACTTTTTTTTAAACGATTTAATAATTGGTAAAGAATTTGATATAAGTGTCTGTAAGGTGTATTAGGAAATTTTTGATGAAACCCCTGGTATAGTTGTCGACGAAACCTTTTTGAACCAGCTGAATTGTCAGTGTGAAGCTATAATTAATATCCGTTGGAGAAAAGATCTAAACTTTGCGGTCTGTTCATGAAATTTAAATTGAAATTAATGCGTTTAGATCCGTCGATTTATATTTAGAAATGCTGTAAAGTCTGAAGTGGTATTAATTATTTAATTTGAGCATATCGAATTGACGATCGCGACTTTTTCCGTGAATTTGGTGAGAGAGCGTTTTCCTGTGGCCAGTGGCGGCGGGCGCGGGATGCAATAAATATCAATCAGGCGATCCATGGCATAGACACAATATGATAGCGGTGTGAAAAATGCCTGTGTAGGTGTTGTGCACTATTAGCGCGGGGATGATTTATGRGGGCCTCGCGACGGGCGCCCATGGCGGGGGTCTCGCCGTTTCTCGGAATGTCTAACACCCTCTCGATTATGCACGCTCATTTTTATTATTAATAAAGCAAAGGATAAACACTCGCAGGTATAATAGAGCGTTTAACAATGTCTGAAATATCCCCAATCAAGGACGGTCCGGGTCTTTGTGTGGAGGGCTTTTTTACGAAAGAGATACCTGGAGTAAGCGCGTTATTTATCGGCGGCGGCGGACCCGACTGTCATTGAACAATGTCGCTCTTGATGATGCCAATCTCATTTTCCTACAATGGCCGTCACGCCTAAAATTAGGCGCGACGAGACGCCCGGATTCCGGACATTCCGGAATTCGCATACTTATGACACCACTATTACACATATGAAAATGTACAAGAAAAGTGYACAAGATTATAAAAAAAGACTTTTCGTACACTTGTYAATGTGAAGTGTGTATACTGTACATAATTATAAATTATAACACTTTTGAAAAATTAATAATCTCTTTCTGTGTATAATTTACAAAAATCGTAGTTAATTTTATGGACGTTATACTTACAATAATTTACATCAGTAGTGTACTATGTACAGAGTGATTTACTGATTTTAATAGTTGTGCAAAAATTTTAAGAGTTCAAAAGAGTCAAASTAACTAAACTTGTCTTATCTGAATGTTTTATAGTCGCTGAGTTGTAGAGAGTGCAACTTCCATTCTACCATCAATAAATTCGTCAAAAAACGCAACATAAATGAAGTTTGCATCTTTTGAGTAGATAGTGTTCGTCAAAAGAATTGCGTAATTTTTACTTCTTTATTACTTTGTGTACAAAAGATGATGATGACATTTCTTATGACTGTTTTTGCTACTTTTAACTTGCACAACTATTTTTTATATTATTATTGAGTTCAACCTGTATAGTAAGTACCTATTGCAAGAAAATGTAAAATCCTAATTAATTACAATAATGTGGTGAAAGCAACTTTAGCGACTTTACTGCCATAATATGCAAAAGTGCACAAATTTGGTTACAGTTTAGTCAAACAAATTTTCATTGTGCATCTTGCAGTACGTAATAATAAATGAAATATAAAAAGAATGATGATCTGGCTACGTCTAATATTTGATGATTAACAATTCAAAGAAGTCATTTATTACGCAATTTTATAATTACTTCTGATTTCTGAAACTTTTGAGACGTTATTATGATTTCAAATATGTACTTACATGTTGTATACATACTGAGTGAATAGGTGTAGGTATAAAGTATGGGAACAAGCAGTTTTTTTAATCATTTGCTTCTAGAAAATAATAATTGATATAAATTAAAATACTATAAAAACTGTGACCGTATTTTGAGAACGAAATTTTGTTTTGTTTGTGTTTTGCAATCTATGTAAAAAAATTATTAAATATAAAGTAGATAGTTATAATCCTTAGATCATAATCTTCATAAAAAAAGTTATAGTGGGTTGCCATATAAAAAAAATTGTAGAACTCAAAAACAAAAGGAAATTTCAAAAAAAATTATTCTTGATAAAACATCACATTTTTGTAGTAGGTACTTTATCATTCATCAATTAGTGTTTCCAAAAAATAAATAGTTTAAGCAAAAAACGTTTGTTTCATTCACACCTGATGCTACATACGTATTTCCAACCCACAATTCTTGTAAAGCATCGACACTGCAAGGTTTATAAAATACTAATTCAACAAATCACTTTCCAGAAAATAGGAGTTAAATAATATTTAAATAAAATAAGATCTTAGTAAAATATGCTCATACATTATTATGTATGTATATTTAAGGTTAAATAAAAAAAAACACAAAAAATTAGAAAAAAGCACACCTTTTCGCACACCTTGCGATGTTTACTAAAAAAAATTCTGAAAATGTATTGTTCATTTTATTTCTTTTTTATTTATCGTAGTAGATATGTACTTATTCTATAAATCTAGCGAGATTCCGAAAAAATAGGTAGATTTTTATTAAACCCAAAAGCAGTTTCTCATTTTCAAACAATATCTGTGCAAACTTCTTGTTAGTAAGCAGCAAAAATTTCAACAATTTTTTGTATGAGAGTACAAAGCTTGTAAAATTAATTAGTCGAACTTCTTTCTGTTTTTCAGTAAATAGTAAGTATACCTTTTTATATTATTATATGAGCAACTATGACAGTCATTAGTTGATGTTTGAGCCCTTGGCGATGGTCATAATTGCGAATGTGATACTTTTTCTGCACCAATTAAAAAAATAGACTTAAATTTGTAATTTAAGGCTATTTAAATATCATTGGTTCAGCGCAAGAGTGATTCTTGACGATTGGCCGGATACAGTGATAATTCACTACAATGAATTGTAGGAATAATTTTTCACAAAAAAATGCTAATCATTGTAATATAATTAAAGAAGTGTAGAAAAAATACATTAACCAAGTCTTAGATTAGCTAAGACACTTGAAGAATGATATAAAATTATTGTTTCAGATGATAATAATAATTACAAGAAAGCATTTTAACGACCTTTAAAATCGCCGTATTATTAGTATTTTCAGTGTTTACAGGAAAATTAATGCTAAATAATTCTACAACAATCTACAGGTGCGTAAATACGTAAAACAAACWGAATTTTCAGAAACCAAAGTTTATTGAAGATACTTTTATCCGAAATTTTTATTTTAATGGATGCTAATGTAAAAAAAGAAAAATAAACCATTTAATATCTCAAAAATTTCCTTCAATTAATTTTAGGAGAGTTAGGATATGGTTTGTTCTATCAGTCAGGAAACATTTAAACTGTCTTTAGCTTACCATACTTGAAGACTTGCTAAAATAGTAAAAACTGATTAAATCGAGTAAATAAGTTGTTTTATTTCATTCTTACAATTAATGAGTTTTAAATGGAATTCAAATTCCGTATTTTCTCTTACCAACATTGTAGATTAAACAAATTCATAATGACGGAGGGTATAAGATTTACATAATTCTTTGATGAATGTTTTTATTATTTGTTTTTATACAACATGTAACGGCTCTGTTTACAGCTCTGTGCATATTCTTATCACTTCACTTGTAACTGGATATGTTATTCTTTTGAATTAAGCTCTTATCATAATATATCAAATATTTATTTTATGTTTTTTTTTGGTTTTCGCTTAATACTCTTGACTACAGGGTACCTACCATTACTTTAATTAATAAAGGTAAAAATATTGACTTTATTAAAGTACGGTTTCCCTAAATAATTTTCTCGTTAATTATATCTCTCTTCGCGCATTAGCTTAGGCCAGTATCGTCAGCATCCRATTTCATTAACCCCCAAGTGGTCGTCGATGATTTTCAAAACGGCCCATTCAATTAAACGGCATTTATGCTCGAGTGCTGGCTCT
Organism: Tribolium madens; assembly: GCF_015345945.1. NCBI lineage: Eukaryota > Metazoa > Arthropoda > Insecta > Coleoptera > Tenebrionidae > Tribolium > Tribolium madens. The sequence goes on from NW_025400983.1 coordinate 7,478,757, forward strand.
AGTTTATGGCATCGTCTCGGCATAAATAACAATAAGAAAAAGATTTAGCGCGAAGATTTCAAATTGAAAAAGTGTAAATTGCATTCCGGATTGCATTTAAATAAATACGCGGCAAGTGAATGTGTTTCTTGTTGACACGTTGGTAAATTGGTTTCGGCGCGTTGCTTTTTTCCTTATCTCTGATTTGATCGTGCACTTTAAGCAGTGCGATTTCCCTCGGGAGTCTTTCAATTTGCGGGAAACGCCACCCCCGAGGGCCCCGAGCGGAAGCTGCTTTTAATTAAGTGCTGTGTCATTTTTATTTATAACGATTCGCTAATATCGTATTTTAAGTACATTTTTAATTAGTTTGCTCCTTTAATTGTGTTTCCCATCTCGTTGATGGATTGATAAACGTGCCAGATAATGGACACTTGGCTGAATTCTCTTCAATAGTTGTCATTGAAACGGCATCAGACGATATGACTAACAGTGGGTTTTTGCCGTTTACTTATTCAACAATTGCTCTCAACGACGTATTTTCATTAACGACGTCAATTATCACAATAAATTATTCATTGGCGGTGAAGAAAAATACTATGGACGAAAATTTGCCGGAAGTGACGTCCATAAGACACCTGTTGAGAAAAACCGAAGATTTGTCAACGTAATTCGTACTGGTCGCAAATACCGATTTCGAATCTAATCACATCTTGTTTATTACAGTGGTAAAATTCTGTTTATTTTTAAAAGATATCGGTATTTTCAATCTTGCTTGCCAAATTCTTGTTTGCAATCAAAATTTAATGGAAAGATGTTCCAACCAGAAATAAATATGGACCAAGTTTTAATGAAATTACAACAAAAAATTGCCTGTTTATTTTTTTCACCTTTCAACTGTACCGATTCCATGTCAAAACAATACACAATTACATTTTAATTGTTGAAGATAAGATATTATCTTAAAAAAATTACAAGCACTTCGTACAACGGACATCTTTACAATTAATTATTGAAGCAGCGATAAAAGGTCACAGTTCTATTGTCTAAAAGTACAAATTATTTACCAGCTCTTATTTATTTGTACCACTTAAATTTTTCAGTAACAATAACCAACTAGCACTTGATTTTACGTACTTATGAGTTTTTGCTCATAAWAAAAATCAATCAGAAAAAATTTAATATAACAAACTTGATTTCTCACACCTTCCTGAATAACACAATTGTTTAATTCCAAACAACACCACTAATTCTGTAATAAGGTTATTTATATGTTCCTCCCTACGATTTCTCTATCTAGATAGTAGGTAAATAAATAAAACGTTACAATTTATGTGGGAGTAAAAATTTGTTACTCTGGTTAGTCAACAAAATTAAAATAAGTAGTACTCGAATTAAATTTTTATAAAAATTGCTTTTCGGAAGTTGTATTGCAAAAACGAGCTATTCTTAAAAAAGTAGTTTTTACAATGGTGCGCCATCTGTACATCAGCTTCCGAAAAAATAAAGAAAACTTTATTAAATACTTAGTATGCAACACATTTTTCATATTATTGTGAAAGTGTGTCTTTATCCATGGATATGCAAGCAGCAATACATTTATTAAATGCAAAATAACTCCTGCCAACTTATTATTCGCGTGAACGTTTTGTAGATGAATGTGTTATTACTCAATCTGTTATGTTCCTTCAAGTCAAGATAGCTTAATGTCATTATTTAACTCGGAGCAGAAAAACTGATTAGCACCCGGTTAAATTAAAATTTGTTTGTTTTGTGTTGAATTTAAATGTGTTTTATTGGGTCGGTGACTTGGGGGTCATTAAACGAATAAAGTTGGTGCGGGCGCCTAATCGAATTGTCGCGCAATAAAAATAAAAGAGTTTAATATGAAATGTGATTTATTTGCGGAACTGCAATCAACTACTGTCTTCAACCATGTTAAAAAATCTAAATAAAAATATGTATTGTATTGTCACATATTCGCTTTTCTTAAATTCTTTGACAATAGGTAAAATGTCACATGAAGCATTAAAAGAAGTCTTTTACCAATCAAGCACAATACAATATATTTCACATGATTGACATTCATACATAATCGCAAAAGCGATACCTAAAATAKTTTCAGTAATTAATATTAACTAACTATAGTAGCGGAAAACAATCTCTCGTTTTCGGCCATTGTACAGAATTCCAATAGCTTGTTGCAGATCTCCAAACACTGAACGATTTTAATAAACATGTTTTTTTATCTCTTTTAGTCTTTAAAAAAAAAGTAAAAACAATAAAAGAAAACATGTTGATTAAAATTTATTAAATTATAAGACAATAAGTTAATAATATAAATTTATTTCATAATACAGTATGTTGACAAACGGGAATGTTCACGAGACTGATTAGCCAATATATATTTTATGACGATTTTTATTTATTTTCAAATTTTATTATAAATCACTTGCGCTCCGCTGTTTGTCAAAAAGAAAACCTATTTCTCAACGGCTATCCGTAAACATGAATTACGATAATTAATGCAAAAGAAAAAATAACCAAGAAAAGTAAACAATAAAATGTTTTGAGCTGTGCTCAATAAAAGATGTCCTATGATGAACATGGAACCTACCATATGTTACAAATAAAAAATCTCACACGAAAACTACTGTACAAGTTATAAATACACTTAAAATATGTACTGAAAATACAAAAAAAAAAACACGTGTCATAGCTGGTAGGACTCTACTGTTTGCCCTCCATACCTACAATAAAAAATCAAAAAAACACGTTAAACGAATTTATTAAAGAGAGTATGTTCGACAAACAGTGGATGTGACAGTTGTTAATTGCAACATATGGTATAGTAACATTGACAGTCCCAATCACAATAATTTTAAGTGATTGCTTCTGAACAAAAACTGAAAAATAATGAAAACACTGCACTTTCTTTAACGGTTGGCATTCTTCAGTTGGTTGGAGAGCCAGTCCAGACCCTCGTATAAACCATCTCCGCTAGTCGCACAGGTCGCCTGGATATACCAGTTGCGATTCCTCAACGAGTGCAGTCCCAACTTATCCGTAATCTCAGCTGCGTTCATTGCATTCGGTAGATCCTGCTTGTTCGCGAAAATTAAGAGAACGGCATCTCTGAGCTCGTCCTCAGCTAGCATGCGCATCAGTTCGTCTTTTGCTTCACCTATACGCTCCCTGTCGTTACTATCCACTACGAAGATTAGGCCCTGCAACAAATGATTGCTAACAAAAAAAAAAAAAAAAACACTTCGAGTGAACGCATCCTACACAAACTAACTTCCTGTTCTTTTTTAAAATTCTTTTCGATACACGAACACAACACGATTTCATTACTTAGCTTGATAATTACACCTAAATTAGTACATATTTGTAACAAACGACCGATATTTCAAATCGTAATTCCGGTAAAGCGGGCCAAAAAACAATTCAAATTTAAAAAGTGGGACATATCAGTGTGTTTTTACTTTGGAAAATACAGGTGTGTTAGAACTCGCGCCCCAGAGAAAAATTTCAAGGAAGATAAGATACCAGAACCATGGAAAAATGTCAATTTTTTTATGTCCACTTAATGATACTGATAATCTTGTATGTTATTTATAATTAGTTAGTAAAAGTACAAAAATTTTGCCAATAAAAGCCACAAATAACATTAAACAGAGTTACAATTTAGGATAGAGCTTCCTTGTTTTCTCTTCTAACAGCCTGTAGCAAAAAAACTTGGAAAATGCAGGTGTGACAAAATTTTCAAATCAAAATACATATTATTTATTTTGTATGTCTCAAAATGCCCAAACTATAAAGCGACAGTTTTACAACGGAAAAATTTTGTAATTAAATTGATATTTTTAAAGGTTTTTGTCATTAACTGTAAGAAAGAGGTTACTACAATTACCATAAACGTATCGAAGATAAAAAATGGAGCAGGCAACAGCAAAAAAAAAATTCGTCCGATATCCGAATCTCAAGTTTAGATATTTTTTACAAATGAAGTTAAGAAGTTGTTGATTACTATAAAAAACTTAATGACCAAAATCATGTGCTTCATGTCTTATTTAATACATTTGAGTTAATAATAAATAATAAAGTCCAAAGMATCAGATTACATAAATTAATAAATGTAAAAARATCGATTAGGATCAGTGTTTAYAGCCCTTATGATCTCGATTAATAAATGAATTGTTATTACCTTTAGTAAAAGATGTTTAAGAAAATGTGGAACAAAATCTAAAATCTTCAGAGCAAATCCTGAAACTGACATTTCATTGAAGAATAATTTAAAGGTCATTGTAACATTTAATAAAGCTTTATGTAAATGATCTAACATAAATTGATAATTAAAGCATAAAATTAATCATTTATATTTTTAATTGTAGAGCTGGTGTTTAAGATTATAATTCTGAATTAGGCAATTGTTAAAAATCTTTTTTGCAAATTGTTCGAAATCAAACAAATAATAAAAACAACTATCAAACATTTAAAATAACAATAAACATGAAACGTTAAATAATACAAATTGTTCTATCAATTTTCTATAAAAAAAATGCGTTTAGTAAGCCAAAACTACAAAGGAAAAGTCAATACAATTTAAACATTACCATGAAAATAACGAGAGTCTACAACAAAGAACTTTAAACCGCTCTTCTGTAAAATTATTCGGCATAGTGTCATATACCTCCAGGATCCAGATTTTTAAAATTAAACATGTTCTTTGGCAAAAATGGCAGTGATATTCGTAAAACACTATAATACATACACAACAGTCCTAAAATACTGCACATGTTTTTCATTAAAGCCATTACACTGGCAAAGTTCTAAAATTTGACCTTTGTAAAAATTATTATCACGGTTATATCCCGTTTGATAACTTCCTGATAGGAATAATTTATCTATTAAAAACCACTGGTGAAACGCCACATTGATGCGTCATCTGTCCCTTTATCACCTGTTGCCTGTATATGAAATATCGAATATTTGTAGTGTGAAAATTTGATGACGTCATGGATTCTGTTTTTCACCTGTCAAGTTCTCAGATGGCGCAATGATCGTTTTAAACAAATACGAAATTTTAAATCTCATAAAACACGCCCCCGGTTAGWTTTTTAATTAAAGTGTGTAATAAAATTGCCAAATCATTACGACGCAAACATAATTTTAATGAACGGAGATTTGATGGAGTGACGTCACATACCTGTGTGTTTTGGAAATAGTGTCTCCATAACGGCCTAATTTTGTCCTGACCGCCGACGTCCCATACTGTGAAGCTGATGTTCTTATATTCTACAGTTTCGACGTTAAATCCTGCAATTTTTTTGGTTATTTAGGTCAACTGGATTCTGATTGTGATAAAAACAGACACGTGTGTGTCAAAAAATTGTCTTACTCACCAATAGTGGGAATAGTCGTAACGATTTCTCCTAATTTAAGTTTATATAAAATAGTGGTTTTACCCGCAGCGTCTAACCCTACCATTAATATCCTCATTTCTTTCTTGCCAAAGAGGCCCTTGAATAAATTCGCAAACACGTTCCCCATGTTGGCTGCTGGACAATGTAAACCTAAAATCGCAAAAGAAAACATGAATCATCTGAATCGCATTTCCCAAGTCGGTTAAATTTAGAACAAAGAGTGAAAACGTTGAAACACAGGTTATTAATCTTTAAATAAATTGACATATCGATTTAACAAAAACTTCAGCGCGAGTCTCTGCGGAGCCCTCTGCAATCGGGCCTGGTGGAGGCCCGGGCCCCGTTACATATGAAACGCCGACTCTTGTTAGTCTCACCAGAGTCCGCACCCCCGGCGACCGACGCCCGCGTTTTCCGAAGGCCCCCCACACGCCCTTCTCGACCTTTTCCCACGTACCTCTCTTAAAACAACACTCTGCACACAAAGAAACGCTATCACATTCACCAATCCTCCCAAAAGTTGTCGTACGTCAATATGGCGGACGTAAAAGAGTTTCGTACTTCATGCCACGTCTTGGCCTACCGACTTTTCCATTGGCCGCCCCGCCCCACGTGACCCACCATTGCCAATCAAAACAATCTAACCTAGTGCAGGTGCAAAGGCGAAATTCCGCCGAATTGAGAGATTTTCTAAGTGCACCGACTCCTGGTTCACCATACGAACAATGCCATACCCAGAATCACCCTTCGGGGACGATTTCGATGAGAGAATCCTCGTCCAGAGAGTCGATGACGACGAAACAAACGTCAATGAGGTGAACACTGTTTGCGTTTTCACGACTGGCAGCACTGGATTAAAGTGCGCGATTGCAGATTCAAATTGGGGAGATCACGAAATGGCTCTGTGAAGCGCCGAAAATAACTTCTTTTAGGGTAAACACTCTCAAGGCCGACGTGGGRGAGATACACAGATATATTGAGGCATATGTGAGTGAGGCAATTTCGATATTTCATCGGGCGTTTACGTGATTAGTCACCCGTCATAATTAGATCATCTTAGACAGGACCGGCTTAATTTTTTTATTGTAAGATTGCAGATGCAGGGCAGAACCTCCACGTTGAAAAACACCCCAGCTGTGAAGATGCCATTATTGTACACCACACTGTATCAAACCAAATTCTCAAAAAATACAATAAAGAAATTATTATTGATGCGGTRTGTGGGGCTGCTGTTTTACGAGGGGCACACATTTATGCCCCAGGAGTTATAGGAATGATGACAAGTAATTAATTTTGCTCATAATTGGTCTTACAATTTATTAACTACGTTTGTTAGATATACAAGTTGGTGATAATGTCAGCATTTATGTTGATTTCGAAAAAAATAAGTGTAAAAAAGGTTTTCTGAAACTGTATGAAGGGAAGAAAATCTTCATCGGGAATGGTGAAGTAATTCTGGGACGWCATCAATTGTTTTGCGAGGCACCTCAAACGTAATAAGTTGCTCTCTAAACATTCAAAAAWCTGAAATTATGTGATTTTTTTAGTGGTATCGCTGTGAAAATGATTGAAACAATATCAAACTGCCCTCCTTTGTTAGGCGATAACTTTTTACCCCCAGGTGTAGCATTATTACAAAATCTACCCTCCATAGTTTGTATACACGTTCTTGCTCCTGGTTCCAATGACGTTATCTTAGATATGTGTGCTTCCCCGGGAAACAAAACGACGCATATTGCAGCCCTTCTCCAAAATCAAGTAAGCCAATCATTTACTTTAACATCAACTGACATTTTTCTAGGGCAAATTAATCGCAATCGATAAAACTCCCAGCAAAGTTAGACAGTTGAAGCAGCGTTGTGAACTTTTCGGTGCTAACGTTGAAGTTTTACAAGCCGATTCTACCAAATTGATTAAAGAAAATCGATTCAGCAGTGAATTTTTTGATAAAATTTTATTAGACGCCCCTTGCAGCGCCTTGGGAAAAAGACCACAACTAATTAATACAACGTCGCGGAAAATTCTGCGATCCTATGTTCCTTTACAACGAAAATTATTTGAAACCGTAGGTTGGCAATACTAACTTTAATTTTTTTAAGGATTTTTCAATTACAGGCCGTCCAACTTTTGAAAACGAATGGAATCCTAGTCTACAGCACTTGTACCATTACTTTAGCCGAAAACGAAGGAATTGTAGCTTGGGCTTTAAGAAATTTCAACCTCGAATTGATGGAAGCAACACCGATTCTAGCTGGTCCCGGTTGGGAAGGGACACAATTAACTAACGAACAACTGAAAAAAGTCCAGCGTTTTGGTCCCCAGCAATCCATAGACTCTGTAGGTTTTTTTATAGCAAAATTTGTGAAAGTAAAATAAATGTTTTAATCAGTATAGAATTTTTCATTATTTGAACCATGCCCTGTAACGGGTACATCAATAAAATACTGAGGAATATTCGTAATAATCCTCAGAGTCGCCATATATGTTTTGCAATGTCTTGGAGTAAAATACACCGCAATGTCGACAAACTGCTTATTAAGTCCGGTATTTGCTTCAAGTAGAGCACAACTGGGTTGTACCTCAAAATCATCATGTTCAGTAGTCTTTACAATTTCAAAACTTGTTAGGGCCCCTATATAACCAAAAATAATATTGGCAACACTTACACAATACCTAACCTGTCATGTTATAAATTGAAATCATACTTTTCTTAGTGCGAAATAGAAAACATTCTCCAAATCGGATGAAAGCAGGTTTTACCTCGATCTGAGGGTAGTGGAGGCGTACTTGAAATGGAATCATCTACAAAATTATGAAATGGACTGTTTAAGTTGGCAAACCTGTCGTTTTGCCCCCTGTTGAAAAACGTTCAAATCTTTTGAAATAACACTCGTATAATTTTCTATTGTGCTTTTATCGTCGGACTTGTAGATAAATTCAGAATAGTCTAGTAAATCCTGGCAAGTGAGATAACAAGTCACAGCAACCTAAAACATATTTTACTTTTTAACTATTATTTGTACATGGATTGCTACTTGTAAACATTCGTGTCTCGCGAGAGTCAAATTTTTTTTATCTGTGATTCCCCCAGGAATGGTTCGCGCTTCAATTATTTTGAACGGCTTTTCAATCTCAATGGAAAAAACAATCGAACTCATATCAACATTTCTCAGAATAAGGTAAACCGTCGGAATCTTCTGATGTTTGATGAGTAAATCATTAACGAAAATATCAATAATGGTTTCGTCACTTGATATGTCAACTTGCATAATCGGCAATTCCATCGTCACCAAGACTTCCACTTTAGTTGGAGTATAATCCACTCCAGACAATCTTTTATAATAGTTCTCTTTAAATCTATTTAAATTGATTTAGTGTTGTTAAAACATAAAAATAATCGTACTTATCCGTATTCCTTAGTCCAATAAATCCTACTAAAGTGTATTTAAGCTTCGTTGTCTCATAAATCGGATTAAAACCAGAGGCACTGATTGTGACACTTACAGTAGCTGTTTCTTGGGCATCCAAAACTAAATTCCATGGCTTCATCGTAATACATTTATTACAAGCTTCGCACCCGTAATAATCATGAGACATTACAAACTGCATATCATCTTCGTTGAAGTTTAGAAGAAAATTCACAGGGGCTGATGGTGGTGGCTTGTGCTCTTTATTATAGTAAGTGTGCCAACTGATTTGAATTGGGACAGCACTTATGTTGGTGACAGTGAAACAACTTGTGGTACTTTCAGTCGCATAAGCGATATTTTCAAAACTTAAATTTAAATTTTATAAGGTGCATGGTAGTATAGATGGGAAAAATACCGAAGAGTGGGACATGGCAAAGTTGTATTGCGGGCAAAAGGATATACGACTGGTAATCCAACAACTTCGACCATTAAATTAAAACAAAACGGGGTTAGGTCGTTAATTTCCACAATGATTTCTTCGAGGTACTTCCCCCAAGTGTTTGCGTAGATCCAGAGATCAATTTCGATGACTTCGTAAGGGATTATATCACCGGAGAAGTAAATTGGCTCGATTACGATACCATAACCGTCTAAACAAGCTTTCTCCCAAAAAAATTCTAAAAAAAATACGTAGCTGATACAGAGAAAAGGGTATAGTAAACAAACCCGGAGTCCTGGTTTTGGCTTTAACGAGTATGTGGTTCAGGCATTCGGCAGCGGGGCCGTAATTTGAAGCCTCAACAGTGAAATGTCCCTTAACTGGAGTTAGATTTTCGAAGTAGAAAGTTAGTTTTGTAGCTTTCCTGATTTCGATTTGTTTCGTCTTGATTGTAGGGTAAGTGGCGGCAACTGAATCTGTGCCAATCAAAGACAAAAGACTGTTGCGTAAATCATCACCCCCTTCGCTATCCGATACACATTCCCCTTTATCAGTTGTAAAAAAMCCATCTTCACCACGACTCTACAACCAGGAGCTAATATCCAGTTTAACAAAAGAAAAACATACAGCTGTGTTGTGGTCCCATACTGGCATTTCACTCTTAGGGGGCCAAATATACCTGTTGTATCCATTTTCCTCATCTGGGAGATAAAAATGCAAGTTAATGGTGGCCACCGAACATAGAATTCTCAAAGCAATGAGTCGTTCAGGGTCTCCAATGAAACAAGGAACATAAATGTTGTCAAAAATGCCACCGTTGAGTGCAGTTAACTCGACTTTGACGTCGACCGTGGCCCCTGGCTGGACGACTCCCGATTGGGGGTGGAATCTGAGACGCAACTTGTCGGCTCCGTCCCCTGTGGGTTTAAGGAAGTAGAAGCAACCCACCACCAAGCCGGAGTTGTGGACGTAGATTGTATACAAGGTGGGGATTTCGACATAAATAAATTCCCGAGGGCATAGCACGTGTAGCTGGTTGTCTGTGCGAATAGAAATATTGATTTCGGCGACTTGGTAAGCTATTATACAAACAGACTCTAGGGTGAAATTTTGGCAAGTGCAAGAAGGACAAGAAAAGAGGATTAAAATAGAAACCCAACGTGTGGCCTCCTGGAAAATGACAATGTGTAGCAAAAATAAGAAGAAATAAATTTGTACTTTGGCTTCTATCGTGTAGTTCAAATTCTTTTTATGTTTTCCTTTTAAAGTACCACTGTACTGGTCCAAACCATAGGCTTCTGAAGAAACGCAAAGGTACGACTTGTCAGTACAATGAATTTCCATGATTTTCCAGTCGATGTCATCATCAGTCAAATTTTCAACATTTATACTTCTAGAAACAAACACTCCTTTTGGAATTATGCCAAAATTGAGAACAGATTTTGATAGTCGGAGATACAGTGATGGGGACACTCCTTGGCTCGGAAAATCTAAACTGGATTAATCTTTCGAATTTTAGTGGTTGGCAACACTGTTTGTTTTTACCTGACATTCACAGTTGCAAGTTTAACGGGTTCCGGCAATTTAACTATACAGTTTATTTCTAGTTCAAAAATATGGACGTCTCCCAACTAGAAGTTGTGTTAAATACTGACTAATAAATGAAAAATTAACATTTACTTGTGAGTGGGTGAATAATTTGGCACCATTTTCTTGTTCATCTATACAAGAAGAATCACATTTATGATTAAACTGTAAATCGTTTATTGATGTAAAAGCGTCATAATTTTCTAAACTTGCATTCGGGATATTTTTTAAGTATAAACTGTGTAAAACATGATATAATTTGAAGCCTCATGAAATCATTTACCTTAAAAAAATGTGATAAAAACCTTCTGCTTCCGTGTCTGGCGTTAATTGAACGACCACGTCGGTTGTGCTAAAAGTTGGAAGAAATTGAGTGCCATATAAAATTTTTATCCAGTCAGGGTTCATTTTTTTCTTATTGTATACTTCAGTTGAGGTTTTTAACAGCCAATAATAATTAAAATATATAGGACTAAAAATAATTGTTTTGAATTTTTTTTTTGAAGTAAGGTTGCCAAACCTGTTATTCAAAATCGAAAAAATTACACTTGAAGTTTGTTTTGGCGCTAGAGTTATTGTAATTGATCGGTTATTATACGAAAAGGTGTTTTGCAATAAGTACATCTACAAAATAATTGTACACAAATGTATTCAAATATTTAGTTTGGTACGCCTAGCAAGTGTTGCCACTCGTTTAAAAAAAACGTACCAAACGCAATTTTTAAAAATTACGTTAACTTTAAGAAACTTATCCGAGTATAGGATACAATCTCCTAAAATTTCAATTTCCAAATGAGCGTTGTTGTCACAAATAATAACAAACTTTTCGGTAAAAACTCCAACTTTGTCTGGCACAAATGCGACAGCAATTTGTTCAATGTCGTCACTGTCGATATCAAACAAAGCTGGAAAGATAGTAAAACAGCCTTGTGAGATTTCGCAAGCACGAGTCCCTTTTTCCTACAAATTGTTTTTACAGATTTGTTTGTCCTCACATGAGTACCAACACTGAGTTCACTAAAAACCCATTCGTTTTCGGTCGTGATAAGAAAGCGCCCTCTGTTGCCCTGATTTTTCATAATCAGCGTAATCAACGAGTAATTCCCCAAAAGACAGGTTCCACAGTCGATAGTAAAATTTAAAGCAGTGCGTCTTCGCTCGGAAAAATATTTGCTTCCAGGTCCCGGTTTCCTCACAGCGTACCAAGGTAAGAAAGGATTATAAATGTAACAAATGAGTTTAGGGGAATCCCGGGCACTTGACACAACCACATTGAGGTCTGCTCCTTTGATTGTCCGGAATTTAATAAATTCGGTGTAGTTTTGGAAACTTTCAGGCCTAAATTCGACCAAGAATTCAGCTGACATTCCTGGAGCTACTCGTTGCGACTCTGTTAATATTTTCAGACGATACGGGCTGTCTTTTGGTAACAAATAATAATTAAAGTTTTGCGGTGATCGTGTTGTATTTATAAGTTTAAATTTTTGCTACAAAATTTGCAACAGTTTTGACAGTGAGGCGGGAAATTTAAACTTACTCTATAGACTTGACCGAGTTCGTAATTCCAGAAAATAATTTGGTGGGGCTCAGCCTTGAAAGGAGGAGTTACTTCAGGTTCGCTCAGGTCACATTTCCATTGCTTCTTTTTCACAGTTGGTTTTGTTTCAACTGTTTTGTCAGGGATGCAGGGGTCACACGTGTGTAAGCTTGGATTGTACGTGAAATCTAAATATTGCTCAATTTTATTCGGGTAAAGATCTTCTCGTTGAATTAATTCATAGGTTTGGGCAGCATTGTCTGATAATTTTTGGAAAAAGTCGAATCTCTTGAGACGCAAATTTTCAATAAGTGGTAAATTTTGCTCTTTTTGGATCATTGCAAGAGCATGATTACGCATCAGCTCCTCCTCTACATCCAAAATGTCACTCATGCGAGGCTCAAGGGCCTCAAAGACCTTAAGGAGGATTTATGACAGTTCTCGAACTTACTCACCTTGACTGTATCTAAACCTCTATTTTTTTGGTCCGTAAACTCGCCATCGACTATGTATTTTTGGTAATTTTCAGCAACATTTCGTGGGTATTTGTTAGCACAAAGACTGTTTTGTAAAATTTCATGAATAAGCGGGAGGATTTCGTGATCTTCATTTTGAGGGATTAAAGGTAAACAGTTCATATTGACGTATGGCAAAACTGACAGCTATTTACTAAAATCCTATATTTTCACTGTTATATACGTGAAAAAATCATAACCGAAATATTTACATATTTCAAGTATTTTACACTCGAAACGAAATGAACTTTTGAAATAATACAATAAATGCTTCAAAACCAAACTCATTGAACATGAAGAATAAAGACTTAAAACAGCAAAGATGCCTTGAAATAAACGACAAAACTAAAATCTATTTGTCCAACTCTAAGCACGCGTATTCTTCTGGTGTGACTTGCGTCATCATCACATTACCATCGGGTAACTTCACTAGCACTTTGTGCGTTCCACCTGGAACAAAACAGACAATTTCAAGCAACAATGATACGTCTGTTACGAACCTGGACTTGGAGGTTCGGCCCTCATAAACTGCACCACGAGGGGCTCCTCCGGGTCATGCTCCATCAACATTTGTGTCGTAGCCTCCATCTGCTGCTCCGCTGCTTCTTGGACGGCCTCCCCTGTCACCAACAGACACTGCTGTTGCCCCTCGCTATCATGCGTCACAAGAATGGTTTGCCCCTCCTCGTTTTGACCCGCCACTTGGTAAACCGTTCCATCATCCCCTGTGATATACATCGGACGATCGGCCGCAGCAAATGTCATAGTCGATCCATCTGGATCCACTGTTGGATCCTGTTGCGATTCTGCAGGTTCCTCGTCCAAAGACGGCATACTGATCACCTGTTTGGGAGCACTTGCTATAACCTTCGGCGGACTTTTCTTCACCACTGGTTGGGAGGCGGGGCCCGGTTTCGTCCTGTAGATAGTCGTGTTGCCAATTTTTTTCGCAACGTTGTTGGTTTTTGGAGAATAGACGTGTTTCGCTGGATTCATGGGGGCGATGTTGAATTTAGGTTTGGGAAGAGGAGTTTTGGGGCGCATGGGTGCGGGTCGAGAAGTCTGCACTGGGCTCATGGTTGTACGCGGTTTAGCTACGGATTGGTTGATGATTCGAGGTTGGGTTTTCGGTCTGGGAGATTGTAGTGTCTTTTGGAGAATATTCGTGTTTGCTATAGCCGGAATGAGGATTGATTGGCCGGTTTTAGCTTCCGTTACAACGGAATAGACCGTGTTGGTGGTCGTCGTTGGGGTAGTTTCAAGAGGAGTGGTGTTTGTTTCAGGAGTATTTTCAGAAGTGATGATTGGTTCAATATCTGATTTGAGATCTTCTTCAGTTATATCAGCGGCGGCTAATTTGACAATGTTGTCGATAGTTTGGGAAGGACTTTCTCCATTTTCTTCCTTTACCTCAGGTTTGGGTTCTAGCTCTGGGTAATCAACTCCTGCCACTTTCCCAGTTGTGGGGTCTAAAGTAAACTCTCTGGGGGGACTCTCGGGCTCAGGCAAGGGTAAATCGGTGGGAAATTCAAGTTCCGGGAGACCATCGTCACTATCCTCTTCAGGTCGGGAAGTTTTCGATTCTTCTTTCTTTTCCACGGGTTTAGCTTTCGGTGTTTCGACTTTTTTAACAATTTTTTCAGGCTCTTTTCGCACCACAGGTGTTTTAGTGATCACGTGTTGTATAATTCTAGGTTTTGGAGTGACTAAAGGAGACTGTTGCTGTTCTGGTCCTTTTACTTGCACTACCCGTTTGCTGCCATCCTCCTTTTTGATAATCCTGATTTGGGTTTGTCCAATCTTAGGACTCACTTTAACAATCGCTTGTCCTCCACTTGTCGCAATTTTCGACGCGGTTGGATCCAGTTTAATAATTCCAGAAGATTTTGACATGATGTAAACACCGGAACTAAGTGATGGTAATTGTTTCTGACTAATTCGGACGACTCCTTTGGCGTCAGGAATTAAGACATTATCGGGGAGCTTTTTGCCGACTCCATTATTGTAAGTGTGAATAATTTTGGCAACTTTACGAGCTGGAGTTCTAGGTTCATCTTCTTCTGTGTCTTCAGACTCATTATCAATTCTGATTTTTTTCTCAAAAGAGTCGTCGCTGTCGGCATCATCATCATAGGGTCGTTTTACGCCGCCTTCATCATCGGATATATTTCCGCACCAGGCTTTAACTTGGTTTAGAGCTTTCTGTTTGCTCGTACGCTGCGGCCGGCTGAAAAAAAATGTAAAAAACCGTTTTGTCTTAATGGTAACTTTACTAACCCTCCAGGTGTTGTGATGATTTCTTCAACAGGAGGAGGAGGAGGTTTCTTTTGTATAATTTTTACTGCTGATGGAGATTGTGGATTTAAGCGTGGTCTCCCTCTACCCCTACCAGTCCCTGGGGGTTTATCCTTTTCTTTCTCAGCTTTTAATTTAGCTTCATATTCCTGAACCAAAACTTTGCAGTTTTCTAGATGCGCCAAAGGCTCCCACGTTAACCTATTAATGTAATATATTAAAAAAAAATTTAAAAAAAAGATGTAACAAACTCTGAATAATTTTCCCATTTGACTTCATACTCCCAATATCTTTTCCTGGGATTAAATCTTTTTCCTACAATTTTTTCCACATTGTATTCTTCTTTGTCTTTTTCTGGAAGCGTCCTAATACCTGTTTTTTGATTCTGAAATAATCAATTTCGTAATTTTCTTACAGTAATGTGTATAGACACGTGTCCTCACCTCATTCTCAACTCCTGAAACACAAAAATATTACGAATTGTGCTTTAAATTAAGGTCAACTCACCATCATCTAGAGCAAGGGGGTCTTTTTCAACTGTGGTCTCTCTAAGTGGCTTACCATTGACGACTCTCGTAACAGAAAGCAACGATTTTCCAGCTGAAATCCACATATCTTTCTCCGGTTGTTCAAGTTTTGTCCATTTTTGGTAAATTTCCCACGAAGTGGGCACCTGCTCCTCTTGGCTTTTGATCGTTTTTATCTGTTTGTTTTTCCATAATGTGAAGCCCCAAATTTGGGGTTTCTCCTCGTTCTCGCATTTCAACACCGACACATTTGTGCACTTTCCTGCTTTATGATCTTGAAATTCTTCAATGAAGTGAAACACCTCATGACAGCCCCCACATACCAAAACATCAGTTTTTGACAGGTCTTTTTGTGAGTCTGCAAGACGAAAATTACCAACTTGACATAAAAAAAAAGATACTCACCTGTGATTAATTCCTCGTCTTTGGTAATGTCCAGAGGGTCGGTTGCGTTGTCTTCCATTGTGTATCTGCAAAATCATAACCTTAATTAAACTTTTTGTATTTAGCGCCATCGAAAAAAAATATTTTGATTGAATTTTATGACACCGCTTCGTTGGGAAAATGGCTGTTTATCCTTGACTGCTCTAAGGTTGCACATTTGACGCGAAATTAGAAATATTTTTGAAAAATTATTTGCTCATATGAATGGTGCTCCCTAAAGCACCGATTACGAATTTTCAACACTTCAAATTATTTCTCTTACCTTAAAAATTCTTTTTCATTTATGTTTGACGACTGCAAGCGTTCTAAACATAGCGATGGTGCTGCACTCTATAAGATTGTCCTGGCGTTAGTGGCTTGGCGGGAATTATTATTGCACACAAAAGAGCTTCTGAGTGCAAAAGGCAGTATTTTTATTTTAAAAAATAACAATTAGTTCAAATTAACACAGCTTTTTTTCACCAGTTGTATTTTATATCTCAATTTGTGTTTGACTGTATTAGTGACGTTTGTATTTATTTTTTAAGGTTGGTATTGCTAATTTTGGAGCTTTTCTTCTGTGCTTATTTAACTTTAATAAAAAATAAACAATTTTCTCTGCGTCTCATGTTTTTGTTATATTATTAAAGCTTGATGCATGACGAAATTTCAGTTCTATTTTTTTAATATAATAGTGTATATTTTTTGTGTGCAGCATCCAGTTGGCAACATTGAGTTGCAATAATAATTATTCAAAATAATCAAAAAATAAATATGTATACAAATTGATACTTATTCAAAGCTTTAATTTTTTTAATGTCGTTTTGTGCATTTCTTACACAGCTGAAGTTTAAATTTTTTTAATTACGAAAAATTTTGTAAACTCAACCAAAAAAATATCATATAAGTTTTTTTTAGACTTACCACATAGTTTCAAATAAAATACAACAAATTTTTATGTATTGTTATTTTTTATTTAACTGATTTTTGTGTTTATGGTATGCAACCAGTTAAACATGTTTTTATATTTTGAATACAGTCATTCATTTCTTTTCAATATTGTATCGTTTTTATTATCGATTATTCTCGACATGACAATTACTTTTCAAAAACTTTTGAATTTAATGAAAAGTGTCAATCAAGACAAACACGGAGTCAAGATGAATAAAATGGTTTTGATGAATTTTCTACGCCAGGTTATTTTTCTTTTGTTTATACTAAAAACTGTAGGTTTTTCGATTTGTAAAAATAACAGAATATAACTCCTAATTGTAGGTTAATGGTATAATCATGATATTTTCTGCAGAAAACTGCTCCTCGTTATTTCGAAATAATGAAATCCTTCCATTGGATAACAGAAAGCCTCATCATGCTCTTTTTATAACAATAGATCTCGTCACTGTAATTTTTAATGGATTTGGGATTCTTAATGTAATAGCAGGCTTAACCGGATTTGTGGGCGCAATTTACTTGCATAAATTCCCTATGATTAATTACTGTGTAAGCAATTAAAATTGAAAATCGTCATTAACTATTGATCTTAAGKCTGGAATGTGGTTTATTCTCTTGGCTGCGGCTGATTTTGGTTCAGTGGCTGCTTCACAAGTCTTGATCAATTCTTTAAATGGAATCGTCATTAGGGAGATAGTTGAGCTATTTGAATCTAGTAGAGAGGTTGTACTAGAAACTTATACTAGCATCTCTAAAAATCAAGAGATGTACAAGGCTTCTATGAAAGATGGTTGGGGCAAGAATGCTGTGGGAGGCCCTCTCAATCACTCGCTAATCGATTACATACAGATGAACGTAAATAAGCCCTACTTGGTTACACTTAACAGTGTTTTTTAGCAAAATTGTTGTGGTGTGTGGGGGCGCCAATCTTGGTTAATTATGGTTCCAACAAGTTGTTGTTCAGATCGGTACGACGATATAACTTGTAACTTTGCAACAGCTCATAGTATGAATTGTATGCAACCCTACAACAATTTTATCACATCTTTGTTCACTATCGAGATACAATTTTTTTTCTTTGGGGTGTTTTCAGTGAGGAAATGAAACACGTAGTTGCTTCAAGTTAGAAAATAACCAATTTTAGGTGGTCACGGTATTTTGTTCTCTGTATTTAAGCCGTCTCAAAATCAGGTATCCTGATGAAAAATACGACTCTGATGACTCTTTATCTTCTGATAGTGATGATTTGTTCTAGAATGTGAATATATTTATGACTTATTAAAAAAAATGCAAATGTTTAGAAACTTTATTGAAATTGTATTTTAGTTAAGATCTTGTCTCGCTTTTCTTCTCTGCTTTACCGCCTTTCGTACAACACACAACGCAAGTGCAGCTAGAGTATACTAAAAGACATTGTTTTTGCATTGTTGCAAGAAAAATAAATCATCTACCGCCACTACAGCTATACCAGCATTCAAAATACCACAGACCGATTTGAATGTTTTATATTTGTTGTCAAGACTTTTACTGCAACTCCTTTTAAATGCCGTGTGGTTGTTACATGGTGAGTGTTCACAGCAACTGTTGGGAATTTTCAAAGTCCAACTTTGGGGTCCATCCAAGCCGCAACATTTCAACTGAAACATATTTTGTTATCAAAAACATAAGGCATGTTTATAAAATTACTTCATTTTGGATTATATCCACATGTTGTTTGTGTTTGTATTTCTGGTCATAGGAATCGAATATTTTAGCGAAGGCTAATTTGGTTTTCTTGTCGCTTAAGTCGTAAGCCATAACAAAATTTATTATTGCTAACAATGTGTGGATAATTGCAATTAGTGATGCATTAAATGTGAGCTAAGCAAAAAATTAATACAAAATGCGATTCGTTCAATTTATTACCGTCTTGAGTTTCCATATTTTTTTCTTGATGATCCCACAGAAATTAATATTTATGATAATAAAGAGTAAAGAGCCGTCGACTAAACCAAAAATGCAATAACTCCTGACACGGCCATCAATTTCGCGGTATTTAATTAGAATAGCTAATGAAAAAACAAAAGTGATGAAAGCTAACAACTGAAAGAAAATTTGATTATTGTCTTATTGATTAAAAACCTACAAAATATATAATGTTGAAGAAGAGCAGAAGCTTTTTTAAAACGTCGCATTTTGACATTTTAACTAAATTGCCTACTTGGGAAATAAGAACGGAGAATTTTTGAAAGTACTGTAATTTTATATGTGCATTATGTGGGTTGTTCTCGTAGTATCCAAACGATGTATCATATAAAAGACGAGAGCGGCTTCAAAAAACTAAAAATAAATATTTGGTGTTTTTGCAAGTGTGTAATTGTCAATTTACTGTTAGCAAGAAAGCAGTAAATGAAATGGAAGCTACTGGTGTTAGCATCTCAGAATCTTGCAAGTTGGTGAAGACAGTTGTTTGATTGATAGGACATAAAACCTTGAATGCTTGTTCACGTTGACATTTAGAGCCCTTTGTCAAATTAGGGCAGCAACTTATGGGTAAAATATCATCCTGGGCAAAATCGTATTCTTTATTCCCGCAACATTGGTCCTACGGCATTTTCCAATTATTTTTGTCGATGTGACATAACTGAAAATAGATTAACTTTTTTTTGGATTATGTCGATGGCCCTTCTTGCTTTAGCACTTGTTTCAACCGATTCGTATAAATTTATTATTGGCATGTCTTGATCATTTCGTATGCAAATAATGATTGAGAAATAAATCAGCCATATGCACATCAGTATCAAAGCCATCCCATACTAAAAAGCAAGAGAGAGTTTTGGAATTGAAAAAAAAAAATCACCGTTACGAAAGATAAACAGTAACGATTGAGTCGAGCAAATCCAAACATGCCAAAAGCACAAATAATGCTTGATTGCATCAGGATTACCCAAAATATTAACTTAAAAGCATCGAAAATTCGGCTCAAATTTGATATAGTGTTTTTGTCGGACATCAGGACACTATGGATTGTGTCATCTGTTAGCAGAATGAGTAGCATCATTGCTGTGTACGCCAGCTACAAGATCTGATTACAAATTGTGGGTTTTTCTTAAAATACTGACCATTTTTGATATTATTATGAAAAGAGCAATTGACCGAAGAATTTCCGTACAAGGATCCATGCTGCCGCTTTTAATATTCCGCCGATCAAAAGGATCAAACTGTGTAGCTCGTCTTTGCATTCTGATCAATTTTAACTTCCCGAAGATTTAGTTAAAAGGGGACGTTTGAGCTGTTTTTCGTCAAAAATATAAATGTCAAAGATTTTAACAGAGCACTATGATCATAGATGAATAATTTATATAGGGTATATAGATGGCGTACTCATGTACAACCTTTTGAACTCGTATTCAGCAGCGCCTCTGTAGTTTGGACGCTGAACTATAGAGCAAAATGTGCCTTTTTTTAAATGGTAATAATAATGTTAATTGAGTATTTAGTAGAGGGAAATAAGTGCTACAGGCATCTTATTAGAGATTAAACAAAGAAAATAAAAGATTTTTTTAAAGTAATTTATTGAAGATATTGAATCAAATTAGTTAACAAGGTGGTTTCATACTTATAGGGATTATATTAGAACAATTATGTTCAAAGAGGAAGCATAAACAGTCTGGGTTGTCGAGTTCTTGTCACAAGGGTGCCGGCCGAAACAAATCTTCACATTTTTTCCATCAATGTCCACATTTTCATCACCAAAATTCACAAATTGTTAGTAAAACTTCCTWTACTTGTACACACAGCCCACAATAACTGAATAAAAATCTAAAAATCACAACTACACGTAAGCACTTTGAATTTCTATGAATGATGTCACCGTCAAAATTTAATTTTTTTCTATCAGAAGTGTCACAGCCAACCGCTAAAATTTTAAAATTTTGATACGAGCGCCTCTGGTGTTTGGACGCTAAATTAAATAGATAGACTGAATTCACCAATCTAAGAAACCATAGCATGACTATGATCAATTGATTACTTTTTTATGTGCAGCGTTCTCAAAAAAGTTAAAAACGTGAAGCGAAGCAAAAATTTCTGTTCTGTTTTTAATTTAAATTATGGTTTTCAACAAAATTTTTGCTATATCTTCATTTCTTACTATGAACTATTTAATATTCTATCTGCCTATAATTTTTTTGTTTGTTTTGTCATCATCTTCATTTAAATAAAGCAATTAAGAAACTAATGATTATGCTACCTTTGCACAGTCAAAATACTGCGGCCATTAAAACCATTGTTTTTAAATTACAGTCACGTTACTGAGACTATCATTTAATAAGAGCAGTGGCTTGACCTCTGTTTTTTTTTAACTGAACACAGGGCTATGTTCATAGCTAGTGCCATTGGCATTGTTTATTGCGGTAAAAAAGATTTGATTATTATTTAGGTAATCTGTGGTATAAGTAAGTGTCATTGCTTGGTTATACATACTTACCGACACTGATATCGTAATAGCTAAGTTACATGGATATCTATTCACTTGGTCTGACGCCATAAATACTCACTTACCATACTCAAAATGGAACCAGGAATCATTATTTACCAGGCAGCATGAAATAAATTACTACTTAAAATTGCTTTTTAGAAGCAAAAGTATTGATGGTTATGTAAACTCTCTTTTATAAATAAAACACTTTTATACTTTTATTTATATTAATTTAGAACAGGTCGGTTACACCAGACTCTTCATCCGATGAAGAATAATCGGCGTAATTACCTTCAGGATATTTTTTTCTCATATATGATAAATATAACGACACTACGCCCGCAACGGCCTAAAATTAACATTATGATATTAATTAATTAAGAAAAATGTTGTCTATAAGTACACAACAAAGATTATTAAACGACTCAAGAGCAATATTTAAATTTATAAAACTATTGCAGTCATTATAAAATGAGTAATCTTGATAATCCAAAAAAATTCTAATCAAAGTTGTTTCCAATTTTGAAATTAGATTGGCAACATTGAATAAAGAAAACAGAACAGAAAATATTTTATGAAAATTGGCAAGACTCAATAAGGTAAAGCAAATACGGCCCACTTAATTTTTACTATTTTTTATATATTTTGTGAAATATGAAAAGGTTTGGATTTATTATCGAAATTGTAATTTGAACTTTTGTTTAACAATGTGTACCTCAAAAATGCCTGTTTTGTTAACTTTTATACATGTTTTTAACATAAATATAAAATATTACAAAGGGTCCACCATCGACATTAGATAAGGCCCATATTTAAAATTTGAGATAGGATTTTTCATTAATCGTATAAACAGTAAGTTAAGGAAAAAAATCTTTAATAAACAAACAAAAAACAACATAATCAATACAAAAAAGTAAAGAAACTTCAAAACATATTGATATGTAACTATAAATATTTAATTTTAACATCCAACACAATGACGCATCAGTTAACATATTTCACCATTTACAGTCAATTAAAAGACATATCTAGGAGTAACTTGTTTGATTGATGATAGATGGCTGGAGGTCCAACGTAAGCTAGATGGTTTTAATTTTCTTCACAATTTAGACGAAAAATTAACACCGGGCCTTATTTGCTTTAGGTATCTTATTACTTTTTTGCATAGTGATTCTGAAAGTTGAATTTTCATCACGATTAATCGTACAGAAAGTTATACGTTTTTAAACGATTTCTATATAGTTATTTCTATAGTTTCTATAGAGATTGCAATACATTACGATTTGATTTATCAAGTTGATATCTTTTTGGTCTTTGGGGTTTTGCAAAGTCGTAAAAAAAGTATGACTTTCAAAACTAGTTGTACAAATAACTATTCTGTCTTAATATTGCTCAATGTTGTTTAAAATCAAAAGTCTGAATATGTTATAAAAAATCGTACAGAAATTATGGCAAAAACGCAAGACTCGTTCCGTAATCCCGCCGTGCATTGTCTGAAGTTATCATATTCATTTTCACAGGTTTTACTGTAAGCAACTTGAAGGACGCACTTTTCATCAGAATACTCGTCCGGACAACAACTTCGTGGAATGGGTATCTCCCAAAAAGGTCTTCCGATGAATCCACAACATTCCTGCTGTTTTACATAATTGTTTTGTTAAAAATTTGACAAAGTGGATTCAATTTACAGTAATTTGCGTAAAGTCGACAAATTCATGACTGGCTTTCGTTCCAATGGCACGACTGTGCCAGCCTTCTTCATAAGGCATATCCCACAAGGCATTGTAACCAACTATATCATCCGGGTCGATGGTATAGTTTATAAAACCGTTGGTACTCACAAAAAGCTTTTCCACATCTTTCAAAATCAGGACATCGAAAGAATTGATCAAATAATCGAAGACTCTTGCCGAAGTGGCTTCTATCGGAGCCATATGTAAGAAACCCAATCCACTCTTGCAACAATAGTTAACTTTTGTTTCAAAAAATTGGGGGAGACTTACCGCGAAAATGATTAGTGGTCGCGAATTTAAGCAAATAGCCCCCACGAGCCCAGACGCGCTCAAAAGCATCAAGAGGAAACCGATACTGTTGGTTAAGCTGTAAAGAAAGTCTACGGTGAAATCTATTTTGAGAATTGGAGCTTTGGAGTTTAGAGGAAGAAGACTTTGTTTGTCAAACATGTCCCTGCAATTTTCCGACTGGAATATCATGGCAATGCCATTGATCTGAAAATTTTACATTATAAAAAGGCGATTTGCTAGTCGACACTCACAAATTTCAAAATGATGAGCAAGAAGAGCAAGTGGCGGAGAAAACTAACAAACGCGGCTTTGTTCATTTTAAATTTAATGACGTTTTTCCAGTGACATTTACAATTATCAAATATTCATATTTAGTAATTTTTGCGGAATATCAAGTGAATATTAACGATTTTTGTAATGGAAGGTGTGTGATGTTAAGACTTGAGACTTTTGATTCAATAAGTGTAATTCGAATTCAATAAACACAAAATATAAAAATTTAAAGACTCTTGAAAACTAGGAAGAACATAAATATAAATTAATATATTTTACAAATGGTATTCGATATTTTCATCTGTTTGCTTTCGCTTCGACTTGGAGAATTCGTAGACTAGGTTGAGGACAAGCCCTATTTGCACCAACTGTAAGAAAAGTATAAGACTGTTTTCCAATACTTGTTGAAGCTTACCGATGCTGCAGTAAGAGGTATAAAAAGTAGCATTACATAACCTGTCAAATAGGCGTCTTTTATTGCTTTGCATACAGTTAAGCGAGTAATATTGCAGACGTTTTTGTAAGCATTGTGGTGAAAACACGCCGTTGTGTTGACTGGACAGCAACTCTCCGGTAAATTATAATAATTTTTATATCGAAAATCAGGAGAACCGCAGCAGTTGTACTGTAACAGAAGCCGTCAGAAAAAGAAACACTTTGAAAAATAACCGACAGTAGTCTGTATTATGTGCACGGCTCTTTTCAATTGCCTGTTCGTTTCATAATTGAGAAAAAGTTGTTTTTTTTTAATATCAGTGTCATCTCTTACGAGACAGGCAACTACTCCTATGTATGCGAAGAAAATGATGGAGTAAATCAAAACTATGCCATACTGAAAAATGTTCTCTGTTTTTTAAAAATACAACTTTTAAAACATACGAAAAACAAGACATAACGACTAGAACACCCGTAGCCGTAAACAGCCAACAGTGACACAAGAAGTGAACATGTTATAATCATAATTACAAGAATAATTATCGTATTTTCAATATTTTTCAAGTATGGGATATCTTTTTTCTCAATTAAAAGTATGTTGTAAAATGGCTGCCTAGTACTTGTAACTAGCATTAAAATTGCAAGCAGAGTTAGCTGAAACTTCTAATTTTAATCACATTTATTAGAGAGGTAGTTACCAATTTTGTTATTGTGAAAAATAAAGCTGTTGAACGTTTGAGCTCAAGGTAAATTGGCTTCTTTCTTCGTTTCTTCCTCGATTTTTTCCTCGAATGTGTGACTTCCATTGCCCCGAGCTTAAGTTTTTTGGTAGATTGTTAACGACATTAATGACAGATATCACACTGACAGAGTTTATTTAAAAAAAAACTATGTTTTATTAAGCCACCACCACCACCCACCACGCATTTTTTTCAAATTTTCGGTATCTCTGAACTGTTAGTTTTTAAAAATGCTTTACTGCATAAAATACTCTATTGTAGCTTTTTCTGTTACCTATTTAATTTTTTCTACTTTCTGTTACTATCTTTTAATCTTTATATGGTTACTCATCCAATTTTTTATCAAAGATACAAAATATTAGTCGTTACACTTGAGTAGATTGTTCCAAGTATGAGCATTTATCTGTTTTGTACGTAGAATGGAATGCTGAATTTTTTACGAAACTAAATAATTCATAACTTCGAAATTTTTATAGATAAATTTTTTTTTACATTTTTTACATGTTCTTGGTATCCTATCTTATATGGCATTTTTCTCTGGGACGCGAGTTCTGGCGCACCCTGTATAAAGTTTATTTCACACCTTGATGCGATTAGGTACTACTTTTTTAAATAACGTTACTTTGAACTGAACTTTATTTTATAATTATTGAAATCACATTAATTATCACCATTCGCGATTGAATGTAAAGACCACAGACTAGAAGGTAAATAAATAAATAGAAGGTAATAAACCTTTATTCTTATTTCAAATTTTTTCAAATTTTTCAAATAATTAAATTGTTATTCAGTTCAGCTATACTTATTTGATTTTTCTACTAAAATAAATAAGCAAATTATTATTATTTATTGATAATTATTAAAAACAGCCATCATAAAAATCAATTTAGAGTTGCTTTTTCAATTCTTTTTGTTTTTCTGCTTCGTTTAACTTGTGGTTCAAATTTAACAATATCCTGGCCAATCTGGAAAAATAGTTAGTACTGCTTCTTCTTTTAATTTTGGCTTTTTGAGATAAAATTTGACAAAATGCGGATAAACTGTTTCAATCTAGAAAAAATATGTTTTATGGTGTTTATAATTTTAATTAATTTTCTTTAGATTTACCGTATAACAACCTGTTTTTATCTCACGAATTATATGTTTTGCTTTAAAAAAAATTTTACACATATGATCCTTTACAGTGAAAATACAGAATTTTTGGAATTATACGATTAGGCAACATTTTCCGTGGTAGGTATCGGAAATAAAGATAATTTTTCATTATTTTTAGCATAGCCACTTTTAAACTTGGGCAAACAACATTTTTTCCTATTTCAAAATGTATAAACAGGTATTAGAACAATATAAAATTGCTGAAGTAACCACTTCAGGTGCACTTTATTAGGCGGACTTTCGGAAACGAATGGCCCGCATATGTCATCTTTGTCTAAAAATCGCATGACCAGTTCGGCCACACTTTGCATGTGCTCGCTGCATCACCTAAATATCTTACACCATGATCATGACAAAAACAACGATTAAAGTTTTATAAAAAAGTTTATTGATAATTTTCTGAATTAAGATTATGATCTGTTTTTGACGACAGTGGCCAAAATGGCGCATGCAAGCTGTAACAATATTAAAATTACAATCTACTTACTATTGAACAATTACTTCAACTTACTTCAAGTTTTACCAATGCGAGGGCAATGTAACCAATGATTTTAATGTTATAAGTGATTACTTTTTGGAAGTGTGTCGCGCAACCACTTTTGAAAAGTTTACCTTGTTCTTTCTTGCCTTTATAACAACTATCTGGTGGATTTGTCCAATAACTGTGTCCATCAACGCCACAACATTTAAACTACAATGGGTCCAAATAATGTCCGTGGTTAACCATCCGCACATTCGGACGAATATCATTTTGTTCTGTCCGCTATCCGTCCGTACAAATTAATGTACAAATAATGTCGTCGGAACATTATTGCGGAAGGCAAGTATGCACATCGAAGTTTAGTTTCTGAATTAAGTTAATGTTTAATGTTTTAAATGCTTATGGACTCCGAGAAAGAATAAATTGCTAAACAATTTGCGGAGGGGCCTTTACTAATATCAGTCATTTCTTTCAAGTCTTCCTTTACCAATTGGATCACAAACAAAAGTCCATAAAGTTTAGTGACGTATGTACCTACCAATAGAAATTTAAATATTTGATATGAAAATGTTAGCAAGGGCCTCTGTGCAAAAATAGTTAGCTAGAGGCACT
Organism: Tribolium madens; assembly: GCF_015345945.1. Lineage (NCBI taxonomy): Eukaryota > Metazoa > Arthropoda > Insecta > Coleoptera > Tenebrionidae > Tribolium > Tribolium madens. The sequence goes on from NW_025400983.1 coordinate 7,506,025, forward strand.
TTTAATGCTTTTTCAAGTGGTATTGTAACATTTATTCACTTTTGGAATTAGTAGGTACCGATTGAAAATAGAAACTTAAATTCAACAAAACTTGAAAAATACATTTAATTATACCTACCTAATGCATAATGCCTAATACATGCGCAAACACGTTGAAACGTTGAATGAGTACACTAGTGTACTTGTTGGTGTATACAAGGTGATTCACGAGGAATAATGAGCCTGACCAAATTCTCGATGCAACCACCATTACTTTTCGCAAGTTATTTTGCGACAACTGTAATGTTGGTTGCATCGAGAATTTGGTCAGGCTCGTTATTCCTCGTGAATCACCCTGTATACTTATTCAACAGTTGAAGGTAACCCCACCACTGTTGTATGAAGTCTTTCTTCTTCTTTTTTAAGTCTTTCTCTAATTTTTATTTTTCGGGGAAACTCCAACTTATTCTAATTTACTAATCTAATAATAGGTTAATAAGAAAACTTACATAAGTAAGACGCATTATTTCACCGAGTGGATTTTTAAACCACGAGTGTAACGAGGTGGAATAAAGCGTCCCATTTACACTCAAAAGAGCTGTTAAAGCTAATCTGACGTTTCGTATTGAGAAATGCCAAATAGTTGTCAAAAATTCCTTACACGGGAGAAAAACTGTAAATTTTGACAGTGTCGAAGAATAAAATTATTGTATTCGTCCGTACAAATGTGCGGACGGTTAACCACGGTCTTCAATAATAATTGTTGTTGCAATTAAGTTTAAAAATAAACTTACGTCTTGCTGGATTGTATCAATTACTTTTTTTTTCTCTTTTGTTGGATCTTTTACATAATCATCAAATACATTTTTGACAACTTCTCTCACTTTTTTATCAAAAGCTTTGTTGACATTTTTGATTGCTGCGAAGGCCATAACTCCCAAGGCAATTTGCAAAATCAATAAAACAATAATAATGATTATATACTGCGAAAAAACTTTAGTTTCCGAGCAAAAATAATATGTTATTACTTACAGTCTTTAACATGCAGCCATTTTCCCTAATAGCTCCCCAACATCCGAAGAAAGCGATAGCAAAAACTATGAGACCAACAGCGATAGCAAAAGCACTAACAGAAAAGTTGGTGACTGAGTCAAGACCTTTGTTTTCATTCTTTACCATAATAGCACCCATTGCTATAAGAGCGATGCCACTTAGCTATACAGAACGGTGAAAAATTTAGATGAATTGGAAATAAATAGTCGAAGACACTCACCACTACTAAAAAATTGAACAAAAATAACAAATATTTTACCAATCCTGAAATACACCCCATTTTTCTAAACTGAATTTGATCGAGACAAACCGTCGTCTGCGTTGATTGACAGTAATAAAGTCTATGCAATAGGCCAAAATGGCCAAAAGCGTGAACTTTTAAAAATGGTAAATTCCGGTAAACGCGCGCATCATGCTCCAAAGAAAACTGTAATTAGTGAAATTTGAAAATTTGCAGGAAATTAAATGTGACAATTATTGAAATATTTAATCAAATATTGATCTGTCACACATCCAATCTATTTTTCCAGCTTAAGAAGCGCAGTATTAATAGCGTCGTCAGCGTTGATTGACAGTACTGACAATCAACGCAGACGACGATTAATAGTATCATTGTGTTTCAGACATTACATTATAATACCAAATATCCAAATTTGCTGTGTTCCAAACTGTGGACAAGGGGAGAAAGAGGATGTTACTTTACATTAATTTCCAAAAAGTAGAAATCAAAGAACAAATGGATTAAGAGAATATTTGGTACCATCGGCAATATACTCTCAAATTCCGTGATTTGTTGAAAACTCTTTGAAATAAGGAGATATTATAAAAACAAAAAATTGTTACCAAATGCAGTTCCATCCTTGCTGTTGAATTATAAAAGAATTACTTGTTTTCAGATAATCTCTACCATTTCCATTAATTCAGAACGTAAACCATTAGAAACGCCTGCACCGTGTTTCCAATCTCTAACTCATTTGACAAAAATGATTTAATTTCAAGTCCATTTCGATTTGATTTTGATCATCAAAGCGATTTAAAAGTAGGTGATACTCATGATTTTGATGTAAAAAATGTTTCAGATGCAATAAGTTCGGAAGAAAAATTTGTCTTACTAGATAAAATTCAAAATTTGGATAAAAAGTTACAGGAGGCAATTATAAGATTTCAAAAGTTAAATAAGCTGTACGAAAATAAACTAAAAAAAGAAAATATAGGAAAAAAATTGACAATTACAGTAAAGGTCAACATTATTGTGTAGTGAAAAGTGACTCAGATGTAAAAGACTTAGAACCAAGGGCTGTGTTTTTACTTGAGCAAATTTATAATTATTCCCTAAAAAAAAACAAGATGGTTTGAAGTTACAGTACGTTATTGTATTGTCTGGAGGTATGTACATACACTTCTCTTGCTTGAAAATTTTCTCTGGGGCGCGAGTTTTGGCGCACCCTGTATAACCCAAATGTAAACATTTTTTTTTTAATAAATAATTTTTTTTTTTTTAGAAATGAGTTTAATTTAATAAATAAAATAGACATGTATAAGTAAAAATTACAAAACAAAAGTTTCGGCTAATAAGGCGGACTCTGAGAAGGTGCCCCGAATGCTAGCAGCATTTCCACGTTGAATTGCAAGGGAAATCTTCTCAAACAGGTATTGTTCAGCTTTTTTTTCGCCAGAAACAGATATCAGCTTTTTACCAATTATATTGAGGAAATCAAAAGCTTCCTTAGACCAAGGGCCTAAAGTTTCGTTTCAAAAGCTAAACCTTTAAAAATATAATTCGAAGAAATGATAGACTTATATTTGTTATGTTTTCGATGACATGCTATTTCAGCAGCAGAACCTGAGGTTTCACAAGTTTTTGATAAATAACTGTCGGCAAGGGTATCTACAACGGTAACATCCCATACTAAAGCTTGTCTTTTATACCACGGAACAAGTGTCGAACCATCAGGGCGCTTACCATCATCGCGGGACAGGCCCTTCGACTCCAAAGTTGAATTTATATGTATAGATGTTAATGTACGGTGAATTATTGAATTAATTTCCGTGTGTCTTGAAAATCTACCACTGCTTTTCGGACAACTAAGACCATGAATACCGTTTTCTTGGACAGCGTTACACTTGCACGTATGAGGTGTACAAAGATTACAACCCAATCTCAAACCAATACAAACTTGAAATGAAGTATTATCCAAGAAGGTGCCAATGTTAGGAGAAGGGATTGAGTGTAACCAGGAACCAGATTCTCTGCATTGCAAAGCTTTAAATCGAGTCAAATCTCGAGGAGTTGTGAAGATTAAGTCATTCATAATAATGCGTTTGATGTTAATATTATCCCAATTCTTCTGATATTCTGGAAAATTTGGTGTTTTGTTTTCATTCTTTGAGTTCCAAGCTGCCAATGCATCATTA